>NC_065874.1:10495000-11120000 GCF_933775445.1 Argentina anserina
CTAAAATGTAATGAGTCATTAATGTTAAATTTATGTAATACCTAGATAGACTGCATGCTAAGATATACGACCTCAGCCATACCTGGAGAGTACCATACACTTAAGGAAAACTATGGTTTAAGTGTCGTACCTGGACTTAGATATGAGAATTGTCATCTAGAGAGACAAAAAAAATCCATTAATTGCATTGATACATAAATATGTTATTTTGTGGTTGATTCTTATACCCTAGGTTCTATCTTGTTTGTTTCTTTTATAATTTGTTATTTGAAAATCTAAAATTTATGTTCTTGATTTAGATCAATTAAGTTAAAATTAAATCGATTCTTAATCTCTAATTAGAACGACTTTGTACTTTCACATTATACTAACGATAATTAATTGGTGCGCTTGTGAGTTTTTATTAAAATTTCACAATGTCAATATCAAAAGGTGCGGAGATATGTTGTACAAACCCATACAGTATCGTTTTGATTGGTCAGTGTCCCAATTAAGCTCTATCGTATAGTCGTCCCATACCCGTGTCGTCGTCTCCTCGACCTCTTTACCTGATTTAGTCAAATAAACCAATGTGGAAATTATCAATAGTTTATCTAGCAAACTGTGTTCTTATTCCATCTTTCAGAATCTGACATTGCATCAATATTGCTCCAAAACTCGATAGCTATAGCCGCGAGATCTATCAAACACTAATGTAGCAAACTATAATCTAGCAAACTGTGTTCTTTTTCATCTTTACCTGATAGCGCAAAGACGTACTAGCTTGTCATACTACAAGCAACAAGGAATTTAGTACACCAGACACTTTGGCAGGACCTTAATTATGACGTCCTAGGCTCCTAGCTAGGTTAAGTTAATCCGCGCCATGAACAGTATGATCGATCTGGAAAAAAAAGAATAGGGTTACTTACTACGAACTACATAATCTACTGGTATTAACTATAAATTGTACCGGACGCTTATATATATATATATATATAGTCCATATTCAGAGTAAAGTTCTAATTTTGACACACTTTTCGTTCAAATTTTTTCACCATAAGCGATTCAATATTTAGGTATGTTATTCAAGATCATCTAATTCGGACATCGTTAAGGTATTGAAATTAGATTAAATCAATGAATGAATTAAAACTGTTTAACATGAACCGTTCGTGTAAATATCAATTTTGAAAGCTCAAACCATTGTCAAATTGGATGAAACTTTATAAAGATGATCTTGAATAGCATACCTAAATATTGAATCGTTTATGGTGAAAAAATTTGACCGAAAAGTGTGTCAAAATTGGAACTTCACTCTGAAATTCCAGAGTGAACCTTCACTCTGGATAAAAACTGTATATATATATATATATATATTATAAAGTCAAATTAATTTTTTAAGCTAGGTTTTCATATTCTGCTAGCTGATTAGTAGTATCTTGTTAATTAGTCCATCAGCTGCAGACCATCATTATCAGAACTTCATTTTCAAGTCAGCTACGTACCTCTCGTGTTTTGTTCTTTTTTGTGTAACCTATATTTGATTCGTTTTGTTCTTGTTGGTGTAACCTAGATTTGAGAACTGTTTTTTATAAGAGATTAACCAAGAGTGACAAGCATAAAATATGTGCAATCGATAAACAAAGTAATTACTCGAACAATACAGAGACACCATTTCACAATTAGCAAAGAATTTATACATTCGAATGCAATAAGTAATAATTCGAGAAATACAGAGAGACAACATTTCAGAGTTCATACTGAACTATTGAAAATCGTACATCACAACTAAACACAGTACTACTAAAACCAAACTCTCTACAATACTTCATTAACTCTATGGAAGACTGATCGACTTGATTCATATTATCGCATTACAAGATACATATATTCAGATTCTAGCTAGCTTATTATACTTTTGCTGATATTATTTGCTCTTCTTTGGAGTAGCGTTGGCTTCTTTACTTTTCTTGCCGGTCCTCTCAGAGTTTGAGCTGCCAGCATTCGAAGCCGAAAGTTGCTCAGATGAAGTTGTCTGATTAATTTTTGGACCACTCCCTGTACCGATGGGTTTCTTAGCAAATGTGCTGCAATCGTATATATGATCCAAATTTCAGGTCAACATGTACTTAATAATTAACCAAAACGAAAAAGAATATACTAACTAATTTCCTGCCAACATATAAGACTCCAAGATGCTTTACGAATATTCATGTTCATGATAGATTTAGTAAATGCATTTGAACCTCTTCGATAGGGAAATCTTGATCTGGTATATCGACTAATTGCGGTCAAGAAATGAAAACAGAAAGACTAGAACTCCAAAATGTAAGGCATCTGGATAACTGAAGAAGAGCCTAATATATAATTATATATAGAATTTTTTGTCTTCAGCAACTTACATAATGGACCGACTAATCTTCCCGGCATGTTTAAGACCTTGGTTCTGCGTCTGCAGCCTGCAAAACATAGAGAATAGATAAAAGTTAGACGAACATGTATGTGTGTTTGGGCAACGAGAACTTGGAGTTCAGTTTCCAGCTGGGAACTCTTTTTTAAGCTGATCCAATATAAACAAAAACTCACAAAGCTCTCGTAAATCTAGGAAACAGAAGGATGACCATGTTCACTTACATAGTCATCATGGCCTTTTGTTGATAGGACTTGCAACTGGGAATTTGGATGCTGCTCGGTTTTGGAGCGCCAAGAGTGAAGCCACGCATAGCTAGAGCCATATTGATTAGCAGAATGATCGATATGTTTGAAAGAAGAAAGAAACTAGGCTTCTTTCTTAGAGAAAAGTGATGCAGATAATGATTCTATGGCGATCGTTCAAGTCTAATAGGTTATATTTATAAAGGGGGAAGCCGATCAGGGGAGCGAGAACTAGTAGGCTAAGTACTTCTGATTATGCAATTTTTGCATGGCTTCTGTACTAGTGCCGCAATAATGCAAGTCGTACTCTACATTCCGCTCTATTTCCCATCTCTTTCTTAAGTTATCGTTATTCCTCTTTGGCCCATAGAATATGTCAAGTTGATGAGCGATTCCGTTTTGTCTCTTCTTCTATTATCGCGTTAGAGAGTATTATGTGCATAATACCGGAAAATTCTTTGGTGCAGCGCTGTATGCGTGCAACGCCCCTAATTTACATTCCATACACCCCACAGACCCCACGTGCATTTCAAGACACCCTCTATCCACCGTCTGATTCGGTATGTATGATATGCAGCGCTGCACAGCAGCCAAACCCCATAATACCTTAGGTTAGCAAATGTCAAGTATTTTTCGCATTGGATACGAGTAATATATGCATGCAGGTAATTTCCTTAGGTCCTTTACTTTGTGCCGTTTGTGTATGGTAATTTTTTAGAGCAGGAGATTTGGTAATAATGTACAAGTATCATTTGCTTAAAAATCGATGGGAGATGGTAGTCCAAATTTGACAAGGATGGCCGGAAGGGAGACTCTGTCCGCCACTTATTTTTTGTCTGGTTCATGTTCATTGAGTATCTATAAGGACCTAGCCTCGTGATGAGTATTATTATTAAACCAAAGTATTATTGACATGATCGATGATTCAGCTAATATTTCAAACAGTATCTGCAAGACTTTCCAGTCTTTGACACAATCAAAGATTAACCAATGACTTTGACCGTTGATTTAGTTTGTGAACATGACTTGGTCTACAAAGCGACCTGGCTGGTACAGTGGTACTTAATTAATTTGTTTCTAGGGTTTACTGTTGATTCACTCTTCATAGTTCATACCTATACACTGTTTAATTATATCTTCTTCTCTCTCTCTCTTTTTTAAAGGTAATTTATCAATAAACAAGCAGCAAGACTTGGACTGAAATGATTAAGTAGTACGTTAATGAAGATTCTCAATCAATGTGCTTGATGATCAAAATACAACTGACCAGTATATAGTTTCGTACGTTCTGTTGAAATGTTGATTTATCATTTCATTATTTGGAGAGGATGGCTGGGTAGGTTGTAACCCACTACCTTGAATTTGAAAGTCTTTTTCAAGTTACTACTTTAGTGAAGAAAGAGGATTGGTATGAAGAGGATGATCGATCCGATCCCAGATTATGGGTCCTCTAATAATGTGCATGTGTGGTTATAATAATTTAACAAAAGTGGAGCGCAGCTTATGATTCATGTGGGATGGCTAGCTGTAATATGCTGCACGTACTGCTTCATATTGGCTCAATGTTTTTGTTAATTAAACTTATCTCATTAGCTCATTCATTTAATCAACCAAAAACTTATTAAAAATTGTGCGTAAGCATGCATGAAACCATGAAATTTCTATATGGCTTAACTAGCTATGTGGTGGAACGTCGAAATGAAGAGGGAAGAAAATGAAAAGGAAAGAGTACTCAAAATGAAAAGGAAAAGGACTATAATCACATATGTTATATGAAAGCTGTCATAACCGGTACTTAGAGTAGATAAGACATCTAAAACCCAACTTGCAGATTAATTATTCTGTGTATTCGAAACAACACGTGACATTATTATGTGGTGTACCCAGTTAATTATATTATTATATAAACATGCACGCAATGAAAGAGAAAAATATTATTTAATTATAAGTAACCAAGAAGAAACAAACACAGTAAAAAATGGACTAATAACTTTATAAAGATAAGATAGGTATACTATTTACCGGGTACATATAATAATCTTTCCAACTTGCAATATAATAGGAGGTTACAAACTCGATCTGACTGAGAATAATATGAACATACTTGTAATGAAGCGCCTGATTCAATACATACTTTGCATTGAAGCGTCTGATTATATATGATCATGTGATTTCTTGTTCAGGAAAAAAAACCGAAAAACGGTCATGTTTGATTGAAGTGGGAGGATGTACGTATTGTGTTGTAGGGGTGGACAAACTGACTCGAAAACCGAAAAAAAACCGGACCCGAACGCAAACCGAACCCGAAAAAACCGAAACCCGAATAAAACCGAACCGAAAATAAAAAAACCGAACCGAACCGAATCTGTTTGGGTTGGGTTTTGGGTTCAGTCCCTTAGAAACCGAACCGACCCGAAAAACCCGAAGTCAATGGTCAACGTTACAAAACGACATCATTTTGTCATATTTATAATTTTACATTATTATTATTTTTTTAATAAAAAATAGTGTAGTCGGCCTCATAGCCGCACTTAATTTCTAACTTAATTGACCTAATGTATAAGAGGCATATTATTTAGCCGTCTTGCTTCCTTCATATAGTCGCTTCATAATGTGATAGTTTTATTTTAAAATTAATATAAAGGTTATGATATATTAGTTGACACTTAGGCAATCGCCAACTCTAATTCGAAATATGGTCGATCGACACTATCAGATGTGATCGTTATATATATCTAGGGACCACGTAAAAATTTCATCCATTTTGGACATGGTTTGACCATTCGTACCTACGGTTAACTAAAAAAGAGGCGTTTTGACATATTGAAACCTCATTGACCGGGGTTTTGCCAAATAGATTTCTTTTCTGCGACCGCGCACGATAGGTAATAAAAATTAGGTGATTTCAGATATGCAAACAACTTTCGGCGTTCGCATATTTGTAATAGGTCCTCCCTTAGGGCATAATAGTGGTGTTTTCGATTTACAGAAAATTCCGACGGTCAAATGAGGTCTGAATTGGATGATATTTTTATAGGGTCACTAAATATATATACCGATCACATCAGCTATTGTCGATCGATCCCTATAAATTTTCTTCATATAGTCGCTTCATAATGCGATAGTTTTATTTTAAACCTAATATAAAGGTTATGATACATTAGTTGACACTTAGGTGATCATCAACTCTAATTCAAAATATGGTCGATCGACACCAGCAGATATGATCGGTATATATATTTAGGGACCCCGTAAAAATTTCGTCCGTTTTGGACATGGTTTGACCGTTCGGGCTTACAGTCAACCAAAAAAGATGCGTTTTCACATAATAAAACCTCATTGACCGGGGTTTTGCCAAATAGATTTCTTCAGTGCGACCGCGCACGATAGGTAACAAAAATGAGTTGACTTCAAATATGCAAACGGCTTTCGGCGTTCGCATTTTTGTAATAGGTCATCCCTTAGGGCATAATAGTGGTGTTTTCGATTTACCGAAAATTCCGACGGTCAAATGAGGTCTGAACTTGATGAAATTTTTATAGGGTCACTAAATATATATACCGATCACATCAGCTGGTGTCGATTGATCCCTAGAAGTTTTCTTCATATAGTCGCTTCATAATGCGATAGTTTTATTTTAAACCTAATATAAAGGTTATGATACATTAGTTGACACTTAGGTGATCGTCAACTCTAATTCGAAATATGGTCGATCGACACCAGCAGATGTGATCGGTATATATATTTAGGGACCCCGTAAAAATTTCATCCATTTTGGACATGGTTTGATCGTTCATACCTACGGTCAACCAAAAAAGAGGCGTTTTCACATAATAAAACCTCATTGACCGGGGTTTTGCCAAATAGATTTCTTCAGTGCGACCGCGCACGATAGGTAACAAAAATGAGTTGACTTCAAATATGCAAACGGCTTTCGGCGTTCGCATTTTTGTAATAGGTCATCCCTTAGGGCATAATAGTGGTGTTTTCGATTTACCAAACATTCCGACGGTCAAATGAGGTCTGAACTTGATGAAATTTTTATAGGGTCACTAAATATATATACCGATCACATCAGCTGGTGTCGATTGATCCCTAGAAGTTTTCTTCATATAGTCGCTTCATAATGCGATAGTTTTATTTTAAACCTAATATAAAGGTTATGATACATTAGTTGACACTTAGGTGATCGTCAACTCTAATTCGAAATATGGTCGATCGACACCAGCAGATGTGATCGGTATATATATTTAGGGACCCCGTAAAAATTTCGTCCATTTTGGACATGGTTTGATCGTTCATACCTACGGTCAACCAAAAAAGAGGCATTTTCACATAATAAAACCTCATTGACTGGGGTTTTGCCAAAGTGATTTCTTCAGTGAGACCACACACGATATGTAACAAAAATTAGGTGACTTCAGATATGTAAATGGCTTACGGAGTTCGCATCTTTGTAATGAATCCTCCCTTAGGGCATAATAGTGGTGTTTTCAATTTACCGAAAATTCCAACGGTTAAATGAGGTCTGAATTGGATGAAATTTGTATAGGGTCACTAAATATATATACCGATCACATCAGCTGGTGTCGATCGACCCCTAGAAGTTTTCTTCATATAGTCGTTTCATAATGCGATAGTTTTATTTTAAACCTAATATAAAGGTTATGATGCATTAGTTGACACTTAGGTGATCGTCAACTCTAATTCGAAATATGGTCGATCGACACCAGCAGATGTGATCGGTATATATATTTAGGGACCCCGTAAAAATTTCGTCCGTTTTGGACATGATTTGACCGTTCGGACTTACGGTCAACCAAAAAAGAGGTGTTTTCACATAATAAAACCTCATTGACCGGGGTTTTGCCAAATAGATTTCTTCAGTGCGACCGCGCACGATAGGTAACAAAATTAGTTGACTTCAAATATGCAAACGGCTTTCGGCGTTCGCATCTTTGTAATGGATCCTCCCTTAGGGCATAATAGTGGTTTTCAATTTACCGAAAATTCTGACGGTCAAATGAGGTCTGAATTAGATAAATTAATATATATAATATTACGTATTTTACATACGGGTAAAACCGAAAAAAAACCGAACCGAACCGAACCGTACGGGTTGGGTTGGGTTGTGGGTTACAGTCTCTAAAATAGAAAAACCGAACCGAACCGAACCGAATTTAAAATTTGGGTTGGGTTATGGGTTTTGTCCGAAACCGAACCGAATGGACCCGTGTCCACCCCTATTGTGTTGTCTGTGTGTCTTTAGATTTAACAGCTTCTCTCGATGATCATATAACTGTTTCTCACCATTAGAAAATTAAAAAATATAAATCAAATATATATCACCAATTCACCACTGGACATCGTCACATCGATAAAGCTACTCGTCTAGGTAGCAATATTCGAATTCATGAGAAAAATAAACCACAAGCGCGCGAATACTTATAATTCGATATAATTCAAGAGGAACGACTAGTGGTCCTTGTGGCTCGAATCAAATAGGGCAGGTATATATCTCAAGTATTCTAAATGTCGGGATATATCAGCGATATTTAGAAACCGATAGGATAAATGTCATATCGCCTCAATATATCGGGTCAACATGCGATATATCGGGTCCAACCGAGTTTGACCCGATATTTCGGTGGATTTTTTTTTGTGGACTTTTTTTCAATTAATTTTTTCGTTGACTTTTTTTTGGTGACTTTTGTTTGTTGACTTATTTTTCGGTTACGTTTTTTTCGATGATTTTTTTTTAAAGAAACGATGTCGTTTTGATCTTTCAACGCAACCACAAGCTCATCCGAGCGTGAGAGAAATTTGAGCACATTTCAAGGGATACACACAAAGAAGAGGAATATGCTAGATACCGCAAGAATGAGCAAGTTGGTATATGTTCAATTCAATGCCAAAATCATCAACAAAAATCGAAGGAAGGATAAGGGAAAAGATGTACTTGCCAAAGAAGCTAGGGAAGCACAAAAATGGCTTGTTGAAGGTAATGTCATTGAAGATTTGACAATAGATAAACAAGTGTCCGAAGTGAGTAGTGTGGTACCACCTTTGAGGGAAGTCCGAGAGGTAAGAGAGTTTTATGAAGATGATTTTATCTTAAAAGATGAGGATGAAGATAATGGAGAATATGAGTTTGACTTTGATTCCGATGATGAGAGAGTTTATAATGCATGAATGCATAATCAATATCTCAATCTATCTTTTGTGCACCTATTTTTGTTCAATTAGTACTTAGTACTTAATATTATTTGGTATATTTTGAAGTATATGTTTATAATTATATTAAATTTAAATTAAAAATTAACAAAAACGATAAATCTGATATAATCCGATATAATTCGATATATCCCCGTTATATCATTATTTTACAAAACCGATACGATGCCGATAACCGCTATTTAGACCATTGTTTCGGCTATGATTCTACAAATGAAGATTACAAGGTTATAGTGGGCCTTGAGAACGTTGGAAGTATGCCTGTGAATAGGTCGTGTCGGGTTGGGTTTGTGTCAGGTTAAAGTGTCTTCCGTGTCATAAAATGTAAACTCAAACCTAACCCATTTAATAATTGTGTCAAAAATTTAAACTCAAACCCAACTTATTTATTAAACAGGTTACCCGTTAAATCATTTAATAAATATATCTTGTCGTTTTATGCGAGCCATTGAAAATTTTCTTTATCTTTCTGGTATAGTTGTTACGCTAATCGACATTTTTCTAAAATGTCAAAATGTACATTAATATTTTCGTGTTGAACTACACGTCGTCACGAGCGCGGGAGTATTCACGAAATATTTTTCCGACGTTCAGTTATTTTTCTACGCATTTACGAAGTTAACAGTTTTTAAATTATACTTTCAAAAATTACATTTCTTACATTTTTAAATCTTGGCCCTTAATCTTCTTCGTGAAATCTGGGCCATTGATTTCCTTAAATGGAGAGAGCCCACCCTAAGCTCTCCCACACACAATTCTCTCTCCCTCTTTTTTTTTCCTCTCTTCTCTCCCTTCTTTCTTCTTCCTCCCCGCACCTTCTATGTTCATCTCTCTAAAACCCAGAAAAGATATTTCCTTTGACCAGTCACGCTGCCGCCGTCCGGCCAAAATGGGTCGGCGGACCACCACCAAAATGTCCTCCTCATTCTCATCTACCTGCCCATATCCGTAGACGTCGCATGCAAATAAGTTTCCGGTGAGGTTGATTGTGAAGCCGATCGAGATTCTGAGGCACACCGACGCAGCTATCAAACTCCGGCGAGTTTCCTAGCCACTATTTGGTAAGCTCAGTCCTTCCATTAGTCTTTTTTGTTCCATTTCATTGTCGATCTGTCACACCCAAACTTCTAAACTCCATCATCTTCTTTTGTTTTTTCCGCCGTGGAGCTTCAAGTTCCGGTGATCGTGTTTCATCGAGCTAGCGGCCTAGGTGAGCTAGGAGTGATTCTAGAATGATCAAAGCAGCCATAGAAGTTAGGTGGAAGCCACAGAGAAATAGCTGCAGCCTGGATTGGGAGCTGAGGAGTGCAATGTCGACCGGTTTCGTTCGGGTGCTTCATAGAGGTATCAAACGAGCTCCAATCTCTTTCACTTTAATATTGTTGCAATTGTAATGTTGTTTTGATTCGTCTGATTTGGTTGCATGTCGAATTTGGTTGAGTTTAGGCAAAGATCTTCACCGAAAACATTGATCGGAGGAAAATGGGTAAAAACCCTGGTTTACTGTTTCTAAAGTTATCCTTTTACTATTTTACTGTCCCTATGAATGACCTTACTACCCCTGTTGACTTTCTATAATTATAATGTTGCCCCCTAGCAGTAAATAAGTTGAAATGTTATTGTGTTACCCAAACAGTAATTAATTTACTTTTTACTTATATTTCATTTCAATATGTTTACTTTTAGGCTTCTCGATTTAAATTGGATTAAGGAAAATTAGTAACATTTCGCTAAAACATAGTTTTAACTTTATGGTTAAACCTTAAACTCGATTTCCACCCGGATTGAAAATCGAGGAACACTTAAGCATGAGAGATTTTAGTGTCAGAATAATAAATTTAAGATTTTTATTTATCAATCATTTGCGTCTTAAATCTAAGATACAAATATCTATAAAACAAATTCACACTCATCTTTAGAAAAGTCAACCAATCATCCCGAGACCTTGACTCAAGTAGTTAAACTAGTCAAACTGACGTTCAATTACTAAATTGATTAAAAACGGCGTGGACCTTACTTTCCCATTTTTTCGTTATTGTTTAGCTACAAGACAAGTTTGAGGGACGTGAGTCTACTCGGAGCGAGACTTGAGGCACGAACTTCGGCATTATTAGATCAAGTAAGGTGAGCCGGGACCTTCCGGGTTAGTGGTTTTCTATATATAAAATGTATATGTTATATGTCATTATCGCATGCTTGCATTTATTTGCACTTTTATTTGGTTGTTATGTCTCGAGACTGACTTTTTATTTTATGCATGATTATAAGTTGTTGATTTCGTGTACTGATGTCTGGCACCGCATGTATTATTATTATATGCTTAATCTCACGTCCTGATATCCGGGCACCATCCACGGTGATTTCATTGTCCTGATATCCGACACCGTGTGACTTATTATTACGGTGATAACTGTCCTAACGTCTGGCACCGTAGTACATTATTAGCTCTTGTGGTTCACTTTCGATACCAAGGACCAGCTTCCGGTGTGATTTCTTATTTACCCGATCTTCGTTTCTACTTCAACAATCGCACGACGCGTACTCTGTTATTTTGCATATCAGTCGTGATGTTATTCCCTTTGGCCCACATTTATTGTGATGATGTGCTTTTCTCTTGTCATACTTGAAGTTTCATTTTATTTCCTACATTCCGCTTATTCGTATTTATTCAGGAAATTGAGCTTCATTTACTTTTATCCTGAATTTACTACTATTTACTTATCCCCATAGCCTTATAGTCGTAAGTTGGCGATGTCGATGTGTATGATCTTGTATCGATTGGTACTAACTTAGAAATACGGCCATTACTTGTAATAACACAAATTTTCAATACCATTTCTTTTAATTTATCAGAAATTAAGGGAATGGTAATTTGATTTAATTCACATTTACGCCTTTTCTTTTGTCATTCGAAGTAGAAATTGGTTTCGAGAGCCAAATGTGTGTTATTCGATTAAGTTTATTTGACCCAAGAGTTGACTTTTAATCCGTCACTCTTTTAAAGAAACTTCCTTCACGAAAGTCGTAGAATTCGTCAATACGAATTCGTAGACGCGCAGCACGCTTTAATCGGATGTCGTATGTGGAAGTTATTAGTAACGGAAGTTTGGTTTCCGATTTTGGAAATAGTATAAAGGAAGGAGAAGAGATTAAAAATCAGAAAATCAGCTTTTTTTTTCCAAAAATCAGCTCGGATACTGTTCACCCGAGCTCGGGTACTGTTCACCCGACCCAACAATCTTCTCCAGCCGATTTCTCCACCATCCGACGTCGCCTCGTGTCGTGTCGTGCCACCTATCAAACTGACGGGCTCGACGATCTCCATCTTTTGGGATACCCCTTGCACTCCGGCAACAACCACACACGGTGCAGCAACCGTCGGAAGTTATTGCTGTGTCGGCGCCGCCTCCTCTGGCCACCATAGCTCGAGATTCTTGAGGAGTTTTGCTTGTCTCAGTCCCAGCAACATTCCCACAAAAGGAATCGAGCCAAATCGAAGTGTAAGTACCCGAATCAAAATTTCAATTTCTAGGGTTTGTGAATAGTGCCGAATTTTATGTTCTTCGTTGTTTGGACTGTTTAGACTCGGATTTAGACCTTGGTGTCAACTAGAAAGTTGTTGGAAATATTGTTTAGGTTGTGGAGGTGAAATTTAGTGATGATTGGTGGCGGTCGGTGAACAGTGACGCCACATGAATAGTAACTGCGAATAGTGATTTTTAACAGTAAATGTGAACAGTGACGCCGCATGCATAGTAAATGTGAATAGTGATCTATAACAGTAAATGTGAACAGTGCATGGTAAAACAGTAACTGTGAACAGTGTTTTGGTAAAACAGTAAATGTGAACAGTGGTTTAGTAAAAACAGTGATTAGTTAACATGAACAGGGTTCTGTGAACAATGTTTTATGAACAACATTTAGCTGTGCTGAAATCGTCACCTGATATTTTAAGTATCATTTTCTAAGCATTTATCATGCTATTAGGTGACTGACGAAACAAGTGAATAAATTACTTTCAGTGTCGTGGAAGTTGCAAGCAGGAAGGAATGTGAGTAAAATCTCACATATTTACGAATCTACCGTTGCGGTGAATTCAAGATTTTTGCAAGAGTTTTAAATATTGAAATACGACATGTATATGATATAGTGGAATATATATATATATATATTTGTATAAATGGTAAATAAGTACTTATATATATAGTTTGCTATATTATATACTGTTATGAATTCATTGTGAATAGGTCATTTCGATGACAAGAATTTTATTGAGCATGTGATTTAAATTGTACAATATGAGGTGTGATTATTGTACGTGGTTTTAACATGGTGTTTGTTAAAATGTTGATTTGTCTTTGGACTTGATTTTTGTACAATATGATGTGAGATTATTGTACGTGATTTTAACATGGAGTTTGTTAAAACGTTTTGTCTTCGGACGTGTTTATGAAATATGACATGTATAGGATATAGTGGATTATATATATATTGTATAAATGGTAAATAAGTACAAATATATATAGTTTGCTATATAATATACTGTTATGATTTTATCGTGATTATATCGAGCATGTAATTTTGAATTGTACAATATGATGTGTGATTATTGTACGTGATTTTAACATGGAGATTGTTAGAATGTTGACTTGTCTTCGGACTTGATTTTTGGTACAATATGATGTGAGATTATTGTACGTGTTTGGCAAGTCGGAACCTAGCATTTGGCCGGGCGAAAGTTACGATACAGTTAGAGTTCTAGTCTGTCTGCCGGAGTACTGCATGAGAGGTAACGAGTGGTTATCTGCTCATGAGTACTCATATTGTTATGATGTTGGGTAGCAGGTGGTTGCCCAATATTACCAGAGTACTGCATGAGAGGTAACAGGTGGTTATCTGCTCTTGAGTACAAATATTGTTTTGATGTTGGGTAGCAGGTGGTTACCCAATATCAGCGGTGTACTACATGAGAGGTAACAGATGTGTACCAGCGTTCATTGTACCCGTATTATAAATGTATTTGGGTAACTAGAAGGGTTGCCCAATTTCTCATGAGCACTTCATTTCATATATTTTTTGGACAACCAGACGGGCCGTCCATCGATTCATGAGTGTATTTATATTTGATGTTTTGTAGATTTCCGTATATATTGATATGCGAATTTTATTGTTGTTTTTACTCATACAAGCTGTAAAGCTTACCGGGTTTGTGTTTACAATCCCGGTGCACCAATTCGATGGTGTAGTGGATACTCCGCAGGTGTGGATTAGCGGGAATTGACGGACCGCTCAGAGGACTTAAAGATATTTAGTTCCAGCTTGTGTGAGGATTTTTGTGCGATTTTCTTGTGAGTATTATACATTTCCATCTTATGAAATGATGAATTATAAATTGGGTTTGTAATAATTGGTTGTCTGAATTGTATTGTGAACTCAGTAATGATCCTTTGTGCATTTAAATGATTTCGATTTCATTGAGATTGTTTGGTGTTTAACGACTTTGAAATTTTGAGTTTTTATACTCGAAATTTTGGGATCGTTACATTACTGCTGCATTTCGGGACCTGAAATGGTCCCGGGGTGTGACATGTTAGATAAGATAACCAACTAAAGCAAGAACCAAACAAAAAATTCAATGTATTACCCAAAGTTCTAGTTCAAAATAAGAAAAGACTTACTTAATTCTTATATACATATAATGTTACCATTTTAAATAGCTTGTATACACATATTTTATATAGAATTTAATTCGACCCTTTTATTAAACATGCATGCATGTTCATTTCGTGTTAGCGGGTTAACCCGTCGTCGACCCGTTTATTAAACGGGTCATTGCGGGTTTACCCATCGCTGACCCGGTTTTTAATCGTGTGAATTTAACCCGCTTTATTTCGTATGGGTTTCGTGTCGTGTTATCGGGTCACATGTCATGCAGGTTCATTTCGTGTTAGTGGGTTAATCCGTCATCGACCCATTTATTAAACGGGTCATTGCGGGTTGACCCATCGCTGACCCGCATTTTAATCGTGCGAATTTAACCCGTTTTATTTCTTGCGGGTTTCAAGTCGTGTTATCGGGTCGCGTCGGAGTTAACAGCTCTAGTTGGAAGCATTGTCGGCCCTGGGGCAAGAGCAAGTAGGCTCAAGCCTAGAGCCCTACATTTAAGGGAGCCTCAAATGAGGAAAAAATGAATTAAAAAGACTAATTGCTATTGAATATAATTAAAAGTTACCATTATATCAACTAAACAAGTGAGATGCATGAGATTGTAATAAAAAGAAAGTGTAACTTTTTATTCATTTTCAATTTTTTTCTTATAGCATGCAAGAGATCATAAAATAATCGTAATTCGTCGAAATTTAAACTTGTGACTTATTAATAGCTCACATGTGATAAATGAATTTATTTTATTTTTATATTTACAGTTTTTTTAAATATTTATTTTGGGGTCTCGAAATATTTTTCGCCTTAAGTCTTCATAAATACAAGGCCGGCCCTAGTTGGAAGGTTTGTTAGAGGGGAAGGATGCTTTGTGAATGGAGCTCTACATTTGCTAGAGGACCTTCGGTCAAGCTTCAAAATAATCTCTTTTGATCTAGCGGAGGAGAAATTTCAAGAGCTGCCACCTCCCAATATTTGGACCAAAGCAACTTCGAATTGGGAAAACTATTGACAACTATATTTTCCTCTTATCGGTATATTGATGAGAGTCATAGATCTCAAACAGGTATTGCAATTACGATACGGGTGATGTAAGAATATGGGCTGAATGAATCTTGGACTAGAGTTGTTCAAATTCCTTCTAGTTTATCTAAGGATTAAATACTTGTGACATCTAAAACTTTACTCTGAAGAACAGTTTTGTCCTTCAACTTTCAATTTTAATTGGAATATCTTTTAACTCTTTTTCGACGACAGATTTGTCCATTCCGTCAGTTGACTGTTAAAATTGACCATTAAGTGGTTGATATGGCAAAGCCTGCAATTCCAACTCAGCTCTTACCTACCATGTCAGCATAAATTGCCGAATATATCCCTGCCTCTGTTTCCCCCTTCATCATCTTTTTTTTTCCTGCCAAAATGACTCAAAGGTCTATATATTAGCTCTAAAATGTGCTAATTAAGCCAATATGTCAGTGAAACTATTCATCATTTATACGCTGAAATTGAAATTTGATACATCAAATTGGACAAATTTATTGGAGCATTTTTTCAATCATAAAATTGAATAATAATTCCACAACGAACCATTCACCATTACATCTTCAACATCAACAAAATAGTTTTAATCATTCTATCAAAAACAACAGATCATCAACCAAAGTTATACAACATAAGGTTGGACAATAAGGATGTTCTATGGCTGCACTAATTCCATCTTTTACTTCTACTTGCCATCTCCAATTGCTGAACTTTTTTTAGCTCTCTTAGAAGTTGCAATGGCATTGCTTGAAGCCTTGAGGTAGTAGGAGTAGAAGCTTGCACAGTTCATGTCACTCGAGAACTAGGTGGTGCAACTAGTGGCCTTGATATCGTTGAAGCTATAGAAGCAGTTGGTGGCTACGATGCACAGAAACTTCACTGGAGGTCTGATTCCCGCTTCGGAATCGGAAGCGGAAGTGCCCGGAAGTGCTTGGAAGCGCGGTTCTGAAAAAGAAGATTTTGGAAGCGTCGTGGAAGCGCGAGATTTGTTGAGTTTTTATAGTTTTCTTCTCTTTTTTCCAGCTCTAATATAAATCTCTCTTCAAATCTCCATATTCTAAGGACTCGATAATTCATGAAGATAAATCAATATCTAGAATTGAATGAAAACCCAGAAAACATACAGTTGAAGCGTCGTTCAAGCAAGTTGAATGAGATTTGAGGATTTAATTGAGCTTTTAGTTTTGTGTGAGACAACAATGGCATATAAGATTATACATGAGTTTGATTTGGAGAAAGATACTGATTGAAACTAGATGAGTGAAAAATCAATGTTGTAGATTTTTGGGCTAGACTAAGATGAAGCTCAGAGAGAGAGAGAGAGAGCAAAGTCATTCAACTTTAGGGTGCGCCGCTCATTGTAAAATGTAGATACATACATTTTTGATTTCACACACTTGGTCAGTGTGATTAAAGAGTTCGTCAAGTGTATGATGGATTAACTGAAAGGTGATGCGCATCATTTGTGGTTAGCTACACTACTAGTATCATGTTAGTTATTCAAGTGTTTGTGTTGTTTATTCTAGGCCATTACAAAATGTTTATTGGGCTAATTTTCTATTATATTGTTTTTTATAATATTTTAGTAATTAATTTTTTGTTTTATATAATTATTATTTTTAGATATAAATATATAGTATTTTATTATGACGCTTCCAAAACGTACTCGCTTCCAAAAAAAATTCAAAAAAATCGTTTCCGCGCTTTTAAACGATTCACTTCTACGTACCCACATCGGATTCTATGCAGCTTAGGTTGGTGGCCTTGTTGGGGTCTTCTTGTTTTTGGTCAGTTTTTATCACGTCTCTCTAAATTCCCACAGTTCACACAAAACAACTGAGGTTAAAGATGATTCATTCTAATTACCCTTTGGTATTCAAGTCTTTCCTTTGCTTTCTTCCTCAATTCATTAGCAGTCATAGACACTCTTTTCTCCCTCTACACCAAATCAAATGCAACAAATAATTACCATATGACATCCCTAATCTCCCTAAGAATTATTCCCTTTACTACATGTCTAGGCTGATCAAGCAAATCCTCGGCGGCATAACTCGACTTCATCCTTTCCTCACCAAATAAAAATTCCTCGTACATGGATAAATCTTCGTCTTCCAATCCAAAAGCACGTTAGCATCCATGTGGTCCAAATACAGTATTATAAGTCGGCAGTTGGGGCACGGCAGTACACATTACCATGACATGATCATTTTGACCTCAGTGTTTTTAACTTAGATGTCTCAACACCAACTCTATAGAAGTAAAAAGTCTCATGATCTGCATATCCAGAATTCAAAGCATTCACCATGTTAGCCACTTCTATGATGGACATCTTGTCCTTATTTACTTCATTAAAATAATCAATTATGCCTCCTACATAAGTCTTGTTCCACAAGTATCCCCCATGGTACACTTTCATTGTGAATAAATTTGGCTTAGCTACAAACAACAAAGCAAAGACGTTCCAAAAACAATAAGTTTGTTTTAGATCAATTTTCTGGTTAAAATGCAAACAAACCCAACAAATATACTAGGACTACAACAAGTACAGTAGTTGTGTATGAGGACGAATAGGAATGCACAAAATATCTATTATTAATATATATATATATATATATATATTAGCACTGTGAGCAATCAATTGTTTTGATTTCTTCTTCACTAAAACAAAGCCAAAATCTCTACAAAGTCTTGTGCCTACACATAACTACTACACAATTGCATAATTTACTACCTATTAGGACCACCTCTCTTCCTTTTAATAAAAGTCATACCAGCATTATAAACACAAAGAAACCATTTTCAAATCCAATAGCATGTTTCAACAGCATGTTTCAACAGCACGTTTCAACAACAACTTGAAGGACTCTTCATCTACAAGTAGGGCTCGTCAACGGCCCGGCCCATTAGTGACGGGCTCGGGCCGGGTCTTAGTAAATTTAAATAAGTGGCGGGCCGAGTATTTTCACAAATCCGAATATTCAAGCCCGCCCACCTAAGGCGGGCATTGTGGGCTTGTATTATAAAAAAATATAATACTCTAATTTAAGGGTTTGAAACAATAAAAAAATTATTATAAAACATCCTAAAAAAAGTCACAAATAAATTCTAATTTCGAAATATTGTCAATCGAGACCTAATAGATGTGATAAGTATATATATTTAGGGATCCTGTAAAAATTTCATCCGTTTTGAACATGATTTGACCGTTCGTACGTACAGTCAACCAAAAAATATGTGTTTTTACATAATAAAACCTCATTAACCGGGGCTTTGTCAAATATATTTCTTCAGTGCGACCGCACACGATAGGTAACAAAAATTATGTGATTTCAAATGTCCAAATAACTTTCTGCGTTCGCATATTTTTAATAGGTCATCCCTTAGGGCATATTAATGGTGTTTTCGATTTACCGAAAATTCCTACGGTCAAACGAGGTCCGAATTAGATGAAATTTTTACAGGGACACTAAATATATATACCGATCACATCGGCTGGTGTCGATCGATTTCAATAAGTTTTCTTCATATAGTCGTTTCATAATGTGATAGTTTTATTACAAACCTAGTATCAAGGTTCTAAAACTCGCTACTCGGTAGTCGGTCGGCCGGCCAGTGAGTAGCAAGTAGAGGAGTACTTGGATTCTAATTTCTGGATTTTTAAATTTTTTTAAAACATATAATCTAATATATAATGTCCAAAATAATAAAAATAGTCCATAAAATATTACAATATTTAAGAGATAATAATGTCTAAAAAATAAAAACAACCATTAGTTCATTAAAATAACATAAGTAATAAAAGCAAACCAAATTCAATTCTTGCAAACAATCCCAAGCATATGTAACTATGCCTCAAATTCTTCTTCTCCATATCCATTTTGTACTCCCTCCGAATCCGACTCAAAATCAAAACTCAAGTCATCTATTTCCTCTTCATCATTGGATATAAAATCATCCACATCAAGTTTCCTAATTTTTTGATGAATCAGGGTTGAAGGCAAACGACGTTGTTTTTTTTTTTTACTGATTTGGACCTGAGTTGACCGAGTTAGACCGAGTTGGACCGAGTACTCGGCCGATTTTCTTCCCGCCGAGTAGAGACATTGAGTAGGTCAAAATCGCATGAGTAACCAGCCGAGTACCGAGTACTCGGCCGAGTTGACCGAGTTTTAGAACATTGCCTAGTATAAAGGTTATGATACATTAGTGGACACTTCGGCAATCGACAACTCCAGTTTGAAATATGGTCGATCGACACTAGTAGATGTGATCGTTATATATATTTAAGGAACCCGTAAAAATTTCGTCCATTTCGGATATGGTTTGACCGTTTGTAGTTTTGACATATTGAAACCCCATTGACTGGGGCTTTGCCAAATAGATTTCTTCGGTGCGAATGCGCACGATAGATAGAAAAATTTAGATGATTTCAGATATGCAAACAGCTTTCGGCATTCGCATATTTGTATAAGGTCCTCTCTTAGGAAAAATTAGTGGTGTTTTCGATTTACAAAAAATTATGACGGTTAAACGAGGTCCGAATTGAATGAAATTTTTATAGGGTCACTAAGTATATATACCGATCACATCGGCTGGTGTCGATCGATCCCGAGAAGTTTCCTTCATACAGTAGCTTCATAATGCGATAGTTTTATTCTAAACTTAATATAATGGTTATGATACATTAGTTGACACTCAGGCGATCGCCAACTCTTGTTCGAAATATGGTCGATCGACACTAGCAGGTGTGATCGGTATATATATTTAGGGACCCCGTAAAAATTTTGTCCGTTTTGGACATGGTTTGACTATTCGTACCTACGGTCAACCAAAAAATAGGGGTTTTGACATATTGAAACCTCATTGACCGGAACTTTGCTAAATAGGTTTCCTCTGTGTGACCGTGCACGATAGGTAACAAATATTAGGTGATTTCATATATGCAAACGGATTTCGGCGTTCGCATCTTTGTAATTGGTCCTCCCTTAGGATATATTAGTGGTGTTTTCGTTTACCGTAAATTCCAACGGTCAAACGAGATACAAATTAGATGAAATTTTTACAGGGTCACTAAATATATATACCGATCACATCGGCTGGTGTTGATCGATCCCGAGAAGTTTCCTTCATATAGTCGCTTCATAATGCGATAGTTTTATTATAAACCTAATATAAAAGTTATGATACATTAGTGGATACTTCGGCGATCGATAACTCTAGTTCGAAATATTGTCAATCGACACCAGCAGATGTGATCAGTATATATATTTAGGGAACCCGTAAAAATTTCGTCTGTTTTGGATATTGTTTGATCATCCATACCTATGGTAAAAAAAAGGCGTTTTGACATATTAAAATTCTCATTGACCAGGGCTTTGCCAAATGGGTTTTTTTTGTACGACCGCACACAATCGGTGACAAAAATTATGTGATTTCAGATATGCAAACGGATTTCGGTGTTCACATTTTGGTAATGGGTCTTCCTTTCTGACATATTAGTGTTGTTTTCGGTTTACCGGAAATTCCGACAGTCAAACGAGGTTTGAATTGGATGAAATTTTTACAGAATCACTAAATATATATACCAATTATATCGACTAGTGTCGATCGATCCCGAGAAGTTTCTTTCATATAGTTACTTCTTAATGTGATAGTTTTATTCTAAACCTAATAAAATATGTATGTATAATATTTTATTATTTGGCGGGTTTTCACGGGCCGGGTTTCACACTCTAATCTAAGCTCGGCCCTTTACCCACGGAAGCGGGATTTCTCGCGGGCCGGATCGGATAAAAACCCAACGGACTTGCGATCCTCCGCGGTCTTTTCCAATCCAAGTGCTAAATGATGAGGCCTATCTACAAGTGCTATGTGTGTAGAAAAACTCACTAAATTCTACACCTCAAGCCGACAAAATTCACAAATTACATAAACCCCAATTTTGAACTCTCAATTCGAAAAACACACAAACCAAAACTTTAAAAAAATGGTGGCTAGAAACTCAGTGACAACCATGAATCTAGAAACCAAATATATATAAACCCCAGTTCTCAAACTTGTTTACTGAGAACCCTAAAACCGTAAACCAAATAACCATCGAAAATAGGAGATAAAAAAAATTCAAATCAACTAATGGGATTTCATCATAGCCAAATGAAAACTCACAAGAATCTGGATGTCGTCAGTGCTGCTAACTTTTTAACGAGGAACCCATACATCTGGTTCATGCCCAACCATGCCAACCACCAGTAGAGCTTTAGGTTATGAGAATTTGGGTTTTGATCGAGAGTCGTGTATTTAGGAAGGAGAGGAGTGTGTAATAGTCTGAGGGTATAAGTGTAATTGTAATCTACAAGCTATGCACATGTGTCAAACCGTTAGCCACCTCAGTATGATAACGACATGAAATGACGGAATCTATTGTTGAAAGAGAGTTAAATGATATTCCAATTAAGATTGAAAATTAAAGAAAAAAACTGTTTTTTAGAATAAAGTTTTAAGTGTCACAAATTTAGTTATCATATTTGTTTTATTATAATCCAATTGAGGTGTTAAAGGATGGTGAAGTTTTGATGAATCGGATCAGCAATAGAAGCCAATGGCAGAACTTAGTATTGTATGACCCAAAGGAAAACCGTCAGAAGAAATATAGACGTCTTGTTCATGACTACTGCACACTGCCCCAATTATACCTGGAGACTTCAGTATCGCCGAAACCAGATAGATAATGGTTCAGACTGGTATCAATGGAGCATGCCCTGTTAATATCAGGGGATCTTTTGGAATTCGTTCTTCCTTTTCTTTTTTTGTTCTTTATAGAATGCTTTCTTTTGTTGGAGTTAATTCACAGTTAAAAGACAATTTCTTTATGTTTAATTGATTTTGATTTGAGCTCTAATAATGTTTGTATTATATCTTTCCCAGCGTGAGTCTCTCTTTCCCATTGTTGCAAACTTGTAAGTACATACTCAATATATATCTTTTTCAATATGCAGATAATTTTAGAAAAAAACTTGTCGAACTTATTATGTACATGTATATCTGAATTCTCACTTAATTGCATAGTTCAAGAATATAAATAAATAGTTTTAATTGTTCAATAATTTAATTCATCATTAAATATCTTTTTTGTAAAAGACCAATTTAAACAAAGATAAATCGTTTGTTCAGTCGATTGTATCAAACAAATGAACAGTCACAGTGAAAGTTAGTATTCTCATGATCAAACGTCAATTCCTTTGATGCAATTGACTATGAAAATAATTTTTACTTACATCAGTGTTTTGCAAAGATAATCTTTATTGCTTCATTTTTTGAACGGTTTAAATTTTTTATTTATATTGAGAAAATAGAAAAATGAGAGTGAATTCGGACGCACACATACATATTAGATTATACGCAAGTTTTTTCCGATAATTTTTATTTGCTTTGGTTCTTGATAACCACCTGTAAATCATCATTCCATACGGACCATACTGAATCCCATTCAATCAACTATATATGTAGTTATGTGCAACACAGAAAGCACCAGATTGACCAGAACATGCATTCACCATGCCACCACTGTGTACGTTTGATCCTCGAAGAGTGGTGAAAATGAAATATAATTAAGGAGATATATTAGTCATAAGTAAAACCTGACTAATATATCTCGTGTACATGCACAATATCAGTAACTGAGAGAGCTGAGAGAGTCACATCTCCTTTGATGAGATAGACGCAAAAAAATAGCAAAATTCCAGAAGTCAGAAAAGGGCTGCTTGCTGCTAGAGGACGACCAATTATGCATGTTGCATCCTAGCTTGATCGGTGACTCCAAAAGAACATGCATGACGCTTCCTGGTAAAGGTTCACGGGAGAGAGAGAGAGAGAGAGAGAGAGAGAGAGGGGTGGGGGGGGGGTGGGGGGGGGGGGAGGGAGTCAAGGGTTTATGCCAGGGCGGATCTTATTGCAAAGTTAGGGATGCTTGAGCATCCCCAAGTCAATTAGAAAGATAAAAAAAAATTAGTATTAATTTTTTTTAATTAGGGCTAGTATCCCATACTCTCTCCCACACTCTCTCTCATACTTAATCCCTCCACCAACACCAACACCTACACATACACACATCCACACCTAATCTCCTCCCACACTAAGCTCTCTAATCTCACACGGACCACCAATTTTTTTTTTCTTTTTATCTTTTGTGTCTTCTTCTCCCTTCTTTTTTTTCCATAAAATTAAATCTCTAACCCTAAAAACTAAAGCCTAATTCTTAAATTATAGTGATAGATCGCATTTGAGATCGGACTCACTCCACCATTCCACTAAGAAGTTATACGCGGCCTCCACTCCTCTAGTGAGCACGGGATGTCATGATTGAATTGGGGATTTTCCCATTTGGAATTTCTGGGTTTCTACGTTTGCTTTCCATCTACCGTTGGTTACATATGTTTGGAGGTATTTTGATGCAGATAATGTAAAACAATCAGTTCAAAAGTGAATCACATAGTATTTTGAGTACATTGTCAAAAAAAAATGTTTGCCTTCGGTCAAATTTCAAATCCTCCATAAATTACAATTCTATATCAAGTATCCCCTAAACACCCGTCCAAGATCCGCCACTGGTTTATGCTATAAAGTTACATGATCAGTTTCTGAAAATAAATTTTTAGTTTTTTCAGTTACAGTATAATATTAACACATATCCGAAGGAAAGACTCGTTACAAAATTGAAGACCGAGTCCAAGAGTACGTACATACCTAATTAAACTCAGAAGAGCTGAAAAAGGGTAATGTACAAGGTTTCATGATCTTAATTTACAAGGTGTAAATATATTCTTTACTGGTCTGTTTCCGGCGATACTACTCAAATAGTTGAAAAGGGTAAGAATTAGATAATCCAGTCTTACTTTTGCAAGGAATTATAGATTTATGTTTCTTAACTTGAGTTTCGAAAGATCACGATAGATTATGGTATGTTGCTGTATAAATACTAAACCCGATATAGCTTAATTTTCATAACAAATCACATTGACGTCCTATTAGGAAGACTTGGGGATTAAAAAAAAGGGTCCTTTGTTATTGACTATACATACGTACGATCGAGGTAGTGAAGGTATGATCCTATTATCGAATACATGACCGTCCCCGAGTTACTTTACAGAATTCTGTTTTTTACAAAACAAGCTTCTCCTTTGTTTGTATTAGAAATACGACTGAAATGGTACTAAGGAACTTTCACGTTAGGTTTTTATTTCACAGCATAATGTAAAACGGTAGATCTAGTGATCAATGGCAGAGATGTAGTCTGCATGCGCTGCATAATAGATGCACCCGTATACGAAGAGATGATCAAATACTTAGAGAGTCCAGATGGCAAGGATATACAAGTTGGAAGCATTATTGCTGGATGGGATGAAGATAAGGTGATGTATCCGACTTAAAACTTCTCATTTTTTTAATTTTATAATCAATAATATAGATTGCCTATCACTTCGCTAAGCTTTCGTAACTTTGCTTGGTTGTAGGGGTTTCAAGTTTGCGGGCATTTATATCTGACAACCAAATCGAGAAGGATAGCAATTTGTACTATGCATCACTCGGGTCTGGTCAACAATATGCTAATGACATTATGGCAGTTCAGTATGTGCTTCTTCACATCCTTGTGTACTCTCGATCTATCTATTACTGATTTACGTAACATGAGATAACAACTGCATGCGCGCATAATTTGAGTTTCACGTACATATATACGTACGTACGTACTCTACTAACATGCATGATCGATATGTATGACTATAAAATGAGGATTGAAGATGCAGTTAACTTGGTTTTAAAAAGCTATATTTTATGCAACCCTGTACAACAAGAGCACTGGTGGATATCTTCAGGGTAACATCTCGATTTCTATCAACCTTGAACAGTTGTACGATATATGTTAACAACCTTGTATGATGTATATTAACACGTACATGTCTAATTCTCACTTATCTTTTATGTTTTTATTCATATCAGTTTATCACAGTTTTTAAGAGAGCTTACACACTTTACAATTCATGCACAATGGATTCTATATAAAGTTTTTTCAACACTTCTCTTTTCCAACGTGGGACATACATTTTCCTCATTCTAAGTAGTCATCTTTGAGTGACAATTTCGTATTCACCCACAAACCAAATTACACAAACAAACATATGATCTTGTAGCCCTCATTATGAAGAACTCAAATCTATGTTCATCTTTGATTAATTATAAGTTTAACTTAATTTAATTAATCAATTAAAATTTGGTTTTAAATGGTTTTTCCAACCATTTTCCAACAATTCCCCACATGAATGAAATTGGCCACCAAAGACTCGATAGAATTTGGTGATAGATTTCTACGGTTGAAATCTGCATAGGATAGGTAGGTTTGACCCTTTGAACCTTCCCTTATAAAAGTATGCTTACTTTACTAACTAAATAGTAGACGCGATGTCTTTGAACTATTCGTCATTTGTGTAAATGATGACATACTTTACACAGGAGTCTCCCTGGTACACTTCGGTTCTCATTTTTGTGCCCATTTTAGCCATGGAACACACGCCTGGTTCTGCAAGTAGTTTGATAAGAGTTATTCCCTTATTAACTCCCCTAGAAGCAGCCCCACTTCTCTCTTGCATATGTGATCTCTTAATTAAGAGTAACTCGCATTGCTCTGCTCGATTTCTCGACGCATAAGAATCATTAAAAGTTTTAGCTTAACCTCATCCTTACGGGTATCACTGTTTTTCATCATAGGAATGGACTTGGGGAACTCCCCACAGTGATCTGAACTCATCTCCACAATTTGGTTTTCCCTTTTGAACTTAGATCTCGGGATCTCCAGTCAGCTAGGTTGTGTATCAACTGTAGTGATTTTTAATTTCCAATGGGCTTTAGTCTCATTCCCTTCGATGATTTTTCAACTAACTATCTGTTTAACCCTTTGGTTAAAGGATCAGCAATATTATCCTTAGACTTTACATAATCTATAGAGATAACTCCAGTTGAGAGTAGTTGTCTAATGGTATTATGTCTTCGACGAATGTGTCTAGACTTACCATTATACATCTTGCTATGTGCCCTGCTAATTGCAGATTGACTATCACAATGTATACCAATCGCAGGCACAGGTTTTGTCCATCTAGGAATGTCCTCTATTGAACTGGCGTAACCATTCTGCTTCCTCACCACATTTTTCTAGTGCTACAAACTCAGACTCCATTGTGGATCTAGTTATAACTATTTGTTTTGAGGACTTTCAGGACACGGCTGCACCCCCTAGCGTAAATACATATCCGCTAGTAGACTTTGAGTCTTTCATGTCAGATATCCAGTTCGCATCAGTGAACCCTTCTATAACATCTGGGTATGATGTGTAGTGCAACCCATAGGTACGAGTATACCTTAGGTATTTGAGTACTATTCCAATAGCTTGCCAATGCATAGCTCCAGGATTACTCGTGTACCTATTTAGCTTATGAACCGCATAAGCTAGATCTGGTCTTGTACAACTTGTTAAGTACATTAGACTCACAATTATTCTTGAATGCTCTAATTGATAAACACTTTCACCTTTATTCTTGGACAAATGTAGATTCAAATCTACAGGAGTTCTGACAATTCCAGAACCTTCCTTGTCAAATTTCCCAAGAATATTGTCCACATAGTGCGTTTGACTCAACACAAGCCCTTCTGATGTTCTCGTAATTTTAATTTCTAAAATGACATCAGCAAGTCCCAAGTCTTTCATGTGAAACTTGGAATTCAACATATCTTTAGTATACTTGATCATCTTATCGCTGCTCCCAACGATAAACATATCATCCACATACAGACATAGAATGATATATCCATTTTCAGTGTTTTTGACATATACACACTTATCACCTTCATTTATTCTAAATCCACTGGTGATCATGGCATTATCAAATTTCTCATACCATTGTTTTGGTGCTTGTTTTAAGCCATATAATGACTTAACCAATATGCACACCTTCTTACTCTGAGAAGGAGCAGAAAAACCTTCTGGCTGTTCCATGTAGATTTCTTCTTCTACATCTCCATTTAGGAAAGCCGTCTTTACATCCATTTGGTGTACTTCAAGTTTGGGCAACGCTGCAATTGCAAGTACCATCCGTATAGAGGTTATTCTTGTCACAGGAGAATAAGTGTCAAAATAATCAAAACCCTCCTTTTGCCTATAGCCTTTAATAACAAGTCTAGCCTTGTACTTGTCTATTGACCCATCAGCTTTTAATTTCTTTTTGAAAATCCACTTGGAAGTCAAAGGCTTACACCCAGGTGGCAAATCCACTAATTCCCAAGTGTGATTTTGCATGATGGAGTCAACCTCACTTTTGATTGCTTCTTTCCACAGAGGACTATCAGTAGAGCTAACTGCCTCTTTAAAGGTACAGGGATCACCTTCAACCATATATGACAGGAAGTCAAGTCCATAGGAATTTGCAGTCCTTACCCTTTTACTTCGTCTAGGTTCAACCTCAGACTTAGATTCGGACTCCGACTCAGATTCTTGATCCTGAGCATCATCAGTTTCGGCTCGGTTGTCTTCACGTGCCCGTTTAGAAGACTTAAATTCCTCACTAGACTTCTGTGGAAATACATTTTCAAAGAAAGATGCATTTATCGATTCCATTATCGTATCCTTATGGATTTCAGGAATATTCGAATCGTGGACTAGGAATCGATAAGCCGAACTGTTATGTGCATATCCAATAAAGATTCAATCAACCGTTTTAGGCCTATTCTTCACCTTTTTAGGTTTAGGAATTTCCACTTTTGCCAAACATCCCCAAACTTTTAAGTATTTGTAGGATGATTTTCTCCCTTTCCATAACTCATATGGAGTTTTCTCTTCTTTCTTTTTGGGCACCATATTTAAAAGGTAATTTGCCGTGAGAATCGTGTCTCCCCACATGTTGGGTGGCATCCCAGAACTGAGTAGCATAGCATTCATCATATCCTTTAGAGTACGATTTTTGCGTTCTACTACACCATTGGATTGTGGTGAGTATAGAGCAGTCCTTTGATGTATAATCCCATTCTGAGCACAAATCTCAGCAAATGGCGATTCATACTCACCCCCTCGGTCACTTCTTAGTGCCTTAATTTTCTTGTTGAGTTGGTTCTCAACCTCATTTTCATAGAGAATAAATTTCTCTATGGCCTCACTTTTGCATTTTAGCAAATACACATAGCAATATTTGGTGCTATCATCTATGAAGGTAATAAAATATTTATTATTCCCTCTAGATACCGTTGATTTTAAATCACACACATCTGTATGAATCAAATCAATGGGTTCACTATTTCTTTCAACACTTTGGAAAGATGATCTAGTCAGTTTAGCCTCTACACAAGTTTCACACTTTTGTTTTGAATCAATTTGGAATTTTGGTAAGTGTTCCATGTTAATTAACTTTCGCAAAGTATCATAATTAACATGTCCTAGTCTACCATGCCATAAATTGGAAGACTCAATCATGTAGGTGGAAGTAGAAGCTTCATTCATTTTCTTGATCAAAGTCATTACATTCATTTTGATCATCCCACCCGATACATAGTCCTTACCCACAAACATTCCATTCTTGGATAAAACAAGCTTATCAGACTCTATCACTATGCGTAACTCATGAGAGTTCAACATTGCACCAGAAATCAGGTTCTTGCGGATCTCCGGAACATACATGACATTGTTTAGAGTCAACTCCTTTCCAGAGGTCATCTTCAGAATCACCTTTCCTTTCCCCTTGATGGCGAAGGTTGCAGAGTTCCCCATGTACAGAATCTCCCCATCCTCAGATGGTTCGAGGGTAGAGAACATCTTCTTGTCAGCACAGACATGTTTGGTGGCTCCAGTGTCCATCCACCATTCCTTGGGGTTTGAATCCACCATGTTCATCTCAGATATCATGCAACAGAGGTTCATGTCTGCAACATCCTGAGTGACTGCTTCAATCAGGTTTGCCTCATTCCTTTTATTCCTCTTTGGTTTGTGGCAGTCAACAGACTTGTGACCAGTCTCTTCACAGTTGTAGCACTTGCCTTCAAACCTTGGCCTTTTAGAGATGCCTCATTTTGGCCCCAGCTTGGACCCTTGATACTTGCCTTTCTTGTTTTTGGAACCTTGACCATGTTCCATCAGGTTTGCCTTGGAAGAGACGCCATTGATCCATGCTTTCTTTTCGGATCCTCGGTTGTCTTTCTCAATGCGAAGCCTAACCTCTAGATCTTCCATGGTCATTTCCTTTCGCTTGTGCTTCAAATAATTCTTGAAGTCCTTCCAAGCAGGTGGTAACTTTTCAATAGCACATGCTACTTGAAAACTTTCACCTAGTTGCATTCCTTCAGCGTGAATCTCATGCAGGATTAGCTGAATCTCAGAGAATTGACTCATCACAGTTTTGGAGTCCACCATTTTATAATCAATGAAGCGGCCCAGGATAAACTTCTTGGCGCCGGCATCCTCGGTTTTATATTTTTTCTCCAAGGATTCCCATAGCTCCTTTGTCGTTCCCATGCTAATGTATACATTGTACAATGAGTCGGCTAAACCATTTGATAGGAGCACTTTGTGCGACGTTTTTAACATGTTTTTACCTCAATTTGTACTTTGCTTAGCCCTTATTGTTGTACTATTGAGTCATTGAGTCGTAGTAAGAGTCTTGAGCGGTATTGGATGCATTTTTGTGCTTACATGAGTTAAAACGCATAATTGGTTTAGAGTCCTAGTTTGACTAGGAATCCTTGTTAGGTTTTGAAACTAATTATCTCTTACTTATGATTTTATTTTCTTATTTTCAGATTGGATTAAAGAGATAATTAAAGAAAAAAAGATGGAGCCAAGTCATGCAACAATTAAATAGAAGATGATCATTAAAGGCATAAAACATGACATGTTTTAGGGATTAAAGCATGACATGTTTTAGGGAATAAAACTTTCCATGTTTTATGGATTAAAGCATGGCATGTTTTAGGGAATAAAACTTTCCATGTTTTAGGGAATAAAACTTTCCATGTTTTAGGGATTAAAGCATGGCATGTTTATAGGAAGAAATAAGCAATTTCAAACCCTCCATCTTTCCTCTATATATACATGGCTTCACCTCTCAAATAGGATCACTTCTCATTAGCATTCAAGAGCCAAAACTCTACTAAAACACCACCATAAATTTCCCTCACAAATTAGCCAAGCCATCCACCCCAAAACTATCATCATCTCCACCGAGTTTCACTATTGAAGACACACCTCCAAGGTTCCTACAACGTGTGATTCTCGCAACTCATCTCCATGGCTTCGTCTATTTGTGTTAATCTACAATTCTTTGTCTATGAAGATTGTAAGTTGTTATTTATGTGGAAATATTGGTTTTGTATTTGTTTTAGAATTTTCAAATTGTATTTGATATTTTTTTTGAGACTATGCCGAATCTATGTTCTTATAATTAATGAGTTTGTATTTCTATTGTTGTGTTCTAATCATCTTTCTCATACTTTTAGATAATTTTCAGATATGTGCATATGAATTTAGTGGTTGGATGCAATCCCTAAGATTGTGTTTGAGTGTTAGATTCATTAACCATATTAACACAAATGGAATCATGCCCTAAGTAGGTTCGGTTTGTGTTGATTAAAAGTGGTAAAAATTCTGGAAATTTGCATGTGAAACCATGGTGGGTGACGCCACACATGAAACATGTCTCCAACAAAGATTTGGTGCTTAAATGTAATCTTGTTTGATTTCTACTCTAAGTGTTATTGAATTCGATTGCATGCAAATTTAGATTAGGCCCTAATTCAATCTAATTGTTAATTGAAATCTTGCATGATTAGATGATCCCCTAAGGCTCTAATTGTATTGGTGTCTAAAAAGTATGTAATTGGTCGAATTAGAATGCATGATAGGTTCGAACTTGTAATTATGTGGTGTAATGGTAAATTTGGTTTAAGTTTGTTAAAGAGAAGTCGATCATGTAAATAATAATTTAGGTTTTATTTTAGTAGTTAATAATCAATCTCAAACCCCCCATTATTTGTTAACACTAAAAGTTTAGAGTTCCCTTCAATTCCCCGGAAAAAACGATCCATGCTTATTCTATACTAACGATGATGTTTTACAGGGTTTATTATAGACGTTTTAACAAAACGTTCTATCACCATTCATGATATAATTTCTACAAAAGTAGTCAGAATTATTCCATGCATTCACAACAGCAATCTTTGCTTGATCGCCATGGTCATCTTCCTTGAACTCAGGAGCATTCTCCGTCAAAAATCTTGCCAGATTCAGAGTGGTCAGATAAAACATCATCTTTTGTTGCCACCTCTTGAAATACAAACCGTTGAACTTCTCAGGTTTTTTCCCATGGGATACTCAGACAGGTACAACGGGAGCAGTAGGCACACTTGGCACCAAAGGTCCCTTGCCATTTCCAGAATTTTCTTCGTTAGTCATTTTTAGAAACTGAAACACACACACACAAGGTGTAAGTTTACATGAAAAATTGTAGATAAATATCGAATACAAATTATATAAGCAATATCAAAGGTAAACGTTTTAAAATTGTTACAAAACAGTGATATATTGCATATATAATTTAATAAGCTGAATTATAAATAATTATAAATCAGAAACAAAGAACACGAAAAGAAATTCAACCAAAATACTGAACGATTGATGATGGAAGAACTAGTCGAGACGTGTGTGATACCACACTGTCCTTAAGAAGTTTACGCCTCCTCTACCGGTGCAAGGATGCTTGGCACTTGTCTCCCATGATATAACGACTAAACGATTCTAGGAAGTTGCACTACTAACTAGAACCTTCAACGAACTCGAAATGTACCTCTTTCTATCACTAGATAAAAGCTAAGAATTTCGAGAGGTGGGAGAGGATTGTGTTTCGAATGGGATCATATAACAATGAAAGGATGGTGGCTATTTATACTGTGAGGATTTGTAATCAACAATTAATAAGATGGCTGTTATAGAAATCAAAAGATCATAACATACATGAGTTACATATGTTACAAATATTGATTTCAATTCTGTTATAATTCTCCATAACACACAATAACTCAGTTGTTACAAAAGAAGAATTTGAACAGTCAAGAGAATTTGAAAAGTCAAAACCGAATTTTCGGAAATGCAAAAAGAATCTGCGTTCCGACCCTCAATTCGGTATTGCATTCGTGTCCGCAGGTCGCACGGGCATACACGAGTTTCTCTTGTGACCTAGGATTTGCACCCCCCCCTGCGCGTGCGCGAGAGGGTATAAGGGGGCTTACACACTTTACAATCCATACACAATGGATTCTATATAAAGTCTTTTCAACACTTCTCTTTTCCAATGTGGGACATACATTTCCCTCATTCTAAGTAGCTATCTTTGAGTGACAATTTCTTATTCACCCACAAACCAAATTACACAAACAAACATATGATCTTGTAGCCCTCATTATGGAGAACTCAAATCTATGTTCATCTTTGATTAATTATAAGTTTAACTTAATTTAATTAATCAATTAAAATTTGGTTTTAAATGGTTTTTCCAACCATTTTCCAACAGTTATTGACAACGCGTCGACTGTTGCTAATGTTGTTCTAATAATAGAATAGTGTTTCTTTTGTCTATTTTACATTTCATTAGCTTAGTTTGGTAGTTATGTTACGTAAGGCTCAGTTTGGTAATCTAAATTTTGGTGAAAGATTTGACACTAAAGGAGGTGTACGTGCGCTTGACTATATATATATAAGGCTCTTTAGCCGCGGATGTCCCGATTCCGGCAACGGCGCGGCAGACCAGTACAGCTATACTACCCACCTCTTGGCAATACTGTTTGTGCAGGCCTGAGCTCTATCTGCGACCCATGGTGGTCGAAATCTATAAAAATAAAGTTTCTGGACAGATGTCGGCGATTCCGGCCGCCGTGGGTCGCTAATGGAGCTTTGACCGGCACAGACGGGACCGCCGAGAGGTGTGGAGTGCGGCTGTGGTGGTCCCCCCCCATTGTTGCAGCCTACTGTCGCCAGAATCGGCGAATCCGTATTTTACGTAAGGTATGGACGTCCGTATCTGAAAATTCTTATATATATAAGTACATAATTTTACGTGCTTCTCATTTTCCTATAATTTTGACAGGAAATATGGAGTGGTGGCAATGGCAGGCCATCGTGTTTCAAAAAAGAAAGGCGTTGCAACCTTGTGGCTCCATCGTCTTATGTTTTCTGAGAATGAGGCTTCAAAAGTACGTAGTCGAATAGAAGCCGAAAATGCTAATAAGGCACGTCCTCGTGACTTCTCTGTGCCCGAGATATATAAGAAGTTTGACTATCGACTAGAGTTGATTACTATAACCAATGGTCGAGAGGTAAAGGTGCCAGTTCATTTACGTTGGAGCTCAAACAAAGGATCAAAAGAGGGCTCAAAAAAATTGTTGGAAGAAATGCTGTCAAAGTTAAGAATATACTAGAAGGATCATGTGAGGAAAGATCATAATATACCGGAAGGATCATATGAGGAATCAACTTGCTGGACAACAATCTCGTTCATACGATCAGACTGATCATAAAATTCATACTCAAACCACTGTTGAAATTCATTAGAGTTGATTACTATATCCAATGCTCAACCACCTTAGTTGGAAGGGCCCTCTAGATATATATAGGTTAATCTATTTCTCAAAAAAGAAAGAAATATATAGATATAGATAAACCTAAATTAATTAGGAATGTAGAATTTAGTTGGTATATATATCTCGTGCTTATTAATGCAACAATTGATCTAAAGCACGAGCACATATGGAGAAGCCCATCCATGAATATCTTCCCTTCGATGTATTCACCACAATACTTGCAAATCTATCTGTCAAATCTTTGTTGCGACTGAGAGTTGTATGCAAGTCGTGGAGCACCCTAGTTTCAAGTCATCAATTTGTCAAAAACGTATTTATCAAAAGTTACCACCAGTCCTTCAAGACTGATCATGAATCGTTTTGACTCGGTTATCCATTTAATATTCGACCATCTTCATGATTCCATAGTAATCTGTGAATGTTCAATCGATTTCCGGATCGAAAAATCTGGAGTCTTGTGTCATGGGACTCATTGGTTCTTGTGACGGTTTGGTATGTGTAAAAGAATGTCGCCGTGGTATGTTCATCCTCTGGAATCCAAGTACAAGAGACTACAAAATAATACCTGGTTCCTTTGTAGTAGAAGGGGAAATACATGGAGTACTTCGACGGAAGTATGGATTTGGTTATGACTGCAATGGTGACGACTACAAGGTGGTAACATTGAGTTGTGAAGAAAACACTGTTAAAAAAAAGGTTCAGTAGTTATATGACAATGATGTACTCATTACGAACAAACTCTTGGAGGAGGATACGGGATACACCAGTTGGTTACGTGTTTATCGACCAGACTGTAGCTTTTGTAAGTGGAGCTCTACATTGGGTGGTGGATCGAGAAGCAGATGATATGAGGGTAATCATATCTCTTGATTTAGCAAGTAAGACATACATAGAAGTGCCGCAACCTGATTATGAGAATTTTTCTTATCTTGCGGAAGTGGGGGCTTCAAGAGGGTGCTTATGCTTACTGGCTTACGACAACTTCGACTATTGTGATATTTGGGTGATGAACAAATACGGGGTGGGAGAGTCTTGGATCAAATCGATCAGAATTTCATATTGGCTTGGAGATGAGCGTAATTATTTGGGGCACTTAAAACCGCTGACATGGTTTATTGAGAACGGGGAAATTGTATTGAGTATAGGTGGGAATCTGGCTTCCTACAATGCAAACAGAAACTCAGTCAGGTAGCTTTCGGGAACTATAGATGATCTTCATATGCATCACCCCCCTGAATACTTCTTTTATATGGAGAGCCTAGTGTCGCCCAATGCTTACGGTAAAGACAATGAGATTCGGCATCTCAGTATATCAATATTGCACAAGTGAGAGATGCAAAGTTGACCTAGAGAAGACCGCTTCACTTGGCAGAAAACGGATGATTCATTTGGGAATATTTCCAATACAGGACGGCCAGATATTTTAAGCAACTATTGTTGTTTTTGTTTTTAAGTTACGGATGAACACGAGTATATTTAACTTCGAACAGAATTGATGTCTCCATTTTTCGTTACTTTTTGTATGCCAAGGAGCTACCTGATTTTTGTATAAAATATTAAGATAGCAATCCAATAGTTTACCCAACACAAGGCCTAGCAGGGGTGTAAATGTGTAATCCGTTATCACGATATAATCCATCATCACGACTGGATGATGATATCTGACATAGAAAAAGAAACAGTCAAATCACAGTCAGGAAAGGGATGCCGGACTTCTCGCTCATATTAGTTCAGAGACTAAACACAAAATATTGTAATCAACCTGGTCTAACTCTGTCTGCAACTAACTAACTGACATTAAAAAGTTCCACCAAATTGAGTTAAACTTCTCCTGTCCAACTGGGCTCTATCCTTGACTTGTAAATCTATTATCATGAATAAGCAGGATTTTTCCGAAACGCTTGCCACTCTCCATGAGCCGGTGTGCCTCGGCTGCTTCAGAGAATCGAAATCATAATAAATTAGTAAAAAGTCATTACTTATTTTTCAATTATAAAAAAATTAAGTTTGGAGGGTGGAAAATAATAAGTAAATTTTGAATAAAATTAGAAAATATTCTATTTTAAATATTTTCCGGACAGTTTTACTCTTTCATCTTCATCTTCATCATATTTTTCATTATTCTTCTAATTTCGGCCATAATTTTGTTGTCCGAAAAGATCTCTCTCCCTTCTTTTATTTGATACCCTACCCACTTTGAACCGATCATTGTACAAGGTGTAGTAGCCCTCGCAAGGAGTTACCGTCGTCCATGGTGGTGTTCCAAGCAATTCCGGTGAAACTGGAGCTTAAGGCTCCCTAATTCTTGTTATTCTTTTTATTATTAGCATATTCATACTAACGTTCTTTGAATTTTAACATAATTTTGCTCATTTAGACATTTTCTCTCGGTATGTCACACCTACTGTCACACTCGTTGTCACACTACCTATCACACTAATTGTCGTACATTCTGTCATACCCGTTGTCACACCCGCTGTCACATTACCTATTACACCCCTTGTCACACTACATGTCACATTACCTGTCACACCCGCTGTTACACCCTATGTCACACTACTTGTCACACTCGTTGTCACACTACATGTCACAACTCATATCACACTACCTAGCACACTGTCACACCCCATGTCACAACCCTTGTCACACTACCTATCACAGTTGCAGTCACAACCTCCATCACACCCAATGTCACACTATCTATTACACTGTTTTATGTGATATTATGTTGTGAGAAGAAGAAGAAGAAACTGTTATGAGAACCCGAAAACTGCTTTGGGCACCCTTCACCACCATTTTCTCCAATTTAGGCATTTTCAACGAGCCCTGCTTTAACAACAGCCCTTCTCCTGCCGTCAATCTCCTCTATGCATCGACATCCTCTCTCAGTTCGTTATCATCACCATCTTCTCTGATTTAGGTTCCTCCTAGCGAGCCTTACATCAATAACAATACAGTCGTCGTCCTCCTCTCCACAGCGTTGTGGCCTCCAGATTGCCTCCATCTAACTTGAAACTTGATCTGATATCCTTTTCGGGGAGTCCTGCATTAGCAACAACTCCTTTTCAGTCGACAAAGCCGCGCGACGAGGACAACCTTGGTTATGGATCTGCGTCGCCGTCGCTGGCTTGGGATAAACAGCTATCGTCGCCCTCCGATTCATCTCCCTCCAGACTGGCTTTGGATCGTTGTCGTCATTGCCGAGGTCTGGATTGTTTTTTTTAGGGAGAGATATAAAATGGTAGTGACATCGTGTAATTTTAACCAACTTCCTGAGCAACGGTTTAAGCATTTTTCAAAATAACTTTTTTCTAATTTTTAAAATTTTGGTGATTATTTTCTAATTTTATGTATCAAATGTGACTTTTTTATGAAAACCACTATGTTTTACTATGGTATTATTCAAATATATTTATTTCATGTACTAATTTATTTATAGTAAATGAGAGTTGTTAAAATTTAAAAAAAATTAGTGAAGTTGATAACGCTAAAAGAAAATAGGGTCTTCAATTATAGTAGTGGAAATGGAGATGTTATCATCGCCTAATTAAATTTTGCCACGTTTTCCTTTTCGGATATAAAAAGCTGACTACGTTGGACTCCCCCATATTCAAATTGCCGTACTGACACTCCTCTCCTCCACATTCATCGGACTCATCTCCGACTCTCCTCCTCCCTCCATGCCAACCCCAAATCCCTTCCCTCTTTCCCAAAATGCCCTCTCCCTTTCTCTATAATCCCACCTCTGCCCCTCCTCCCAACCCCGCCGAGTCCTCCTCCTCCTCTTCCTCCGAACCCCCAAACGACGCCGTTCCCGCCTCCTCTTCTCGCTGCTCGGAGATGTGGCACTACCTCTGGATCCCCTTCCTGATTTCTCTCTCCAAGGAGCTCACCGCCGCCAAGGCCCAGTCCGCTCCGCCGATCCTGCTCCCGAGTCAACTCGACACCTCCGACTCGTCCCCGCAGAGGTGCTCGGCGCCGGACCCCAAGCTCAACTACCGCCCGGTCATCGGAATCCTCAGCCACCCCGGCGACGGCGCCTCCGGTCGGCTCAGTAATGTTACCGGTACTTCGTACATCGCCGCCTCCTACGTCAAGTTCGTTGAGTCCGCCGGCGCTCGTGTTATTCCGCTCATCTATACCGAGCCGTCTGATGTTCTCTTTCAGGTGATCACTCATTTGATTCGCTTTGTTGTTATTATTCAATTGATTTGGTCAAAGTTCATGATTGAAGTGTGTGGCTATGATTGTCTGTGTTAAGTTGTTAATGCTCTAATCAAAGTTCATAATTGAAGTTTATGTAGCTATCGTTGTGATTGGTGTGAGCTAATGATGATTAAGGAATCTATTCTCTGTTGTTTTAGCTCAGCTTTTTGGTTATAAGCACAAACTCGGATGTATGCATTCATTGTTCACTTGTTAATGCTCTTATCTAGTTAAACAAATCAACTTTTCAGTTCATGTATGTAATTTATATTTTACTTTCCCAGGCTCAGATTTACCATTTAACCAGGTTTTAAGTTTAACATTTTGTTTCAATTTGTATTATATTGGTATTGCACTTTGGCTACCATATACTTAGGGTGAGGTATAATTTAAATATTAGTGGTTTGGTCATGTGCTTACTATATATATTTGCACTGCAGAAGCTTAATCTGGTCAATGGCGTACTTTTCACTGGAGGTTGGGCTAAAAAGGGTCGGTACTATGAAGTTGCCGAGAAGATTTTTAAGGTACTCTACACTTTTGCAATGCATTTATCGTGTGGTACTGTAACTGAAAACATAGAGTTGTCGCTCTCGGGGTATACCAGTAAAACCATATTGTTATAATTTCTGGGACAGCTTTTGTTGCTCTGTGAATTCTGTATTTTTTATATGAAATGTCAGTGCTAAACATCTTGAATATCCAAATGCACTTGTAGTGGCGCATTTAGTTCAGCATAATCCCTGCTAGTATTTCCATTCGAGGTACCAGTAGAAAATGTACTAACTTAGGTCATCACAGCAGAAGGATCATGATGCTTGAAATGCATTGACATGAGATTTAGCTTAGTATTGTGTAACTATATAAAATTTTCACCATCAAATGTAATTTTGGTGTACTCATCATACACTGGGAAATAAGAAATTTTGATCTATGCAGGTTAGACCAGAAAGAAGACTGGGGCTTAGAAGTGAATGATAGAATAGACATGGGGTGGTAATAATTTGAGAATATCTTGAAACCATGGCTGCATGGCATTGTTGTCATGGTCAGCTGACGCTAAAATTTATAAGGCTTCCCTTTGCGAAGTTTCCTAAAAGATAGTTTCACTGCTTCATTCTGTATGTTCATTTTTGCAACAGGAGTGTGTATCTAATTCTCTGAGTTATTCTCTTATATACTGTTGTGTGCAGTTTATTTTAGAAAAGAATGATGCTGGTGACCATTTTCCATTATATGCCATCTGCTTGGGATTTGAACTTCTAACAATGATTATCAGCAAGGTAAATCCATCCTCCTCATTATTCATTGTATTCCAACAGCATTCAGTCTCCTATCATTCGAATTACAATTTTTTTTTGGCCTTTTCTAGTACGATATTTGGCTACTAAATGATTTCCAGTGGTGCTGGAATTTCCAACTATCAGATCAAAGAATTTTAATGATTCAATTGATGGATGAAGTAAACTCTTTCCTGCATGTGTTCTATTTCTTCTGCCTCTTGAGACTTTAAAAAACAAAACACCCTTTTCCCTGAGTTAAAGAAGTTGAATGTACGATCATTGTCAGTCTGAATCATTTCAGGGCAGTCAGATATAGTTTTAGTATGAACTTTTGAAAGTCATATCTCTTGATCATTTTAGTGTCTTTTTTTAAATTGTCTCAGTGTTATGCAATACCAATTTCTTTCTTCATAACAGAACACGAAAATTCTGGAGTCATTCAGTGCTGCAGATATGGCATCAACTTTACAATTTACTGAGAATACAAATATTGAGGGAACTGTGTTTCAAAGGTATATACCTTGTAACATTAATTTTCTAGTCGGGATTACATGTATGTGACCCCTAAAGTAAACTCATTGATCTGCAGATTTCCACCTGATTTGCTTAGGAAGTTGAGTACAGATTGTATTGTCATGCAAAACCACCATGTGAGTTTATAATAAACTTTATTACTGTGCCTATCTTATTTAATCTCCTGGAAATAAATTATCTGGTTAAATCTTAGCATTGTTTATCTCATTTTTTTTAAATGCAACCCAGTATTTGTTTATCTTTGGTACCGAAAGGCAACCCACTTCAAAACATTATCATTAACCTTTCTGTCTGTTTGTTCTTCTAAATTATGAATTAATTTTAGACTCTGTGAAAGTTTGGATTGTTTCATGATGAAGCTGAGATGTGGCGTATCATTTGACGAAGCTTGATGAAGATAAATTGATTTTTCACATTGCTGAATGCTGTTGAGACTTGAGACACTGATTTTTTGTTGCTTCGTGACATGCATTTTTGTTTTGGTGCTGCTTATTATTTATGTGATTATGGTTACAAAGCAAAAAAAAAGGGGGTTTTCTAAATAACACCAGTTTATGCAGACATGTTTTTTTCACTTTTTTGTCATGTCTGCTGGTCCAAACCATGCATTTTGTGTTTGGTGCTTCTTTAATCTATATGATTTTGAGTACTGTTATGAAGTACAAAGCAGAATTTGGTGTTTCACACTAACCCAGTTTATGTTCAACGCAACAGTATGGTATCTCACCAGAGAGGTTGCTAGAGAACAAAGATTTGTCAAGTTTCTTTAAGATCTTGACAACCAGTACTGACGAAGATGATAAGGTAGTGCATCTTGGTACTTGTTTCCCAAAATAAATTGCAAACTTTCCTTTTTCCCTTGAAGAATTCTAATTCTTGTAATACTAATACCAGGTCTATGTCTCCACAGTACATGCATACCATTATCCAGTGACTGCCTTCCAATGGCATCCGGAGGTAATACTATACTGATGTTAAGTCTTTTGATTATATGTGTTATTATTGTGAATATTATTTTAAGTCAGTCGTAGCAGCACACAACAAATCACTGATTACAAGGGGAATCATCTTGAGGTTCTTATTTTGTGTAGTGTTTGATTATATTTATAACACAGGATATATATTGTGGAATTTAACACGAGAACATTTTTCTTTCCCACTTCAAACAATTGCAACATGGCCAGATTTTAACTCAAATAAATAACTCCGTAGAGCAAGTTATCAAATGAAAACCTGCAGATTAAGGAAATAATAGTAGATTAAGAAAATGTGTCATAGTCTATGTATCCTTCCCCTTCGTTCTTGTCTCATACATTTTAGTATTTACATGTCAAAGCTTTTCCAATGCCTCTATCTATGTCATATATGATGCAGAAAAATGCTTTTGAATGGGGGGTACCAACGATTCCGCACTCAGAAGATGCAGTTCAAGTGACCCAGCACATCGCAAACTTTTTGGTCAGGTTAGGCCTTCTGTTGTATATTCCGTACCTTATCCTTTAGGTGAATTACTATGTTAAGCCCCTATATATTGAGTACAACTCTCTTTATGAAGTAAGAGGTCATGCAACAAGTATCTGTTAATACATTATTTAAAGGTATCGAAAGACAGATTACACCTGAAACTGTAAAGCTTCACACAGGATTCCAAACACAAATTAATTCTTGTAACCTACTAAACAACAGTTGCCAAGTTTATCCAACCAGACTGATAGAAAAGCCAAAACTTATTAGACTTCATTTCTGATGCAGCGAGGCAAGGAAGTCATTAAATAGGCCACCCATTCAGGATGTTCTTGACAATCTCATCTACAATTACAGTCCAACATTTTGTGGGAAGGCAGGGTAAGCCAGAAGTGCCGTTGAAACTCATATTACCTGCTTTGTTTGAGTTTATCGACTTACAACTTCCATACATTTTCTGATTGTAGGAAGGGATACGATGAAGTGTACCTCTTTCAACCACCTTCACTCGCACATTTGTAAATCAAATCGTAGATGGAAATATGTAATAATGTACAATAAAATGAAGAAAAAAAAACATGTAATTTGCGCTCCAAACATTTGTGTATTTATAAGGCAGTAAAACCTCTCATTCATCGAAAACGATTACACTCGGAACATAACTGCACTTTAATTCAATGGGGTTCGGTGACTAGTCATTGGCTAGCACTTCATATATTTGAAAATATTTCTCATATGCATGACAATGCGTCATAGTCATCAAGAAAATCTTTCCCACCCGGTCTAATGTTCTTGCCCAAAATCACAAACATCCCTAGCACAAAACATGAGCATGAATTAGACACGGTGGAACATTATAAGCCAATAATCTATGGAGGAACAATGATCAATGTGTATCTTAAAACACTCAATTTTGCATCAGACAATAGATCAGTAGAGCAAGTTAAATCAATCCTTGACTATGGAGATGTTGCAATATCATCAAAAGATTTTCAAGGTCGCACAACCCGCACGTGCCAAAGGAGAAGTGTATAAATAGCGCAGTGCGCCTCCATGGAAAGGGATGGCGGGAAAAGAAGCGAGCTTTGGGAGGGAAAATTGTGAGCGAACAACATCTCCAGCTTCCGGTTTTTTATTACTTTTTATTTTATTTTTTCATTCTTAGATTTCAAGAGAGAATCAGAAACCCCCAAATCCGTGAGAGATGGCCCAAATCGAAACCCAGGGAATACTCCAGGACATCCAAACCCTCGTCTCCGATCAGCTTCAAGTGGTACCCACCCCTCATTCCCTCTCTATTTCTACTCCTTTTTTCTAATCCTTATCTTAATTCTTCACTGTAATTTCAGCATGACCCGTTGAATTTTCTGTACGAATCAAGCTTCGCTGTGCTTGATTTTGTGTTTTTGCTCGTGAAACTTCAAGGGTTTTGGTCAATTTATCCTTGTCTGGATTAAATGCTTTGATTTCTAGGTTAAAGGTTGTTGCATTTGTCTTGTGTTTGCTATATAAACTTCCTCTTAGCAATTTCAGAGAGTTTTTGTTTTAATTTTTTTGTACTGTTTTCATTGTCAGTTGGGTAATTGCTGAAATTAGTCAACGAAAAATTAGAATCTTAAACATATTGAAGATGTAGTCTAAAGTAGGTTAGTTTGGATGTTGATGTGTTGTAGGTATCTTACAAGTGGCTGAGTCGGAACTACTTGGTGTCGTCCAACGATGCAAAGAGGTATGGACTGTCTACAAAGCTTTTGGAATTTGATTTCGAGTTCATGAGTGATTGAAAGGTGGTGTGTACAGGTTGCTCCAGGAGTTTGTGGAGAGCCATGGGAATGGTTTGGAAGTGGTTTATACGTTGTCGGGCCAGTTGAAGAACAATCCTGTGAGCTACCATGTCAGGCTTGTTTCGGGGCCTCAACTTGCAGGTAAGGATTGTTGTCTTTTGAACTAACACGGGCCCTTCCTGAGTTGTTATTGAATATGTTGAGGGAGAGACCAATGGTTGAGGATTAGATTTCAAAGTAGAATGATTTATGCATTTCTGAGGAGTCTAGAGGTGCACACATAGGCTTAGGCACGTGTACATGCTTAAGTTTTGACTTGACCTCTTCTGGAAATCCTTTGCTTCTTTCAGTTGTACTGTTATCATTGCTCTTATCCCTTGAAATGTTTCATATATATGTACCAATGATATTTTACATCAATTGTTTTACTGAAACCTACTCAATTATTAAAGCCTTTTCGTTTAATGGATGTTGTTATTTCATTTGCAGAGGCAAAGGAAGAATTTGATGGAAATTGCTCCGTTGGGGTTTACAGTGTGCAACCATGCATTCCAAAGGACCCAGCCACAATGTGGAATGCAGAATTTGTACAAGCAGAGGAGCTCCATACACAGGCTCCAACTGTTGAAAATTGCTTGAGAGATAACAGGTAATTGTTTTCCTTCACTGCCATATAAAGTCTACAGTAATTTTGCCTCCAAAACCTTAAAATAAGAGAAAATAAGAGAAGAAACTATATATATAATTGTGAAAATCCAAAAGTTTTTCTTCAAACATACTAATTTGGATTGTTGGAATATACTGTATTACTATATTCTCATGTGTGACCTTTATTGTGCTTTCATATTTGGTAAATATCAATGCATGCCTTTTCTTCTCACATTTATCAGATTCAGGATATTATCTTACAATAATTTTTTGCTTTTAAGTGCTTTGGCTTCTATATTTTACAAACATGTAAAGTAAGGTCTTATACGTTGCGATCTGCATTTCTAGCTTTTTTAGCTGGGTCATAATTGCTCCATTCTTGCTTGAAATTAGTATTTCTGAGGCTAAATCTTTTGGATTTTCACAACTATAAAATATATTATCTTCTCTTATTTTAACGTTTCGGAGGACTCAATCTCTCTATTATGCTCACTATCATACTTAATCTCTTAATTATACTCAATATCTCTTTATTGTATTTATGCTCTTGCTTGGAATCAGTAGTATATAAAAAAATACGTCCCTATACCACTATACATGTGATAACTATTTCCTGTGGATGCAGGTTCTGTGGCATTCTCAATTCCTTCGTTATGCGCAATGTTGAGGGAACACCAACAAGCACTACAGGTCCACAACCCAACTCCAAATTAGCTGCAGAGCCATCAAAAATTAATTTGCCTCATCAAGGTAGTGTGATTCCCAAACAGCCACAGAATAAAGGACAACAATCTAGTCCGAATGTTGTGCAAACTGCCAATGTGGTTAAAGATGTCAAAAGTGAAAGCAATGGCATAGAAGTTGCTCATCAGCCTAAAAAACCTCCCGCAGGCAAAGAAAAAGTTGCTCCTCTTCCTGCTAACAAAAAGAAGGTCCAGAATGATAAAAGCTCTTCTGCTTCTGGAGGCTCTTTGGCAAATATGTGGGGTCGTGCATCTGTGAAGTCAAAATCACTTTCTACAGCTGAAAATAGTAATATGATTCCTACACATGCTGGTAGGTTTTCATTCTTTTACGTCTTTAGCATTGACAGAACCATTTTGGAAGAAGTTCTCTCTCTCTGTCTCTCTCTCTCTCACACACATACACACAGTTTGTCCATGGGTCATAATCTGTAGGATTGACCAACTTACGTCGTTATATCTTTACTTCTTCAGGAGATAGTGCAGAGGCTCAGATTTGTGTGAGAGAAGTAGAACCCGGTGCCATCAGTGATGATGATGATCAGGACGTTAATTTTAGGAGAGCTTCCAGTTCTGAAGCCACTAGGAAACGGAGGGTCATCTTTGATTTCTCAGATGAAGATGAATGTGAAGATGCAATCAATTTAGCATCACCAGAGTATGCAAAAGAAAATTCATGTCAAGAGGCCAATGAGAGTGGCAAAACATTGGTTCCACATAAAACCAATTTGAACTTTGACGAGCAGTCAGAAGATAAGCCAGAGGTCAAGGAAGAGATATCAGTTGGTGGAGAATCTGACCAAACTTGCAGAGAAGATACTACGATTTTCAGCAAAAAAAAGAATTCCGGAATTATCCTGACAGAGAAAATAGAAAAAGTTGTTCCTGAAAACGATGTGAAAAAAATCGATAAGCTGACTACTGCTGCTAAGACACAGAGAGATGCTGACATTATCCTAACCGAGAAAAAACGAAATTCTGTTCCTGAAAATGATGCGAACAAAACGGATAAACCAACCAACGGAGCATCAAGATCCCCTCAAAGAAGAAAAATTTTGAAGACGCAAATTGATGAACGTGGAAGAGAAGGTATTTCCTGCTTTCTATACCTCTCTTTTTAAAAGAGTCTGCTGGTAAAGTGTCAGTTTGCCGGTATTAATTAATAGTGATGGACTCAATAGTAACTGCTCCCATCCGATCTGTTTTATATACATTCCCAGAGCTATATCTAATATACTGCTAGTTCTGATTTCTTTTCTTACTGCAACTGTTTAATTTCAATATATCATATGTAATTTATGAAACTGAAATCTGTTAAAAATATGTATTAGCAAGATGAGCTACGTATCCTATATTTTTAATGTAGTTTGTTAGAAGAAATCACATATGTCCATACAAATTTTAATATTTCATTTGTTATTTCTACAGTAACTGAGGTAATATGGGAGGGAAAGGAGACAGAAGAAAAGAAAGCTGACAGCCTCACAACAGCAAAAGCTGACAGCAGTACAACAAAGAAAGCTGATAATACAGTTAAAACTGTCTCAAACAGGTTTATTTATATCCTGCTATTATCATTTTCATTCTATCAATTCAGTTCTTGATCTAAGAAAATTGCAGCAAAATGCACAGGGATTCAGGTTATATGTCCTCCCATTGCAAAATTTTATTGATATTAAATGGAATGAGGCGTGGGGCTGATCTCCCAGCTAGGCTGGGTTTTTAAAGATAATTGCAGCAAAATATGATTTGTGTTTTTTTTTTCCCGTTTTTACTTTATGTGCCTCTTAATATTGTGCAAATATGAATCCTCATCACTTGATTAAGCATTAAGCCAAGTGATGTCACATCAGATTTAACTATTCCAATTCTGCAATTGTGGGATGAAACCAATGTGGTGAATATCATTGGCACAATTTAGTGAATTTACTGAGGTATTGAACTGATAAAGTATTGAATTTTTGTGCTACCCACAACAGACTTGGACAGACATAGTTCAGGAGCTTATCAATATCAGTCTAGCCTTTGTGTACTTGTGGTAGTGTTGAACGTAACTGAGGCATATGTCTGGTTTAGTTGATGCATTGTAATTTTTCCTGGAAGCTTCATTTGATTTTTTCTTGCTTAATTCTTATCTTAGGCGTGTTGACTGAACTTTAGTTTAATCAATCCAGGTCTCCTGCAGTTCCTAAGCCAGTGGCAAACACTGGTCCGAAAAATCAAACTACCAAAGCAGGAGGCAAGAAAGTAGTAAACAAGGATCCGAAGCAAGGAAATATTCTTTCATTCTTCAAAAAGGTCTAAGGTGGTTTTTACAAATACCCTTGCAGGAGAACTTTCTGATTTAAATGTTTCTTACAAAATCAAGGTTCCTTAGGGGAATGAAGGTTCTTGAGTTGCTTAAATCATTGCTTTGCCTCAAGTCTGGAGGAGAGTGGCAGAAGTTGGGAACAGGCTACAATGGTAGTACACTGCTCTTACATCTGTTATTTTCAGATGATGGAGACTGGAGAGTTTTTGCTTTTCTTCTCTGCTGTTAGTTCAAGTCTGTAAATGTTGGATATAACGGTTACATCGTCTCTGGTTACTTGTATTGTGTTACTTTCTTAGATTTGTGCCCTTGATTATTTAACGTTTGTGTTAATACAGTGCATATCCAGCTCCACTTAGATAGCATAATTCCTTTGAAGGGTTAGCCCCCACGTAGTACTTGAGCTGGACATATCCGTTAAACACAGCATCAAACTCAAACGGTGTTGAGCTCAAAGGATTCGTCAAGATTCATAATCACCTAGCATAGTGCCTTTGATGGTCTAAGTCGGAAGGCTTTGTACATTTTTTTTTTCGGTAGCAAATTCAACCATCAATTGTTATCTAATTCGTAGTGCCTTTGTATTCTGTTAGAAGCTTGAGATAGGAACCAATACCCAAAATCTGGGATTCTCCTTATATTCATTAGAAAGGCGTCCGAGACTGGGTACCCAAGTTTTGTAAACTAGCCGTTTATAATTGAATTTGATGGAAGCTCATATAAAAGAAAATCAGGGGTGCTATTCTTTAGATCGCTTCCTCTTCCGCTAGGCAAAGAGCTGAAACCTGATCTCAAGAATCATTGGAGCTCTACTCCTCTCATGTTAGCATCTTGTGTCAAGTAAATTAAACAATGGCAAACATGATGGTAGCAATCCTTTTATGCAAAAGTGATATGGGAATTCAGTTTTATATTATGAATGTTCTGATAGTGTATTTCGTTTAGCGACACTACGTTTATGAGTTTAATCTCCCATGTCTTCTGCTGGTTACCAATTACCAAGTGTTTTAGTGAAGATCGTACCAAACACATTTTTATTCTAATTTCATTAACAAAATATGGCTATAAACGTAACTATTCAAACATAGTTAGAAGACGTTTTTATATGTAATTGCACTTTATCGGTCAAAAGCGGTAAATTGCGTTAAATGACCAAATTTTTTTTCTCTCTCTTCTCCTTCTCGACTTCTACTTCTGAGCATCAGAGATAGCACCAGAAACATATGCCATTCTAAACACAGATCCAAGCAAATAAATAAATACAACCCAGATTGCATATCGCCCTCCCCGATTGTATTTCTTCTCCTTGTCTTTCTGTCTCCACCTTTGTCATCAGTAACATATCCCCAACAACCCATCACCGAGGTTAGAATCTCTTCTCTTCCGAATTGCCGAGGTGTTATATTGCTCTAGGTGGTCGGGGTTTGATGTGATTCGAGGTTATACCATGGATTCTTCTAGAGAAGCACGTTTCAGCAAAATTCCAACAAAGCGATCATCAGTGGCGTCCCACATTCCATTGGAGGTAATCACTGAAATACTTGCCAAACTTCCTGTGAAATCCTTGTTGAAATTTCGAGCTGTTTGCATGTCATGGTGCTCCTTAATCTCATCTAGGCAATTTGTCAGAAAACATCTCTCAAGAAATATTACTAGTACTCCCAAAAGGCTAATCCATTTGAGAAGTAACGACTTGACGTTTTACTCTCTACATGATTCAGTCCTAGTCGAGGAAAGTTCATCAATCGAGTTCCCGCTGACTCAAAACTACAACTTATACTGTGGCATTAATAAGATGCTACCCGTACTACCCAGTTCTGCCGTTATGAATCTTATGATCATGGGTTATTGTGATGGTTTGCTATGTGTAAAAGCTTATACTAGCTGTACGAGTCTGATCTTTCTCTGGAATCCAAGTATTAGAGACTCCAAACTATTGCCTTATACTCTCGGAGTAATTCAGAATTATCATAACATTACTTGCTGCGGATTTGGTTATGACTTCAATAGAGACAACTACAAGGTGCTAATAGTGGTTCCTCCAGTAGTGTCTTCTAATAATAGCCGAGACTCAAGCTTTAAATCCATGATTTACACGTTAAGAACAAATTCTTGGAGAAGAATACAGGATTTCCCCTTTAATGATATATATTTTGAGGGGGCTGATATGTCTGCTACTCTTGTAAGTGGAGCTCTACATTGGATGGTGAGAAACAGAGAAGGAGGCATGGACTCATGGCAAATAATTTGTTTTGATTTGACCACAGAGACATACATGGAAGTGGTAAAACCTGATTATTATCGTGTCAATCAGTTTCCTGGAGTTGGAATAGGGGCCTCAAACACAGATTGTTTATGCTTTCTTGCTTACAACAGAGCTGGTCAAACTTATGAGTTTTGGGTGATGAAGGAATATGGGGTGAAAGAGTCTTGGACTTTATCAGCCAAAATCTCATACTTATATGGCTTGAGACCAGTGACATGGTTTACTGAAAATGGTGAAATTTTATTCATTCATATAGATGGGAAACTGACTATTTACAATGTAAACTACAATTCGGTTACGTATCTGCATCAAATACCTAATGGTTATTCAAGTACTCGTGGTGATGTCTACGTTGAGAGCTTAGTTTCACCCAATGCTTACAGTGACGACGGAGCCAACGATATTAGCTCTTTCAATATCCATGTAGGAGGAATGAGAAGAGTACTGCGGAATGCGTAGGCAAGATATCAAAGAACAAAGGTATTTGGTTTTATACATAATGTATATATGTTTGCCCTAACTCCCCTAAGCCCAAGATTATTGCTTTCAAATTTTATCTTTCTTTTGGTTCGATATTGGATTATGATTTAATAATTGGGTTGATCCCTCAACATAAGTTTATACAAAACTTGCTCGTGGATCTCATTAGTTTTCTCAATATCTTCCTTAATTATATTTTTAACTAAAAAAGGATAAGAAGCAGGGAACTGTATCGTTTTCGACCTAGCTACCTGCAATTGTTTTTTGACCTCGACTTTGCTTTGGTTCCCAAATTTCGATCAAGTAGACAAGTAGTAGCTTAGAATTAACATCTGCTATCTCCTTAGCTCTATTCTAGACTCTTCGAGAACAATTTTTGTTGTATGTGTGTTTGTTGTATTTCTTTGTACGTAAGTTGCAAAAACCTCAACAAAATAAAGTCTCAAGTTCTTTGTTATGTTTCAGGTTGATTATACAAAGTCAAATGACTATTAGATGTAGAACTATCGGATTCTTAGAACTTTAATAAGTGTAAAACGCTGCTGTAGTACACCATAGAATTTTCCCAAAATTGACACTATATAACTAAAAGTGAAGTAAATCTTATAGGGATACATAAAATGTTGCTCCAACCATGCATACTCAGATATATGCCATGGCATACTAACCATTAATCTTTAGCATAAAGGATGAGTGGTTTAAAAAAGAAAGATAAGCTCACATAATATAAGATGAGTGATTCATGATGCACAGCAATTGCTCGTGCAGTTTCGTTTCCATCGAGTTGGATACAGATCCCGAAAGAGTAGCTCATGCACTTGTGTGAAAGTTTGTAAAAGAAGCAAGGTCTCCATGGCTCAAGAAATTAATTTAACAATATTGTACTTTGAGGAGCCATACAGTTCGTTTTAGATTTTTTTTTTTTACAATATAATGCTTTTCATCAAACCGTATATGCAAACCCTTTAAATCTGGTGTGCAGTCGGTGTATGTATACATACACTGATGTGTGGTATAGATTGGATGTCATAACATGCACATGGGATGTGTGATAATATTCGTAGGTTAGAATTTTCCTTAAATTAACGGTAATAATAATTGTTTATTTTGGGTATTTATATTTTTCATACTCATAAACTCCCGGAAATTCGACAATATGTCAGATATTTTGACTATAGTGAGGGGCTGTCATACATGTCCTGATGTCCACTCCAAAAAAGTGGATGAAAAAATAATGATTTCCCAAAAGTCCCAACCCCCAAAATGATCGATGAAGAACGTGACACCCAGAAAAGAAATTAGCCAGCAAAGAAAAATAATTAATTCCAGTTAATTTGTTAGATATATAATTGAGCAATGATTAATTGATTATAAAGCCATCCAAAAATAAAAGCCCCTCTCTTTCTCTCTCTCTCCCTCTCTCCACCGCGATACCCGGAGCGACTCTCTCACCGGAGCTCGGGTCGGGTCGGGTCCTTTTGACTTTGAGTCTTCACGGAGCTGAAGCTGAAAAAGCTGCTGTCTTTGACTCCAAGTCGGTTCGTCTCGCCACAAAATGGGCTGCGCCGGATCGTCTCAGAGCAAAGAAGACGGTGAGTTCAGTCTCTCTCTCCGTTTTGATTTCCGTTTCTGTTTCGCTGCGTAGGATTTATGGTAAAAATTTGAGCTTGACTGAGGTCGGATGAGTCAAAGTGATGAGGGTCTAGGTGTGTTGTTGCTTTGTGGAATTGGTTAAGGGTTTTGCTGATTGATTTGGTTTTGGGGAAACTGTGAGGTGAGGTAATGGCAATGCTTTGAAATTGAAGCAGAGTGTTGTGGAATTGGAGCTAAATGTGTTGTTAAATCATCAGCCTGGGTTGCTGAATATGGTAGTTCTTTTTTAGAGTTGTTATCTTTATGATCTAAACATCGATGCGTGTGATCGATGTTGAAGATCATAAGATGAGTTTGTGAGTTTTATTGTGGAAACTGGAAAGAGTGTGATGTGTGCTTGCTGTTGTGAAAGAGTACTGGATTGGCTCAGCCCTTGTGGCTGGAAAAGATTAAGGCACTATATTAACTCTGTAGTTAGCTCACGGCATTGCGTGTGATTCTCTAAATTATGACTTACCTATAAGCCTAGTTCTTCGCAATGCATTGGTTTTATTCTTGGATGGGGGTTCTGTAGTTATTCTAGGTAAGTGGTTGTTATGCACCAGATAATGCATGTAGAGATTTGAAAGGAAAAAAGGTAATGTTTCACTGAACTTTGATGAAAGATTTGTTTTCACAAGCTTGTTCTTATGATAAGTAAACCCTTCATTATTTATCCCCGAAAGAGTTGTTATAAAAATTGAGTTTAAAGAGGCACTGGTTATTTTTAGAGCAGTAACTACAACTTTCAAATAAAACAGGAGCTTTGAAAAAGATACGGAAGCCTAAACCTTGGAAGCATCCCCAGCCACTAACAAAGACTCAGCTCTTGCAGTTGCGTGAAGAGTTTTGGGACACGGCTCCTCACTATGGTGGCAGGAAAGGTAATATTTTTTATGAGTCTATATAAGTATTGACAGAGATTTTCCTTTGTAATTTGGACAAGGTAGATAATTAATTAGTCGGTGTTTTATATATTTACTTTGTTGACGTCATAAAGTTTGTCTATACAGAAATCTCTTCCATAATTGTAAAAATAATATAAAATCCAAAGTTGGCAAACGAAGCTAAGGTATAACAGAATATGTTTATATATTGAATTGCAGCCAATGGAAAGCAGAGATATTTCAATGCAGAATTTTTATTTTTCTCTGAAACCAACATATAGCTTTTCTTTAGACAACCATTATGAAAGATATTAGTTCTGATTACTCAGCTTGATTATATAGAATATACATCTTTTGAGAAGAGCAAATATATTCTCAGCTCAGATGAAGATTGACTCAAATAGACTGTTTTTGCCTATTCAAAAGTGCCTTTCCTAGTATTCTGGTTGCCTCAAGCTATATTGAGTTGCTGGTTTGGAATGGTTTCCTTTGAGTTTCTTGAGTTCAACTTATAGTATCCAGTACTAAGTTGGAGCACTCTTAGTTTTCAGTCCAATTGAATTAATGAATAAATTTAAGGTGTGTGATAATTCGGTTTGAAGCTGCAAACTCTATGTCTTCTTTCCTTGCACTTGCAATTCAAGGGATTGTCATTTGTTGGCTCTAAAAGTATTTGTCATTTTGAGAGAGGAATATGAGGTGTGGGGGTTAAGATACCTAATGATGGAATTAGGAACCAGAGGACAAGAAAGGAGAATCTTATTGAATGGTTCAATTATGTGTAATGTAGGTTGGACTGTACATATGTACACACGACTCAGTTGATTAAGTAGATAGATTGAAAAAATAGTGATGAAATGGTACTATAATATGGGTGGAAGAAGTATATTTGAACTAAAGTTTGGAGATTCTATGATTGATCCATCGAATTATGTGGCACTAGTCTGTACCTTTGAATGAAATATGTTAGTCACATACATGCTTTTTCTTCATTTCCTTTCAAGTGTTATTAGTGTACGGTAGCTGATAGGTAGGTTAAATGAATCCAAATGAGAGGTAGAAATTTGAGATACCCAATGGTAGGGTAGGGAATAAAGATGATACCATGATGTGATGAATAGCAGCTATTGGTTGCACCTCCATATGGCATTCATCGTTCAGACTGAATACTGCAAATTCATTGGAAGGTCAAAAGTGTTTAGGTTGCATGGGAAAGACATAATAGCTTATTGTTATTACATAGTAATACAATTATAACAGTTTCAATTTTAAAGTAATTTGCTAATTATGATCAGATGAAATGGGAATGGTTCTTGTCTAAGTACTAAATGGTTCTTAGTTGAGTAGGGATGGTGAGCATTCACCACATTATTAATGGAACAATTGAAAAGTGTTGAAAACATCAGTAATGGTTCGCCCAAGTCTTTTCAAATTTTGCCTATATTTTTATGTGGTTTTTCAACACTGTAATAAAAGTTAATTAAAGGATCACTCCAACATATTACTGTTCAGAATCCTAAAAGCAGCAGACAAGTGGTTCTCATGATCATGCTCTTGGTTGAATTTTTATTGCTAATGAGCCTATTTTTTTTGAAATTATTCATTTGTGTGAAATTTAAATTTCACTTATCTTTGTCAACAGAGATCTGGGATGCTCTTCGAGCTGCTGCTGAGGCAGATATCAGTCTAGCACAAGCTATTGTTGACAGTGCTGGGGTAATTGTACAGAGTGCTGATTTGACAATTTGCTATGATGAAAGAGGTACTTTATAATATGCATTGTTCCTCTTTTCTTATACCAAAGCCATAATGTTCATAGCTGCTAGATTTTAGTGGTGTTCAAGGGTTCTAATTTGTGATGTCTAGAATTTTGGTTCTGTATTCTGTTGTCTGTTTGGTATGACCGCATGAGCTATCTCATGTGTCTTAGATCTAGAAGTACTCAAGCCCTTGTCTTAAGTCTGCCTTGATAGGGGTTACTGTGGTGTCTTGGACTCTTGGTATGTGCGCGTTGTAAAAGAATTTACATTCTATAATCAGTGGTCACTTTGCCTCATTTTTGTTCCCTCATATTTAAATTCCTATTGGTGTACTTCTTGCAGGTGCAAAATACGAACTGCCCAAGTATGTTTTGAGTGAGCCAACCAACTTGATTCGAGAGAATTAACATGAGCTGATGATATGGAAAAATTTGTTCACAAGATTGAATGTAAATCATATGTACATTATACTCATTCTGTTCCGTATGTTTAACAGAGTAGGCAACTCCAGTCTGTTTGATCGTCTTAGTTTGCTGTAAGTTTCTTTGGTTAGTTGGACATGATTGCAACTGTTTGGATGTATCACTATCTCACTGTCCTACTCACTGCTAAGAAGAAGGTTATGTCATTGCCTTGCAATCTTTTTATTCAAAGTTCTTTTACTGCTTGAAATTGGCAAAAAACAAGTTCTAATATCACAATTCCCTATGAAGAGCTGTAGAAGCGCTTGTAGAGAAGAGAAGTGCAGGCAATATCGTGGTACAAAAATTCCACTGGGTCTGCTTCTTTTACTGCTTCAAACTGGTACATCAAGTTCCGTTTACAACTTACAAAAGGGTAAATTCTTTTAGGGTAAATTCTTTCTATGACACTTGATATTTAGCTACTTGGACAATTTGGTACCTGATGTATGAAAACGGACAATTTGGTACTTAAAATTCTTAAATTTAGGTCATTTGGTACTTATGTCAATTTTGATCATATTTTCAGAGTTATTTCCGTCATCTTATCTCTACTTTACTTCATTTTTTCATAATACCTTCAAATTGCCTCTAAATTATCACCAAAAATTGATAACTCATCCACTTAGTATCTGTGATGATTTACATATATAATTTTTCATAATGTAGCTACCAATCTAAATTAATTTTAATTATAAGTAATTTAAAAAATATATTTTGATAAAAAATTACAATTGCATAAAGACAATTTATTTCTTTTGCAAAAAATAATTAGGATACAATAAGTATATTAAGAAAAAAAATTATTTTTGATATGTGCGAAGTAAATGTTAAGTGGAGTAGATATATCAATTTAATTATCTCCAAAGAGGCCACAATTATAAGAAGAAATGAAGAAAAATGTGAATTTAATGAGTTTAGGGCTAAAATGACGAAAATAACCATAAAGATAAGATCAAAATTGATAGAGGTACCAAAATGGCTTACAAATGAGAACTTCATGTATCAAATTGTCTGTTTTCATACATCATGTACCAAATTATCCAAGTAGTCATACTTCAGATACCATAAGAGGAATTAACTCATTCTTTTTATGGTACTTAATGTTCCAAAGAGGACAGTTTAATAGCTAAAGATAGGTTTTATAAGACATTTTGGTACTTATGTTGACTAAACAAGAGTAAAGTAGCATTTAAGTATATTATTTACAAAAATACAATAAAATATGAGTTTTATGTGTTTATTATCCCGTTTTATGCGTTTAAGTTAATATTTTTGTTTCATGTTGATAGCGCATAAGTCAATTTTATGTTTATAAAATTCAATTGTCTCACAAATCTACTCCGTAAAACTATATTTAATTAAAAACCACAAGCATTCTTGTGGGTATTTAAATCACAAATTCTAGATTTCTTAAACAAAAATCTAAATTTTTACCTTCAATTAAAGCTTAAAATTAATTCATGTCTATATTCTCACAAACGATACAAAAATGATGATTACTAAGGTGATAGAAATTAGTCTTGAACCCATAAATTTTTATTTTGATAAATAATAAGTAAATGTCAATTTTACTCTCTATATTTAACAAAAAAGTCAACATAAGTATCAAAATGTCATATAAAACCTAACTTCAGATATCAAATTGTCATCTTTTGAAACATTAGGTATTAAAGTGTCTAATTGGTCATTCAGCTCGAAGTCGTGCATCTTCGCAATCCTTCATGCCAGAAAACACAGTCTAATGTTGCAAAGGGTTGCAGGCTCAACTTATGGTCCAAGACCTGGTTTACTGTAGTACTGAATACAAATTCCGGTGCTACTGCAGACACCGAAACAATTAGTAGATCACTTGCCATTTTTGAAAGCATAGAAAATGTTCACTCTCTTTGTTTCCACCAGGCTACAATATCTAAATTCCGAAACCTTTTCTCTGGTAAAATAGACTGTAATCACTGTATAGTCAACTCTTAAGTGTTAGAATCTCAGTTGGACTTTATATCTTTTTGTCTCTCACATTCTAGAAACATTTCAAAACTATCATCATTCTTTCTTTTACACTGTTACTTTGCGTTAGAGGGTTAGATCAATAACAAATAAACTAATGAGCTCTCTTCAAATAAACTACTTACAAAGTTACAAATAGGCAGACTAATGTCTCTTGTTTGATGCGTAGTCATACGCAGTTATAAATTAATGACTAGATGTATAGTTACATAGAGTTATATATATAGTTATAAATTAATGACTACAGTCCATATCCAAAGTGAACCTTCATTCTGAAATTACAGTTTGAAGTTCCAATTTTGATACACTTTTCGGTCAAATTTTTTCACTATAAGCGATTCAATATTTAGGTATGTTTTTCAAGATCATCTCTACAAAGTTTCATCCAATTTGATAATGGTTTGAGCTTTCAAAATTGAGATTTACACGAACGGTTCACGTTGAACAATTTTAATTCATTCATTGATTTAATCTAAGTTTGATACCTTAACGATGTCCGAATTTGATGAAATTTTGTAGAGATGATCTTGAATAACGTACATAAATATTGAATTGCTTATGATGAAAGAAAATTGACCGAAATGTGTGCCAAAATTGGAACTTTACTCTGTAATTTCAAAATGAATGTTCACTATGGATAGAGACTATTAATAACTATATATATAGTTATATAGGGTTATATAGACTTATACACACTAAAATTGAGGCTGCCTATCATTGCTCTTACACGTTAGATCACTTGTGACCCTGCAATATTAATTTCATCACATGTACCAGTGTGTTCTCCAATTTAATTAATTATTTATATTTTACAAAAAAACATGGCTCTAATGAACTTTTTTTATGATGATTCACTAAATGTATGTAATCTCTTATATAATCAATCGTGAATACTTTACAGAAACATGGCTCTACTGAGCTGTTTTGGATGATGACATTCACTAATGTGGCCAGCAAATCCCTCTAGTATATATTAATGCAATAACAACCACTAAAACCAGTCTCTTCCTTCTCCTCCAACACTCGCAAGAGGATGATTTCCTCCCAACCCATTATTCTCTCCCTCTGTCTCTTAAGCACTTTGCTCAACATGTAGAGGAGGAGAGGAAACAACCAATTACATGGAAGAAGCAGATCGTCAACACGATAATAATCGTGATCATCAAGAGGGCGAAGTTGTCATAAGCTGCAAGGGACAACAGAACGCCGCCACCCAAGTAGATAGACTTCAGAAACATTAGAATCACTGCCCCTGCAGAAAGTCCCAACACTGATGGCAAAAAAATCGGAAACTCATACCGCATTATGATTAGACACAATATCATTCAAACTTGCGATGACTATATAGTAATTCTGTTGGGAAATCGAAAAATCCACATATCATAAGTGAGTAATGTGACTACGGTTTTGCATTACATTATAGAATAGTCGGCAAAAAGCAAGGATTGAACATAATTGACCAAATATGGCCAATGCAAGAGCACTCTTGGTAAAATGTAGAGTGCAGCCACAAAATGGACCAGCAAGACATTTTTAGGATTAATATTTGTAAAACTTTATACTCTAGGTGTAAAAATAGCGAAGGACTTCAAGTTTTAAATTTTAATCAATATATCATTCAACTATTATTCGTTGACAGTTTTTTCCATTTTATTAGTTGACCGTTAAAAATTTGGTTAAGCCGTTAAAATACCTAAAATACGTCTAATTCAAATTAATTCTTTTTTGTTTTGTTTTTCTTTTTAATTTATCATATGTGATATATCAAATACATAGTATAACGATGTAATCAAAACTTGTCAAACACACACACACACACACATATATATAAGAGAATTTTCAGGTGCGGACGTCTATACCTTATGTAAGGTACGGATTCGCCGATTCCGGTGATGGCAGGCTGCAACGGCAGGGCGGACCACGACAGCTGCACTCCCCACCTCTCGGCGGTCTCTTTTGTGCCGTTCGGAGCTCCATCGGCGACCCACGTGGCTAGAATCGCGAAATCGCCGAAATCTGCCCAAAAACTTGATTTTTGCAGATTTTGGCTGTTGTGGGTCGCCGATTGAGCTCCGGCCGGCACAGACGAGATCGCCGGGAGGTGGGTAGTGCAGCTGTGCTGGTCCGCCACGCGATTGCGACATGTCGTCGCCAGAATATTATCAACATAAAATGTCAAAATTCTCATTAGTTCTTCACCAGAAAAAATCCTCCTAGAGTGAACCTAGAGAGAGAAATAGTAGTTAATAATGAAAGTATTAAAGAAAAATATAAGAAAAGAAGAATAAAATAGTGATATTGATTTCTGACAAGTATATTTTAGTCATTTAAATGTCAAATAATTGCCACGTTAGCGTGATAACGGAGTTTCGACGGTCAATTAATGAAATTGACAAAACTATCAATAAAAAAGAGTTGAAGTGGTGATTAGATTTAAAACCACAAAACTGTTTTTACACCTTTTTTTTTTAAAGAATTTGGCATATCGGGGTCGTACCCCTTTACAAGTCATCTCTTCCGAGTGTTTGACGGTCTCCGTAGAGGAGTTAACTCTCCCAGCGCATGGTGTTGCATCCACAAGATTTCGAACTCGAGACCCTGCTTAAGCCACAACAGCTCGTTACCACTACTGCATACATCCGCTGGTAAAACTATTTTTACACTTAATATAAGGTGTCACAAGTATATAATCCCATTTTTGTAAGTGTTTTGCGCAAAGACAAGAAAAACTGCATGCGTTTTAAACTGTGCAGAACCCATTTCTGCATGTCAAATGGGTCAATAGCATCACAGCAGCATATGCTTCCTAGATAGAATCATATGTAGTAGTTGATTGATTGTGAGTACAAGCCAGATCATCTGTAAATTTTTGACTCAAAACCACAATTCGTATAGAATCAAATTCCAGAGTAGCTGAGGCTCAAAATGGAATACAGGGATACACATTCAAGATCAGGCAAAACCTAGCTAAAACTAGCAGGTCCAAAAATGGAGTAACCATGTTGAAGCTTGATTAAAACCGGTATGAATTGTCAGGTCCATACCTGCTCCTCATATTGTAGTTATCAAACTTCTGATTGTCATAAGCCGCTGATGTCTTCATGTCCACAGTTTTTGGTTCTGCAGCGGCAGCCCCAAAAACCACCTCTCCACTCTTATCTCGTTGGCGATGCCTTGTCCTTTCCTTCTGGCTCTTAGACCTTTCACCAGATCCATAGAATTCTGCAGAATCCTGGCGCTTTGAAGACCGGTGCTTGCTTGACAAAGAAGGATCTTTAAAGCTACTTGACTTTATCTTTGAGGGCTTCATATCTGAATATCTATCACTTGCATTGGGAGTATGGGACCGTCGAGTTTCCGAGAGAGGAGCAGGAGTGCTTTGCCTCTGAACCAACGGGGTGTCAGCTTCGTCTTCAGGCATCCTGAGAGAATCTTTTAATGGTGTGAGGCCTTTCTGCGAACCACCAGGTATGAAACGAGAGGGAATGAACTGAAGAAATGTGCTTGTCACTGCTTCAAGACCAATCTTGCATAGATCAATTACAAGCTGCCCAAAAGATGGCCATCCTGGGTCCTCTTTCACAATCTCCACAACTGGCGTGGATTTTGTGTTGCGCGAATGTTCTTTAATTTCACTCTCTAACGGTTGCTGCTAAAACAGTAATGATTAGATTAAGCGAAGAAGCAAATTTGCAAAAATTTTACCGAAACAAATAAAAATTTTGTTTTGAAGAAAATTTTGGAACTGAAGCCCATATGTTTCCTTTCCGTGAGAGAAATATATTTCAGAGAAACTGAAACATGCACTAACAGTAAGCAGAAGATGAAAAATAAATTAAAAACTGATAAATAAAATAATAATTATAAATAAAGATTTTTTTTTTAAAATCTGAGATGGGATACCAATCAATAAATTTTGATAGATTTTATGACTAGAACAAGGGTCATTATAATTTTCTACTCTCTGGACTAGTAGATCATAAGTAAAAGGTTACCATCCTCGAGAAGAAAGACGGTCCAAATCCCTGCTGAAGCATGCATGTAACATATCCTATCAAGACGGCACCAACAACCATAAGGACATCTGCCAAAATATTCAAAACTGTCAGTCTGAAAGAAGAAGTGCAATCTGAAGTAGGATTTAAACCTTTGATCAAGATCAAATATCAGATGTATATGTACCATATGCTTTATTAGGCACATAAGCCATGATTATCCTGACATTATAAAATGATTAAAATCTTCAAAGAGAAGAAAAGGCAAATGTATTCGTTCAACAGGGCGATGCAGCACACATCCAACAGTTTGTTGGAAAGCATGTCACTACCCCTTAAACTCGTAATAGCAATGAGTTGTGTTAGATACTCATATCCAAGAACTTATGTTAAGCTTACCCTCATTATCTTACCCCTCATCAACAAATATTTTTGTTTATTACCAATGGAACCTATGTGATAGATTAACATAGAAAAGAGTGATGCAAGAAATAATCTCATTGTTTTGATCAAACATGATTCCAAATGGCCCTTATCACATTGAAATCTCCCACACTTTTAGTGATTGACAACTGTGACTTTGAACAAAAAAGAAGATTAACATGACAATGTGATTTCTTTTGGAGTTCAGTTTTAGTGGCTCAATGTTTCCTGAACATTGAAATTAGGTATGAAAGTACTTAGGCATAGATTCTAGAATAGTTCAGGACACAAGCAGTATGAAAACAGAAGCTGAAGTGTTGACTGACCCACGTCAATTCCATTTCTTTGGATGATATAACCAAGATTATTATATATAACTGAAAAAAAAAGGTCCCATGGGGAATGACATGCGTTTCAGCCTCTAAGTCCTTACAGACAGATATCCCTATGTCCTACATCATGGTCTAACGGCAAATGAGATAAAGCTGCTATCCTTTCTTTCATGCAAAGTGGCTTGAACCATTGGAGGGCTGACACGTTTTGTTATGATTTCACTCTCACTATCACATCAAGCTGTCACTATAATTCAATTAAATAAACTTCCAATTTTATATCACCAAGAGTGAGATGACTGCTATTTCGATTCCTAAGATAATGACTCAATAGCAAGAAAAGTGCATATGTGCTGATGGTCGGCTTATAGGCACAGACCTTACCCACAATGCTCGTTCATGATGATACATGGACCTTCTATGTTAGCATCTTGCTTTAAAGATGTGAGTTAATGCATAATCTATGGATGAAGTAGAGGATGTGACTCATACTAGCATTAACCAGAAAGAAGAATCAGCTGTAAAAGGACGGTAATGTAATGAACGGGTGCTCGCCTAGACACTTTGTATTGTGAAGCTCTTTTCAATTAGATAACACCACAACACATATAAAAGAGTTTCATTGTTTCATATCATCAATCATCAAAATTTAGGTCTAATTGTTAAAGATTGAAGGTAAGAGAGATGAGTAAACCTGTGGAAGTGATTGAGCTGTACTGATAATTACAATCCTCCTGGTTGAGAGATATCTGCCTAAGAGCAGCATTCCCTCTATCGACAACTAGCAACGAACAAGTGGGCTGCACATATACTACATCAAAATCGTTTGAGAACATTGCATCTTCGCTGGGTCCATCCCTGTAGCCAGCAACATTTGATTTCCCACCAGCTATGGTTGTCACACCTACAAAAAGGTTGTTCATAACTTATAAAAATCCACCCAGAGGCTCTTTTCAGAGATTTTTAAGCAAAGTTCTCAATTAAAAAACATATAAAAGAAACTGAATAATAAACAGTCTATAGTCTTACTCCTATATGCAATTTAGAATTGAATACGTAAGTTGCTAACTCAAAATAATAAAACACCCATACATGCATGAGGTACATATATTCATGATTAACATATTATAACATTCCTTCTATTCAGACTCACATGCTAATAAATCAGTATAAACTTCCAACTGACTCTGAAAATTACAGAGTACACGTACCAGCTTCTCCAATTTTTCTTATGGCGTGATTCAAGGTATCAGCAACATATACATTCCCTTTATCATCCATAGTTACACCTTTTGGATGATTGAAACGAGCATCACTTGGCTTTCCATCAACATGGCCTGTATAACCCTGAAAGGATCCAGCAACCAATCTGCCCCTACTATCTGCAACAATGAAATATTCAAATAATACCAAATCAGGTAAAATGGGAAGAATCATGTTGGTCTATAGCTCGGAAGTGAATGTCCAAAATCAAATAAACACACATCACTGTGAATATAATCAACATAAGAGAGAACCATATCAAACAAAGATGAAGTTTATTCTATATTCCACACAAAACAGAAGAACCATGTATTCATCCCTTTGCACGCCAGTTTATTAAGACCAACTTTCTTCCGAAAATGGAACCAGATATTATTGAATATCATACCGTTCTGCATGCAACACTTCTTCTTAACAAATTATCGGCAGCAAAGAAACTTAAAAGCTTAAATTTCAAAATCTCAAAGAAACTACTATTAGAGAGAGAAGAGGGGAACAGTCTCAAATATAGTAAAACAGACCAAGTAAATACTGTTGCATACATTGAGACAACGGAGGTGTAATCCGGACAATGTTACTATTAACAGAGTCCACAGCAAAGAGTTCCCCATCCTCTGAAATGCGTATCTTGAATGGAACAACTCCAATGTCAGCTCCTTCCACGACAGTCTCAACTAAGTACCCACTCTCGAATTGAACAACATTCCCATCTGCAGTACAACAAAACCATATAATATACTCACACAAAACAAAACATTAATCCAAGAACAAAAATAACCAAATCACACCGAAAACAATAGTCAGTTCCTATTTACCTGATTGGGGTGTTTTGGCGGATGCCGCCCTCGTCCACTTGACAAGGGAAGACAAGTGCTTTATCAATGGCCCTGCACAAGCATCACTTAACATTTCAACCCAAACAACAACACACTTTAAGTCTATAAGTTAACAAATAATAAGAAACCCAGAAAACCCATCACATAAAAAAACAGATCACAAATAAAGATGACGAATTCAAGTGCAACAAAGAAAAAGCACAACTGGGTATCTATATCATCTACATAAAGATGCAAAGAAACACTACACTAAAACTCTTGGAAGCAAAAAATAAGAAACCCAGTAAAGCTTTGAATCAAAGAGTCACCTGCAGGAGCAGCATGGGCTTCGAATTGGAGGCCGTGAGCGACAGTGAGAGTGAGGATGGTGATGAAGAAAAGGGAGCTTCTCATTGTTGCAAACAGTGGGGTGAGAGCTACAGATTTAACTGAGTTGTGGGTTTAGAAATTCGAGAAGATCATGGCTTTTGTTTGAAGCAGTGAAGTACTGCAAGTACGATTGTTTCTTCTTCGTCTGGGTTTTTTTTTTACTGGGGAGTTTTTTCAGTGGGAGGAGTACGAGTGAGTCGGAAGAGAAGCAGTGATTCGTGTTAGTGGGTGGCAGACGACGATAATTGAAAAATGCCTAGTGCTTTTGTTTTACGACTTTTTACCTTTTCCACTTTTACACGAAACAGCAAGTTTGACAGATCAAAAGACTGTAAATTGTCTATAGCCATCGGTTTGGTGCAGCGGTAGGAAGCTCCACTGTAAATGCTGATCTGATATTTCTCATAAGGATAAATTCCTCCTGTGATAAATTGAGGAAATAATCCTGAAAATATGGTTAAAATTGACATAAGTATCAAAATGGTCTAAAATTGAGAACTTTAGATACTAAATTGTCTGTTTTCATACATCAAATACCAAATTGTCCAAATAGCCAAACATCAGGTACCATAGGAGGAATTTACCCTTCTGATAATAGACCTAATTTAATTATTTACATGTAAGAAATATTTTTATGGGAAGAACCTGTATCGTATTTGTTCTCCGACCTAAAGTGGTTGATTCATCTGTCCACTATTTTTGTAACAAAAAAAATACTATAAATTATCTTCAAATAGAAAGGATCTTTGAATAAAAGGAAGCAATAATTATTCAACACTAAAATGAAGATAATTGAAAATTAAGATATTTGTAAAAATGAGTATGCAATTACTAGAAGAGCATCGAAACTGAAAGGATCAAAATCATAAGGTTATACTAAGTACGACCGAATAATTTGTTGTTGATTCATCACTTGTTTAGATTATATAAGTTAAACTAACAGTTTGATCGGTTAGTATTTTTTTAATGCCTAAAATAAAATCACGATTCAACTTATCAATGACGTTAACCTTAATTCAATTATTTTTTTATTAATTAAATTTGTTGACGTATCACAATGTAATTATTTTTTGATGAATTGAAACTTATTCTCCATCATGCCATTCGAGTGCCGCAAAAGATGTGAATCATAATCAACATGTGATATTTTGGTGTAACAAATTTAAAAATCAATAACATTTGATCAAAATTGAATTTATATATTACATCAAGTTAAGCGTAGGATAGTTACGTACTGTATATGAGGATAAAAGACCAATTCTTGGTATCGTTTCCAATTTTATCAGATGTCCCCAAAGGGACTAAAAGACCAATTCTTGCTAAAACAAATCTACTAATAATAAAAAAGAAATCTTATTAAAAGCTCCAAAGTAGTCTTCACATATATCACCAAAAATTGAAATGGCATCAGCGTCCAGAGTTGTCAAAGTTGACTTCAAATATAAAAGCGTGTCCGATCCATAACACGTGGCGACACCTCATTGGATTGGACCTCGTGTTCACTCTTGCCCACCCTCTTATTTGTAACGCCGGCCGAATCCCCTACTTCTCACAACTCGTAGATCCAAAGCCCGACTCCGCTTCTCTCTCAGATCAAACCCAAAACCCATTTCCAGGGTTCCGACGGAGGCTCCTCCTTCCCAATTCTCAAGGTCAGTGGCAACCCTACCGATCTCAATTTCTCAGATTCTTTACAATTGCTTATCAGATCTATAATTTGATGAGTTTATTGTATTAATGTTTGGATCTTTATGATGAATCTCTATGTGCTTTGATTCCGTGATAATTAGTTGGATCGGGGCTGAATTGGTGTGTTGTGATTTGGATTAGGTTTGATTAGCGAGGACGAGCAAACATGGGAGGTGGATTTAGGGTTCTTCATTTGGTGAGGCCCTTCCTTTCGTTCTTGCCGGAAGTTCAGAGCGCCGATAGGAAAGTTCCGTTCAGAGAGAAGGTGATCTACACTGTCATCTCTCTCTTCATTTTCCTGGTGTGCAGTCAGCTCCCTCTGTATGGAATTCACTCCACTACTGGAGCAGATCCATTCTATTGGATGCGTGTTATTCTCGCGTCAAATCGGGGGACTGTTATGGAGCTGGGGGTCACTCCAATTGTTACGTCGGGGCTGGTGATGCAGCTCCTGGCTGGTTCCAAGATTATTGAGGTTGACAACAATGTGCGCGAGGATCGTGCTCTTTTGTAAGTGTATTGATGTGGTGTGTTGTGAAATTGGTGATGCATGCCGCAGAAATGGGTTTTGATTCATTTACATTGTGTTCAGTTTAGCGATTAATTGTTTACTACTGTTTTAAAAGCTGTATTAGATTGCACTCGTATGATTGGAGATGATCATGATGATGCACAGTAATTTTGATATGGACGGTACTAACTTCGGCATTGCTTTTGGTCATGGTTTTATATCTTAGTTTTTCTTATGTGCATACATGGAACATGTTGTGTAAATTCACCAATGTTTTAAGTTTTATTGGGATTCTGTACGTGTGTCCATGAACATTCTCCGCGGTATGTGTGGCTTTTGCAGTTTGTGTATATCATCCGTATGCTGATTTTTGTTTTTCGGTTTCTCTTAGAAATGGAGCACAGAAGTTATTGGGTATCCTGATAGCTATTGGTGAGGCGGTTGCATATGTTCTCTCTGGCATGTATGGTAGTGTTGGCCAACTCGGAGTTGGAAATGCCATCCTTATCATCATCCAGCTCTGCTTTGCTGGTATTATTGTGATATGTTTGGATGAGCTCCTTCAGAAGGGATATGGTCTTGGCTCTGGAATCTCTCTCTTCATTGCTACCAATATTTGGTGAGTTTCAAATCTCTTTTCTGCCTTCTTGATAAGTCAGTATGAAATTTGTTATATACGATTCAGAAGTTTGTTGGATAAATGTACTTGCTATTCAAACTAGAGTACTTCTAACAGTTGATTCATTCTTTCTCAGTGAAACTATTATCTGGAAGGCTTTCAGCCCCACCACCATCAACAGTGGGCGAGGAGCTGAGTTTGAAGGTGCAGTTATTGCCCTCTTCCATCTATTGATCACTCGAACAGATAAAGTCCGAGCACTTCGGGAGGCCTTTTACCGACAGAATCTTCCAAATGTGACCAATCTGCTTGCGACAGTCTTGATCTTCCTTATAGTCATTTACTTCCAAGGGTTCCGTGTGGTTCTGCCTGTCAGATCCAAGAATGCTCGTGGACAGCAGGGTTCTTATCCTATCAAGCTATTCTACACCTCCAACATGCCCATCATTTTGCAGTCTGCACTTGTCTCAAACCTTTACTTCATCTCCCAGGTACTGGAGTTTGTTAGTTGGATATTATATGGTCCCACTGGTGACACAACCGTAACCATGTTCTTTAATTTTGTGTGCAGTTGTTATACAGGAGGTACAGTGGAAATTTCCTAGTGAATCTTTTGGGCAAGTGGAAGGAATCTGAGTACTCAGGTGGACACTTCGTTCCTGTAGGTGGTTTAGCATACTACATCACTGCACCTTCAAGGTAATTATTTTAGTGTCTTATCCCTGATAAAAGTTAAAAGCTTGTTCTTATTTTAAATCTGATGAATATATGTGGTCTCTGATGCCTGCTTCATTGATATCTTGCAGCTTAGCTGACATGGCGGCTAATCCTTTCCACGCACTCTTCTATCTTGTCTTCATGCTTTCAGCATGTGCCCTTTTCTCAAAGACATGGATTGAAGTGTCTGGATCCTCTGCCAAGGATGTTGCCAAACAACTCAAGGTATTAAAATTCCAGCAGTTCTATATTGTTTTTGGTTTAATGATATTTCTTTGTTGCAAACTTAGGGATTTTGCAGTGTTTTAAAGTTTTTTTTTTCTTCACATTACTCCTTTTTTTTAGGGGGATCCCACATTACTATGTAGTTATTGTGACTAGTTTGGTCTCAACCTAGTTGTGTTCTGATCTCACTTTTTTTTTATGATATGGTTTCATGTCTGGAGCTTATAGAATTATTCCACTGGAGATACCTATTTATTATCCGCGCATTGACGCAACTGTTTATTTTGCAGGAACAACAAATGGTGATGCCTGGCCACCGTGAGTCAAACTTGCAGAAGGAGCTTAACCGCTATATTCCCACAGCTGCAGCCTTCGGAGGCATGTGCATTGGTGCATTGACAGTGTTGGCTGATTTCATGGGTGCAATCGGTTCTGGAACAGGGATCCTGCTTGCTGTGACAATCATCTATCAGTACTTCGAGACGTTCGAAAAAGAGAGAGCTAGCGAGCTCGGTTTCTTTGGTTTCTAGGTGCTTGTTGCTGGAAATGGTTAGTTGTGCCAATGACAATTTTGGTGTGTTGAGAGATGTAAGTAGGTTTAACAGCGAAGTTCAAGATACTAGGCTAGTCTCTTATCACTCCTTAGAATACCAAGCAATGAAATCCTCCGATAAAATAGTGTTATATGGTTGTTTTCTGTTTGCTTTTTCCCCCACTCCTGTTTCATTGTCAAGTATCATTTGGATCTATGTAACACTATCAGGTCCTATGGATCTTTATAAGTTTTATCTTTTTCAAGGACCCCTTTAAGGAACTGACCATATACTTTTCCTTCTCTTATGTGATCGCTATTTACCCTAGTAGCGTTGTATTTTCTCTACTGTGACATGAAAGGCCGAGGAATATGCATCCAGCATCCATTGGTTTGCGAACCAGTATGTACACACAATGGCATGTAAATGTTAGCCACCAACCTTTTTTTTACGCAGAGCTGGCATGTAATCAATATGCAAATATTATGCCAAAGTTGATTTGTTTGTAGACTAAAGTATTGATTATTAGTATGTAAGTTAAGCTATTGCATGTTCGTAATCATCTGATAATTAAGTTGTTATCATACATTTGTTTACTCAAACAACAATTATAGGGTAGCGCAGGGCGGGCATGAAATTTCAAATTTCAAGACCTGAGGTGAAATTGTAAAATAATGTCTTTTACACTTTAGTAAAAACTAATAAATAATCTAGTACTAAATTATGTATTTATTTATCTAAATTCAAAAAAATTAATAATTATTTCTATGCATTAATCTTTTCGAAATTACAAACGATTTAGTTTGGAAATAGAACGAGGGATATAGTTTTAATAGAATTAACAATAGAAGATAAATTTTTAATCAAGTAATCAAATCATTAAGAAAGTATTAAAGAATTCTCTCTATATAAGTGTAATATATATATATATATATATATATATATATATATATATATATATATATATATGTAAGAAAGTGGGGCTGAGGCCGCTGCTGCAGCCTCATCTCAGGTCCGGACATGGGGTAGCGGGCAGCCTTCCAAGCAGACACTTGTGGTTGTTGTTGATGACAATGTTGATATAATTCATCAAAACTAATAGATTACAACAAATATTTACTCAGGTAATACTTCCAGTTCTTATTAACATACAATTTATGTACACTATACATAGGTAGCACTGTTACGGTCATGATTATATACAGTTAACTACAAGGTAAGAATGGTGATCTCTAATCACTTGATACAAAACTCTTCAACTGAACAACATAACTTACTTCTATGGTAAATTCTATAGATATAAGATAGAAATATTGTTCATGCATGCGCTATGTGTTTTTACCCTTTTATTTAATTGAGATGGATTATATACCAGAGAATAATGGTCTCCCCCTCATCTAGGTAGCAGCCAAGACCGAAGCTATGACCCTTACTAGTCTATCTTTGCGTTCGCCGCCCTTGTTTTGTGGTGCAATACCACGGGTGCCGACAACACCACAGCGTACGATGGTGTCATCGCCGGCTTCCTTCCCACTGTCAGGGATGGTGCCAACGGTGCTAGGACCAGGTCATATGAAATTCTCTCATATTCCGAGAGTTCCAACCTTACCGCCACATCACAGCATTTATGTGCGATCTCGTCACTTTCGCAATATCGGTAAAGTCATTGAGCATCGAATCTTTGACTTTCTGGAGGTAGATAATGCGTTGTACATTTCCTTACTTTGAGTAGTGCGAGATCTTAATGAGACATAGTGCCACACCACGTCAATTCCTGGCATTAAAACCGGAATGGGAGCATTCCATATCTCCCCCTAATGACGGGAAGTATGTCTCATCAAAGTGACCGTCTGCTAATATCGCAGGATAGAGATCAATGGTTGTAGATTGAAAATATCGGACAAGTGTTGGTGATTCATAAATCATAACCAACCAGAATACTTAATCGCTTCAAGTAGACCCATTGAGATAACTACAATAGAGGCACATAAACAACTTTAACCAAATAGGTGTTTAGTAAAAGAACGTTGGGATCGTATCCAGTAACCATCTGGTACGCACTAAATGCTTGGCAAGTTGTGGGTCTGAAACGAATAAGTGTCGCTGCATGTAACATCATTACATATCCCCATGCAAAAATCGGCAGGTTAGTACCCATAACCAAGTTCGAGCTCTGCTAGATCGTGCAATGAATAAACATGAGGAATAATATGTTCAACGACGATCCCAGTAGATATGCAAAACGAAATCATCAAAGTCGTGGAGGTGAACTCTCCAACGGTATCCAATCAAATAGATTTGAGAGGATGGGAAGGGTGGTGAGCCCTTAGTATGATGATCATAGCCAAAAACTTAGCAAATGCAGCGTTCCTTGTGGAAAGCAAAGAGACGTGTGACCAACGCGTTGATGCTCTTAACCTATACCATAAAAATACCAAAAAATGTCCGCATTCGGTTGGATAAGGTCCAATAATGTCACCTTAAATACTTTGTAAGAATGGAATGTTCTCGGTTGGAGCCTTAGAAAATAAGGACTTCCTTGAAATCTAGCAAAAGAACAAGCTTTGCAAAATGAGCGATGGGCATCAGAGATTGTCATGGAGGCATTAGAAAACACGGGAGGCATCACAAGCTCCTGTGAAGGAGGGGATACCGCCAGCGACGGCCTGAATGCCATGGAGCCGCTGAGAGGGACAGGCTCGGCCTCACCGTGCATGGCACGGATAGGCACAACCTCACCTGTGTGGAGCACGGGTGAGGTGATCCTCCAATCGCTTCATGAACATAAAAAATACATGATCATGTGAATTTCAAAGAACTCGAATCATCATATCTCGTTCAAAATGACCAAAAAATGATCATGTCAAAACCGAAAAGACAGCAAAACCGAACCCATGATTCAAAGAATCGTGAGTTACATAAAACTACTGCTGCAGACAAGCAAAACTATGTCCACATGCTAACAAAGCTACTGTCTAAGCTTGAAAAAATACATGATCATGTGAATTTCAAAGAACTCGAATCATCATATCTCGTTCAAAATGACCAAAAAATGATCATGTCAAAACCGAAGAGACAGCAAAACCGAACCCATGATTCAAAGAATCTTGAGTTACATAAAACTACTGCTGCAGGCAAGCAAAACTATGTCCACATGCTAACAAAGCTACTGTCTAAGCTTGAAAAAGCTACTATCAATGAAATCTGACAGATTTATTCCTCTCCATTCTTAACACAAATATCAAGATGAAAATTCATCATTGGCATGTAGGGCCTTTGAAAACTTAGCAAGGCACGAAGATATAAAATACAATCTCTGCACGAGATCCGTAAAACAACTACTTGCGCCGTAGAACAGTGTGGGTGGTTACGCAATTAGCAAGACACTCGATTTCACGGCGGGACATACTCAAAAATAAAATTAAGTGAGTCAACGATGCGGTGAACTTCTATAAACAATACGTCGTAGGATATTGTAAGATGGGAGATTGAAACAAATGTGCAATCTCATCGAGTGTATCACATGGCAATAGAACTACACTCTTCAACATAAGAGTTGGAAAAACATGGTATTTGAGCAGTTGAATACCAAACAATTAGGTTGAAAACCATCCATTTGGTGAGGGTGGTCACCAATAATAATAAAATCGTTTGAGCTATGAAACGGCTTGGAGAAAACCGGAAAATTAACCAGAAAACCATGTCAAAATAACTCAAAACCGGGTGAAATTTGGATTGGAAAACGTGGCAATAAAAATTGCGGGAAATATGTTGGAAAAATGACGAGAAACGACGAAAAAATCATCGAAAACTCGCCGGAGTCGGCCGACGGCAGTCGGAGCTGGCCGGAAAGGAGGCTGGGGCTGCTGCCCGACAGGGGACGGTGGAAGGAACCGGATGGTGGGGCCGGAAACGCCGGCAAGTGTCCGGAAGGCGGCCAAAACGCTGGAAAACGTTCCAGAAACGCCAGAACAGAAACCGGCCAAAATGCCGATAATCCCATGGTCTAAAAACACAATGTAGTACTATTGGGTCTCATGTAACCCAAAACCGGTCAATTTAAAAACCACGTGAGTTGCAAACGTTGACCATTAATGCTAGGTTTAAAGTAAATAAAATTCTCACGAGTTCATATAAGGAATACGAGAAATTTTATTGGAGATGTCAATATTTAATACAACACAAAAAAGTTTCCAATTCCAATAGACCACTTAATCTAAAGTCGAGCAAGAATCATGGCAATGCCAACGTCATACTTGAAAAATAGTAAGCAGAAAATATAGTCAAAATAGATTGACTAATCAAAAGTCCGTAGCAACAAAATCTTGCATATCGGATCGGGCGGAGCCTTAGCCTGAGACTAAAAAAATATGCTTACTTGAGAATGGAAAAATGTTACGTTTCCATCTCCAAAATTCCCTCAAGAAATAGATACAGGTGCCAAAAATGGCATGTGTTTCTCAGATGTGGAGCATGATTCAAAGTCAACTCTGGTAATTCAACGCCATATACGTTTATTGAATCACTCTAAGTGTGTCCCATAGAATTCGTTATTTTTGAGATCTTTTGTCAGCAAATAATGCTGCTTTAAAGTAATGAATTTCAACTCAAATAAATGAGTACGTATACCTTGGGATTATCGTTTATAGATATGAGTTTAATAAAAACTCAAACATTCAACTAACAGTCGTGATGACGACGCATCCATAAGAAACGAGGGTTTTATAGGTTTCGAATGATCGAAACTATTCAAGTATGTAACCGAAATTAGAAGAGTTGTGATGTATATGGTCACAAAATAATCGATGCATATCGGCTATTCTCATGATCGCACCCAAAACAGTGGTGCACTCAGGCGACCACACGAAATCGATATATTCCCTTTAAATAATAACGTGACTCCCCCAAGACCGTCACACGAAAAACATCGACCAAGAGGGAAAACATATCCCTCTTTGGTCTCATCGACGCTATAAGAAAGGCCAGAAAATAGACATGAATAAGGCTAATAGCACCCGATAATTTATATATATATATATATATATATATATATATATATGTTCAAAAGCAGGAACGTTAAGAAAAAACATACTTGTCAGTCTGCCAAATAGACTGCATATAATTAAATTGCTCTGTAAATCGATCGTCATGCAGGAAGTTGCTTGATGAATTCCTTTCGATCTTCGTACTGATGTCATAAATTGCGTATGAGTAACGTCCGTCTCAAGCATGGATGTCATCACAGTGGTACGACAATTGATCATTTTTCCTATATGAGCACGTGAAAATTAGTTATAAACTAAACGTGCGAACAAACGATGTAATAAATCAATAGGAAAAACGAAAAGGAAAAAAATTAGAGTTAAAGGGTTATTGGGCTCGGTAGGCCAGAGGCCCAAATCCAAGGCGGGTCAACTGTTGTTGAAATCAGGCAAAACCGGTTCGGATCCGGGTCGTCTTTGAAGGTTTGGAGAAGACAGAATTATCTTCTCTTGAGCGAAGACTTTGCTTGTGGAGTTCGCGTTTCTTGCGTGAATATGCAGGAGGAGCAATTTTGAATCCTTTGATGCGGGGTCTTGCGGGGCAAAAAGAAGTTTTTGCGGAGCGAATGCGGATGAGACCCTACGGGGCTGCGTGTAGGGCATGTGCCGACAGGGAGATGCCGGTGGTGTAGAAAAAAAATTCTAGGGCTTTAAAAGTTCATGATTTTAGGGCAAAGTGCGTGATAACGTGTTTCAGGATGAAATAATTGTGTATTATTGAATGATAAGAGGACATATATATATGTATTACAAAACCACAATCCTGTAAGATTCAGAGTCTTAATGTATTACGAAGATGCTAATCTATCTCCTTACAGGAAACCTATTAGGCTAAGACACACACAAGGGTATAATAGTAATTCTCCCAGAATAATTTTTTAATACTTTAATATGGGACGAGTGTAACTACGTGTTCATCAACTTATGTTTTCGTTTCTTTCTTTTGTCATATATAACTACTCCTTTTGGGCGAATTTAACTATAGCTACACAGCATGCAATCATGCATACTAAGTTGCTTCAAAATAAAAAATACTTTTTAGTCTCGAGGACTGTAAACAAAACTAAAATCATATAGGATTTAGAGTTTTTATTTATTACGAAAATGCTAATTTATTTCTTAACATGAAACTTATTAAGCTAAAACACACATAATAGTAGAATAATAGTTCTGCCGGAATAATTTTTTAATAATTTAATATGGAACGAGTGTAACTACGTGTTCATCGGCTTATGTTTTTGTTTTTTTTTTGTTTTGTCATATATAACTACTTCTTATGGGCTAATTTAACTATAGCTACAATCATGCATATTACAAGTTGCTTCAAAATAAGAATACTTTTTAGTCTCGAGGACTGTAAACAAGTAAACTAGTCGATCATGTCTGTAACCTCATCAATCAACCCAATGTAGTCTCAATCAGTCATTATCCATTAATCACTTTTAATAAACCCCACTTCATAACCATGACAATATCCACTGATAGAAAATAATGGAAATATGACAATAGAAACAAAACTCTCACACCTCCTCTCTATTTTCTTCATTGACTAATTTGTCATTTGTAAAAGAATTTTCAATTGACAGTGCTCCAATCGGGTTACAAGATTAAATTATCACAAGGATGACAAGAAATGGTTGCTTAATTAACTAGATATGTAGCTGGCCTGAATTTGTATCATTTTTCTTTGAGTATGTAAGCCTTGATTGTCTCGGACCTAGTCGATGTATTGTAAGAGAGATCAATTCCAATAAAATGTCTGGGTCATTTTCATGGAAACTTGAGTGGGATTTGCATTTCATGATAATTAATCTAATAAAAATCAACAATGCAATACATGTTTGAATTTCAAACCGGCCATGTCAATTTACGTGTGATGAAGATCACTATGATTTAGACTTATCACCTAAACCCCAAATCTAACTACTTGTTTCTTTCTCCTGTTTTGGAGTTTGGTGTTGAACTTAGCTTAGGTTTCCAGATAAGCCAAAATCCAAAACAATGTTATGAGATTAATTTGGGATTATGAGGGATTTGAAAGACGGAAAATAAATCTGCCGACCACCATTTATGTGTATACTCATGTTATGTGTCTAATTAGTTCAATTATTATCTAAATATGAGTTAAGAAAAGAGACATGACATGAGTTTAGAAGGATGAGCACAAAGTGGGCAAATAAAAAGTGATCGGCAAATTTATTTCCAAGAAGACGGTCACATATTTACCCCTACACAAATGTGTACAAACATTTGATTCAGTATTTGTTAACGTAGTGATTACCGGATGGGTGGCTAATCACACAGTTAGCTATTAATGAGTGTTAGTTTTACACAAGAAGTATAATGGTTCACCTCCCTCTCTTGGGGTAGGCTACGTCCACTTGAATCCACTAGTATATGCAAATAGCCTTAATTTATACAAGTAGTGATCCCCTCTAAGTGGGATGAGGGTCCCTTTTATAGGTGAGAGAACCCCTCTCATTTACACATTCTTCAATGTGGGACAAGTGTCTATATAGGCTTACTATATAGCCATCTTGATGAGGCCGGAAATGTGACTTTCTGGTGGTGTCTTGGTGAGTTCCGACTATCATTGGAAAGCTTGTATGACGAGGTACGCTATGAATATCATGGTTGAGCCACATAGTGACTTCTAGATCCGCCTAGAGAGTCATGCTTATGCTCGGTGGCATGCCATACTAGCTCTATACTAGTAGGGGTGCCAACATATCCCCCCGCAGTCCCTAAGTAAGAGGAACTTCTTGCTTAGGGAGTTTATCAATCAACATGTCACCGAACATAAGTGTCCGGGTAGTGGCATACCCCTATCAGTCCCCGAACTCCTTAAGCAAGAATGGACTCTCAAACCTGCAAAACAAATATAAAAACATATGTGCACGAAGTATGTGCGTTGTCATGGGTAGCATAAGGATGTACGGGCACGATGTGTGTTTGACACATGATGATGCGTGCGTATATGTATGGTCCCGAATATGATCTAGTACGCAAATGTGCGTAAGTCCCCGAAACCCCTAGTCAGCGAGGCGGTTTCGAATGATATGGCCTATGTGCGCGGTGTGCTTAGGCGAAGTAGTCTTGCGTGATGGCGCTTTGGACTAATATGGCCGCTACGGGTGAGTGTGGCTTTTATATGCCAATATGGCCTTTGAAGGCTAGTGAGACCTCTATAGGCTGGTGCGTCCTATATTGCAGTGTGCGTAGGACGGCGTTGAGCCACTGCGAGCGTAATGTGTCCATCTTAGCGCAGAGTTTTGCGCGTAGGACATCTGAGCGCTGACATAGAGTGTTATGCATCCATCTTAGCGTAGTGACCTACGTGTAGGACGTCTTTTGGACGTTGAATTATAGCGTGGTGCGTCAATCATAGCGTAATAGGGTATGTGTATGACGTCTTTTTGGCGTTGAATTAGAGCGTGGTGCGTCAATCATAGCATAATAGGCTACGCGTATGACGTCTTTTTGGCGTTGAATTAGAGCGTGGTGCATTCATCATAGCGTAGTAGGCTACGCGTATGACGTCTTTTGGACGTTGACATTTGAGCGTAAAGCTACTATCATAGCGTAGTGAGCTTTACGCGTAGGATGTCGATCCCTCTTGGGTGTAGTGCGTCCTCTGAGCGCAGTGTGCTTTGCGTGTAGGATAGCTTGAGCCCTCTTGGGTGTAGTGCGCGTATTTACGCGGCTTGAGCCCTCTTGGGCGTAGTGCATCCATCGTAGCGTAGATAGGCGTTACGCGTAGGACGTCTTTGAGCCCTCTTGGGCATAGTGCGCGTATTTACGCGGCTTGAGCCCTCTTGGGTGTAGTGCATCCATCGTAGCGTAGATAGGCGTTACACGTAGGACGTCTTTGAGCCCTCTTGGGCGTAGTGCGCGTATTTACGTATATTTACGCGGCTTGAGCCCTCTTGGGCGTAATGCGCGTATTTACGCGGCTTGAACCCTCTTGGGCGTAGTGCATCCATCGTAGCGTAGATAGGCGTTACGTGTAGGACGTCTTTGAGCCCTCTTGGGCGTAGTCTCTCACTTTTTGGCGAGGAAAAGAATTTCTAACTCCGTGATGTCTAAGTGTTGTGTGATGAAACAGTCTGCATGAGGAATTTAATTGTTCTCTTGAAAAATGGTTAGAAAAATTCCTAGTTTCATTAGCACAATCAAGTTTGACATTCAAGTGTGTGCGTCACACATTCTCTAAGCATATGAGATATGGCTAAGTGCCATTGCTAGCTAACTCTACAGTGTTGTGGGCAATGCGTGAAAGTCATGTGGGTATGCATATCAAGTGCATTATGTTGTGGGCATGCTTCATAGCGTAATAAAATCAGGCTAAGACATGGTGATAATTAACTCTACAGTAGGAGTAGGGAGGCATAGCATTTTACTTATCTTATGCCGATGTGGAGTGGAGTTGCGCTCTATGAAGTATCAAAATCATGTTGGAGGTGTCCAAGCATGACGCTCCCTTGCGCGGGGAATGATTGCAAGTAGCCGCTTTGGCTTTGCGTGAGGAGATGTCTGGTTTGAAGAGAGTTTCATTTCAATTCTCTGTGTTATGGTAGTGGTTTGTTGCGGGTTGGTTGGCTCTGCAAGAAAGTCCCGTAGTTCGTTGTGCAATGATTTCTTTTCTGTGGCGACTATGGAGGGTTGTGAAGGTCAACCGTGGAGCAGGACCGTGAAAGTCGACTGTGGACTAGGATCGTGGAGGTCGACTGTGGAGTTCCACTGTGAAACTATGGGAGCATCAGTCATGGGACTGATAACAATCATGGGACTACGAGAGCAGGCGTGCACCGTGCTAGCGGCCATGCACCGTGCTAGCAGTCATGGGACTACGATAACAGTTGTGGGACTGCGGGAGCAGGACCGTGGACTATGCTAGCAGTCGTGGACAGTGTTAGTAATCATGCACCGTGCTAGCAGTCGTGGGACTACGTGAGTAGTTGTGCACCGTGCTAGCAGTCGCGTACTATGCTAGCAGTCATGGGACTACGATAGCAATTGTGGGACTACGGTAGTAGCCGTGCACCGTGCTAGCAGTCGTGTACTACGCTAGTAGTCATGAGACTACGCTAGCAATCTTGCACCGTGCTAGCAGTCATGGGACTACGGGAGTAGTTGTGCACCGTGCTAGCAGTCGCGTACTACGCTAGCAGTTATGGGACTACGGGAGTAGCCGTGCACCGCGCTAGCAGTCGCATACTACGCTAGCAGTCATGGGACTACGCTAGCAGTCGTGGGACTACGATAGCACTCTTGCACCGTGCTAGCAGTAATGGGACTACGAGAGTAGTTGTGCACCGTGCTAGCAGTCGCGTACTACGCTAGCAGTCATGGGACTACGGGAGCAGTCTTGCACCGTGCTAGCAGTCGTGGGACTACGGAGTAACTGTGCACCGTGCTAGCAGTCATGAGACTACGGGAGTAGCTATGCACCGTGCTAGCAGGAGCGTGGAAGAACGTGACCGTGGAAGGCATGGACCATGGGAGGGTCAAATTTTTTTTTTAAGATATGACTGCGCCATAGTGAGCTCATGCACATCGGGGTGTGGGGGACCGTGGGAGGTCTGTTGGTGGTGAGCGACGAAGCTAATTGTCAGCTTCCCACAGACGGCACCAATGTTAACGTAGTGATTACCAGATGGGTGACTAATCACACAGTTAGCTTTTAATGAATATTAGTTTTACACAAGTATAATGATTCACCTCCTTCTCTTGGGGTAGGCTACGTCCACTTGAATTCACTAGTATATGCAAATAGTCTTAATTTATACAAGTAGTGATCCCCTCTAAGTGGGATGATGAGTCCCTTTTATAGGTGAGGGAACCACTCTCATTTACATATTTTTCAATGTGTGACAAGTGTCTTTCTAGGCTTACTATATAGCCATCTTGATGAGGCCGGAAAGGTGACTTTCTGGTGGTGTCTTGGTGAGTTCCGACTATCATTGGAAAACTTGTATGACGAGGTACGCTATGAATATCATGGTTGAGCCACATAATGACTTGTAGATCCGCCTAGAGAGTCATGCTTATGCTCGGTGGCATGCCATACTAGCTCTATACTAGTAGGGGTGCCAACAGTATTCATGTTGTAAGAATCGATCCAAACTTATTCTTTTTTTATGTGGTCTAAAGTTTAATTGTTTTATACGTTTAGGTTAATTGTACTCATCATTATACGTTTAGGTTAAACTAATGAGGGCTTCTAAATGTAATTATAATTGAAGATAGTAAAAATTATTCATTATATCCGGTGATTCTAGCTTGTTTCGTTTTAGATTTGGAGATTAAGTTTTACTATAAGTAGCACAGCATTAGTAACTGTACATGGTTATGTCCCATTTCATTTGCTCCGGCTGGGCGCCTTGTCAATTATAAACATCATTATTAAGTCTTTCAAATCATATTGCCATATATTGGTATAACCGTACACCCTTCTACATAAACATTAGCTCCAAATCATCAAATTTTTTAGTTTGCAAATTTTTACCTCCAATGATCTTTTCCTAGTTGTCATATCACAATATAGTCAATGGAGCCTCCAAAATTGAAAATTTTCAATAAAAATTAAATTTTCATTAAAAATTAAATTTTCATTAAAAATTAAATTTTCATTAAAAATTAAATTTTCATAAAAAGAGAATATTATTCGACCTAAAAAAAGGTTAGAAGAATATAAAAGCTGGCAAATGGATACATCAAACTTCAGGACCGAGCATCTACACCCTAAGTCCTCCCTCTCAATCCTCTCCGTCTATTTCCCCCAACTTTCCCACCTCCGAAACGATGTCACGTCTGCCAGTGTCTCATCCCCAAACTACCCCTCCCAATCTAAAGGCACCGACCCACCCACTGCCCACAACGGATAGGACAATATCCCCAACTCACAGGGGTATTTGCGTCAAACAAAAAACACGAAAGCAAAACCCCAGCTATGAAGGCTCTGTCTCCTTTTTAATTCCCAATGCCTCCCTCCGCGTCGAGCCCTTCCCCCGAAAACGTGTCTGTCCTCTTTCGTCATTTCCCCACCTCCTCCTTCTTCCTCTCCAGGCTCAAAAGCTCTGCCCTTTCCTTCTCCTAAGTCTCCATCTTCATCTCCAAAACCCAATCTCTTAAACCCATAAAGAGTCGGGAAGCATTTGAAGCTGCTGAAGTGTTTTTGGATTAACGCAGTAGTTAACAAGCTAGTCAAACTCGAACTGGACAGTTCAATCTCGGTTACGAATGTTGTGTCCCTTTTAAGGTAAGACAACACTAAATGTTTGAAGCGTTTTGGTTCTAAAACCACTCCCCATTTTCACTTTGATTTTCTTTTCCATTTTCGGGAATTTTTTTCTCTTCAAAATTTCTAAATAGATTTTCTTTGTTTCATTTAAATCTTCATACTGAGTTGTAGGCCTTTTGAGCTGCCTGTTTAATGCGTAAAAGAACAACAAATTTGAATTAATTGGCATTCATATTTGGGATCCTGAAACGGTTTTTGCTGTTATTGCTATGCTTTCTGTAGCTTTTAATTAGAGGTAAGAGTGTGTTTTAGCTTCACAACGCATTATTGTTTCATGCCTTTTAAAATTTTGAATCTCTTAGCTCAGTTTTGCTTTTGGTTTGTTGGTACTTTTTCTTTTCTTTTCTTTCAGAAAGTGAATTTCTTTTGAATCTTTCATTGTTTCTGCTTCTGGGTTTCTAAGACCAGTTTTGTTTTGGTCAGTGGCTCTTTGATCTTTGTATCAGAAAAACAAAGCTAAGCATCATTCGTTTTCAGTGGTTCTGATTTCTCAGTTTTGTGGTTGCAGGGTCCTTCTCTGCTTTTTGTGTGGCTCTGTTATCTTGTGATTAACGTTACTAATGAAGAGGATTTGAGACCTGCCAGGTTCCATTTGTATCCAGTTTGATTTCAAAGGTATGTGAATGATTCACTTTCCTAGTGTTTGGTTTCTGATATTGGTATCTATATTTACTCCATTTCCATATGGACCCACTGGTTTTCTCTGTGGTGTGGAGTGGTCCTGGTTCTCTCTGGTCCATCATTCATCACAGTGATTAGTTTTTAGTTACCATTTTATTTTTTCTGTATAATAGCACTGCCATGGCTATACTTTTGTGGGACCTTTTGCTTTTTATTGTTAAGAAATGTGTAGAATTCAGATTTCTACTGTCCAGTTTGTGGGGTTCCATACAAGATCTGTAAGGAGACAGTGAGAGTAGCTAGTTCTATTACTTCTATACTTCTATACATCTCATATACCTTTCTTTTAACGTTCATGTGAGTCTACAGTAGTGCAGTAGATGTCAAAGACTGGGATTGCCAATATTGTAACTTTAGTGTAAGTTTAGGTTTAGGCATTAGGGTCTTCTATTACTTCATTTTGGAGTATTATACCTAGTTGAGACTTGAGAGTAAAATTTGGTGGAAGAGATTGGATTAGCAACATGGTCGGTAAATATTGTATTAGAGGACTGCTGATACTATATTAAGGTATAAAACATTAATATGTGACTTAAGCTTGAGATTTGTGCAAAATTAGCTTCTTTATAAGTTAAGTAGAATGTGGTTTTAGCTTTTATTTTACACCAGGGCTTAGATTGAGATTGTACATCCCTTTTTTAATATGTAGAAAAAAGAGAGAAGGCATTGGAACCTTTTTCTGGGTATTGCAATGTGTCACTAACAATATACGTGTGAATTGGGATGCAAAATTGGGATGCTTATGTTTGTCATTATATGGGGGAGCAGGACAAGTGCTTTGGGAATAGATTTCCGGCCGTTGGATTAGAATAGTTTGAGTCATATATATCGGCTCAGATCTCTATGAGTCATTAACCATAAAAACCATGTCTTTGATGGTGTGATGCATGAGGGAATAAAATCCACCGCTTAGTGTATACGAAAAACCATGATTTAATGGTGCATATGATCCAAAATTCCTAATCAGATTTTCACTATGATGGGTCCCTTTCAGTTCAGATCTTCGGGTATTGCAGGGATTGCTTTTAGGACTACTGTTGTAGTTAGTGGGGTGTCTCAGGGAATCCAAAGGGATGATTATGAATTTTTAATCATTATTTACGTTTGGCCAAACATCAGTTTTCTTATAGTTCGCGTAGAATCTCATTGTAGCTCAATGAACACATAAATTGCAAGAAAAGGCTAACTGAGAATGTGTTCTTGCAATTAGGGTACTTATTCGGAAAAAAGTAAAAGCTATTACCTAAATTTTGTTGACTTGAATAGTAGGCATGACCAAAAGAAAAACAGAATAGTAGGCATGACTTGGACCATAGGGTTAAGAAGGAGAATGATAAGAAAATATTAAGAGCAAGAATCACCAAATGCAAGGTCATCCAAATTCTAATTTTATATATTTTTATAAAGAATATGTTTAACCTTTGATTTGGAGGGTGTTGAATTTAATAAACATCATTAATGCATGTGTTATGATAACTAAGGTTCCGAGTGTTCTATATATATAAGTATTTACACGTCTTTTGTGCTTGTGCTTTGAATATCTCTTCCACATCTTCACTGTCTCTACTGTTCATCTCTGTTTTCTCGCTCCATTTCCCGCCTTTAAATCTGCTTTTGTTAGGCTTTCAAAAGAAAGCAAATCGAAACTTTTAAAGGTGAAAGAGCAAACAAAAAGAAATTCCATCCTCCAGTAATGCCCTTGGTCTAAGTGTTAAAGCATATTGCTTTTTAGCTTTCCTTCTACACCCTCATCATAGTAATCATTACCATCCCTTATCTTTATTCCAGTTGTTCTGTATATGCTATTTCTAGATGGTATCATAATTGAGCTTTCACCATTGGTAGCCTTCTAATTATCTGTTAATCTTTGTTTTGTAGATGGATTCAGTGAGTCGATCAGCTGTAACTCCATCTAAAAGTAGGCTTGCACGAACTATTGCAAAAGTTCTTCATCTTCGCACTGTAACAGGAATTGCCCCCGTTGATGGGATTCAGAAAGGTAACTCCCAAGAAATTGGAATTCAGAAGGTTAACTACCAAGAAATTGGGGTTCAGAAAGGCAAGTCCCAAGAATTTGCTGTTCAGAAAGCCAAGTCCCAAGAAATTGGGATTCAGAAAATTAAGTCCAAAGAAAATGGATATCAGAAGTTCAAATCGCAAGAAATTGGAATCCAGAAAGTTCAGGATGATCGGAATGCTCCCGCTCCCAAGGTTCGGGTTAGTCTGTCTCAATCGTTTGAGAAGAACAACGACAAGCTTCAGGAAAGAGCTGCCTTGGAAGCTCTTCTTGCAAAGCTGTTTGCCAGTGTTTCATCTGTTAAAGCTGCTTATGCTGAACTACAGTATGCTCAAACACCTTATGATGCTGAAGGAATTCGTGCCGCTGATCATACAGTAGTTAACGAGCTGAAGAACTTGTCCGAGTTGAAGAGGTGTTTCTTAAAAAAGGAGTTTGATCCTTCGCCAGAGACTACTTTTGTGTTGGCTGAGATTGAGGAACAGAAGAGTGTTCTCAAAACCTATGAGATTATGGGAAAAAAGTTGGAATCGCAGGTGAGGCTTAAAGACTCTGAAGTAATATTTCTTGGTGAGAAGTTGCAGGAAGCCAATAAACAGAACAAGTTGCTCGAAAAAAGAGTCTACCAAAGTGGGCAGTTATATGTGCCTGAGAATCTTCATTTATCTGGTTTAAGTCCTAGCCATTTCATTACAGTTCTTCGACACACAGTCAAGTCCATTCGGATCTTTGTTAGGATGATGATGGATGAAATGAAGTCTGCTGGGTGGGACATTCATTCAGCAGCTAATTCAATCGATGGTGGTGAAGTTGTTTATTGGAAAGAAGACCACAAATGTTTTGCATTTGAACACTTTGTTTGCAGGGAAATGTTTGATGCTTTCCAACACCCCAACTTCTCACTTCCAAACGAGCTATTGCCAGATAAGAAAAAACAGCAGCAACAGCTCTTTTTCGAGAGATTCACAGAACTCAAACCTTGGAAGGCGAAGGAGTATCTCTCTCGAAATCCTAAATCAGCATTTGCCAAATTCTGCCGCGTCAAGTACTTGCGACTGATCCATCCTAAGATGGAAACATCATTTGCTGGCGATCTGAATCAAAGAAACCTTGTGAATGCCGGTGAGTTTCCAAGCACCAATTTCTTTTCTTTATTTGCTGACATGGCAAAACGCGTCTGGCTCCTGCATTTGTTGGCCTTCTCCTTCAATCCCGAAGCTGCAATCTTCCAAGTGAGCAAAGGGTGTCGGTTTTCAGAAGTCTACATGGAAAGTGTGGTAGAGGAAGCCTTCCTTTCAACGGCATCAGAACCAGTTGTAGGATTCACAGTTGTTCCAGGATTCAGGCTCGGTAAAACTGTCGTTCAATGCCAAGTTTACCTCACCTCTCAGCTACAGTCCAATCCAGGTAAACAAAGGTAATGCCATTGTTGATCATCGGAGGTCAATTTTGATTCCTTCGGGTAGTTTTGGGTCCACAGCATATTACAGTAATGAAGAAATAGCCTTTCTGGTTCCTGATTGTGTTGTGGGCAACTTCCAGTTCGGTCACCTGGACATTATTCTCCATTTGTTTTTCTTTTTCTGCCCATTCGAAAAAGGAAAGAGCGTCGACCGCTGTGTTGGAGACTTGGAGGTTTACCTTTGGAATCATTTCATTGTTTAATTTCTTCCTCCAAGGACATCCCACAATTTTGTTAATATTAGATCAGTGCCACTGCGCCAGAAGGGATTATCTAGCTGTTTTGCATCACTGTTTCCAGACGTGGCATGTTTAATTATGTAAATAACAATGATATATATATATATAAGAGGTGCAATTTAGTTTCTTATTCCTGTTTGTATAAACTTGTCTCTGTTATTAATTAAGATGCAAGAAACCATATTTCTGGTTTGTTCGCTCAGTTGGAAGTGTATAGAGAATCCAACAAAGACAAAACAACTAGTACAAGATTTTATTCTTCCTGCCCGGGTAAGATTTCAGCTTTTCAGTAACTAAACCTTGCTCTGGAGTGTCACTGTTGGTAAACAATGACTTAGTATGCAGTTTTTACTTGAGTTGCGCTTAACTAGTCACCTAATTTGGTCTTTGACTAGAACAATCGTGCCATACATTGGCTGGAGCTTGAGTTCAGTAGTTCAGGGCAAGTTGAATATCCTTGGACTTTCTACTATCGCATAGTAAGGCAAGTTGATTGCCACACCTTCCCTGTTGATGCAGAGCTGAGGCAATGTGTGACCGTCCTTTGTTCTTCCGATTCAGGATAATGTATTGTCTTTGATTGTTGCCCATTTCATTGAACATATTGCAGAAATTTATTATTCTGCACCCTGATATGTGATGCATTGCATTATACACATTGGCAGTATAACGTTAACATCCCATACAATATGTGAAGGTCCTACATAGCATGCCCACTTTATTCTGAAAACACTGGCCGGTGTTAGAGGAGGGCCATCAATTTGGAATGACAGGGTATCTTGGCAATTTTGTCTTCCTCAGTGAAAAGGGCACTTGCATAATTTAGGCTCTTTCTCCACGAGGTGTGTTCCCCATCCTTTATACATATAGAGGAGACCTATATGCTTCGAGTCATTCTTCTATTGTTTGGTTGTGGAAAATGATAGGATTTACCGAATTAGCTATGGTTTTAGTGGTTGTGGACTTGTGGTAACTCTAGGAAACACATAATGGCATATCTTCCTCCTGGACATGAAATTTAAATGGCCGTCCTTTACTTCTCTGTCAATCGACATAAAAGTTATTAATGATAACACAGGAGTGTGTATGATATTCTATACATGTAAGCTTAAAGTTACATATGGAGTTCAATTTTGAACTCCATCCGACAGCCATTGATGAAAATAGTTTTATTGATCAACTCCAAGAAAGTTATTCTTCACTCTAATGTCAATACTCAACAGCTAATTTTCTTTTCAATACACAAGAATGTTCAAAACATTTACAAGATTTTTGTTATGTCTTCGTTTTCCAATATATAGGTGGACATTTGGGTTATGTTTGGAAATATCTGCGTACGTAGTTAGATATGGGTCATAATTATAGAAATGGTTGTAGGTTACATTGATTACATGGATGACTGGTAAAGAAAGATGGCGATTTTTTGTTTTCTGATAACGATACATGCGCCTTGTCATTCTTAATGTTTCTCCAGATGCATGGATGAGAGAGTAGAAAGCAAGTCAGATATATTGATAGTTGAAAGATTTCTTAAGATTGCCCCAATCTCATCAAAGTTCCTTTCTAATGGATGTCACAGTGGCTTTGTTTTCCAGCAGCTTTTAGTGGGCAAATATTCATTTACGTACTTCCTCGACATTGCACATGCATGGACAATTTCTGGCAAAGTCGGTGGTGCAAAATGGACCAAAAAAATAAAATAAAGATATTTCCTGTCTATTATAGCGTCTTCAGTGGTACACTATATATTAGCTTGGGAGAACCCCTTGGAAATCTATAAGACGGTCATTTCTGGACGGAAAGAGCCCTGTTAGACGGTTGTCTTGAGCGGAAATTTATAGTACGATATGTATGGTTCTTCCGGTCCAAAGCTCATTGCCTTGACTTCCTAATGACTTACGTTACAATACGACGACATAAAAAATCAACTGAAATTTTCCATCATTTTGGTGAAGTTTCTGCAGGTAGTGAAAAGATCAAATGTGCAACTAAAACTGTAATAGTCATGATCAACAAAATGGCCGGGCAAGATAGTTTAAATTTAATCAAAACTTGTCAAAACCCAACATTTTGAGGATATTGTGGAATTTCAGATCTCAGCTAAGTTCTTATGCATGTATCAATATAATTTTTCCAAACATGAGCAATTTGTAAGCTATTTATAAAGTCTGCCCTACAGAGAATAAAGAAGAGAATGCTCAAGGCAACAAATCAGAAAATAAATAGCTAGCTACTAGACGATCACCCTTCACTAAAAACCCTTATGTTTCTGATACAATAAGAATTCATGCATGTCAAGCAAATTTTTTAAACACCTCCGCCTGACAAAAGTGTGTTTCACGAAGCTAATTAACGTCATAATTAAGGGCACTACAAGTCTACAACTGCGAATACTTACCAGCAAATAACGAATTCATTCGTCAAAGATCAGAAGATCCCTTCAATCTTACAAATTTTAGAACCCCTTTCGAGTTTTAAACATTAGTTCTGGAACTTCACCACCGAATCTTTCCAGAAATCACTAGTACAAATTATGACGTCCGTACTCAAAACCTGATCGTGCTTCAACAGTACTCTGTCACATACTCACATTTACGGATTTACCTCACCAATTTGTCCTTCGAATCCCTTTATGCAAAAACGTACTCTTCAGGCATGATGAAAAAAATAGGCACAATCTTCGGGCATGATGACAGATAAATAGGTCCATCATGTTCCGTCCAAATTTTAATAAAATAAAAAAAAATTAACAGAAAAAGTAACATCTTAACGGAATATTTCAAAAGTTTTGACAGGATTACCTTATTGATATTAGAATAAGAGTTCAGATATCTCTTTGATTTTTTTTAAAGGTCAGAGATCAGATTATTATTACCACATGAGTTCAGAGACTATTAGTAAATTTTTTCATTATAATATTGTTTGAAAATTATATATTTCAATCGCATTTTGCATGGATGAAAGACAATGCACTTACATTTTGATTTACAAGCAGTCAAGCGGATGTTACAGAATGGGTGATGCATTGAGAACTTTTATCAGGAATTGCCAAACACGCAAGTTTGATGATCCATGTAGCTCCAACTGGCTCAGGATCAAGATTAAATGTAGGAAGACAATATCCTTTGCCCTTAGTGTCTACATACTTCACAAATTAACCATGGCCTATAAATTCACCAAATAATACTCGATCAAAAGTTCAAAACCACAGATTTGTCATTATAACACAGGTTACACAGCAATGATAGCATTTTCCCCCGTACGTTGAAGATGCATGGTTGTATTATTAAAGTCATTAAACAAGGTTTAGGCGCTATGTCCCCTCATTGTACAATCCGAATGATGATAATATAAACGAAATAATCCACTAGCTAGGTTGGAGTAGAGGCTAGGGTTTCTACTTTCTACCCTTTCATAAAAATAAAAGAGGGCAACAGAAAGAAATAGCATTTGCCATCAGCAAGTTCCAGAGTGTAAAAAGGCTCGATAGCAAAAGATAGTTGATACTTGCCCCTAAAATTTGAACTGAAGAGACAGGTACCTCCCACTGCTAATATCCGATCGGCAAATCCTATATCAAAGTCATTGACAATGGGGTGATTAGGTCCCCATGATAACCCTTCAGTTCAATCTTGGCACTGTTAAGGGATTTCGCTACTCTTTGAATGATCGTTAAAACGTTCTCCTAGCCTTCAGATCCAAACTTTCATAACATGCAATCATGTACAACCTAAACTTGTTGTTTTTAAGATAGGCACTCAAACGTAATTTTAATCTTCTAAGTTTGGGTGCAGAGAGAGTTTTTAATGGGGTTGAATATCCAGAGGCACAGATCAATAACAATATCACAACACTCCCACCAGAAATAACAGAACACTCTTACAATATGTTGCCAAGGCTGCAATTATGTATTCAATATATCAAAAGCATCCACCAAAAGGCTTACACGGCTGCTGGTATATGAAGAGGAAGAGTCCTGCTAGAAGGGAAACTACTGAAATAAAAGATACCCGGAATAATACTCTACCTAAATAGGTAAACATACAATCTAATATAAATCTAGATAATAAGGGAAAAAGATCTTGCATTACTTTCTAACATAATCCTTGAGATATGGTGGACTTTGAACCTTCCTCTTAGGCATGCCTGTGACATCAGTAGATGCTCCTGCATCAGACTCCTGGGGTTGAAGAGAACTCGACCTCGAGTCTGAGCTAGTAATTGTGTTCTCCCCATGATAAAGTTGTAAATCAGCCACATTAAATGTTGGTGAGACCCCAATTTCTCCAGGGAGGTCTAACACGTATGCATTCTTCCCAGCACGCTTCAACACCTTGTAAGGGCCACCACCCCGATCATGCAACTTGCCATACTTGTTTGCCCGTCAGTTTGGGGGTGGTGAGTGGTACTAAACTGTAGCTTTGTACCCAATTTCCGCCATAAGGTGCGCCAAAAATGCCCGACAAATTTAGTATCTCTGTCCGAAGTAATGGTGCTAGGGATGCCATGCAATCTTACAACCTCTCGAAAATAAATATGAGCAATATGACTAGCATCCATGGTCTTCTTGCAAGGTAGAAAATGCGCCATCTTTGAGAAACGATCAACCACTACCAAAATTGAATCATATCCTTGCTTTGTTCTTGGGAAGCCCAGAATGAAATCCATACTCACGTCGATCCAGGGAGCTTGAGGTTCAGGCAAGGGTGTGTAGAGTCCTGTGTTTTGGCTACGACTTTTAGCTACATGACAAGTTCTGCAGCGTTGCACATACCTCAACACTTCTTTAGATAGCTTTGGCCAATATAATTTGTCATTAACTAGTGCTAGTGTTTTGTCACGCCCAAAATGGCATCCCAAACCACCACCGTGTTGCTTTTCGATGATCAAGAGACGCATAGAGCAGTTAGGGATGCAGAGCCGACTTCCCTTGAACAAGTATCCATCCTTGATATGAAAATCAGATGTGGGTTTTGATGCCACACATTCTGCCCACGTACTCCCAAAATCAGAATCATCCTTATATAGCTCTTTTAATTGCTCAAACCCAAGCACTTGGGCTCCCATGATTGATAGCAAGGCTTCCTTGCGACTCAAGGCATCTGCCACTTTATTTTGAACCCCAGATTTATGCCGGATCACAAAGTAATACTCTTGAAGTTCTTCTACCCATTGTGCATGCCTTCGATTCAACTTGTGTTGACCGTTAATAAATTTCAATGCTTCATGGTCAGAGTACAGGACAAACTCTTTATAGATCAAATATTGTCGCCACTGCCGAAGAGCTTGCATAATTGCATAAAATTCAATATCATAAGTAGAGTACCTTTGCCTTGTCTCATTGAGATTTTCGCTGAAGAATGCTACCGGCTTTCCTTCTTGGCTTAGAACTGCCCCAACACCAATCTTTGAAGCATCACAATCAACCTCAAAAATTTTCTGAAAATCCGGCAATACTAACACAGGTGCATTAGTGATGGCATGTTTGATAGCTTGGAAGCTCCTCTCTGCTGCCTCAGTCCAGTTAAATATGTTACTCTTCAGACAATTCGTCATAGGTGCGACAATATAACTGAAATTTCTAATAAATCTGCGATAGAATGAGGCTAACCCATGAAAACTCCGAATATCATGTATAGACTGCGGTGTAGGCCACTCGAGGATAGCTTCAACTTTTTTGCTGTCTACTTTAATACCATCAACAGAAATAACATAGCCCAGAAATATTAAACTTTCAGTAAGGAACTCACACTTCTTCAGGTTGGCATAAAGCTTTTGTTCCCTAAGTACTTCAAAAATCTTCTTCAAGTGATCAACATGTTGAGATGCATCCGGGCTATAGACAAGAATATCGTCAAAATACACCACAACAAATTTTCCAATATATGGTCGAAATACCTGATTCATCAAGCGCATAAATGTGCTTGGGGCATTTGTCAAACCAAACGGCATAACCATCCATTCAAATAAACCATCACGAGTCTTGAATGCAGTTTTCCACTCATCACCAGGCCGCATACGCCATGTCCCATCTTTCTTAGGTGTGAGTAATGCTGGAACCGCGCACAGACTCATACTCTCCCGGATAACCCCTTTTTCTAGTAATTCTGTCACTTGTCTATTGAGCTCCTCATATTCTTGCGGACTCATACGGTAGTGAGGCCTATTAGGCAGGCTAGACCCTGGGACAAGGTCAATACAGTGTTAGATATCCCTCATTGGTGGTAACCCTGCAGGCAACTCATCTGGAATGACATCACTAAATTCTTGTAGGATAGGCGTTAACTCCGTAGGAATATTGAGATGATCTGGACATGTGTCTTTCACAATGAGTAAGTATAACTCGCCACCATTGTCTTCAGATTCTCCAAGGAATTTACCCATAGACAAAAAACTCCTATTCTCCCTTTTGGTTGGCTTTGGACTGCTCTCAGACTTAGACGGCCCCAAGATTACCTTCACCTCATCTTTGACAAAACTATAAGTATTTTTGTATTCATCATGTATTGCTCTACGATCAAACTGCCAAGGACGCCCCAACAACAAATGACATGCATCCATCGGAGCCACGTCACACCACTGTGCATCTTGGTATTTGCTACCAATAGAGAACGTCACCAAGCATCGCTGGTTAACAATCACATCATTCCCCTTCTTGAACCATGAGAGCTTATATGATTCTGGCTTTCGCTCTGTCTTCAAACTAAGTTTATCGACCATCTCTTCTGACACTATATTCTCACAACTCCCTCCATCAATAATAACATGACATACCTTTTCATTAGCTGTGCATTTCGTATGAAAGATGTTGTGCCTCAACCAATTAGGATTCTCCTCCACCTTTACAGTATTCATCACCCTGCGGATTACCAGTGAGTCGCCATGGTCACTCCATGTGATTTCTTCATCAGCTTCTTCTCTATAGTCGTCATACACTGGTGGCCCATCTATTCGATCGCTTGACTCACCCAATTCCTCTACTAAACTGACGATTCTCCTATTAGGACATTCGGACGCAATATGTCCTAGTCTCGAGCACTTAAAACACTTGACATTCTTCCTACCTCCATCTTTCAAAGTACGACTCTCTTGAGGCAGATTTTTCTGTACTTCCATCGGTTTTCCATGCTCCGCATTTGTTATCATCTTCGCAGCCCCAAATTTTCTTTGCTCATAATCTTCAGCCCCAACACGCTTATTCCGAGGCTTTTGTTGTTTCTCTATTTGGATTGCCAACTTGTACACATCATTAAAGGACCAAAATTGATGTAACACCAAAACATCATGTATTTCTTTCCTCAACCCTGCAAGGTACCGTGCAATCGTCTGCTCTTCTGTTTCAGTCACAGCACATCTCATACTCAAGAGGTCAAACTCTTCAGTAAATTCATCAACAGATCGAAGACCTTGCCTCAAGCCATGTAACTTCATAAAGGAATCTTGTACATAATTGTCTGGTAAGAATTTCTCCTTCATTGCCTTTTTCATCTTTTCCCAAGACTTAATCTTTGACTTTCCTAAGCGTTCGCGCCGAAGCTTCAATGTTTCCCACCACGCAGAGGCCTGTTTTGTTAGTTTGATTGCAACCATCTTCACCCTGTCTTCATCAGGAACTACTTTGTAATCGAAGACCCGCTCCACCGTATTGAGCCAATTGATAAACTCCTCAGGTTGGATCCTCCCCTCAAACTCTGGCAGATCCACTTTCATATCAAAAGATTTGTTGCCATGTCCCCCTTCACCCGTCTCATCCCTAAGAGCACGGCGATGAAAAGGATTTTCCTCCCGTTCCCCGTCGAAACCCCCTCTGTTTCGGCCTTGAGTTTCGATGCGAGCCATTCGCTCACTGAGCTGTTGAAGTGCTCTCCTAATTTCCTCCATGTTGTTGTTGTCGTTGTCATGACCTTCCCCTCGGAATCCCCTAAAACCGCGCCTGTTATTAGCCATGGAATCCACCACCTCCAACCGAGCTCTGGTACCAACTAATGGGGTTGAATATCCAGAGGCACAGATCAATAACAATATCACAACACCCCCACCAGAAATAATAGAACACTCTTACAATATGTTGCCAAGGCTGCAATTATGTATTCAATATATCAAAAGCATCCACCAAAAGGCTTACACGGCTGCTGGTATATGAAGAGGAAGAGTCCTGCTAGAAGGGAAACTACTGAAATAAAAGATACCCGGAATAATACTCTACCTAAATAGGTAAACATACAATCTAATATAAATCTAGATAATAAGGGAAAAAGATCTTGCATTACTTTCTAACATAATCCTTGAGATATGGTGGACTTTGAACCTTCCTCTTAGGCATGCCTGTGACATCAGTAGATGCTCCTGCATCAGTTTTGTTCAAATCTGAATGACCAAGCGACCCAAGATTTCCATATACAATCAAATCTTCAAGCTGAGGACAAGAAGCAAATAGCTTCTCGATCCAGTCGAGAAGTCGAGGACGGTTAAGTGTCACATGTAGGTACTTGAAACGAGGAAAACAATTTGAGGTAGGTGCTATGGCAATGACACTAGCTAGGTCCCAACTTCATATTCAAATAATGCAACCAATGTGTTGCAAACGAAATTGCTTCAGGTAACTCAACACGCTGATCTGGGAAGCCGAAATGAAGAAGATCAAGGTCAAGTTCAACAACATTGCACGTAATGGCAATATCGATCCAAGGATCAATACAAGAATAATAATTCTTGATGCCAAAACCTTCAATACGGAATTTATGAATATTATTCATGCCACGGAAAAAAGAGTACTCTATCAACAAACCGAGCAGACCGACCTGGTGCAGATAAAAACACGTCTAAAATCGGAAAAGAGACCCAGGTAGTAGGATGATCTACTTTTTGTATCTTATTTGTTTAAGATTTGATATTCTTTTTTCTCTTGACAAGGTTTTTGTCTGATCCCCTTACTATTTTTTTTATTAAACGGAACCGAACGTGGGGCTGAACCTCTCAGTTAGGCCGGGTTCCAAACGCTTAAAAAAATCTATAGGATTACTCTTTACAACATTTGTTGTTGGCATAAATGAAAGTATGTGACAACGAACATCGTCCGGCAAAAAATCAGTAAAGAATTTAGGTACGAGCCCATTCAAAAAGATGAGATATCGTTGAAAAACTAGTAAAGATGATTCATAGAGTGAAGAAGAAGACTACAGTCACCACAATTTAGTAATTTACTAACTGAGAAGAAACAACGGTTGTTTTCGTCAATACAACCTCTGGCATAAAGGACCTTTGTTTGAACAAATAAAAAACTAATCCTATGAGGAGTAGGAAAGTTAATCAAACAGGCATAATGCCATCCCAATTAGTAGTAGGAGCGGGGTCGTCGTTCGTTATCCAGACCTTTTATAGTCAGAATTCCTTGTTAATAAATAGACACAAATATAGCTTCACCAATTGGTTTCTCTTGAACCTGAGAAAGAAAGTAGAAGAACGACATGGCACCATCATGTTCATTAGCAACCATAGATTCATCCAACATAGGTTTTAAGCTTTTGCAGAAACATGGTTGGAAGGAAGGAACTGGTCTTGGGATTTCTGAGCAGGGAAGGTTGGAGCCTGTAGAAACTTACTTGAAGAATGACAAACTGGGTCTGGGAGCAGAAAAATTACAGGTGAAGAAGCCGCATTCAAACAACAAGGAAGCTCGACTTGCAAAGAAGAAGAAGAAGATGCAGGAGTTGGAGAAGAGATTGCAAGAGAAGGAATTTGAGCGCGCCTTTTGTAGGGAGTTCTGGCCAGATAATGTATGACCTAAACCTGCATCTTTTAATTAAGGTGAATATTATAGATATTACTTTTCAGTGCTGAGCTGCCTGAGCATTACTTTCATTAGAGTAATTTATGTGCTCCTAAATGCATCGATTTATATACTACTCTACTCGTGCGAATGACCAGATCAACTGATCTTATCTTATGAGTTCTGAGTTATGTTTTATCTTATCTTGGAACTTAAATTTATTTGTTATTTTGGGATTCCGATTTCTGCATGTACGTAGTCATCTTTAATTACTCTAGAGTATCTAGGTAATAATGTTTCGCTTTTAAACTGAAACTTGTAATTGCAGGCCGCATCTTATTACACATGACACATAGCAATGGCTTCGGTTCCATGGGTGAATTGTGGATTAGGGTACAAACCTCAACTTGAAAAATATACCTATAAATCTGGTAAGTACAACCTCAACCTGATGTAGGTGCCAATCGATTGTTACTTAATATTAGTTTCCTTCTTGAATCAAATGACTTAATATTAGTTTTGTGGTCACATCTACTGCTTAAGTTTTAGAAGAAACGAGGACATTTTACGCAAGATTAATCATATGAAGCTGTAGCTATACTTTTATGAAAATATGAAGTAACAATAAAAATATGTTAGTTACCCAACCAAATCTAGAGAAAATCTGACGGTACAGTATTATGCATGCTTGTACACATGAAGTAGGGCACATCAACGGGTCGGGATTTAGTAAATTTAAATAAGTGGCGGGTCGGCCAGACCGGGTATTTTCACAAATACGAAGATCCAAACCCGCCCACATAACGCGGAATTTGCAGGCCGGGCCGGGCCTTGCGGGTTGTATTAGAAAAAAATATAATACTCTAATTTAAGGGTTTGAAACAATAAAAAAATTATTAGAAAAAATTCTAAAAAAAAGTCCCAAATAAATTCTAATTTCGAAATATTATCGATCGACCCCAACAGATGTGATCGATGACAAAAATTAGGTGATTTCAAATATGTAAATATCTTTCCACATTCGCATATTGGTAATATGTCCCCCCTTAGGACATATTAGTGTTGTTTTTGGTTTACCGGAAATTTCGACGGTCAAACGATGTCCGAATTGGATGAAATTTTAAAATAATCACTAAATATATATACTGATCACATCGGATGGTGTCGATCGATTCCGAGAAGTTTCCTTCATATAGTCGCTTCATAATGCGATAGTTTTATTATAAACCTAATAATTGTTATGATACACTTTAATGTGGACACTTCGACGATTGACAACTCCAGTTCAAAATATGGTCAATCGACACTAGTAGATGTGATCGGTATACATATTTAGGGAACCTGTAAAAATTTCGTCTGTTTTGGACATGGTTTGACCGTTCGTACCAACGGTCAACTAAAAAAGAAACGTTTTGACATATTGAAACCCCATTTACCGGGGATTTCCCAAATAGATTTCTTCAGTGCGACCGCACACGATATGTAACAAAAATTATGTGATTTTAGATAGACAAACAGCTTTTCGGCGTTCGCATATTTGTAATAGGTTCTCCCTTAGACAATATTAGTGGTATTTTTGATTTACCGAAAATTTTGACTGTCAAACGAGGTGCGAATTGGATGAAATTTTTATAGGGTCACTAAATATATATACCAATCGCATCGGCTGGTGTCGATCGATCCCGAGAAGTTTCCTTCATATAGTCGCTTCATAATGCGATAGTTTTATTTTAAAACTAATATAAAGGGTATGATACATTAGTTGACACTTACGCGATCACCAACTCTAGTTCGAAATATGGTCGATCGACACCAGTAGATGTGATCGGTATATATATTTAGGGACCCTGTAAAAATTTCGTCCGTTTTGGACATGGTTTGACAGTTCATACCTACGGTCAATAAAAAAAGAGGCGTTTTGACATATTGAAACCCCATTGACCGGGACTTTGCTAAATATGTTTCTTCTGTGTGACCATGCTCGATAGGTAACAAAAATTAGGTGATTTCAGATATGCAAACGACTTTCGACGTTCGTATCTTTGTAATGGGTTATCCCTTAGAACATATTAGTGGTGTTTTCGGTTTACCCGAAATTCTGAAGGTCAAACCAGGTCCGAATTGGATGAAATTTTTACAGGTCACTAAATATATATACCAATCACATCGGCTGGTGTCGATCGATCCAGAGAAATTTTCATCATATAGTCGCTTCATAATGCGATAGTTTTACTATAAATTTAATAAAATATGTATGTATAATGTTTTATTATTTAACGGGCTTTTACGGGCTGGGCCGGGTTTCACACCTCTAATCTAAGCCTGGCCCTCTACCCACGAAAGCGGGTTTTGGCGGGCTTTCTCGCGGGCTGGGCAGGGTAAAAGCCCATTGGGCTTGTGGGCCTCCGCGGACTTTTCGAATCCGCGGGCTAAATGATGAGGCCTAACATGAAGCCAGGCTTTCAAGGCTAGGGATCAAAATTTTCCGAACCAAACCATGTGAACAAACGAACAGTTATACAAAATTTTCAACAAATAAGCATTGCACACATAGAGAGCAAAACCCTAGAATTTCCAAATGAAAAATTGAATACTTACATATGTTCAACGGGGTTTTGGCATGACAAAAAGGAGGTTAGGGTTTGTCAAGAAAAAGAGGGATATGTAATGGGTCAATCTCATGCGAGGCGGAGGAAGAAGAAGAGGGAAGGGGAGGCGACGACTTTAACAAGGAAAGAGGATGTCATCGACAAATCCCTGTATATATGTACTCTGGAGTAGCTCTTGGATGACGAAATATTCAATCGCTACTGTGTTCAGCAATCAAATTGAGAGACTTGTTCTCCTTTCACGCTCGATCGGCCGATCACCATATACTCTTCCAAATCTACATTCAAGTACGAGAGTAGTGTTCTGAGAGAAGTTGCTTATATAGGTGGCGATCAATGTTTAAAAAATCGAAGGCGTACCCCAAAACATTTCCTTGAGAGCTTTGAACCTTAAAATTGGAGGCGCATTAGGTATAAGCCTTATGTTATAAAAAAATTAGTAGTTAAATGTGTAAATAGATAATTATACACATACAAAAAGAACAAATATACATAAGAACTTACCATTTATTACATTTTGATATAATGAAATTCATAATCTAAATATTTTAGATAATTTTAATCAATTTAAACACACTATATATATAAATATATAAATATATCTAAAAAAATATTTTCTAAGGCGTAGTAAAATGCGTAAATGACGTGAAAAATGTAGCTATAGCCGTAAAATGCGTAAGCTTTTTAAGCCTCACTGCCTAGACCGAAAAATAGAGGTGTTATGTTAGTAGCCTTAAACTTTTTAAGCCTCATGCGAGTCTTGAGGCGAGTTTTTTAGAACATTAGTGGCGATGACAATGAACAAGTTCTGCGCGAAATGGGTTTGGTGCCTGCAGGGCTCTCATATTGTTCTGGCGCGGCGGCTTGGATACGTATAAGGAGATGCGTGATGCCGCCAAACCATCCTATACTCTGGACACTACTGATCCAGAAGCTAAGCGAATTCGTTAGATCTACGATGGGAATATACAAGTCCACCGCATGTCTGATGAGGATGAACCTAATGAGATTGAACATGTTGCTTCCATAGTTGTTCCCTATCTTAAGGTAACATGTCTGATGAGGATGAACCTAATGAGATTGAACATGTTGCTTCCATAGTTGTTCCCTATCTTAAGGTAATGTACCGCTGTGCCCATTATGGAAGTCGAAAAATTTGCTTCACATTCATTAAAATTGTGGAGGCTGGGCATACACATGCATGTTCATCACTTGACTCTCGAATTTATCTATACCGACTATACGAGTAAATCTACTGGCTCCAGTTTCAGCAGTAGCAGTTATGATCCAATCAGCGGTAGCAGTGGTTTAAGCTCTCTACCTTGTACCTCCTATATACTGTGGATCACTTTCTGCCAAAGCCCTGGGTGTTTGTGTTTACCATTTCATGTACAGCTATGCTCATGACGCTTGTCCAGTGAGTCCCATCTTTGGTGGTTGCTTTGTGCTGTAAGCACACAAGTCCAAACAAACTATGCTTGTGAATGGGGAAGGGGATAAGCTGCGCTGCACAACTGGCTGCATGCATGTCTTTCTAATATGTAATTGTTCAATATCGCTCGGCTATTTTTGTTACCTATATCATCCTTGTTATGTAAGCTGTTTCTAATTTGGTGGCAGTTTAATTTCTTTGATAGAAAAATATGGTTCATTCGAAATTGTTCTAAGCAAGCTACTACCCTATAAATATCCGTCGATCACGTTGTCACGTTAAATGGAAAGAAAAACATTTATGCGTAAAGGAAAGGCATGCAAATCAAAGTTCGAAAGGCAAAGTTTTGAAGCTAATGACCCTGAAGAAAAACACATCAACCACTACGAATTGGAAAGATATGATCGAGAATTCGAGACTCAGCAGACCAACCGTACTTATGAGTTCATGATAAAATAAACATCAAGCAAATGTCGAACACTATCTTATTTCTCCAAAACTGAAACAACGACCATGTCGTTTAAGCTTGATCACTACCGTCCATCTGTCTTCTGGCTCCTCTCCGCATTGTACGGCACGATGACGGCTTCGCGCTGAGCATTAACAAACCGATTCAACCTTCCCTCGCTTACACCAAAAGCAGCTGCAAGCTCTGGACCTCTTAGAGCTTCAAGCACTGAGCTAGATCCGGCCAAGAACTGCGGATGGTTATGTTGTGCCGAGGTGGTGAACCCAAAAAACTCAAGTGGCTCATGGTTAGATGCAATTTGGCAGAATGGGAAGTACCTCGGCACCCAGAACACTCTTCCAGGTCTAAGATTTGCCTTCATTGCCAAGGTTCCATTTGGAAACACAATCTGTATTGATCCTGAGCCCCTAAGAACGACACCGTATTCTGTTGCTGTGGGGTTCACATGTGGTGCCAACATCGACCCTGCTTTGAGATTGACAAGGTAAACGCCAATGCCGGAGTTCTGTAAAGGCGAGTAATCAGACTGATCAACTGACAAGCTCGAACCGTAGCTGTTTGTGAAATCTGGCCTTGTCTCATAGAGGTTGAAAGACTCCTGGGAGTGCTCATGATGACTATGCTTCCTCTTCTCGTTTTCAATTGTTCCCAACATAGAGTTCAAGAGTTTCCTCCATGACCATGTTTGGGTTTTCTCTTGTTCTTGTGGCGTGTCCACCATTGTCTTCAATTTTAGTAGTTTGTCCTCCTTTTTCATCTCTACGAATTTTTTCCAAAGGTGTGAAGATGGATGAGAATTACTCAGAGATACAATAGGACCTTGGTGTTGCCGTGTCAAAACTTGCCTTAGTTCTGAAGATGAGACCTGCAATTGACACAAATTAATCCTCATTTGAGTAATATGCATGTCTACTATTATATATCCAAGAATAATTAATGGTTAAAATGTACGCATCTTGATCTGAGACCTGATAACATGCATGAGAACCCTTAGCTTGGATTTCTAATTATCAACATCGGTTTTGAATTCTAGCTAGGATTCTGAAGTCAGGTACAAGATTTAATTCAGCAAATATGATGCTTACGTTAAATGCGCTTGTAAGAATTTCAGAATCGAACCCAGCAAGGACAGATTTCGGGTAGGTTCCTCCACCAATGAAGAAGTTCTGCATAGGTAAGAACCAAACTAGGTTACTTAGAATCACAAAGGCTTATTAAACAATAGATAAATGGATTAACATCTAGAACAAGTGAATAAGAACATTTTATTAATTAGTGTTACGATGTACTGGTCATGTACCTCCAAATTACCCATTCTCAAACTGTCAGATGTGTCAATACTGAGAATAAGCTCAAGTCTTTGGCCCTCCCCAACATTCTGCAAGTAAAATGTTGAACCAGATGGGATTCTGTATATATCCCCAGCCCTCAGTTGCCTCTCTCCCAGTTCATGATGGCGTACCAGTCCCACATTTGCTTGCCCTACAACAATCATATAGTAAATATTCCATTGATCCTAATATATAGTTCATAAAATAAAAGATTTTTACACGTAACTTGTAAGTATAAGCATGAGAAAAATATCGGAATCAGTTAATATATACACCTGTCTGGACGAAGACGATAATACTGGAGTCAAGGTACTGAGGGATGAAAAGAGAGTTGGATTCCATGGACAGAAACCCTAGATTTATATGCCTATGAACCATTCTCCTACCAACACTCCTCACCACCCTCATTTCCCCAGCTTCAGTTCTCAGCAACACCCTAGATCGTTGTAAAAGGAACCAATTGTGATGCCCTCTGTGCCCTGCTTCCAACTCTTCTTCTCCCTGATCCCTTCCCCAGTCTTCGTCCTCGTGATCGAAGCTCATAGCCATTGCCATGACTCCAAAGCACATCACATGTACAAAAACCTGGAGGCTAGCCATCACTCTCTTTCCCATATTGAATGAAAGTGTTTAGTTCTTAAACTCTGATGAGTTTGTGTGAAGTAGCGGCATTGGAAGTGGGGTTTAAGTAGAAGGGAGCAAGAGAGCTGAGTGGGACAAGTGTACTGCATCAAGTGTGCAAGAAATGTTCTAACAGTGATCTAGAGAGAAATAGTCTTCAATTAGAATGGCTTGCCTGTTACCGATATTACTGCAATAATCAGTCTAACTAAGACTAATCATTTTTACTGAAATAATTACATGCAATATACTACCAAATACTCTTCAGGGACATCTATTTGAACAAGTATTATGATTTAAAGTCCACAAAATCTACTACTCAAAAAGAAGTCCACAAGGTCCTTGGACTCTCTATTCCGGCATATCCTGCTCCTTTACAGCATCTTCGATCAAAAGCTTGCATACAGAACCAAATTATAGAGACCAATTCCAAAGTTAAAATTAATCTTTTTGTTCGAATGTTCCATTGTTACCTATTATTATAGTCTGCTCATTCATCACACCAGACTTATAAGTGACTATGCTCTGTTTTCGTGTTTGATACATTTAAGACAATGCTCATCAAGTTCAAGCTTCCGGTATCAAGTGAATTATAAATTTAGAAGGCACTAACATAAAATGATATTGGTCGTCCAATATTAAACATACTGAAAACATAACAGATGAAGTCAAGAACTGTATTTCTGATGAATTCAGGTTTATAGAGACATGAATTCAAATTTCAAAGACAACAAGACCCCATATCAATCATAGGAATTTCACTTGACATGTCTTTGAACCCTTTGGGGACAGATAAATTTCTTGGCATACCTTCAACGTCTTCTGCAGGGACATCACAAGCATATATTGTTACATTATTCAAGACTTCACCATGCTCTATATCATCCGACTTTCCCTTGAATCCCAGTATGGATAGATTCTTAAGGCATGAGACCAAACAACTAGGCACAAGTTCTGGTGGAGACCAGCCAACTTCTTGGGAATAATCGCAACATTGTACATTCTACAGATAATTTTGGATGGTCACATTAAATTAAAATCATTCAGACTTGCATATGGTAGATTAGCTTAAGGGCAGTTGGTCAAATTCTTACAATTACAAGTAAAAGATACTCCCAATTTGGTGATATAGTGAGTAATCTGGTTAGTAGTTTCCAAGAGCAGCAGTTTTCCATTTGCAGATCCAAATGCTTCAAATTACTTAGCATAGGCAGATTACAAAGACTTTCAGTATCTGGATCCTTCAGCAATGAAAGAAACGTACAGAAGTCAATCAAAGTACTCATCAGCATCGAATAGCATTTCCATTTACAGATTATAGCATAGATAAGGAGTATCAACACTAACATAACATGTCAAGGAATACTCACCCCCAAAAATGGAGCTTGAAGTAACAGATGTTTGACCTTTTGAATCCCTTCACAAAGCCTTTGTATATGGTCAACAGAACCAATGAGTAAATCAATGTCCTCAGAATGCAGGTCACAGAAAGTATTGTAGGCTTCACTTAAGGTATTTTTGCTCAGAGAATAGCTCGCCAAAAAATTCTCATTCAGATCTAACCTTTCAAGCTTAGGAGCATTGACATTAAACAAAATGTCGGACACAAATCACCTTCATCAAATGGATCGAATCTCAGTTCCAGTCTTTTCAGCTCAGGAGCAAAGATGTTGAAATTAAATTCTTCCTGACCAAGATATCCTTCTATGATCAAGTTTTCAAGTACAGGACAACAAGTAAAGATATCCTGTACTGTTTCAGGATAAGGGTGAAGGAGTGAGACATGGAGAAACTTGAGAGTTGGGAAACAATCTGAGCTAGGAGGAACTAAAAAATAGCCTGAAAGGCACCGCTTCAAAACCGCCAAACTGCTAAACATGAAAAGGCTTCTTGGCAACTCAAAAGGATCACCTAAATGAGTGTTATAAAGATCAAGTTCAAGTTCAACAACATTAGCTCCAACTGTAGTGCAAATCCACTCATCAAGATGAGGATATCTCTCCGTACTACAACATCTAATAGAGATTTTATGAATCCTTGAAGAGTCACGCAGGAGAAGTACACGATCCACAAACGCCACAAAACGTTCTGGGTCAAATCCTCTTTCATCACTTCCAAAGTCCTGATCACTTAGGCTTAGAGTGGGAACAGACAGCCACATATCCTGCCATCTGTGAGATAGAACGCTGGTCCTCACAGCAACAAGTGTGGAAGTGAAAGAAAGAATGTGGGAAAGAATCTCATAGGGTAAGCCACTGATCCTATCTGCACTGGACTTCGAGTTGGACTTCGAACCAATTTGCATAATGTTATGTTTCTGACAATCACAATGCAATACTTGTTAAGCGAATCCAGAAACCATGTAAATTTGGTGGCTTTTTGGTTTCTTATTTGGTAATGCCCTATCAGAACTGGTTGCTTCACAAGGCTAAGATAAGAAATTAGTTTCAGGAAGTCTTTCTACCCTGTAAAGAATCAACCTTTCTTTGTTCTATTGAAAAGAAATCAGCTTAATTTGATTAGGTTTGGGATTCAATTAACAGTAGAACAGCATTTTATTTTCTCTCGACTCAAACAGAACATACGCAACAAGAACAGATGATCGATGTACAGCAAGACAATAAACACAGATCAAAAAGTTCAGACAATTCAAGATATATTGAGGAAAGGGAAAGTACCTGATGCCGCAAAGAACCAGAGGAAGGGGAAGAAGAAGGGAAAGGGGTCGGCTTCAGAGAAAAGTGTGAGACTGAGACGAACGAGTCATCAACTGGAAAGTGATAACAAAGACTTCTGCCCCCACTTCCTCTGTTTCTTCTTTAAGAAATATCCCAATGACATTTCCCCGCCTTGGTAACAATATTACCAAACAAAGAAATAGCCTCAGTAATTACTATGGATCAAAGTAAAAACTTCAAAGGTCATGAGTAAAACAATTGTATAAACATTGTGCATAAGAACTCAGTATAACTTCACGTCTTTAATTTTCTACACATGCATGGAATTCTAGTACTTTAAGAACCTCGTCAATCACCATGCTTCACCAAAACAAGGTTCATTTGCACTCTTTTTGTCATCAAATTGAGCATATTAGGTACTACTATACTTTTATTCCCACATACTTCAGAATACTACGTACGCACTATGTTACATGTACATCTATATATGATTTTTGAGTAGCAGATTGATGGAACAGTTGGACTTAACTCGCTGTGTGTCCAAGCACTGATCGATTCTACTTGCGATGCTACTCACACCTTAATTTTTGATCGAGCCCCACGTAGCAGCTCCTCTGCAAAAGATAATATCCAAGGAGTGTATCTGCAACCATAAGCACCTGCACCCAACCTTTCATCAGCACCGTTGCTTCTTACGAGATCATCAGCACGACGATGCTCAGATGAAGTACTTTTAGAGGCAATCATGGCAGGCTGATAATTAGTTGAAGTACTAACCATGCTCCATTTAAGTTTGGTTTTCGGGCTACAAGGTGCTAATTCTACACCGTGTTCTTTGGATGACCTGTAGATATTACTCGGTTCGTCAGGTGATGCAAATAGACGTACATAATCACAGTAAATGCATTTCCCACGGCACTGCAGTTTAGACAAATAACTCGCTTCCCCTAGCAAGTCGCTCATCATTTCGCGATCAGCGGTAAATGGTCTTACTAATGGTCTGTGCTCTATGCATTTCTTTCTGCAACTTTCAGCTTTCCTCTTCCGTTCATGATCAGCTACTGGCAATGGTTGCACATTGTCCCTGTAGCATGCGAGAGAGGATTGTGTGCCCACATAATCTTCTTCACCCCACTGCAAGGAATCTGCATATGGTGGTAGCAAATTATCATCGACAGCGAATAGTTTAGGGTTCAGATATAGCTCCACACAGCTTTCTTCCTCTTGCAGTTTGGAAGATAATGACGGACCAGCATCGCAAACATTGTCTCCAGTTGCATGCATCCCTTGATCTTCGGTTCCTTGTTTAATTTTGAATTCTTCTTGTTTTACCTTCTTATATTTATCCAGCGCTGCAAAATTATTGATGATATCATCTCCTGTTGCAAGCTTCTCCCGTTTATCGTTCCTAACTCGTTTCTTTTTCTCATTTTTCCTGAGTATACATAGAACATATTTTTGTGCCTCCTGTATGAGATAAATATATGAAAATTAGTACCTATCCGAAACCGAGATTCGAGAATATATGTGTATTAATTAGGTTCATATGGGTCATATCCTTCTATATACATTAAACGAATTTTGATCGAGTCATTGATATGTCAATATTTGGGTACGTAGAAAACACTTTTTTTTAAACATTGGTTCTTCTTTAATTTTCTCACAAGACAAAACACAAACATGTTCATGCATTATAGCAAGTTAAATTAGTTGCAAGCTCGATTCTTTTTTCGATTCCTTTCAATTTCTTTCTCCGGTTATGATAAAGAGCATACCTAAAGAAGATGTTGGGTCCGTAGAATGAGTAGAGTAACGACGTCCATAAAGATAAACATAGGGTTATATATCAACAAATGAAAAAGAAAAAAATAAAAGCGAAAACAAAAATCATGAACGTAGAAATTAACTTACTTGTTTGTCAAGCATGGCTAGTTGCGAATGATCAAGTTCGAATTCGAGCATGATCCATCTGCCATGTTTCACAGACTGCTTATGGTTCTCATAACTGAATCTTCTCTTGTAACCTATAACCGTGCGACCTGAGTAAACCTTCCTGGCAGCGTCCGCCCCGTTCCAGGTACCACTTCCAATAGTTCGGTTCTTCCGGGAGCCATTCTCAGTCTTCTTATAACGTTGGGTGAAGAAGTAGAGGTCTTTCTTGAACCTCATGTTCTTTCTTCTTTTCTCGTACTCATTCCATATCTCCCAAGGCTCTTGTTTACCATACAAATTGGAATTGAAAATCAAATACCCTTCGCCGGGTACCTGATCTCCCTTGACCTTGGGACATAGATAGCAGAGGATTAGTTCCTCCTCCACGGGGCAAAACCTGTAGCCGGGGAGGAGATGAGAGTCAGAACGATCCTCATGAATTTCCATTGATTAGAATCAATATCTTGCTTACAATTTCTTTTATGTATCTTTTCTAGTAGATTGATGAAGTTTTTTCTTTAAGACTTGGAATTAGAGTAAGTTATCCGTATATGTAGATGACTAGCAGAGTGGCAGTGAATCCAGCTTTCAACAGTATTCCATTTCCAGTTGTATTTCTATTTTCATGAAGAAGAGGGTTTCAAGGGTATATATAGCGGGCACAATATCTCCAGATTTTTTCAGTTCTATATATCAATATATGGTTCCACCAATTGGGCTGGGAAGCAAGAGAGATGAGAGAGCAGAACACTTGATCATTCATGTGTGCAGAGAAATGTTCTAATAGTGATCGGAAGTAGTCAAGAAGATGGGATTGCTGGTTATTACCAATATTACTGCAATAATTAGTCTGAGTGAGACTAATTATTTTTGCATAAATTAATGCATGCAATATACTACTAAATAAAATCAAAGCATCCTTCATCCACTCCACCAGGCAATCCTGCTCCATCACATTATCTTCCAAAGCTCCCATTAGTCCCATTAGAGAGTACTGTTTCTCATATATACTAGTGTTGGATCGATGGAGAAACTCAGCAGTCAATTTTTTCGAAATTCAATATGACAATTCTTTGCCCTTTCGTACTTTGCAATTTTCAGCTTCATCTCCTCTTCTCTATTGAAATCACAAGTGATGAACACGGTCACCTTACTCAAGACTTCGCTATACTTCTTCAACAAGTACTTCATGAAATGCATCTCATTATGTGAGATATTCGAAGGAATTAAAATAATATTAAGATTGCCATATCATCACTCTCATTCCCACTGAGTTGATTCATTCAGTTCTTCTGGATCGAAAGTTTTCTGACGAATGTGGCCATGTGGGAGGTGGGTGATATGAGAACTGAGGTATAAGTAGACAGGAACAAGAGTGTTGAGTGAGACAAAGAACCCTGCAAACATGTGTAAATATAATTGTTCGAGCAGTGTTCTCGAGAGATAGTTTGTAATGGTTTCAATGTCATGGATGAAAGGATACTTCTACCTCTTCATAGTCAGCCTTGAGAAAGATGATCCCTGATAGGAAACTAACATATCCAAGCGGAACAGCCAAAGAGCACATCATCGAGCAAGAGCTCCCACACCCCTAAAGGAGCCAAGTTGGCTTTGGGACAAAAGCAAATACAGTTCTCTTCAAGGGGATTCAAGGCCTACTCCGTCAGCTTTGTATGGTTTTTCTTTTCCCACTGGTTTTCTATACCATGTTATGTACTGTAACGGTTACATGGTTATGGTTTTCATTTGCATAAAAGTCGATCAGTTTAATTAGCTCGTTAGCCTCCAACTTTTCTGTGTGATAATGAGACAATTAGTTTGTAATTTTTTCAATTCGTTTTCTATTACGTCTTCAAGCTTTTGATGCAGTTGTGGAGTAAAACTAGTTTACGAATTCGATACGGTTGGTTACAACTTCTATATATGGACCTAGCAATACTGAGTAGTTTGATACGATTGGCATGGGAGGAATAAGCATGACGGGGACTAGTAGAGGTTGTATAGTCACTTTATGATAGACTGAGCTATAATTTGGATTGTCTAGCACATCTTATGCTGCAAAATTTTGGTTTCCGAATTCTGGTGAAACAAATGGGATAATATTATGTACGTGTGTGCAATTCTAACTTACTAAATTATGTACAATTTGAAGATACACCGCATCTAGAATCGTCATACTTATATGATAAATTGTTCCCGAGTTGTTCTTCTTATTGTACTTGTGATTAAGCCATAACAGCGTTGTTTTCCATTTGATGAATCAGTTAACAATGAAGAATGGGAGGGTTTCTGGTTTCCTTTCTCTTCTTTGTTTCTAGCTTCCAAGGAATGATCACAGGGTGATGCGAATCGTTTACATATTCAGTCATTACTAATTAGTAAACATGTTTTTGAACCTTCTAGCAATGCATGACGTTAAATGAACAGCTAAAGGTCACAGAATGTGCTATGATAATAGCATACCCTCTCCTGAACCCACTTCTTGTTCTCTGGTTTATGCCTCTCCAAAAAAAGAGATGCCAAAATATATAGTTTGAAACTGAAACTTTAATAGTCAATGACCAACTCTTTGAATCTGTGCAGGACTATAAAATTTAAAGCTCACCCAATAGAACCGGCAAAGCAAGGATATAGCATACTCCTATACTATGTAATTCCCTCTCATCACATTTCAGAAGATTGGCTGTAATCAAAGGATCTGAAAGCCCTCCACCCAGTTCCAAATGGCGAGATAAATAACTGTACCTTAATCTGGTTTCTTCAAATTCAAGCAATGATCTGCAGCTTGGCTGAACAGTCCGCGTACCTGCTTTAGTTCCTCCTCTGACAACACAACACAATATGATATAGATTATAGTCTCACACTACCAAATAAATATGTATCTCATAAGCAACCATAATCATTAGTTTCTTTCATTCTTTGATAGTGTAGCACCTAAGACGAGAATGTTCCCCAAAAAAAAACAAAGGATAATTTTGAGCAAACCCCATGAACTATAAAAAGCATCTCATGACGAATTTGTAATATGAATAACAAGTACTTCACACAAAACTAGAAGTCTGATAGCTGACATAAAGGAAGATAAAGGTACACCTGCTGCTTCCAATTGTCTCTGAAGTTCTTGGCCAACAATATCATTTTCAGCCTACATAGTTTCAACCCGAAAATAGAAAAGAGCTGAGAGAGAATTTAGTCAAGTGAAAGTAATGTAAAATCCAGTTGGGCTCTCCGTACCTGCAGTTCAGCAATCCTTTTGAGCTGTGCTTCTTCACCTCCGTTGGCTAATGGTAGTGCTGCAACTAATGCATCAAACTGTAAGGAACCAAGTTGTGGTGCGTTAGTTAACCACTCAAGAAGATGTATAATGAACTGATATATGAGATGTTTTGGACACATTCAGCAGATGACATAAGGAAATGAAGGGATGAACTGTTACAAGACTCCATTATATCTTACAGGGTTCCAATGTTAAACAATTTACCACAGAAAAGCTTAGGAATGACATTGTTCACTCAATAGCTCTAAACTATCTCAAGATGCATCTCCCAAGTAGTCATGAAAAACTTCACGGCTGATAGTTATTTTCTACTCTAAATGTACAATGTTTAATTCTTCATAAATTCAAAACTATGCTTCATACTTGTTACACCCAAACCATGATAGTGTCACAAACTCACAGTGAACTTAGAAGTCTAGAAGTATTGAACACCTTCTTTTAAATTGCCACTAGAACCAATGCACACAAATCCAATCGGCATTCACTTTGTTTATCAGGTTCTTATCAGATGAGTAATCTGTTGTAGATGTATAATATATTCTATTAAAATGTAGCTGATAAAAGTGTAGTATATTGAGAAAAACACATGATCCATTCAGGTCCCATAAGTAACACCTAACAACACTGATCCTTTGACACAGTTATGATACAGAACAACATGCCACACCTGCTTTGCAGCTTCAACCAGAGCTTCACTCATGAGCTTAGATTGTTCAGCAAAACTTGCTGCATCCTCTGTAGGGTTAGCAGGCGGTTCTGGATAATTTGGAGAAAGTCTGACTGCAGGAGAATCCCTTTGTAATGTTCCATAGGTATTGAATGTAATAGCAGCAATTTTATTGGTTTGTTGCTGTAGTTGAGAGATTATGTCCATCGCCCAACCTTCTTCTGCGGGGAATTTTGTACAATTACGAAGGTTATTGAATGCTAATACCACAAGAAACTACAAAAAGAGAAAGAAATCAGTCTTAGCCAGGTTGCTGAATGATTACCTTCCGAAATTAAAGTTTTAAGTGTTGTTCATTATAATAACTCCTATAAAAAATGGAAGGATTAGAAAACTACATTTCAAATATTTACCCCGACAGCAATGTTGCCAAACACATGTAAGGTAGACAAGTCACTCCTGATTCCTGAACACCTTAATTTCAAGAATTCAAACCCAATTTCAAATTCAGAAAGCAATAATACATACAATGAAGAGATTATGTGACTATACAAGTATGGAGGGTTATAACACAGCCAAGGACAGTGAAACAGGTATCTTGTTATAGGCACAAAACGAAAAAAAATATATGATCACCACTCACCACTAAATTCAGAGGCACCTATTACCGATATCTAAGCAGCATTCCAATCCAAACACAGAACTAAAGGGTTTCTCCAATGATCAATCTTTAACAACACAGCAACATTCCCCAGTATGGGTACTGCTACTGTAGTAATCAACCTTCTCCATACTGCTACACTAGAAAAGGCAGAAGCAAAACTACCCTATCGAAAATTTTCAATCTTTACTGATATTTGTTTGGCCAGCAGCCGAGAAAGTGGTGGCAATTGAAGCATTCAATCGTAGAGGGCATATCTATATAGTCAAATAGAGGACAGAATCTACCTCGCTGCTTCAAACGCCGTCGTCTTCGGTAAGCTCCTATAGCACTCTCTATTCCAACGCCGTCGTCGCCGAGACGAATGCGAGTGTCACACAAACAGGCACTGATATATATATTAGACCTTTTGTTGTACGAAGTCTAGAAGGTGCCCGAATATCTGCCACGTGGCCCAAACGTACTTTTTTTGTTTTTCCCCTTCTATGGAATCAAAGGTGGTTTAACAATAGACTGAACCAGTCTTGTAGCTCAGTGATAACAGTTGATCCTGAGAACTTGAACCTGGTGAAAATTCGTTATCCAACTAAGATTAGGCAATATACGTCGGAAAAGTTCAGCTTTCGACAAGCCTGCTTTAGTTCGGAGAAACCATATTGGGTCATTGAATTCCCCAACAGAGTCAAACTGAAGTTTGATACTTGCACAGAGTGCAAAACAAGAATTTGAACAGGAGATGAACTATCGAGACTTGCAGCCCGTTCATTGTTTGGAACCCAAATAGAGCCCTCCAGATAAACTGGCTTTAGTCCTTACACAGCTGTTGGAAAGTTGAAACTGGAGTTCAAGTAGAAGCAAATGAACAACTGAAAATCCTAGCATGCCTAAGGATTGGCAGGTAGAGGTATAGCAGTTGATGGAGACTTTTTTCCAGGAGACTTTGGGATGCGAAACTGAGGAGCAGAGCCCTCACATTGATCCGATTTCTACTGCAGGAACTTCCTTTTTCACGCCAGGACCAGGACGTGGCATATCACTTGGTCCTGAGCTATAAAGCGGAGAATGAATCGCTGGTACAGCCAGATCCTTTCTCGACACGTTTTTGATAACCGGTGGAACTATACTTGGCGGCTTGACGGGATAAAACCCTCTCACCTCGGTATATCCTGGTTTGATCTTTTTATGAACCCCCGCATTGAGACCTCCCCCCGTTTGGCTTGTACTGGTACTGCTGTCTTTCTTGTCACGTTTCCGCTTCAATGTGAAACCTGGCGGGCAATCCATTCCTGAAACTAAACTTAAACTTCACCCTGCAAGGTTAAAAGTGATTTTACGTTCTTTCCAATCTGTGTTACCACATGCAACTGAAAGCAGGATCACAAGACTACCCAAAAGCAAGAAGCTTAGGTATCCATGTTACTCATTTCAATACTTAAGTCGAATTTCAGGAAGTGGTGAATTACAATTCCTGGTATGGCTCAGCACGAAATTATGAATAACAATGTGTAACGGAAATGCTGCAATTTGGCTTATAAAAAGAAACTAAGTTATTCAAACCATAATCTGCATGAACAGGGACAGCAGCAACACACATAATCTAGTAGAATAGTCACTATTATGATATTGTATGTTGTAAAGAAATCCCACAGGTTAAAATGTAAGATGAATTTCTGATACAGTTTTTCTTCTTCACTACTTTCAAATCAGGTGCATAACAGTACAAATAAGTAGTACAACCTCTCTTTTATGATATGCATGTCAACTTCACCAATATCTGCTATAGTAGAAATATGTCTTACTATACAACATACTGTTATCAGATATATCAATTAAAGTGGCTGTAAACTTTATATCAAACAATCTTGATGCCCTCAAGATTTAAAACAACGGTACTCCTTTTGATAAGGGTATTTTCATAGAGAACCCCAGCATATCAGTATTGTTCACAAATAAGGTAGAGACAGTAACCATTTCATAGAAGCGAAGGTAATACATATGAAGCTAAATGGAAAAATGGAAACTCATCATTCTAAAAAAACACACCTTGCGGCCTGAACCATAAAGAAGTATTCTTACTTCTTTTATTACCAGATTACAACAGCACAATATTCCATTACCTCGTTCAATTTCAAATCTATCAAAAGATCAAAGTTAATGCACCAAACTAACAATAAAATAGAGTTTATCCATCAATAAACAAGCCAAAAGCTTTAAGAAAGATCAATTCACAAAAGGCCTTCTGAATATTTCATCAGATCTCTACTGATGGGATATACTCTAGAGGCGCATTTAAGAAATTTGAAGGTATTACATATGAAGCACAGTAGGAAAACGGAAATCATTAACCTGAATCAGAAATAAGTATTCTTTTGGTACTCAATTACAACAGCACAATACTTTTTTACTTCAATGAATTCTATCAATCACCAAACAAACTAAGAATTAATTTGAGCTTACTGAACTAGAAATTAAGCTGAAAGTTCTAAGATGAAATAATTAGCAAAAGGCTACCTCTAAATCTCTTTGAATTTGGATCTCCACAGAATTTTGTACGAAGGGAATCTTGATCTAAAAGGAAAAATGACCAACACGATCACAATCACAAGTGGATGTTAGAACCAAAATCTTATAAAATCCCACCAATTTATGATTAGGATTGAAGGACTGAGCCACAGATCTAGACTCTTCACTCGTGTATTAATTTCAGTATTAGCGAGGATGATATGCAGATGAATAAAAGCAGCAAACGAGGAAAGCTTCATTTTATATGGAACCCTAGTAAAATATATCACATTTAGAAAACCCCATCAAATAGCTAGAATTTACAGTTGTACCTTAAAAAGATGAAAAATATCTATATCCTTTGGGAAGGGAGTTTCGGGAAAATCATTTTACCAAGCCGGTAAGGGAGTAGAATGCTGGCCCTTTCCAAATCTAATTATAGCCCAGTCCCAAATTTGGTAACTGAGACCAAAGCAGGAACATCATCCTAAGAACTGAGAACGAACTCCACCCCCTATCTTGTTTCACAAACTGTAGACTATTCTACAAAGTTGTTCACGAGCTCCAAAATATCATAAGTTTTTCAAGTAACCAAGAGAAACTGAAAGACAGAAGAAAATCCTTATTGATTGATATTCTTAAGAGATTTAAAAAGTGAAATTGCTAAGGTCAAACTTTTGCAAAAGATCACAATAACAATCAACCTAGAGTAGACAATAGAGTATAACATGTACAGAAATCACCAATTCAAATAAAGAAGATTCCTAGAGTAGACAATATCTGATTGCTTACAAAGCTATCTCAAGTTCTTAAAAACTGGCCCTTCCGTTCCATCATTTATCTTAATACATCATAAATAAAACTGTCTTCCTCCCAAATTACAGGGAGCAATAATACACGTCATACAGACTGTCTTCAAAACAGAATTATCAATTTTCCTACAAAACTATTATGTCATCTTAAAGAAACTCGTGGAAGATCTTTACATTATCGGTATAAAACCCAAAAACTCAACAACACGCCACATGAAACCATAAGAATACATAAATGCCAACTCGTGCAAAAAGAAAAAGAAAAAATAGAGCCAAAAAAGACAATATCATCACATTATCAATTAATAGTTTCCCACAAGCAGAAAAACACTGAAAGAAAGCCAAGTTCAGGATTACATACTTATATTACTAGCAAGCACAATTTCTGGGGGCATTTTCAGTAAAATACAGTATATTAAAAACTACCCGAAAATAGTTGCACTTAATCACATTAGAATATTAGAATATGATACTACCATTTTTTTTCGATGGAAATACTAACGTTACTATTTGTTTTTCCTTTCATGCATGATTTACTTATATTTCTCATTTTTAACTTGCTTAAACATTTTCCGTGTTGTCCCTTTCAATATAGTCTAAAAAGCAGATTAAGAATTAATGAATGAATAAATGAAATGAATAGTAAATGCTACAAGCAATAAAAAGCATGTGTTAAAGACAAAAACAAATAAACCAAAACAATAAGATAGGAAAATAAATGGCTAACCCATGAATTCACATGTCAGAGAGACAACTTATGTGAAAACATCAATCAATAAGTGAAAAGGGCGCAGGCGCAGTTTTCTTTTTTGGACAATAAGATCGGGAAGTTGAGTCCAATGGAAACGATTCTTATTTTCTATAAACCCATAGATCAAAGCATGAAACATCATAGAAATGTAAAGCTGGGGCTTTGGTTGAAAATATCCAGTCAAATATCAACTGGCAAACAGTTGAGAGATTTGTAAGCTGGAACTTGTAAAAATTCCAAGGACCCACCAAGGCTAAGGCTATATTGGCTAAATACTGTGCTAAACCAAGAAACAAAATACTGTAACTCTTCAAGTACCCTCTAATTTGGAGTGATCGAGACATTATTCTTTATTTTATTTTTTTCAAACACTGATATAGATATTGAGGTGTGGTTCATTGTTCAACTTATGTCGGGGCATTGTATAGCCTGGTAAAGATTTGGAGAACATATATAAAGCTGATCCATCACTTAAGTGAATTCATACAAATGTTCCAACGGAGAAACTGTATTGTATCCATGCACTCTTAAGCTTAACTGTTATTCTTCACTCCCATTCTAGAATGATATCGCAGGCTTATGTATGTTACAATATTCTAAGATTAGCACACACACCATAGTACATTTAGCATCAAAACCACAAGGAAAAGAAAAATGCATAAGATAAGCAGGGCCACAATAATCCTCTATAATCCAACAGTAGTTGACCAAATTTTAATTGAAAGGAAACAGACAACTCCAAAACATAACCATAAAAGTCATGCAGCAGTTGGTTCGTTGACAGTTTAATGTTCAATTTACTATCAGCAGGCATGCATGAGAATAATGACCCAGTGAAGCATGTGTCCACCGTGCAGACAAGTTTTAGAGGGAAAACAAACTACATCATCAGAACCTTTAGAATCATAGGATTAGAGGTGCATGCTTCGAAGCTGCTTAGCCAAAATGAGAAATTATCCAAAGCTTAAAACTGATTCAAGTACTTGAGAAAAATAGATTGATCACAAACCTAAGCAACTGATTTTCTCCTCTGCTTCTGATATGTAATGATACATAATCACATCCTGTTGATCCGGAAATAGACTTGACGCTGCAGGGTGCTTTGAGACAAATTATCATACCATATATTGTCATCAACATGAGAATCATTGTCACCGTCATCTGCTGGAAAGTTAACATATTTGTCCTGTATTGCATACACACTTCAATCAGAATTCCAAACAATAGTACACGTAAACTGAACAGGGCTACACATTGAAAGTAATGTCAAGTTGTACCATGTGATCATGAATAGACTATGCTAAGGTAAAATCTCTAGGAAGCAGAATAAAACATAATAGATTCGATATTCATCAAGGACAAAGAGAAGTCATATCCAGTAACATAATCGTTATATTATTGAATACTAAAGAATTGGTACGGAAATGGTGACTATTTCTAGAGTCTACATTACTGTAGTTTTAACCAAATACCACTGGGGTTGGACACTGGGCGTGATAACAGCAGTTACGAGCATACATCTATGTTCGTCCCAGGAAGTCATCTACGATCATGTTGCTTTTGCCAATACATTTAATAGTCTACATAAGAAAGCTGCTATATATGTCTGTAACGGCTGATACTAGAGAGGTCAATTTAGAAACAATAAACACGATTGATAGTCGCGGATTACTGATCATTCCTTCTTAATCTCAGCTTTTTACAGTCATGGTATCTAGCGAAATCCGATCAACCGGATTAGTACCACATGCCAAGTGAGGAAAGATTCCGTCTTTCATTCCTGATCAACTCTATATAACAAAGGCTGTTCAATTAACATACTAAGAAACACAACAGAGAAATGGGCAAGTTTCCTCTACATACAAAACAAACTAAGAAACTAAATAAATCGAAAGTGGGCTCTTACTATCAAGATTTTGTTGATTTTTTGGGGCATATTGTCAAGCAGGTCATATGCAAATGAAATCAATAGTCATGGGAACAAGCTATTAGTATAAAAATGAGGTCTTGAATCCAATTAACAACAAAAAAACCCCAAATGGGTGCCTCTTACAGTTGAAGTTCTTGAGCAATGAACAGTACTCTATTTGAGAGACAAAGCAGCTTACTTTTTTTTTGGCTGAGCAGCAGTTGTGATTGATCAAAGATGAATATGAACCGGCCCAAACAACCCAGTACTTTCCGGTATCGGACAAAAGAAGAAGAAGAAGAAGAAACCCAGAGGATAGTCTTCCATTGACAAGAAAAGGCTTTGAATTGTAGAGTTTTCCATGTCTCAAAACTCAAATAGGTCAAGAAGAACTGAAGAAGAAGCAGAAGAAGAGCTTGTGTAGGCATTCCAACTTCCGAGTGGTGAAAAGTTGAAAACGACATCGTATTGCTCATATATAAACACAATAAATAATGTGAATTTACAAAAGATAATCATGAGAAGATAACCATAGGATTCACAGATGGCAGAGACCCATTAAAGGCCTTGAACCTCCACTTCTCAACAATGTAGGCAGAAGACCCCTTTTTACTACAGGCACAGAATACCACAATCACCGGAATCGGAGGCTTATTTTCTGACAAGTACCCTACCCAAACCCGAATGAACTTCAGATCATCTCTATACCCAACCCAAACAATAACTTCCTTCCCACCTACCAAATCAATCCCTGCATTAACGGAAGCCAGCCAGTAGCAGAATGGTTATAGTTTAAAGAAGAAGATGATGATGATGATGATGATGAGGAAGAGGGAGGTTTCGGCTAAGTGGGGCTAAAATGTTCAATTTTCTCTTTAATAGCGAATAAGGAATTGAGATACTACGTTAGTACAACTTAAAGTTTGGATACTAAGTTGACATTTCCACATGACTTGAGCCACCCATGGTAAAAAAAATTCTTTAAAGAAATGTCTACAGTACCTATTTACCAATGGATGGCAGAGATCGTGTGCAGCGGCTTTGTGCTGCCAACAATTCTGCTTCATAGTTTCAGACATGCAAGTTCACTTTGAGAAATCATGGTTTGGATGTAGTAATAAAAAAGAAGTAAACTCTGTACAAGTAGAGTTGCAGCAAATCAGATGAAGCATTTTAAGATATCAGTGAGAGCTACATCGTGGATAATATAGCTTGGGGTCAACTTGTTAAAATTGGAACCCTGTTAGATATAATGTAGTCTTGTAGCAGTTCATTCTGTATGTTCCTATTGCAATGTCTACATGCTTAGATCCTATTACAAATTTGCAATGTACTGAATGCTTAGATGTCTGCAACTCCGCATAACAAATTCATTTACATTAGGTTTGAATTCTCGTCTTCTCCCATAGTATAACAAATAAGTATAAACCATGGATACAATGCACACCAAAGAGAGAAGAATAGGAAAGACATTTTACATATTACACTATTGTTCTTTGTACAAGTTCAAAGCCCTTTTTCTCCCCCAAGCTCTTCCAACGGAGGATGTTAACCAATACAATCATTTAAGTTACCAATATTAGTCGACACATTGAACTATTCCTCGTGCTTCCTCTTATCTGACCGCTGAAGTGGATTGAGTGGCGGAGCCTGAATTACAAGACATTTTGCAGTTAGCTCAAGATAAAGAAAATCCTAGGGGACGGCAACACATGCCCAAGTTCTATTGTAGGATATGTCAGCATACCCATGTTCCCCACAGAATCCACATTGTACCAAATTCAAATTAATGCTCATAAATTAATGTTTCAAAATTTAGCTGTTCTAGTTTCCAAAAGTGTGAAATTGATCAGGTTTATAACATAAGATAATTGATCAAGTTACTGAAAGCCTCTATCTTGTCCTACATAATTACATGAAAGATTCACAACTCATCTTATGTGGTGATCTCATGAGTCATGACTGTCTAAGCTGAGAGATGCCGGAAGGAATTGGTCCTGTCAAACCGCTACCCTGAATCACTCTGTTATCAACAAGTGGTAGTAAAGTTAGTAATATTAGTTATAACTGCATAATTAAGCAACAGTGAACATGAGACACATAAAAGGAACTCACAATTTCTCAATGTAGGCCTCCAGTTTTGAATAAAATCAGGTATTTTCCCCGGAAAGCAATTGTCACTAATACGATTGCATAGTATGGAAAAAAAAACACATTCAGTAAACAAAGATAAGTTGGCTGCTAAAGAAACCATGTTAAAAGAAAGAAGAATAACAGGCAGCCTACAAGTCTTTTAATGCAGTTAGCCTTGCAAATGTTTCCGGCAACTCCCCAGTAAAATTGTTTGTGGAAAGCAACCTAAGAATTTAAACAGATAGAGATAAGGGAAAAATTCTCAAATAATATCTGAATTATGTCTCAATACACATTTTGGTACGTGGACTTTTAAAACTATCCAAATGGTATCTAGTTAAACTAATGCTCCGTCAGCCATTATAGTACATCCTTCTAATTTACCGTTTAAAATGAGGGTAAAATCATCAAACATACTTTTTTGATTCTTGAAATAATAATAATAATAATAATGCACCATTACCAATTTCTCGGAGAGAAAATAAGAAGAAGCATACAAACAACAGTAATTGAGCCTTCGCCAAAAACCCAGAACATGTTTTTATTCTCTAATTTTTTGTTTTTTTTATTTAAGTAATTTTAGAAAAATAAGGCTTTATAATTTAATCAATCAAAAAAGTATGTTTAACGATTTTACCTTCATTTTTAACGGTAAATCAGATGGATGTACTATAACGGCTGACAAAGCATTAGTTTAGGTACCATTTGGGTAGTTTTAAAAGTTTAGATACCAAAATGTGTAGTGAAACATAATTCAAGTACCATTTGAGGATTTTTCTCTAAAAATAAAATAAAGATGCAATAATCTACATGAATGAAATCCAATGAACCATACTATTCTGAAGGCTTATATTTTAAACATCATATCTTACAGTCTCTCTATTCTCGGTAGAAGACTTATATATTAAACATCATATCATATTTTAATCTGCTAATGGGCTTTCTATCAAATGAGAGACATATGATGTGTTTAGTAGAGCTTATGGGCTCTGGTGATTATAAGTGAAGCCCCTCAACGTGTTTGGTAAACTGGCTTCTGCCTTCCCACTTCCAAAAGTCGGGGTTTTTTCAAGCTAAAAGGAGAAGTAGCTCCTACCCTCCTTTTAGAAGCCACGTCTGCTTCCCCAACGCGGGCACTGTAACGGCGAATTAATAAACATTTCAAAATACCAATGGGTACCCTTCAAGGTTTCAACTAGTTACGACCCCATACATATCAAAGAAAAACAAGACCACCATCAGCGCCTTCATCCCCATTCCCACCGTTCTACCAGAATTTGGATTCTAAATATAACAGATCAAATCCTCCATGACGATCCGGCAGTGCAGTAATCATACTCAAGCCCTAAAATTATTTGATTGGTTAGTTCCCTTTTCAATCGTAACTTCTCTCATTCCTCACTCTCTCTTTTTTACTTGTATCTTTATGCATTCATTTCCAATATCCAGAAACGCATAGAGTTCACAACTCTTTGTTCTTTCGTTGTCATTTTTACTTGTTCCTATTATTCCGGCCAAACTTTCACCATGTAAAGTTACATAATTTGATGATTTTATCTGTAAGAAAATTAAGTTTTGAGGTTTCTTTGTGTATTTCTGTTGCATTGTGTACTGATCGTGGTGCTTTTGTTGGTAAAAATTAAAACTTTAGGTAAACTGAATGTGTTGTTGTTAAAAGCTAGACCTAGGTTAATTGCTCAAATTTTGTTACACTTAGATGTGAAGTTAAAGGCTTGAAGCAATGCTCAGAGTGTAATCAAGAATACGCACCAAAAGAAAAGGAAAGGATTGTTCATCTACCATACACAAATGGATTGTTTTTATTTATTTAATTTGCTTAATCATAATCTTTTGGTTTGTTACCTGCATTTATAGAAAAATCAGTGCATATATAAGATTTATTGGTTGTTTTTGTTTTCAGATGTAGAACCATGCTAGTTGCATAATGAATAGAAGGCGAAGCAGATAAAATCGTAGGTAAGGCAGAGTCTCTGTGTTTTGTTGTATTACATTGTTACTTTGCTAATGCTTGATGTTGAAATTTGCTGTTTTTTTATACGAATTTACATGACAAACTGTTTTCAAAGTCTTTTTTTTTTCATTAATATTCTCAGTGTAATCATTTATTGATGCGTAATTCTTTTGGGCGGGCAAACATAATGCTTTTGAAACAAGTCAGAATAAATATAAATATATCAAGTGAAACATGATGGTTTATTGACAACTTTGTTGAGGTGATCTATTGGTCATTCATTAGCTTTCATTATCTCTTATATTCAATGAGTTGGTGTACGAGTACTTTACAGCCAAATTTGCGTTGGTTGAATTTTTCCTGGTATTTTTTCTAATTTGGTCAATCTCTTATTATTAATTATGAATTGAATAAAGGTTTGGAGCACAAAATTGATCAGAAAAAGGGGATGGTTTTATTTGTTTAGTTTTTGTAATCTGATTTCATATGTAAGCTTCGTTTCTGATTTTGGTAATCTTCATTCGTCCTCTTTTTTAATTAAAGTAGGATTTTGCATTTGACTGGATGGGTCTAGATTGAAAACAGAAGCTATTATTGCATTCATGCTAAGTTTGATATCTTAGATTCAATTAGTTTACCAAACATTGAATATTATTTCATATATCTTCTTTGTCATTGATTCTTAGCTTAGAATTTCACCTCGAATGATTAGTTTCTTTTTCTTGGTCTGATGAATGCTTAGTTGACAAGCATTACATTTTTTACTTGGTGATTGCTTGTTTGCTTAAACTAATGAATAGAAGTTTGACGTTTGCAAGTAATGATTACTTTTAATTTTTTTTTTCCTTATACGAAAGCCTTTGTTTAAGACTTGCAAAGGTGCAAAGCATTGTTCCTCCGCAATGAAACCTGGTCAAGAAACTTGGCTCCAAAATTTCCTATTGGGAAGGTGTGCCTACTTACTTGAGCTATTTATATAGATTTATTCGAAGAAATGAAACTGTTTAAGGGAAACATGTGGGATTTGCTGATATTTTTGATATATAGGTCATCCTAGAAAATTATGTGACGTGCTGCAAAAGGACCTACAAATTGCAAATTTGTTTCACAACGAATAGTATTATTTATTTATTTTTCTTATTCTTTCTTTCTTGAGACCTTACAGTTTTCCTTATATATCTTTACCATTATATGTGCTTTAGATGTTGGCATATCCTAAGCTCAAAATGCAACACACGCGATTTTTTGTTATTTGCATTGTATTTTCTGATTCTTTTTTCCTTTTAAGTGTTTTTGTACTAACCACACGGCTTCCTTTGTTAATGTAGTTACAAGACAAGCTCCTAAGACAGCTCTGCCTGATATGGAATGCAAAGATAAGTTCTTAATCCAAAGCTCAGTTGTTTCTTCTGAGATGACTGACGTGGATGTTACTGCTAGCACGATAAGCCTCAATTAATGAACTTTTTTGTATATTTATGTGATTACTAGTTGGTCTATGAACCTATTCAATATATTGGCACCTGCAATGAACAAATTGATGACCAAGCAACATAGTACATTCATCATTATGAAGTTATATTAACTTTAGGAAGTCATGCATTATCAATACTGTTGCAAAGGAAAAAAGATAAGATTATTTATCCTAGACTTGGAGAGGGAGCTCGAAGGGTATCAGGGCAATCGGATTGTAGATAAATTGTTATTGCTTTTAGAGTATATATATATAGCAGAAGTGATTGTCTATTAGAAGACCAATGATTTATTGTTCAGATTTATATTCAAATATATGTATTGAAAATACTAACCTAGATAAAGATTGTTAGCAACTGCTTGTACCTCTGGTATGATATGAAAGCTAAAAGAGAATATCATATCTATATTTCTATAATGTTTATTCTGGATAGAGATATGGTCAATGCAAGTTTGTAAAATTTCTGAATATATGGTATGAATATATATATATAATATATATATAGCAATATAATTACATGATATTATATTATTAACAAATAGTTAATGCACTTTTTAATAATGATCAGAACCAAGTTGTAATGTTAATAATATATTTAATTAACACAATTTTAAAATCATCCAATATTAATCATATGAAATACTATTTTATAATAAAATCAATTTGAATTATCTTACATATCTAAATTGGTTATTTGACAAATTAAAAGTATAAGTTAGTTTGAGTTTACCAAACGCTTTGTCATTGTTTTTGCTACTAACAACTACTTATAAAAGTCAGTTTACCAAACACTTAACTATTTTATTATCAGCCACTTATTCTTATAAATAAGCATAAGCCAACTTTTTAATAAATTTAGTTGCACCAAACACAACCAAATGTCTTTTAGAACTTACAAGCGCTGCAAAAATGTGATGTTTGCAAGCACAATAGAGAGCTCGTTAACCAGCTTCCAGGAAGAGAACTAAAAGTATTTAAGTGGTCATAAGAATTAATCAAGTGACTGATAGAATATGACTATCACATACACTGATACACAAAGAGCTAGGTATCAAGAGGTAAAATAAAAAGAATGGTATACATGTTAACTAATGGTAGACAACCCCATTCTGGAGGGATTGTACCATCGAGGTAGCTGCGGCCAATGTCACTAAAGGAGAAAGAGGAACAGAGAAACAAAATAGTCATTGCCTCGTTGAAAAACATCATATTGTAGATTAATTGATGGATTTAGCTAGCATGAATCAAACTCGGAATTGCGAAAGCTGGTGTGTTTACATTTCTTGGAGATAAGGGAGCCTCATAAACTCTGGTAGTAGTTTTCCTGTCAAATCATGCCCCTTCAAAACTCTGCGATTTATCATAATACATAGTGGGAGTTAACATGGTATGTTAGTATATGAAAATACAAACACATGCTCAAGACAATATCTAGTTAACCTCAAAATTGAGAAAGTGTGTTAGGCACATGATCATGAGCTACATCCATATACGAGTACATAAGGAAGCTGTGTATCTCCTACTACATTTCTTAATAAGTTTATTTTAAGATTCTGCAGATTAAATTAATGGTTCTTAAATTTTGTAGTGCATGCTCTCATAATCTTTACCATCTTCTTTTCTGTTAACAAGAATATCCAATGTTAATTTTATTACATATATATATTAGCGTCTTTCTTTTTTTGTCATACACACCACATTTGTTTTTTAAGAAGGGCTAGTGCGGCTACCCTAAGTATTGATTAATGAAACCATAGAATATAAAGGGGGACATAGAGCCTAAATCCCATAATGTAAGAATATCCTGAAATAATATCAGATGTCTCTACAATACCTATGCATCCTAACAAACACCATTTAGCAAATAATGCAACATTGGCTACTCTATTTGCTTTGACAAAGCGGATACACACCACATTTCTTGTTCCTTTTATTGTAATGAATGAAATTTCTCTTTCCTCTATAAATAAAACTAGAAAATAAATTTAGCAAGAGTGCAACATTGGCTACTCTATTTGCTTTGACAAAGCGGATACATATCACATTTCTTGTTTCTTTTTATTGTAATGAATAAAATTGCTCTTCCTCTATAAATAAAACCAGAAAAGGAATACAATACTCCTAAATCCTCAGGTTAATGTAGTGATACATATATATGTATAATCACATACATTTTGGCTAATATTAGAAGATAATTTCCTTGTAGAGTTTGTATTGTATCACTATATATATACTTATATAGTGATTTAAATGTTAAATGAGGAAGTATGAATAGAAGCACCCTATATATATTGAGAATTAAATTAGTACAAAAATGTAGGAAGATCTATGTGTTAAATGAAGAGGTATGAATAGAAGCACTTATTATATATATATATATATAGAAGAATATAAACATCGAAACACTAAACCTTAGCAACATTCATATTTTCTATTGATACATTATATAGTTTGTTGTTATCTATTATTATACTTGTACAAAATTCATTTCTTTTAGGTCACTACACCCATATCATGATTCCTCTTACAAATCTAAAGATATGAAGTAGATTGTAAGCAGTTAACAAAAGAGAAAAAACCCAAAAATGGTAGTTCAAAATTATGATGAAATGTAATTTTTAATAGATACACAATTTTGTTACCAAAAATGGTACCTAGACTATTGTACTAATTGTACCATTACTAAATATGATACTTGTACTTCTGTCTTTTTCAAAAAAATTACACAACTTGTAAAACTATATGTAAATTCCGACTTTTAATATAATTTGGAGAAAAAAGATGTTTGGATAAAAGGAAAATCACTAGGCAAGAAAAACACAAAAATAATCCATCTGATCATTATTGCCACTTGCAAGTTGAAATTCTCTTTGAATTAATCTTTATTTTTTTTACAATAAACTCTTTGAATTATTTAGGTACCAAAATTGAGTCTTAAACAATTAATTGCCAGTGTTACCAGTAAACAATTTTCCACTTCTAGTATGTGTTAGCTTTAGGCTAGCACCGGTTCTACTTAGGTCTCTACTACATAAAGTGAGATTCATATTATGTAGAATTAAAAACTAGAAGTGACAATTGAACACGAAGTTCAGGTTTAAGATACTCTTTTAGTCATTCATTGGCTTTCATTTGTGTCAATGGAGGTCCAATGGAGACTTGCTCTGTTGAGATATATGTTTCAAACTCCTTTCATCGTCATCGAGTTTTTAGTGAAAACTATTCTCAGACATATGAAGAAAAGAGAAAATTTCCATTTTGGAAATTAGTATGGTCCAAGACCACTATAAATCAACACACCGTAACTTTTCTCTCTCACACACACATATATATATATATATATTATTTTAAAAATTATTCTAAGAGTCAATGTCTACAAACTAAATCAATTTTGTCATAATTAACAATCAAAGATCTCATTTCTATATATTCAGTTGTCAATGAGAAAAAGTGAAAATCCCTCCTATATAATTTAACATTGACCATTTGATATTATCTCTTATATGAGAATTTCGCATAATTTATCTATTTATGTCACAGTTGGGTTATGCATGCGAATGTTTTTTTAATTGTTGTTTATTTGTTCAAGGCTTCTACATAAGTCTTAGAAGAATTTAACTTGTCTTGTCTAAGTTTACTTGTTGTTGGAATGCTCTTTTTTTTTTAAATTTTTGGTGTATATATTAAAATGACTAGATATTCCTATACATGTCTATATATTTATATCATATTATTACATGTCTTTATTAGTAATTTGACTAATTTCACATGACTTGATAAAGTCGATGCTAATTAAAAAACGATGGAGGTTCAATGACATTTTAGAGGTATGAATGGAATTTCCTATTAGTGAAAATGAAAGAGCTAAATCAACTTGAATCAAGAACAAACCTTCATCTTGGAGTATTTAAGCATTGCATAACAAGATATAAGTTGAATGTGAACGGATCATCAGAAGAAAAAGACGATCCATTTTTTTAAATATTTTGTTCTTTTCTTTATATATTGTTTGAAGGTGAACGGAGTAGGAAAGTTAGTCAAACTGGGATCTTCAAGATTTCAAGGAAAACAAAGGCTTCTATAGACTAGCTATTCTTGTCTTCCTTCAATACTGATGGAGGCTTTGGCGACTAAGTTCATCCAAATGAGAGTGGGAAACAATCTCTAAGAGAGTTTGTAGGCCTCGTTCCGTTCACCATTAGCTGACCTGGCTATTGTGATGACTGTGTGATTAGTGTGGAGAGATTGCTAAACCATTGTATTCAAGTTTAGAAGAAGAAGCTACGTGTTGTGTGCCTCCGTTGGTTCAAGTATAGCAAGAAGAAGGGCGCTGGAGCAATTCATTGTCATTTTGAATCATCACACAACCATACATGTGATTTTTGTTTGAAGGAGAAGTGCACCTCTCCTATCACCCCAAAGGTGGGGGGGGGGGGGGGGGGGGGGGGGGGGCACTAATATCCTTCTTCATAGGTTGCTCTAGAGAGGAGATACGAGAAGATATCATGAGTTATGGCATGTGTAGCTTCTACGAGATTGAGTTCATAACCCTATAAGCTATGATTACCTATTGATTGAGTTTATAAACTTATCTAGGATGTCTATAATTATCTTTTGAGTGTTAATTAGTGGAATCAATTTAGAACATAAAGAAAATGGAGTAGGAAAGTTTGATCATACGAACCAAGTCTTCATAGGACATCCATTTACACAACTAAAATCCAACTAATATCCCCAAAAAATATATTTTAAAACTGAACTTCTTCCTTGTCTTCTATGTCTCTTCATTCATACATGTAATGCCAACTTGATCAAATCTTACTTTATGTACTGAGAATTTAAGTAGAAAATGGGTATTGACTACACTTCCTGCAGCTAACACAGACAAAAATAAAATGAAACTGCCGCTCTCGCTCTTTACGTAGTACTAATCCTACATCCACCCATTTGGCTCCCACAGGCTCAAACAATGTAATCGGATCAGAGAAGGGAGATATCTAGGGCTCGTCAAGGTGGTCGGGTCGGGCCGGGTCTTAATAAATTTAAATAAGTGGTGGGTTTGGTATTTTAAAAAATACAAAAATTCAGGCCCACCCACCTAAAGCAGGCCTTACGGGCTTTTGCGGGCCGGACTGGGCCTTGCGGGTTTTTACGGACCGAGCCTTGCAGGCTTGTATTAATAATCTAATTTAAGAGTTTGAAACAATAAAAGAATTATTAGAAAACATTCTAAAAACAAGTCACAAATAAATACTAGTTCGAAATATGGTTGATCGACACCAGCAGATATGATCGGTATATATATTTAGGGACCCTGTAAAAATTTCGTCCGTTTTGGACATGGTTTGACCGTTCGTACCAATGGTCAACCAAAAAAGAGACAGTTTGACATATTGAAACCCCATTGACTGGGGCTTTGCAAATAGATTTCTCCAGTGCAACCGCGCACAATAGGTAACAAAAATTAGGTGATTTCAGATATGCAAACGGTTTTCGGCGTTCGCATCTTTTTAATAGGTACTCCCTTAGGACATATTAGTGGTGTTTTTGGTTTACCCGAAATTCCGACGGTCAAACGAGGTCCGAATTGGATAAATTTTTTCCAGGGTCACTAAATATATTACCGATCACATCGGCTGGTGTCGATCGATCCCGACAAGTTTCCTTCATATAGTCGCTTCATAATGCGATAGTTTTATTATAAACCTAATATAAAGGTTATGATACATTAGTGGACACTTCGGCGATCGATAACTCTAGTTCGAAATATCGTTGATCAACACCAGCAGATGTGATAAGTATATATATTTAAGGAACCCGTAAAATTTTCATCCGTTTTGGATATTGTTTGATTGTCCGTACCTACGGTCAATAACAAAAAGACGTTTTGATATATTAAAATCCTTATTTACCAGGACTTTGCCAAATGAGTTTCCTTGATGCGATCACACATAATCAGTGACAAAAATTAGGTGATTTCAGATGTGCAAACAACTTTCGATGTTCGCATTTTGGTAATGGGTCTTCCTTATGACATATTAGTGTTGTTTTCGGATTACCGGAAATTCCGACGGTCAAATGAGATTCGAATTGGATGAAATTTTTACAGGGTCACTAAATATATATACCGATCATATCGACTAGTGTCGATCGATCCCGAGAATTTTCCTTCATATAGTTCCTTTATAATGCGATAATATTATTCTAAACCTAATAAAATATATAATGTATACTATTTTATTATTTGGCGGGCTTTCACGGGCTAGGCCTTGAGCGTTTTTGGTGGGTCGGGTCGGGTTTCACACTTATAATCTAAGCTCGGCTCTCTACCTACGAAAGCGGGTTTTCTCGCCGGCATGGTCGGGTAAAAGCTCATAAGACTTACGGGGTTCCGCGAGCTTTTCGGATCCGCGAGCTTTTCGGATCCGCGAGCTAAATGATGAGACCTAGAGATATCAAGACTTTTTCTCGTCATTAGTCTTAATAGTATATCAAACTTAGTCTTAATAGTATATCAAACTACTGTGAAAAAAAGGTTTAAATCCATTGCAATTACTTTTCCATTTAAAAATCATTCTTGGTATAGAGTTCAGATGCAGAAATGAAAAGTGCTTTTTAGAGGGGTTGAAAATTCGAGATGATGCGGATAAAATTACCAAATTTCCACAAAGATAGTGGGCGTGATGCTAGGCGACGTTAACGATTGCTTGGAAATGGCATGACACCTGTGAAAGAGGTGTGCGGACATGAAAATTGCTGCAAAAGTTTTTCAAAAACCTGAAGATTATGTGTCTAGTTATCGTATCAAAATGAAAAGATTTGGGACCATTAGCAAGATGAAAAAGATCTGAAACCATTATATGTTTGTATGAAGCAAAGGTTCCTACTTCTTAGCATTTAGTGTGTACGTAAGCGATTGTGAGATTGGGATATTTATCGACAAACCTATGCTCACACTTGGAACGAGTGGTAGATATGTCGAAAAAGATGACTTTGAATCTCATGAACTTGAGAGATGAGGGACATACCAAAGATAATTTGTCCTAGGACTTGGATGCCTTAGCTGATTTTGCCTTTAAATGCCTTTTCAATGCAACATTCCATGTAACTGGGGGGCACAAATTGCAACGCGAAATTATTTGGTAATATACATCATTCATCGTAACTATCTAAGTGAAATACACAATCTTAAAAAAAAATTGAGAAAAAAAAGGACGTCACTTCATATATAGATAAATGGTAATGTAGGAAAAATTCCCTACAAATCAAGGCTAACAATACGAAAATTTTAAGTTAGAGACTATAATATGAATCCTAAAAGAACTAGATTCATGGCAAGTTAGAGCATCTGCACCGGCGAGCATCTGCAAGCGGTGTGCTCGAGCAGGAGGAGGGACCGGTCGGAGGAGCTCGAGCAGGAGAAGATGAAGCTCGCACCGGTGAGCAGGAGGAGGCGAGCTACTCGGCCAGTCAACCGAGCTGATTTGCTCGCCCGATCGCTCGAGCAAGTTTTGCTCCGGCGTTTGCTCGTCCGCCTGGCGGAGCCCACCGCCCGTGGGTGACGTCAGGCACGGGCCGAAATTTTTTTCTGTTAGGCGCGTGCAATGCACGCGACAGTTAAAAATAAATAAATTTGCGAGCCAATGAATGGCTGACACGTGTCTCACCGAATGGGCCAATGGTTTAATAGATTTGGGCCTTCCATTTTGACTCAGAAATTTTGATCAAATTGCCAGAATTAATTGGCAACGGCTACTATTTGATCATAACGGAAATAAACCCAAAAAATTGTAAAAAAAATCCCAAAAATTTCAAAACTCTTCCAAAAAATTGCCTATAAATACTACTTCAATTTGTTATGAACTCACACCAATTTGTGCACAACAAATTTCACATCTTCCTCCATCTCCTCTCTCATTTCGTTTAGCATTTTTTTCCAAAACAATGGGCACCCATTGGTTTCCTTCCGAAGATTTACAAATGTGCATTTCTTTTGTCCGTCATACATTGATGAATATGACGGTAACAAACAAAAGAAGGACAAATTGTGAGAGACAATTCATGGCGATTATATGTAAAATTGGGTGCTAGCACCGGGTGAGAAACCTCCGAATGAGCCGAGGACCTGAATCGCGCTCGCTTCTCACTACAACAAGTTCAAACTACTCTTGCAAAAATGGGGCGAATGTTTGGCGGCATCACGACAACGTATAGCTAGCGGCACTTCGCTAATGGACGAAGTAAATACATTGTTTTATCATATATTATAATTTTTATTTGATTATATGAATTAAATTATGTAATTTATATCTAATTTGTTTAAATATGTAGCATTGTTTACATTTAATTATTTTAATATATCTAATTTTTTTACATTATTTGTTTTATTTAATTTGTTTAAATATGTAGCATTGTTTGCATTATTTGTTTTAATATATCTAATTTGTTACATTATTTGTTTTATCCAATTTATTTAAATTATGTAATTAAATAAGTACATAATATAAGTTTTTTACATTAGGAACGACAAGCTCAATCATGTTACTATAATGCCAAGAAGAAAAAGTTTACACACTTTGAATGTTGGGAGGTTAAAGATCATCCATCTTTCGTTGCGGTGCTACCTACTACTCCATCTCCATATGCAAGTAGTTACCACGGTACTCATTCCGCAACTAAATCATCTCCAACCATCAATTTGGATGACGACCAATTGAATGAGACACCTCAAAGCAACACGGCAGCTCCATCGAGTTCACCTAGACCAATGGGAACCAAGGCGGCAAAGGAAGCTAGACGCCAAAAGAAACAGGGTAAGACTCCTATTGAGCAACGGGTGGAGGTTTTTCATACCATTGCAACTGACCAAGCATCATGGCATACCAAGAGGCTAGCCCATAATGAAAGTGAGCTTAATTATTATGCGGAGTACATAGACATTTAAAAGCGGAAAGAAGCAAGGGCGGAAGAAGAGTTACGATTGAAGAAATACGAGAATGACACAAGGATCATGATAATGGATTTGGAGGTTACGACCCCAATCTCGAAAATGTATTTTACCAAGAGGAAATTAGCAATCCTTAATGAATGAGAAGCTAGTCAAGATCAACCTACCGATGAAACATATTCGGATTGTTATCACCCAAGTCGCGTGCTTTTTCCATAGTAGTTATAGTATTATACTAAGAATAAATCTGGACTTGGCTCGTCATTTTATGTAATTTAAATTTTTTGAGAAATAAAATGCAATTTATTTATTAAGTTGAAATTGAAATACACATTAAATTAAAACACATACTGAAATTAAACACAAGCTTAATAATTAAACACAAACATCATGAAAACACACAATAAAACATATTTAAAGTATTTCACCGGTTTCCACTCTCCAAATGTGTTTCACCAAATCTCTCTAGAGCTCTCGATGGATGTAAGCGGATTCGAGATTGGCAACACGGTCTTGAAACCGTTGTATATTAGCTCCATCTCTATTGATTGGCTCAAAAAGAACTCGATTCCCTTGTGCATTCACCGGCCCATCATAAACCCGGAAAGCCCTCGATTGGTTTTGCAAGTCTTCTTCTTCTTCCTCATCATCATCCTCATCATCCACATACTCTTCCTCAACAATCATGTTATGCAATATAATGCAAGCTAACATGATGGTAGTCATTACCGATTTGTGGTGCAATGTACAACTATGACGTATAATTGCCCATCGAGATTGCAAGATGCCAAATGTCATCTCCACATCTTTCCGGTATGCCTCTTGTTTCTTTGCGAAGAGCTTATCTTGCGGCGTCTGGGGATTGGAAATTGTTTTGACAAATGTAGAGTACCTTGGATATATTCTGTCAGCCAGACAATAAGCTGTGATGTACCTCTGTCCGTGGACTTCGTAGACGACAGTTGGGCCTCTTCCGGCAAGGATCTCTGAGAACACATTCGATATGTGGAGCACATTAATGTCATGTTTAGCTCCAGGACACCCAAAAAAACTGTGCCATATCCACGTATTATACGAGGCCACTGCCTCTAGGATAACCGTTGGGCGACCCTTTCGCCCCGAGTATGCCCCTTGATAGGCGGTTGGCAGTTCTTCCACTCCCAATGCATGCAGTCGATTCTTCCAATCATACCTGGAAAACCTCGGCGTTCGCCTTTAGCTAGTAGTCGCGTGAGGTCTGCCGATGTTGGACTGCGGAGGTATCTTGGACCATAGAGATGAACCACTTGGTTGCAAAACTCCTTCATACATTCCAGGGTAGTCGATTCCCCCATCCTTGTAATTTAAGTACACTGATCTGCGGCTGACCCGTACGCTAGCATTCGTAGAGCCCCGGTCATCTTTTGTTGGGGAAGTAGCCCTAGCAAACCAGTGGCGTCTTCTCTTTGATGCCAAGACATGTCGTGGTTGCAGAGGTCCGTCATGATAATGTTGAATCGGTCTCTGCTCATCCTGTACCTCCGGCGAAAGTCTTGAGCGTCGAAAATTGGACGTTCGATGAAGTAATCTTCCATGAGATTGCGTCCCCTAGATAGCCTCTGACGTGGCTTATTCGGTTTTTTACCGCGACGTGAACCACTTGGTCGTGTTGATTCATCATCGTGTTGTGCTTCCGCCATGACCACCTGATTCACAAATGATTGCTCCATATCGTCATTCTCTTTTTGTTGACGTTGTCTCCGCCTGAAAAAATTGTGGAAGCTGAAAGGATTCATCAGAGTGATGAACAAGGAAATGTTGCTAAGTGTTTAGATTGAAGGATGAGTTATATGCTCGGATTCTTCACAATGGTGGGAGTATAGAATGAGTGATATTAGACGTTTTATAGCAAATTGGTCGAAAATCTTATCATAAATTTGGTCCAATTATTTTGCCGACAGTGACACGTGTCAATTCTCTACTAGTCGAAAATCTTATCGGAAATCTGCTCCAATTATTTTACCGACAATAACACGTGGTAGTGACACCTGTCAATTATCTATTAGTCGAAAATCTTATCGGAAATTTTGGATAATATCGAGTCGATAATGACACGTGGTACATTATTATTGGTTGTAAATATATCTGGTAAAAAAATAATTATTTCACAACAAGACAAAATTGAATTGCTCAAGCAAATTGTAAATGGGTGTGTGAAAAAATCGATTTGCTTGAGCAAAATATGAAATCGATTTGCTTGAAGCAAACTTTGCTTATGGCCCTACCATTTGCTTGAGCAAATCCAATTTATAGGTGTGGATGCTCTTAGGTAATACCAAATTTTTTTAAAAAAATACCTAAAGAGAGAGAGAGAGAGAGAGAGAGAGAGAGAGAGAGAGAGAGAGAGAGAGAGAGAGAGAGAGAGAGAGAGAGAGAGAGAGAGAGAGAGAGAGAGAGAGAGAGTGTGTGTGTGTGTTGAGCTAATAAAAACCTACTCTAGAACAAGCTCATTGCCTCACTAGACTAGCCGACTCGCCGGCAAATTAGTCATCATCTTCACCATTTCGGCGGTCTTCTATGTCACTATGCCATGGCCAGGATCACTGGAAGCCGAGTAGACACGCCTTTCAAAGGTGATCGTCATGATCTAACAAACCTCTCATTCCAAACCAAGGATCAAACAACCAATTCAAATTGTCGTTGCACTCAACTGAGGAAGCAATAAGGGTCTGACCTTTTTTAAGGTCCACTGTCGCTAAGAATAGGGGAAGCAGATGGCGTGTATTCAGTCAACATCGAAATCCCTACCCAAAGTTTTGAGCTTTCTTCCTCTTGCTAACTTGCTCTACTCTGTAAGGAGAAGACTAGGTCACATCCTCACTGAAGTCCTGCCGAAACGCCTTGCCGCCGTTGAAATCAAGATCGCCACCGCCTTGCTCTTCTTTCATTAGTTGTTTTTCAGTCTCCAAAACATTAAAATCAAAATCAGGCGTGATAAACTTTCATGTAAGAGAAACGTTAGATCATACTCACTTTAAGCGTAAATGAGCCACAATTTAAGCTTATGTTTTGGGGCCCTCTGAAAACCCCTGTCAAAATACAACATATTTTTGCAAGTAATTGTGAAAAATTAAAAAAATATCGTTGTCATGGTATTTACACTTGGCGTTCCCTCACCGTACACCCTCCCAATCTCCCATCAAGTTTTGTGGCGCTTTTTTAAAATAAACACTTTCACGCTTCCCACTTCTCTCTTCAAATCTCTCTCTCTCTCTCTCTTCCCCCAAAATATCAAGCGAGCTCGGAAGAACTAGAGAGAGCGCAGCTATGGCCGGGTACAAAGCCGACGACGACTACGACTACCTCTTCAAGGTGGTCCTGATCGGCGACTCCGGCGTCGGCAAGTCCAATCTCCTCTCCAGGTTCACCAAGAACGAGTTCAACCTCGAGTCCAAGTCCACCATTGGCGTCGAGTTCGCCACTCGGACCTTGAACGTCGACAGCAAAGTCATCAAGGCTCAGATTTGGGACACTGCTGGCCAGGAAAGGTACTCCTTCTTTCTCATCTCGAGCTAGATTTGTGTGCTTTTGTGAGTTTCCGAGGCAGATTTGGTTGCGTGTGGTTTTAATGAGCTCGGATTTGGTTTATTATTGATTCTGTTTGCTTGTTATCTTTGGAATTTTGGTGTGATTAGGAAGAGTTGGAGATTTTGTTTTGTTAGATTAGTAGGTAGGTTTTTAGATCTTGGAAATCTTGAGATCTGTTCATAGATGAGAAGGAGAATTTACAGCTGTGCAGTAATGGTGACTCGTCGCCGTAGTGGTTAGTGTGGTGGTGGTTGCATCTTGTTAGCCTTGTGAACTTTTTTTTTTGGTCTGTGGTAGTCTTTGTAGATCTTCATGAATTAAGTGGAATGCCTCGTCTCGGAAATTATTAAATTAGAAACACTGGAATAAATTATTGAACTAGAAACATTGGAATTGCGTTGGTGTGAAGCTTTGGTTTGTGAAGTAATAGTCAACGAGAGATTGAACATCATGGTTAGTTGTTAGAACTTAGAAGTACCCAGCAGTAGAAAGCAAGTTTTACATGAAGCCGTTGGTCGGAGTAGGAATGTATGGGAAAATGAAAGAGATTGTTTGTTCAGAGGTTGAGGATTCAGGACAATATCTGAAACAAGGAATGGCAATTGAAAGGGATCGGACACCTGTATCCTTCATTAGTAATAGTGTACACCATGATACTAGTAAATTCTTACCACCTATTCTCCATCCTCCCCAAACCACGACACCTTACCCATGGCTGATTTTGAGGGCTACTGCCTCTACTTTGTCCTTGCCATACCAATAATCTTCTAATCCTACTCAGGGATGTGGCCTCCTGCTCCCTAGTGAATATTCATATAAAACTTAAAAGTGTAGAACTAATCCTAGATAGCACCTGTGCCGCATAATTTTATAATTAGTTTTTCTGAGTAAGTTGATGGCAAAGATATTTGTAGAAGTGTGTCGATTGTTGTTTTCTATTCTTTATTTTCCTTTCAATCCTTTATGCGTGCATGGTCATTTCACCTGATTAGTTGAGAGGCATAAGTAGTTTTGTTTGAGACTCTTAAGTCTTAAGCATTCAAATGTGAATTATTCTGATAGAACACATTCAAGGTCATTTCATTGTTCAGATAGGTTGAATTTAAGGAAGTCAACTCAGAGGTTATGTGACATTAATTTGTTGCGGGAAAGACCAAGTTTATTTGCATATTGAGGCTCAAGTTTGTATTACTAAAGGGCTACCATATGCCCATGTTTATTGCATTTAAGTTTAAAACTAATCCATTGGTTTTTTGTTTGTTTATTTGTATATCCTTTTATCATTCTTGCTGGAATGCCATTATACAAACAACTTTTGCTATTCTATGCCTAAAAGATAATTTGGTATACCCTTCCATGACTGCTCAATTCTTATCATATATCATGCATCACACCTTTCTATTCTTTATCTGCCTTCTTTTACTTGTGTACGTTTTTGCATGCAAAACTTATTCCATCACAGTACTTGAATGTATCCCTTGATTTCATAGGTACCGTGCCATCACAAGTGCTTACTATAGAGGGGCTGTTGGTGCACTCCTTGTGTATGATGTCACTCGCCATGCAACATTTGAGAATGTTGATAGATGGCTGAAAGAATTGAGGAACCACACTGATTCCAACATTGTTGTGATGCTGGTCGGAAACAAATCAGATCTGCGCCACCTTGTAGCTGTCTCAACTGAAGATGGAAAGTCCTATGCTGAGAAGGAGTCACTCTACTTCATGGAAACATCTGCACTGGAAGCAGTCAATGTGGAAAATGCATTTGCTGAAGTTCTGACACAAATCTACCATATTGTGAGCAAGAAGGCAGTGGAAGCAGGAGAAAATGGAACAGCTTCATCTGTCCCAGCCAAAGGAGAGAAAATAAATATAAAAGATGATGTGTCTGCTCTGAAGAGAGTTGGGTGCTGCTCAAGCTAGGCCAGGTAACAAAACTTATTTAACTAATATGGCAATTCTTTACCTTGTAATATTTTTCAGAGGGATACAAACAAGAGGCTACAGAACATGAAGTTTTCCTCGAGTGTTTAAGCTAGTTATAGTATTCAAAATTAGTGACATTTCCTGTGAAAGCTGATTGGCTCATTTAAATTGCCTTTCAGCACCAACTATGCTTTCCATGTTTGCTTTTCTAAGGAGATATTTGGTAAATTTAAATATCAAAAAAATTGTATCAATATCACTTAAGATTTTCTTCACCACAGTGCCCCACCTATCGATTGGATACCTAATATTAGGGTGAGGTACATATATGCGTTCGAGGTCAATGCAGATGATTTACTTGTTTGGTTCGTCTCATGCCCATTGTATATTTGCTGGTCTAAATTATCATTTCATGCTCACATTATCTGAAGCCGTTGCAGCTAAACTTGCTTAATGAGATGACGTGCAGATTAGGCTTTATAGGCATCATCTTGATTATAACAATTTTGAATTATGAGATGGCATCCTTCTTGACCAGTTTTATCATATATTACATTATGTTAGTCTGTTAGATTGAATAGCACCTAGTAATTTAGCTAGTAGAAAAGGATTTAACAAAATACGTGCAGTGTCAATTCTCAATCAGTTCACAAATATGCGAGGGTTTTCTAAACCCTGAATTTAAAACCTCATTCCAATTAATACGATCACATTTCCTTGTCATCATATTGCCTCTCCTCTACAGCAGCACTATGAGAATAGATGTATTAACCTTGAAAAAGCTAGAAGACACTAATGCTTCTGCCAGAGTTCCTAGCTCATCCTTATCCTGGCTCGCTGCTGTCCAATACCGATGTCTCTGTTGGCGTTCTGATGCTTCCAAGTCGTCTTCCCATCATGTACAAATCATTATCACCCTCCATGTCCTTTTGACTGTAAGAGGTTTCTTCCTAGCTACTCGCCATCTCCTCTACCATTTTTAATTTACTATGGAGGAATTGTTCATTTTATGGAAAGCATTCAAGTACCAAGTTATCAAGCTGTTTTTGCCTCCCGGTGTTTGAAATTACCTCTAAAATTTCTCATAGTCAGCATCATCTAAGCATGCCTCCGTATTTAGGATGAACTGAATAACCGCTTAGTCGACCCCAGGATGCCCAGCAATCCTTTTGCGTACGCTGGTGCCTCACGGTCATCTGCTCCACCAATGAAAGACGGTCTCAGTGCTAATGTGGCTGGTGACATTGGACTTAAAAATCTGGGATATACCAATTTTGTAATGCCCTAAATGGTTCTTGATGAGTTGGTGGTGCTGTAAGTGTAGGCTAGAAAGTTCTGACCGGAATCATCACCACCCAAATCACAGATCATTCCTGGTCCAAGGTCTGCTCATATTATGGTCAAGCAATTTAAAAATATTTTGCAGCACATAGATGAATCATTCGGTATTAAGCTACATTGACAGATTTATAGTTGCACATTGTTTTAGACGTATATATACGTACCTATAAAGAGTGCCATTAGGCCTCTGGTGTTCATTACTACTTCCATAGCCAGAGCACCCCGAGCTCTCATTTTGTAGACTAAGGCGGCAACAAAACTGCCGGCAATTTTTGGTAAGAAAGCCAGAAAGAAAACCACCATGTAACGTTTTACATATATGGAGAAATTCTTAGGTGCGTCAAACGCACCACGTGGATAGTATCCCACCAATCAAAATATGCCACGTAGTATGACCATCGGTGAGAAAACGAAGTCACAATCCGTAAAATCTTCCTCTTCCTCTTCCTTTTCCGTCGTCGTCAAGCTCTCCACCATCACTTCCATCATCGGGATTATCTTCCTCCTGATTTTCTTTCTACCTCATTATTGCTAAAAACCCAAAACAAAAAATCAGAAAGCTCAAATCTTTCTTCTTCATCTCCTTTCAGAGATCTTTAACCTCTTTAACCTCTTAAATCTCTCTCTCTCTCTCTCTCTCTCTCTCTCTCTCAACATCGCTAAATTTCAAGAACCCAAAACGTATGGGGTGAATAAAATTGAAATCCATAATCAGAATACAATCAGATCTTAGAGTTGAGAAGAACATGTGAGTGGAATGTAGTAGGTATAGTGGAGATAGTGGAGTGAGTAGGTGGTTAGTGTGAATTAGCCTATATATACCATTGTAATCTGTATATGAATTCATCAATTCAAATTCAAGCAATATACAAGCTTCATACCTTTTCTAGTTGGTATCAGAGCCTTCGTGCTCTTTTCTTCTTTTCGCTTTTTTCCGGCCGGTTAACCGGTGCTCCGGTGCTCCTCCAGCCGCTGCCTAACCCTCTCTCGCCGCTGCTCCTCATCGCCGCTACCAGAGACTCGCCTCTCGACGACGCCTCCGTAGCCGCGGCCTACCTCCGGAGCTCATCGACCCGGCCTGCTCCTCCGCGACGCTCCAGTCTCTCTCTCTCTTTGGTGCTCTCACTGCCGGTCCGGTCACGTTCCACCACCGTGACGTCGCTCCTCCTCGCTCCGGTCACGCTCCACCACCGAAGACGTCGCTACGCCTTGGTATCCTCCACGAGCTTTCAAGCAATTTCAGAAACCCCAATTTCAGAAACCCCGATTTCGGCGAAACACATTTATCTACCCGGATCCGACCTGGCCCGCTCTAGATCCGACCCAGCCTGCTCTAGATCCGACCCGGCCCGCTCTTGATCCGACCCGGTCCACACAGACCCGACCCGGTCAACAGATCCGACCCGACCCGGTACTCCGACCCGACTCGGTCCACCGATCCGACCCGGTTCGCCAGATTCTGTCATTGCATACTCACCGTCAGTGCAAATACACCGGCGATAGATTGTTCTCAATTTTGTTTTTGTTTGCTATCTTAATACCTTGTTTCTTTTCAATGGGTTCTGAACACGAAACTGAGGGTTCTCAGCTCCCGACCTTCGAAGTATCTGTCAAAAGTTCTGACAGTGGGTCATTTGGGGGCACCAAACTGAACGGAACCAATTTCCGTAAATGGAAACGACTCATGACTGCTCATCTTCGAGGCATGCACAAGATGAGACATGTCACCGGCGTCACTAAGGCTCCTAGTCCTGAGGATATTGTTGCCTACAACAAATGGGACGACGACGACGGTCTTGTCATGTCCATCTTATGGAAAGCTATGAATGATGAGATAGTTGATCTGGTGGAGGCATGTGCCACCGCACAGGAAATATGGGAGACACTAACTAGCTTATTTACTAATGACTCTGATTTCATACAGGTTCATGAGTTAATGTGCACAGCTTTGGCCATACACCAGGATGGGCAACCGGTGGCACACTATTTCACCAAACTAAAGAATATTTGGGCTGAGATTGATGTGAAACGTCCTTGCATGATTCAAAATCAAGAGGATATCGTTTGGTACCAAAAGGAGAAGGAGCTTGAACGAGTTCACCATTTTCTGAAAGGTCTTGATGCAAAGCATACCAGTGCGAAAGGCGAATTGCTCCGAATGACCGAACCACCTAGCCTACTCACCGCTTTCACCTATATCCGAAAGGATGAGTCTCAGCAAGAGAGTATTCTTCCGGCACCGGCTGTCATTTCCAGCCTTACTGTTCATGCTCGATCTCCGGCACCACCCCTTCCGCAAGCAACTTCCGCTCCCCTTCATCGACAAGGACCACCACCAGGTTTCGGGAATCAGCACCGCCCTCCTTGCTCTTATTGCCATGACACCAACCATGCTCGTGCGACCTGTTGGAAATTATATCCACATCTTAGGCCCAAGAGGCCTAATTATCGTCCCCAGGCAAAAGCAACAGCAGCTCTTCACTTAGTTCCGGAACCCGATATCTATGGTGTGGTTGGGCAGGATCATCATACTGCTAGAGGAGCACCTACCGCATCCATCGTTGGCCGTGGCCAAATTGGTATGGCCTTCAATATTTCTCACTCTGTTAGTTCTGATACCTGGATTATTGATTCTGGTGCATCTGATCATATGACTTATGCCAAATCTTATTTTACCGTATTATCCCCTCCACCCGTACCCTATGTTACTAATGCTAATGGTGAGGCATTCCCCGTATTAGGGACAGGGTCTGTTCGTATTACTCCCACCATAGAGCTTCACAATGTACTCTATGTTTCTGCTTTATCTCATCATTTGATATCTGTTCCCCAATTGAACGCTGACGCTCAGTGCTCTGTGACCTTTTTTCCTATGTATGTGATATTTCAGGATCTTCTCACCAGACGGGTAATTGGTCGGGGGTATCTGAGGGGCCGGTTGTTTCATCTGGATCTGACATATGCAGGGGAAAAACCAGGGGGACCGTCTCAGACCGCTTTACTCTCCACTTCTGACAAGCTAAGTGAAGTTTGGTTATGGCATCGTCGCTTAGGGCATCCATCCTTTAGTGTTATGAAAAAATCCATGCCTACTTTATTTATTAATGTGGACGAGTCTTGTTTATGTTGTGAGACATGTGTTTTGGGCAAGAGTCATCGATCTACTTATTCCCCTAGTACTTCTACTAAAAGTTTTCTTCCTTTTGAATTAATCCATTCTGATGTTTGGAGACCCTCGAAAGAGTCAACTGTATCATGAATGCGATATTTTGTGTCATTTATTGATGATTGCACACGTCTTTCATGGATTGTTCTTCTTAAAAATAAAAATGAGGTTTTTCCAGCTTTTCGTGCCTTCTATACCTCTGTCCAAACACAATATAATGCCACCATTCGCATTCTTCAGTCTGATAATGGGGGGGGAATATGTGAATCATGTCTTTCAGGAGTTCTTTAACACACACGTGATTGTTCATCAAACAACGTGTCCTTACACACCTGAGCAAAATGGGGTTTCTGAAAGAAAAAATCGTCATTTACTTGAAATGGCTCGGTGTATTCTCTTTAGTGCCCACATGCCTAAATACCTTTGGGGTAATGCTGTCATTACTTCTGCCCACCTTATTAATCGTCTTCCATCTCGTGTCCTTCAAGGGAAAGTTCCATATGAGGTGCTTGCATCTCATGTCTCCTTACCCTCTTTTCATAATCTTCCTGCCCGTGTTTTCGGTTGTGTTGCTTTTGTTCATCTTCCACAACATCAGCGTTCTAAGTTGGATGCCCGGGCAATTAAATGTGTGTTTGTTTGGTACGGAGGACATCAGAAAGGATACCGGTGCTATCATCTCCCTACTCGGAAGTACTATGTCACTATGGATGTTACCTTTTTTGAGGATATGAGTTATTTTTCCTCTTCTGATACTACTCTTCAAGGGGAGAATTCATATTTTGAAGAGCTATATCATGGAAAGGGGGAGACAAGTGAGCCAGTCGATGTGGTAACAGGTCCCGTTGAGATTACCAAAGTGTCAGCCACACAGGCGCCACCAGAGGTTGTCACTCAATCGATTGAGACACCAGAAGCTGACAACACAATTGCCCCTCATGTCTCCCGTATCACTGTTTATACCCCTGACCAATGCTCTCCTGGTACAGAAGATCACTCATCTAAGGTTAGTCATTCTATTAGGGATAATAGTAGACAATATGTTTTGCCAAATAGGTCTACTCGGGGACAACCAACAAAAAAATATGAGCCTACCCTTCAAACTAAAGCCAAGTATCCAGTGGAAAATTTTATATCTACCAAAAGATTATCTAAGTCATCTGAGTCATTTGTGAATCAAATATCTACTGTATCAGTACCTAACAAAGTGCATGATGCATTGGGAGATCCAAAATGGAGGAAAGCAATGGAGGAAGAGATGGAAGCATTACAAAAGAACAATACTTGGGAGCTTGTACCTCCACCATATGGCAAGAAAACTGTAGGATGTCGTTGGGTGTTTACAGTGAAACATAATCCAGATGGGTCAGTAAGCCAGTATAAAGCACGCCTAGTAGCGAAGGGGTACACCCAGACATATGGCATAGACTATGATGAGACATTTGCACCTGTGGCAAAGATGAACACTATCCGGGTATTACTCTCTGTCGCTGCTAACTTGAACTGGCCACTTAGACAGTTTGATGTCAAGAATGCATTCCTTCATGGAGAACTAACAGAGGAAGTATACATGGATCTTCCGCCTGGATATGTGGCCACCTCCCCAAGTAACTCCGTATGCAGATTGAGAAAGTCTTTGTATGGTCTTAAACAGTCACCTCGTGCTTGGTTCGGAAGATTCTCACAATTCATGAGGAAACTTGGCTACAGACAAAGTAATTCAGACCACACGTTATTTCTCAAACATCAACAAAGGAAGGTAACAACCCTAATTATATATGTTGATGATATGGTAGTTACTAGGAATGATACTGTTGAGGTGGATAGATTACAGAAACAGCTTGCCACAGAGTTTGAGATGAAGGACCTAGGTACACTCAAGTACTTCTTAGGCATTGAAGTAGCCCGGGGAAGCAAAGGTATCTATCTGTGTCAAAGGAAGTACATCCTTGATCTACTAACAGAGACAGGTATGTTGGACTGCACTCCCATTGATACTCCTATTGAGCAGAACCACCGGTTAGCAGAGTATCCAGATCAAGTCCCTACTGACAAACCGCGTTATCAGAGGCTAGTCGGGCGCCTGATTTATCTATCACATACCAGACCAGATGTTGCGTATGCAGTAAATGTAGTAAGTCAGTTCATGCATAACCCCAGTGAGGACCACATGGATGCTGTTGTAAGGATCTTGAGGTACTTGAAGTCAGCTCCAGGGAGAGGAGTAATGTTTTCTAATCACAACAATATCGTTGATGTTTGTGGCTTCACAAATGCAGATTGGGCTGGAAATATTACAGATCGGAGGTCAACATCAGGGTATTTTACCTTTGTTGGAGGTAACCTTGTTACGTGGAGGAGTAAGAAACAAAATGTGGTAGCTCGATCTAGTGCTGAAGCAGAATACAGAGGTATGGCTCAGGGAGTGTGCGAGTTGTTGTGTATTAGGAATTTGCTACAAGATTTGGGTGTTAAACCTAAGAATGCTATACAATTGTACTGTGACAACAAGGCAGCTATTAATATTTCACAGAATCCTGTGCAACATGATCGTACAAAACATGTAGAGGTTGATCGTCACTTTATAAAAGAGAAGCTAGACGCTAAGATCATTTGCTTTCCGTTTGTTCCTACAGAAGAGTAACTTGCAGATATACTCACCAAAGGAGTGTCCAAGAATGTTTTTTATGACTCACTTTGTAAGTTGAGCATGGTTGATGTGTATGCGCCAACTTGAGGGGGAGTGTGAGTGGAATGTAGTAGGTATATTGGAGATAGTAGAGTGAGTAGGTGGTTAGTGTGAATTAGCCTATATATACCATTGTAATCTGTATATGAATTCATCAATTCAAATTCAAGCAATATACAAGCTTCATACATTTTCTAGTGAACACACCAAACCAACAAATTGAACCAATAAAGGGATGTAAATGTCCACAGAACATACAAAACCCAGAAAATAGGATGCAATCTTTTCAAACCCAACTGAGAATTGAGAAGCCGAAGAAGTATGAACGTACGGCAAGTTGACCTATTTGGGTTTGATGGAGCTCCAACTCATAGAAGCTTCCTACAATCCTGCAAAAATCAACGGGCGACAGTGAACCTAGGTTGAATCAGGAGGAAGATGATCCCGATGACGGAAGTGATGGTGGAGAGTGTGCTCGACGGCGACGGAAAAAGAAGAGGAAGATGAATCTCTTATTCTGACCGATGGTCATGCTACATGGCATATTTTGATTGGTGGGATACCATCCACGTGGTGCGTTTGACGCACTTAAGAATTTCTCTACATATATGAATTGAAAGGTCATATCTATGAACACCTGTTGGTTTGCAGCCCGGGCGATTAATATGAAATGGGGCACCAGATCGAATCCCAGTCACAAAGGGTTGGATCTTCTCAACTACCAATTTTCTGAGCTCTCCCCTCGGCATTATGGCTCCCAAGTCCCAACACAGAATACCCTACGTAGGACAGTGTACCTAAACGCATCACTAATCAGGGCGCGTACCAGAACGCCATGAAAACAAAGCTCACATGCAGCTCACCAGCTCATTGTAGTCGTCTCTCTTGTCCTCTTTGTTTTTCGTTAAGAAGCCGATTAGCTTTGGAAATTGGAAGAGCTGACCAGAGTACATAAACAGAGAACCCTACGAAAGCCAGGGTGGTCAGTCTAGCTAGAAGCAAGATAAAAAGGAACCACGAGCCGAGGTCGGAGATGAAAAGCAGATGACAATGCAAGTTGCCCAAGCTCGGAGCTGGGAGCTTAAGCTGTGCGATGATCGATTCGAGCCACGTCTGCGACACTTGTGGTGCCGAGGGCGAGTGCCCAGAACAAGTGCCCTGAGTGTGTGTTATCTTGTTGATTTGGGGCATTCAGAGACATCAGATTAGGCTTTACTTCATCATCTAGGGCAAAACAATTAGCCCCAGCCACTGGCTATGACGACCACCATGCCTACAAGGGCAACGCTAAGCTGCCTAAGAGCCTTCTTCCCGGCACCGATTACCGGCTTTAGTTCAAGTTCTAATCCCACGAGAAAGATGTAGTAAACGTGGCCCGGGTATCCTATAGTTCCTAACCTCAGCATGCTTTCGTATGGAGCAAAAGAGGTAAGCAAGTACACTCTGTACAAGATTTCACCTGAAAATGCCCCAGGAAAATGCCAGCCTGCAGAAAGATTCATATAATCAACAACATCGAAGATTAGATGAAGAGTTTGATCAGCAGTGTCCTTCAAAATTCAAGACCAAATAAATTAAAAGGATCAAATAGCTTACAAGAATTTGAGCGACAATACGTGATTGGTGCAAGGGTTTGAGGGCGCGCACGACTGGCACGAGAATGCTAGAAACAAACACGATGCTCGCCATTTGGAGAAACAAGACTGGGAAAATCAATTCGGCGGTATGCCTCACATGTTGTACTTGCTTATTACTTGATTTCCCAACAAATTGATTATATGTTTGGTTTCAGCCATGGAGGTAACGCTGCCAATCCTGTACGTCATTGTGTACGTCGACCTCCTTGTGGCCCGGCGGCCAGATTTTAGCCGTCCCCGAACCTCCTCCTCGTCTAGCTATATTGAGAATTCCTTGTGTTTTACAACCCCATACGCATCCCCCGGCGGCAATCTAGAGTAGGCATGCCTTTCGTTGTGATGCATGTAGAGTTTAATTAGTTACCATGTCTCCGCTGTGTTGGGTACTTTGGTTGAACATTTCCTTTAATGTTTCGATCTGTCCAGCTGCTTGCTCATTACTCTCCCTCATATCTCTCCTCCACATTTACGTTCTTCATTCAGTTATGTATGCTAGACTTCTAAAATTAGTCTAAGCAACATATATTGAGTTAATAAAGTTTACAATGATAACGAACTATTATCAATATCGATCTTTCTTTTTTTCCCCAAGAAGCTCCTCATATGTTGTGCACGATAACACCTTTCGTAAAATAAGTCTCTTTGTATGCGGAAAATCAAAATGAGTATTGATGGTGCTTTTGAAGTTTTGATGATCTTATAGTAGCTAGTGAAAAATAAAGGACGAGCAGATGATGCACGTTTGATTGGGGATTACGTACAATATAGAGCTTTATTTTCAGAACAAGTACGTCCTTATTCGTTGATAAATAACTCTTACCAGATGCCAGTATGGAAGCCATGTCTTTGCTTCACGGCATTGAAATGCAGTTCATGCAACAAGGTGACTTCTTCCTTTTAATTTGTTTGTCACTTTTGTTTTTCTTCTGATAATAAAAGACTAACACAATATCACATACAAAACCGAAGTTTCTACTTTCTAGGGCAACCAGAGTACTCAAACTGGTTGATACTGAAAACAGTAGCTATATATGAGCTAAAATATGTGGCTGAAAGTGAAAAACAATAGGGAAGAAAGGAGTACTGGTTATATAAGCATCTGATATCATGAATTAATCAATGATGATTCTCAACCTCCAAATGATGCTGCATGACTATAGATCACTACTACTACTATATATAACTTATGAGTATAGTTGGGAGTACGTCTCCTTCACTGAAATGTGCATGGGTGCTTGTAATTCCAAGCCTAGATGAAACCACGTACAAGACTATAATTAACTTCATAAAGAAGAACATTGGTTCGACAAAATGATATGCCAGCATAACACTAAGATAGAATTGGGGTGTGCTGTGTGCATATGTTCAACAATCTTGCATAAAAAATCTAGGCAATTAACCACTTCATCCACCTGTAAGTCTGTAACACAGTGTTGACCTCGATCGACTTATCACTACATTAAAACAACTCAAAATGTAATTATTGACACAAAATATTGTGTATATGTTTTAGCTTATGAACATTCGCTGGAGATCGGTGATACAACCGTCTTCTGCACCCACCCTTCCGGCCCTGTTAGACTAATCAACATGTACGTACCCGAAGAAGCTAGGCGCGCAGACCATTCATGCATACTACCCTAGTAAAAACTAAAAAGAGAACATAAGCTTTCTCCTGAGTCCTCCTTATGTTATATGCATCTTGTACGATATTATTACTCGTCATCGTCATGGCATTATTATTGTTGCATTATCGACTTCTTTCAAAACGAAGGAAGGAAAGGAAGCGAAAGAATGAATTGTGGATGCTAACTATATGTCACATAACCAAACATTGTTCGCTCAACGAATTGCATGACCATATCCCATACATGCACACAAGTATGTATACATACTATATAACTAGTAGTAAGTAAGAGACTGATAGAATTAAGACTCTTATTAGGATGCTCTAAGTTTGAAAGTTTATGCATGTAAGTTTGAATACTAGTTTACAGGTGGTGTGTGACTGTGTGCATATCATATAGTAAGATATTGGTGAGAATTAATGAGACATTATTTTATATTTGAAATTTTGAGGTATCAGATGCGTGCGATGAAATACTTAACCAAGATAAAAGAGGATGTGAACATCAAGGTTGATAGAGGGACACAGAAATTAAATTTGAGGTTCTAAACCGTTCAAGTCCCCAATTTAAGGAAATGACTACGCATTTTTCAAAGAGTCTATAGACTTTGCGTTGAGAACCACATATGGTCCCTTTCGGGACATCCGATAAAAAAAAACCACATATGAGACCTAGCCTGTCTCACAGGCCCAAACATCTATTTAATTCTTTGTTGTATTCTAGTAACTATTCGACCACTTATAGTCCTCTGTAAACTCTTTTGGCTTCCTGAATGAAATATCAAAAAGCCTTCATTCTTTGAGCCATTTACAATTTATGTAATTTACTTAAGTTCTTCTTATTTCTGCTTTCAATTTAGTTATTTATCATTCCAAATTGAGTTTGCATCCTATCATTTGGTACCAGAGCCATGACTCTGCTTGGCCTTCGAAATCCCCACCCTTCCCTCCCGTTATTCAATTCTACCATTACTCTGATTTCCGCTGCCAACACTACTTCCTCCTATACATCACCACGTCTTTCTCTGGAACTATTGCAAGCCCAGAATGCAGATCTACACATTTCCATCGAGTCTCTGCGCCAAGACCAGCTGAATCTACTTTGGGAGTCACACGTAAATTTCTTGTGTTACCATGAAAAAGTTAATACAAGAGTAAAAGATGAAAAACAAGAGAAGTTGATTGAACTGAATCAATTGTATCGCAACTGTGAAAAATACCAGGCTATAATATAGAGAAAGTAACTAGCTGTTATCAGACTAAGCTAAAACCCTAATCCAATCATTAACCTAAGGTTAATACACTGCCCTATTACAATTAGGACTGTACAAAGAAACAAGGGATAATCATGCTTGCTGAAAGCATAAGCATGCTTGAGCTCTCTAATCAATCATCAAAGAAAGAAGAAGAGAAAGATCATTAACATTAAATGCTTCGATATCAAACCGTGACCAGTCCTATCTTTGCCAAGATGAAACTGGTAATAATTATCTTACACTTCAACACTCCCCCTCAAGCTGATACTAGGGAATCCCTAGTTCCTAGCTTGCTCAACAATTGATCAAACTGAGCAGAAGGAAGAATCTTTGTAAAAAACGTCTGCAAGTTGATCACTAGAACGAATATAAGTAGTTGCAAGAAGCTTGTTTTGGACTTTATGGCGCACAAAATGACAGTCCGTTTCAATGTGTTTGGTCCTTTTATGGAAAACTGGATTTGCTGCAATATGCATTACAGCTTGATTATCATAATGTAACATAATTGGTTTATCACACTTGATCCCCAAATCTGCAAGAAGGCTTTTTAACCATATCAAACATGTAGTGGCAGCCATGGCTCGATACTCAGCCTCTGCACTAGATCTTGCTGCCACTGTTTGTTTCTTATTTTTTCATGTAACTAGATTCTCACAAACGAATGTGCAAAAACCTGTTGTAGACCTTCGATCAATGGTATTACCTGCCCAATTAGAGTTACAATACCCTTATAGAGAAAAATGATCATTCTTTCTCATCAAAATCCCTTTGGTAATTGTACCTTTGAGATATATGAGAATTCTTTTTACCAAGTGATAATGATATGAATTTGGAGAGTGCATAAATTGACTAACCAAACTTACAACATATGTAATGTCTGATCTTGTGATGGTGAGTCCTTTGGTAAATAGAAATGGTGGTGAGAGCATCTCTTTCAGCTTCAAGATTGATGTTGCTTGGAAGAGGAGATTTGGAAATGCTACTGTGTTTCCCACGTTCCTATAACAAATCAATAATGTACTTCATTTGGTTTAAAAATAGCTTTGATTAAGATCTATCCATTTCAATACCAAGAAAGTACCTAGCTCTCCAAGGTCTTCAATTGCAAAAGTGGCATGCAATGATTACTTGAGAGCTTGAATTTCTTCAACATTTTCTCCTGTAATAATAAGATCATCAACATAGACAAGAACAATGAGTATGCCAACTGTACTAGACCTGACAAACATGGTTGAATCACTGTTGCTTCTTGCAAAGCCTGCACCAAAAAGAACTGAGCTTAGTTTAGAGTACCAAGCTCTTGGTGATTGTTTGAGGCCATATATTGCCTTGTGTAGCTTGCAGACCATGCCTGACACATTAACTTGTTCATGGTCTGGTGGTAGCTTTATGTATACATCTTCCTCTAAGTCTCCATGTAAAAATGCATTCTTGACATCCATTTGGTACAAGGACCAGCCATGATTCACTGCTACAAAGAGAATCACCCGAACAGTGTTCATTTTTACCACAAGTGCAAAAGTTTCTTTGTAATCAACACCATAGGTTTGAGTGAATCCCCTTGCAACCAATCTAGCTTTGTATCTCTCCACTTCACCATTTGAATGTAACTTGATCTTGTAAACCCATCTAGTTCCTACAACCTTGTGATCTTTTGGAAGCTGCACAACACTCTAGGTCTTGTTGTCATTCAAGGCCTGTAATTCATCTGCCATTGCTTTTCTCCAAACTGGAGAACTATTTGCTTTCTCAAACGTTTTTGGTTTAGTGAGTTCACAAAATTTATTGAGAAAGGCACTATGATGAAGATAAATTTTGTTGAGAACATCAACATTACCAATTGGATGTCGAGGAGTATAAGTATCATAGCCTTGCAGACAAACTGAAGTTTTCCTAGTTCGACTAAGATATCTTCTGGATGAGTCTGCAAGCTGTAGTTCTTGTGGATTTGCATTTTCAACAGCTTCTTGAACTTCTTGAACTTCTTGAACCTCTTCTTGATCATTCTCATCATTTTCAACATCTGCAATTTCATTTCTCGGGTTGGAGCATACTGCAACATCATCAACAACATGACTTATTACTGCTTCAAAGAAATCAGTCTGAATCTCCCCCTGACAATCACCTTCTTGATTAAAAAAAAAAAGGATTCGATTCATCGAATCTGACATCTCGAGATACAAACAGTTTCTTGCTTTGAGGATTGTAGCATTTATATCCTTTTTTGTGAAGAGGAATAAGCAAGGAATATATACTTAGTAGTCCTCTGATCTAACTTGTCACGATGAGTTGCATGTATCTGAACATAACAGATGCAACCAAAAACCTTCAAATGATCAATGTTAATTTCTCTCCCTTTTAGAACATGAAAATAAGATTTAAAATCAAGCACACCGGTAGGAAGACGATTGATCAAATATGATGCAGTATGAATAGCATGAGACTAGAATTATTTTGGTACATTTGTTTGCAACATTAATGCTCTTGTTTTCTCCAACAATTCTCTATTTTTCCTTTCTGATATGCCATTCTGTTGTGGAGTGCCAACTGAACTGGTTTGTTGCATTATGCCATGATCACTTAAATAATTTGTCATAATTCTAGAAGTATACTTAGTGTCATTATTTGATTGAGGTTGGCAAATATTGGAAGAAAAATGATTTCTGACCAAATTATGAAAGTCCTGGAATGATTTAGAAACTTGATTCTATGATTTCATAAGATACACAAAGGTTGTCCGAGAGAAATCGTCAATAAAAGTTACATAATACGTGTAGCCATCTATAGAAGTGATCCTAGCTGGTCCCTAAACATCTGAGTGGATCAACTCAAAAGGTTTTGAAGCTCTAGACATAGAGTTTGGAAAAAGCTAGCCTAGTTGACTTTGATTTCTAACAAGTTTCACAAACATGAGATGGTTTACAAAAATTAGGAAAATAAAAATGACATAACATGAGCTGAAGTGTGAGCAAGCCACATGTGCCACAAAAAATAATGCTCAGGAGATGAAAGAGACTCAGCAAGCAGTGATTTTGTGAAGCTTGGTGAAGATGAGATGTAAAAGTCAATTGAGATAGAATCTTTCACCAATCGATATATTGGAAACTTAATCCTAAAAAATAACACTAGTTGAAAATATGACTAAACAATCTAGTATTTTTGTAATCTTTCCAGATAACAATTTAAAGTCTCAATTTTTTTAAAATACTTTTAGCTTGCCTTTTCCTAAAATAGGTACATTTACGACTATTATTTAAATCTAGAGCCGTAGAAGTTGCACATATGATACATGGAATCTCCTCATGATCAACACTATTTGAGTTTGCAAGGAAACCTGCAAATTTTCCAAGCATTGTTGTTGGATCACTAGTGCTACTGCTGGCCTGTTTTTGTTGAAGGAATGAGGCAAACTCATTTAGGAGATTAATTGGATTTGCAGTGAACTCCATGTGACAATCAGAGGTGTTGTAGCTTGCTTGGTTTGCCTTTGGAGTGTAAGCTTGCCTTGAATGGTTTCAATAAATCTCCTCCTCCTCCCGCTCAATTGAATAAATCTCAGTCCAAAACCCTCACCCAATTCCAATCCCAATTTTGCCCAAAAATGAGAGAGCAGGAAACCGAGAAGCTCCGCGCGGTGGTCAGAGACTGCGTCACCAAGCACCTCTACTCGTCTGCCATCTTCTTCGCCGATAAAGTCGCCGCCTTTTCCAAAGAGCCCGCCGATATCTACATGCTCGCTCAGGCCCTCTTCCTCGGCCGCCACTACCGCCGCGCCTTCCACCTCCTCCACTCCTCCAAGATCGTCGACCGCGACCTCCGCTTCCGGTACCTCGCCGCCAAGTGCCTCGTGAGTCAACTTTTCTGAAATTGGGGCTTTGGCTTTGTTAACTGCTTACCCTCCAAAGTTTCGAGCTTTCTTGAATTTCAGTTGTGGGTTTCTTTTTAAGTTGTTGAGTTACATTTACTTTGTTGAATTTGGATGTTCTTGATTTGGTGATTTGGAACTTTTGAGTGAAGTTGGGGGCACTGAGTGGTTTTTGACTGGTTTGATTTTGATGTGTTGGTGTTGTTATCAGGAAGAGCTGAAGGACTGGCATCAGTGCCTTAATATACTTGGCGATGCGAATGTGGATGAACATGGGAACGTATATGACAGAAATGATTCTAATCTCATGTACTTGGATAAAGGCGGCGAAGATCATGAAATCAATGTGAGGTTCTTTCCCATTACCCTCACTTGCAGCTCCATTGCTTTATGAAATGTCGTCTGGTAACTGTTTCTATAAGACACAGCAACTGTAAAGCTCAGTGAAACACATTGTTAAGATTAAAGTAATTCAGTACAACGTAAGTATATGTAATTGGTAAGAACCTTAGCCCATGATGGCTATCAATGACTTGTTGAAATATGATATCAGATTGGTCTGTCTAAGCTGGTTTTTGTGTACTAAGTATGCTCTTATTTTATTTTGCAATACTATGTTTATTCTTTGGGAGTTGAAGTTTGTGAATATCCTTGTTTGCATTGTTGGTTTTTGTATTGACCAGCGATTCAAACTATAGATGCATGTTTAGGTTGTACTACTAATATGTTTCTGTCTGGTGTCTTGTCGCTTAATATGTGCTATTCTTGCTTGCTACAGATAGCTTCTGCAATATGTTTTCTACGTGGTAAGGCATTTGAAGCTCTGGAAAACCGTGCCCAGGCTCGGAAATGGTAATTATTTTCCATTACTACTATAACCATTTGAAGTGTGTTTGTGATTCTGCATGTGTATTTTGGCTAGCTCTCAGTGGATATATTTTTTTATTTATAGCAGCTTTGAGATTTAAATTTTATAGTTAAAATCCGTTCGTAAACTAATAGTAATATTATAGTTTCTGTATGAGTGACTTCTGTTTGATTTTGTCTTTATTTTGAAAGGTACAAAGCTGCAATCAAAGCTGATCCTTTATGTTATGAGGTATGCTGGCATTTTTTATTATGGATCTCTTAGATGTTTACTTCCCTAAAATTGTATTCTGTTGTACAACATTTATGACTGACTAAAGTTGAGAAGTAGCATTGCCTACAGATGTTCCCTAATGGCTTTATTATTCCGTTTCAGGCATTGGAATGTCTCATTGACAACCACATGCTTACATGTGAGGAAGGTAGTCATCGAAATAATCCCTTTGTTTTATGGAGATCTTTTTTTCATGCATGGAAGTAACATCTTGGATTAAATTTGATTATTAAATCCCGCTTTCCTTGGTCTTATCGTTTCTTCTATCTACTAGCTTATCGAGTTTAGGTCTTTGTTATATTTCTTAGTAATCAGTATTGCATTTGAGCTTTTTTGCTTTAGTTGTTGTTTGGTGATGCTGGTTGCTTCTTGGACCGGATAGTCTTAACCAATAAAGCAAAGACCACCAGGCCAAGAAGGGACTAGCCGTAGAGTGGATGAGTTGGGTCTGTTTTCCTCAAGAAATAATGGGGTTAAGATGATGGTATTTCTACTTATACCTTTTGATATGCTGCTAAATTTCAGAGGCAAGTCTACTTTCGTCGATACAATTTGGTCCTCAAGATGGATGGCTTTCATCATTTTACTCGTGCTTGATAAAAAAGGTAAACATAATTGAATCTCCAATATGCTCTAAGTGGGATAGTTTTTGAATATCTTTATATCTTTCAGGGCCTTATTGTTTATTAATAAAGATGTACTTAAAGACATTTACTTGCCATGTTCTCCAGTATGACAAAGAAAATGTTGTAGAAGCAAACTTTGGAGAACTTGAAAAAGAGAGATCTAATAGTAACACTCCCGATCTTTCCTTCATTCACACTCTGAAAAGCAACACTGACCTTCTGGCTTGCAAAGCAGAATACTACCATCAGTGCGGTGAATATCAAAAATGCTTTGAGCTTACCTCTTTGTAAGTTGGCAATTGGTTCAAAAACAAACTTCAATATTCTACTTATGTGATGCTCCATCAAAGAAATAATCTATTTTATCATTTTACATAACAGCCTACTTGAAAAGGACACTTTTCATCTCAAAAGTACATTAGTGCATCTAGCAGCTGCTATGGAACTTGGGAATTCAAATGAGCTCTATCTTATGGCATGCAATTTGGTGAAGGACTATCCTCAAAAGTGAGTGGTTGAAACACTTACTGCTTGAACTTTATTTGCATAGACGTATGTATTGTGTTCGCTGGTATAGCCCATGAGACGGGATGTTCAACTGGGATTGTGGTTGGGGGTTTGAGGAAATTTTTAAAACTCTTTTGAGATGCCACTTGAAGGAAGCTATAGGAGTTTTATTAGAAATTCACTGTTGTGTTGTGTTTTCTGTTTATTTACTTTATTACTAATCAGGTTTGTTGTCTGTGTAGGGCTTTGTCATGGTTTTCTGTTGGCTGTTACTATTATTGTATCAAAAAGTACGATCAGTCACGCCGTTATTTTAGGTAATATCATTATGATTAGTAGTCCTGTGTTTTGGGTGTCCACTTAATGGTTGAAGATAGTTTGGAGCACAAGAAACTTTTTACATGTACTATTTCTGAAGTTTTGATTTGTTCGGGGTTGAAGTACATGAATTTCTTATTTATCTTGGGTATGTTATACATTACAGTAAGGCTACCAATGTAGATGGAAACTTTCCACCTGCATGGATTGGATATGGGAATGCTTATTCTGCTCAAGATGAGGGAGATCAGGCAATGTCAGTTTATCGTACTGCTGCTCGTTTGTTTCCAGGGTAAGTTATTGTATATCTAGGTAATTGTTTTTTTCTTTTTTTAATTTCTTCCAGCACTTCGACATACATGGAGACATAATATTTTAATATGTACATGTGCTGCTGTTGATTGTTTTTATATTAAAATAAGATTTTTATTTTTTGTTTGATGAAATCTCTTCTTAATTTCATATAAAGTATGACATCAATACTTTCTCTACACTTTCCCACCCTATCTCCTGGAATTGCTTTGCAAGGTTCAAATTTTAGGTTAAAATTAAAGCTTCAGTAGTATATTTTATTAAATATGGTCAACCAATCCGGTCTCTTTGTGGTATTAACACCATAGCACCCCTTAAAGAAAATATGCAACGAAGTAATTGGAGTCATTCTTCAAATTATATGGGAAGCCAGCTATGTTGAGTGAATTGTTTTTTCTTATTTGACTTTGCTTCATATGCCCCTGTGGTAAGGTCATATGGGTAGAGCAAAGAAGATGAGTCTGATATTCTTTTTGTTGTTTTTACTATAAAGCTTATAATAATGCTGTTCTCCCTCTCTCTCTCTCTCTCTCTCTCTCTCTCTCTCTCTCTCTCTCTCTCAGACACTTGAATACTGTCTGTTGTAATCTTGCCTTTGATTTGAATGCTAATTCATCCACTTCTATTGGTCTATGTGATAGTATAAAAGAAGCACTGACTAGTCAGGTTGAGCACCTATATTTATAAATGACCCAAATGGTATCTCTAGCCTGCAATTAAGAGAAAATATCACAGCACGTATCATCAGTATAAATAAGGTATCCTTATTTAACTGCTGCTTTAAACGTACATAGTATCATATTTTTCATGTTTTCAAGTAATTCATACTTAAGGTATCCTTATGACAAATCTTGATTCTGTGTTACAGGTGTCATTTACCAACTTTGTACATCGGAATGGAGTACATGCGAACCCACAGCCACAAGCTTGCTGAGCAGGTGACATAGAGTTCTGTAAAGTGTAAACACTTGAATACTGTCTTTTGTAATCTTGCCTTTGGTTTGAATGCTAATTCATCCACTTCTATTGGTCTATGTGATAGTCTAAAAGAAGCACTGACTAGTCAGGTTGAGCACCTATATTTATAAACGACCCAAATGCTATCTCTAGCCTGCAATTAAGAGAAAATATCACAGCACATTACGTATCATCAGTTTATTTTGGATGAACTACTGCTATACCTTTTATAATACCTGGATTCTTCCATGATCCCTAAAGTCTATTGTATACGATTTTTAATAAGCTTCACATTCTTATTAAATTATTGATGTCACCGGTTCATTCTGTGGTTCCTCTGTTCTCATTTGATGTCCAGTCCAGTTCTCAACATCAGGTATCATCAGTTAGAATGTAGAATATCAAAGTATGACAGTAGTGACAAGTGAGATGGCTATGATCTTAGAAGTAACCTTCGTATTGAATACCTTTACTTCTTAATTCATACATTTGAGGGCCTTCGTATTGAATACCTTTACTTCTTACTTCATACATTTGATTGTCTATTATGCATGCCCCCCTGACAATTATAGACACTGCAACCATATTTCTTTTATTGCATTAACATCCAAGTACTGAAATGCCCATTGCTTTTCTTAGTTTTTGGTGCAGGCTAAGACTACTTGCCCATCGGATCCTCTCGTATATAATGAACTTGGAGTCGTTGCTTATCAAATGAAAGAGTAAGTACTAAATCCTGAAATTTGTGACCCTCTTGTGGATGCACAATCGGTAAATACGTAACTACTGCTATATCAGTGGGCTTAGGCATGCCTTTGATTTTAATTTATAATCTAAGTGTCCTGAAATGTGTGATAACCAAGTGGTTTGTTTTTATCTCACTTTTGTCACATTATGGATATACGTAATCGTTTGCTATAACAATGGGCTTCGGTGTGCCTTGATTGTAATTCTCAAGTGTGTTTGAATGTGATATAACCTAGTGCTCTGTTTTGATCAGTACTTTTGTAATTTTGTCACAATTATGGCTATATGTAGGTTGTAAGTTTCAGAAATGCTTGTCAACATGTTTTTTTTTCTTGTAACACTTGATAGTCATTAGTGGCCTTGGGATGGATACAACAAAAAGATAGTCATGTTGCTAGAGAATTAAGTTTGTGTTTTTCTTTTTTTCTATTTCCCAACCCTCTCTCTTTATACCGCGTTAACTAATTCTTAATGAAACTTTTGTTTGATACAGTTATAATAAAGCTCTGTGGTGGTTTCAGAAAACTCTGGCACAAATTCCTTCCCCTTTAGGTGAATTGTGGGAACCGACAGTAGTTAATCTCGCCCATGTATACCGGAAGTTGAAGTATGTTATATGTTCATAGTTCGTAGCACTTCTTTTGTTAGTACCTTATGATTGGTTGAGGATATCAAGCAATATGATGTATGACTTTATTTATTTATTTCTTTTTTTGCCTATCTATATAAACTTTCTATGTCTCAGGATGTACAATGAAGCTATTTCATACTACGAGAAAGCACTTGCATTATCAGCAAGAAGTGTGAGTACTTATGCAGGTCTTGCATATGCTTACCATTTGCAGGTATGTAATTTTTTGTCTTTTAGGAAAAATAAATAAAAACTCATTCATTTGAAGTACATTAGGGGGACTGATGTCTTAATTTGTGGCTGCCCGATTATGCATTAAATATTAATAGTTTAATATCTGGAATGAGTCTGCATTAGATTTAGATATTAGTGCATGTTTGGTACCTTGGACTTGTGTGGACCTCCTTATTTTTTAAGATTGTCCTACTCTCATGTGGGTTGCCTTAAGTTGCACTAAGTTTGTCCCATGTTTGGTGTTCCACATGATTAGAAAGTATTACCCTTGCTCAAAGACTTGCATCCAAAATCAGAAGGGCGAAATAATCACTTCTGAATATAATTGAAAGGTGTTACGATTGAATTTCCATTGACCTGAGTGCATACAATTGATACACATATACTGCATCCTATACAATTATAATGAATGACATTCCTAAACTGAGATGAATTCAATAATGATAATTGAATCCTGATTATATGCAATTATCATTAATGTAGTCATCTCAGTATTGCAATTATCAATAAAAGGGCTAAATTATTCAGTGTTCTTTGGCTCCAACAAATCCAATCCATTCTAGAATTCAATCCATTTCAGAACTCAATCCATTCCAGAACAAAATGGACCAATAAAATTCATGCCATCCCGGAAAACGATTCAAGTGCAGTCTTTGATGGTGAGTACAATAATGGTGCCATTCCATTCAGATTTTAATGAATACAATGAATGCAAAGCAAAATAAGAACTAAAGAAACTATTGATTCTCAGAGGAAAAATGTTTAATTCAAATGAGAATTGTGATGAAAGCAATGAAATACCGACCCAACACTCAGATCGATTCATCAATCCCAATTTTTTTGAATTCTGAAAACAGATCATCCATGAAATTCAACCAACATAATCAAAACAAGTCACCAACAAAACCCGATTTGATTCCTCACAATTCATAACCCAAACACCCATAATTCTCAACGCTTTTCTCCTCAAAATTCACATGAAAAAAAAAAAACAGAACAAACAATTCTCTCTCCTCTTCCCGCACTTTCAATCGGAAAAGGCTCATCGGAATCGGAAAAACCCACACCAGAATCCAGAGGTTTTTACTTGCTGTTGAAAAGAAGAGATAGAATGGCTTTGTGTTGAACGAAGAAGGAAGAAGGAGAAATAGCGCTTGTCGCTGACCTCGCTATCTAGGGGCCAAGGAAAGGAGCACTCTGTTTAACACCGCCTAAGGAGGTGAATCAAGAAACAAGGGTTTGCTTAAGGTCATTTAAGTTTATACCCATGTTACTCTAAACATGGGACTAATTACTTTTTTGCTTCTTATCTAATACAATCTGGGTTAATCCTAGCAAACAAACATGCACTTAAGGTCTCTGCTCGCATTTTTTTGCGCGGATTTTGTTTATGAATCTTAACTTGAAAACCAAGCATTTGGATGCTGCGCTCTCTCTGCTCTCTCATATGAAGATTGAGAAAGAACTTCTGTCTTAAATTGCAATAAATGTTCTTGGACCTCATTTCTATGTGTACTCCACCCAGATAGTAGGAAATTGTAGTCTCATAGTCTTCTAGCTTGAATATTTGTCTCTATTATGCTTCTAAATTGATGTTTACCTTGTCAGTTTTGATGTCAATTTGTTCTTTTTACTGAGCTGTACTCCTTGTTCTTCTTATATGCTGTAGTAATTTAGAGGAATACTACTAGCAAAGCTTATGTTGATGACATAATTCATGAGAACAGTATTTTATCAAACAAATCTATAAATAAATGAAGTCTCATATGTCTTATGCATCAGTCCAACATGATGACAATAGTGTGCTAATGTTTCGCCTCGTTCTACTGTTTGTTGTCCAGGATAATTTTACCGCAGCAATAACATATTATCATAAAGTAAGTAATTACTTTCTAATGAATTATATGTGATGTATAAGGATAAGAGAATAATTTGACTGCAGCTCTGATGGTTCTGCTTTGTTTTGTTTTTTTGGGTGCAGGCTTTATGGATAAAGCCGGATGATCAGTTCTGTACTGAAATGCTAAGTTTAGCTTTAGCAGATGAATGCCACGGGAATGTAGACCACAGAACTGAGTTCAGATGATTATGGTAGTATAAGTGTTCTCACATGTATTGTTGTATTCCATGTGAAATAGAAAGCAAATACCCTGGATAGATTAGCAGATGTAATCTTATATGGCTTTGGAGTCTTGACAGCTTGACTTGTAATTACTAGATTTTATAACAGAATCCTTCTCTGTAAGACAGATTTTCACTGTGAAAGATATGCCATCTTTCTGCCCCACATATTATTGAGATCTTCGACAAACTCACACAAGTCAAAAAGAAAAAATAAATAAGTTAGAAACATCAAAACAGCTTCTGAGATCAACAAAATTCCAAAAGGCCACTTTCCAAGTTCATCCATGATTTGGTGTTGCTTCTTCAACAAACTACACCGAACCAAAGTGCTCTTTCAAATTGGACTTTGTCTCCAGAAACCAATTGTGGTTTTAAATTTTAATATAATTAAATCATCATACTAGTAAATCAAAACGCAGGCACAGAAAATTTCCAAGAATTAAACCGTTAACTAGTTGACAATAATATGAAAGAGACATGAATTAAAGTTACAAAGGTTTGAACTTATTGTCTAAAAGCAATCACTTTTGAAAAAAAATAAAATCCCAAAAATAAAAATACAGTACGGCTTCTTCTAAGTTTGTCCCGACTCCCGAACGAGTTTAAATTCAATCAAATAAACAAATCGAATATCGGCATGTCGTCATCACTTTCTTCCTCCGGTTCGTCCTTCTTCTTCTTCTCCTCAACTGCAGGAGCAGCAACATCTGCAGCAGCAGGAGCAGCCATAGCTGCCGGAGCTGGAGCCGAACCTACAGCATTCATGATAAGGTCATCAAGGTTCTTCTTCTCAGCAAGCTTGGCAAAGGGGCCCGGCCAATAGGATTCTACTTTGACGTTTGCGGATTTCAACAGTGTAGCAATCTTCTCTCCTGTGATTGGGATGCCATCATCGTGAAGAATCATCATGGCATAGGTGCAGGCAACTTCAGAGGTCGACATTGTATTCGAAATCTCGTATATCGGCTTGGAGGGGAGGTATATTTATAGGTGTGTAAAGTTATAAATCTTAGATATATCTGGAAACTTTATACAATCATATCTGGAATCCCATTGTAAAGTATGAATCCTAGTCAGATACGAGTCATACGACACCTTTTCAGTTCACAAAACGCAGAGTGAATATCATCGAATTCGATGCCTTTAATGATCGAATCTGTGGGAAAGTTAATTCATCACGCGATAATTGTGTAATCGACAATTGTTTTGGCAAGTTCGATCAGCCCTAAAATCTTTGTAGATACTTCTACTTCTTGGAGAACAAGGAATTATTCTTCCTCCATAAAGCCCTAGGATTCCTTTTCCATATATAATTTGGTCTCCACGTCGACCTCATCAACCGCCAAAGTTGGATCACCGACTAAACCCTCTCTCGTAACTCTATATACACCACCACGCCCTTAACAAATAATTCGTAACTTCGCAATTGCCCTAAAACCACGCCCTTTACAAATAATTCATATCTTTGCGATTGCCCTAATCGCCCTGTTGAAGAAGAGATGAAGGTGGTTTCTGCTTATATGCTGGCTGTTCTGGGAGGGAACACCACTCCCTCTGTTGATAATTTGAAGAAGATTCTCGGATCGGTTGGAGCCGATGCCGATAGCGATATGATCGAGTTGCTGGTGTCTCAATTAAAAGGAAAAGATATCGACGAAGTGATTGCCTCCGGGAGAGAGAAGTTGGCTTCTATTTCCTCTGGTGGCGCAGTTGCTGGTGTCGCACCCGCAGCAGGTAGCACTGGTGCTGCAGATGCTGCTTCAGCCGAGCAGAAGAAGGAAGAGAAGGTTGAAGACGAAGAGGAAGAAGAAGATGCAGATATTGGTGGTCTCTTTGGCGACGAGTGATAGATAAAAGCTAAAACTTGTCGACGGATGTCATTGTGGTTTCGGTGTGCTAGTACTGCGTTTTGTTTCATCTATTTCTTACGTTTGTCTTTTCTTTTACCTCGAATCTAAACTTGTTTGTAGCTCAATGTTTCTTTTAATCCCAATTCAACTAGGTTAATTGATCGAACTTTGATTCTATATGATTTGGATGTCAAATGTAATTTTTAGTCCCTCATTCTTCTAATTCGAACATTCGAACTTTCCATTAAATCATTGTTTGACAAGATAATCAAGCAGCGACATGTTATTTTTCTTTGATACTCAGTATGTTCTCGATGATACATTGGTATCTGAAACTGGATACCTAAAACAACTTATCAATACATCTTCTATAAGCCTTAGCAACTGCACAAAAACCAAACGAATCAATAGAACAAGAGCAGGTCTTCTGTGTGTCAATAACTCAATATCAAGCACAAAATGGGACTGGTTCTTAACGCAAAAGATTATTGAACACTGCCTCCTAATACTTGAAAATTAACCAATCCGAATTCAATCCCATAAATGAATCCTGATCAAATACAACTATATCTGTTGTATAGGCTTGGTTCAATTACAATACTAATTCGATGTAATATAGGATTCTATACAATGAACCCTTTCGTTATCAATTGAAAATACGACTTGGACAACTTCTCTGAATCAGAGTTGTACTCATATGCTTCTTGTTTAATCATTTACTTGTCCGATACGTATCAATTTATGCAGTAGATAGAGTTTGCGTCCAATTCAGTAAAAACACTCAAAAACTTATAATGTTTCAATTTAACTTACAACTTCTTTTGTTCACATGAATTCTCTAGGCCATAATTAATGAACTGAATTTTATGTATAAAAGAATAGTGCAGCACTGATATAAGTTGTCACAGCCTTGAAAGCCTTGAAATTTCGAATGATAAAAACTCGAAATCGAAGCCATGAAAACTCTAAAACAATCTCAAATATATTGAAATCATCTTATAGTAACAGTGTATCGAAACTGAATTAATAGTACGACTCAGTCGACTTGATTAATACATAACCAGTTTATAACTCAAGTATTATAACAAATGGAAATGTAAAATTCTTTCAATCCCCACCACAAATAGAAGAATTAAACTTCGACAATCTTCAGAGTAAGACATCCAATTCTGCTAATCCACACCTACAGAACTATTATCTACACCATCGAATAGGTGCACCGAGATTGTAAACACAAACCCGGTAAGCTTTGCAGCTCGTATGAGTAAATCAACAGTACAACGCACATCGTATACAAAAGAAAATAACTGATAACATTTAGAGATAAATGTACTCATGAGACACTGGATGACCCATCTAGTTGTCCAATAATATTAGAAAATATGTGTACTCGTGAGACATTGGGCAACCCATCTGTTTACCCAAATAGCATTTAAAACACGGGTACTCATGAGACCAAGTACTCATATGTTACCCCTCATGCAATACACCGACAGATACTGGGCAACCCATATGTTACCCAATATCACACAAAAATATGGGTATTCATGAGACCCAGACAACCCATCTGTTACCCCTCATGTAGTACACCGACAGACAGACTAGAGCTCTAACTGAATCGTAACCGATGTCCGACCAAGGCTTGGTTCCGATTACTGCCAACAACATCCGAAGACCAGAAAATGTTTTAACAAGACTCAATGTTAAAACCGCGTACAATATAACAATCAACACATGTTTATTGTACTGCAACCAAACGACTCTTGCTCAATAATATAAATATAGTTGCCACAGTACAAACACATTTGGAAATAAAAACGTAACAATATATAATATAGCAACCCATATATATGTATCGTACTTACCATTTTATACACATACACAACCCACTATATTATATACATGTCATAGTTCAATATTTTTAAGAAATCGTAAATATGAGTCACCGCCAATGGTAGACTCGTCATAATGAGATTTACTCACCTTATTTCATGCGTGAAATTTCCACGACACCGAGAGCGATTCCCTCACTCGTTTCGTCGGTCACCTAATAACATGATAAATTGCTTAGAAAACGGTAAGTAAAATCTTAGGTGCCGATTCAGGACGACGAATCACTGTTCATAAAATTATTGTTCACAACTTTATTGTTCACGCACCGTTACATACGACGCCGTGTGGGGCTCACGTGCCACCCTCCAGCAGCCGCGCATGGCGCTCACGTGCCACCCACAGTAGACATGCGTGGGGCTCACGCGCCCCCCAAACCGGTGCGCGTGACCTCACACACAGCTCCCAAACCTCGCAATTTCACTTCCTACACCATCCTAGATCGATAGCCTAGCCCCTACCGCCCTCACCTCCTCCCACGCGCCGCCACAGACGGCAACACGCGCTCCACCACCACCTCCGATCAAAACTCCTAAAATCAACAAACTTCCAACATGAAAAACGTAGATCACAAGGAGAGAGACACAACCATACCTTCAGCTCATCCCAAGCCGGTCGGAATCGTCGCCGTAAGATCCCGGGTTTGAATTTGGAGATTAGAGTAGCTGCAGCTCGATTCGAGCCTCACCGCCGGTGGAATCGTGCCTAGAAGGAAAGAGGAAGACTCGCTGTCGTGGCCCCGAGCTCCAGCGTCGCCGATGCAGCAATTGTCGTTCCTTGGTGGCGCCGCGTCATGGCGCTGGGTGGCTCGCCGCTACCACAAATCGACATGGCTCGGTCGTGCGGTCCCAACGACACCGGCGGTGTCGTGCACGGTGGCCGGAGGAGGGAGATCGTCGGAGGAGGGATCGGCGATGGTAGAGAGAGTCGGGGGAGAGAAGAGAGAAACCGGGAAACTTTCTGAAATCGAAAAAAAAAATCCTTTTATAGCCTTCCAAAATTGGAAACTAACTTCTATTAATAATAACTTTCACATACAATGTCCGATTAAGGTGCGCCGAGTGTCCACAATCTCGTATTGACAAGCTCTACAACTTCCGTGAAGAAAGTTTTCAGAGACGAGCGACAAAATAAAAATCGACTCTCGAGTCATAGAAAACATAATGTTTTTCAATTTAAATTTTCGAAATATCGACGAGAAAACGAAAAAATGCGATTTTTACTCAAATTATAAGTTTAATAATCTACAAGAATTTATACGAATCAAACCCGAAAATTCGGGGTATTACATTAGTAGACCACATAAATGAAGTAAGTATTGTTGTATTCCATGTAAAATAGAAAGCAAAGATAGATAATTTTGTTGTTGGTGTCTTGATCGAGTCTTGATCTGTAATCATATTTTCCAAGTAAAGAAAGTAATGGTAATCCTTCTACGGAAGACACAGTTTCAACATGAAAGTTGGATATATCTTTCTATCTGACATGTAAATTGAAAATCCAGAAGCTGTTTTGGATCAAACAGCCTTCGAGTTGTATATGGATGGACCTATCTAACCTCAACAAAATTCCAACCACTTTCCAAGTCACTTTCATACGTACATGAAGAATCTTTCAGTTCGCATAGAGGAATTGAAGAAAGCTGATTACCACCAAAATTTGTTCAGCTAGCTAAGATTTCGGTGTTGATCCCAGAAAATACACCAAAGTAGGCCAAAGCAAGTGGCTCTTTGAATTGGATTTGTATCCAGAAACCAGATTTCAGGTCTAAATGTCTAATATAATCAAACCATAAATCAAAACGAATGCACAGAAAATTTTCGAGAATTAAAACGTTAACTAGTTGACAACAATATGAAGCAGACTGCAGACATCAATTACAGTTGCATAAAATTTGAACTTGTCTTTTATCAATGATAAATCAGAAAAAAAAATCTCAAAAATCAAAATACAGTATGGCTTCTTCTAAGTTTGTTCCGAACGAATTTAAATTCAATTAAACAAGTCGAATATCGGCATGTCGTCATCACTTTCTTCCTCTGGCTCATCCTTCTTCTTCTTCTTCTCCTCAACTGCAGGAGCAGCCATAGCTGACGGGGCAGGAGCCGAACCTACAGCATTCATGATAAGGGTCATCAAGGTTCCTCTTCTCAGCAAGCTTGGCAAAGAGGCCTGGCCAGTAGGATATTGCGGATTTCAACAGTGTAGCAATCTTCTCTCCTGTGAATGAGATACCATCATCGTGAAGAATCATCATGGCATAGGTGAAGGGAACTTTAGAGATTGTTAGAAAAATGGTTTGGATAAACCATTTTAAACTAAATTTTAATTGATTAATTAAATTAAGTTAAGCTTAAAATTAATCAATAATGAACATATATTTGAATTCTCCATAATGACGGCTACAAGATTATATGTTTTTTGTATAATTTGGTTTGTGGGTGAATAAAAAATTGTTACTCAAAGATGGTTACTTAAAATGAGGAAAAATGTTTGTCTTACATTGGAAAAGAGAAGTGTTGAAAAATCTTTATATAGAATCTATTGTTTATAGATTGTAAAATGTGTAAGCCCCTTTATGCATTCTTGCGCACGCGCATGTGGTGCATATCTCGGGTTGCAAGAAACTCGTGTATGTCCGCGTCAATGCAACATCGAATTGGGGGGTCGGTACGTAGATTCTTTTTGTATTCATTGACTGTTCCAAACACAATCAGCTCTTCCTCTCTCAAACTGTTCTTAGCTTTTCTCTGGTGATATAAATAAATACTTTTCGAGTTCATTGAGAGTTTTACTTAGTAGTGCAATTTTCTAGAATTGTTTAGTCGATATATCCTGGGAGACAAGCACCAAACATCTTTGCACCGATAGAGGAGGCATAAACGTCTTAAGGACAGTGTGGTATCACACATGTCTCGACTAGTTCTTCGATCATCAATTGTTCGGTATTTTGGTTGAGTTCATATTGAATTTCTTTCATGTTCTGTTTCTGTTTTATAATTATTTTATAATTCAATTTATTAAATTATATATGTAATATATCACTGATTTTCTAACCGTCAATATTGTATTCCAAATCTTGTATATCGGCTTGGAGTCTTGGATGGTTTATTCACTTTGGTTGTATGTGTTGTGCGGAAGCATAAACAAACAACGATATTGATATGGAACAATAAATAAAAGAAACATAAGGACACAAGATTTATAATGGTGTACTCAATAATGTGAATGAGTTACGTCCACTCCCAGAGCTGGAAAATATTCTACTATGATCAAATATGAGAAACAAACAATTAGAGTTAATAATAACTCTCTCCACCCAAACCAATACACCTGATCATATTACTATTCTTTTCAACTACAATACATAGCAACCCCTAACAACCAAGCTCTCTAATATCTTCACCAACGGAATAGTTGCATCACCACCAAGAGAAAAATGAAAAAGGAATATGAGAATGACTCTGCAATTTTTCTGTTTCTCTCTGTTCTATTTCATCATCCTATACGGCTGGTCTCAAAAAGCTTATATACATGTCTTCACAAGATATAATTATCCTAGAACATGTGTTGCTGACATGATCAACTTAGGCCAAGCCCATTATGTGTAAGCCAACACCAACAATCTCCACCTTAGCTTCACATCATATATAACCTCAATAATGAACCTGTATCATAAGGAACAAATAATAATATCTTAGTCCAATTTGCCACTCCGACTTTCCCGTAGGGACTCAAATGCTACGAACACCAATCAAGTCCAAGCAATGCTTGAACTTGCTCAATGAAACCGGTTTCGTCAATATATAAGCAGGGTTGTCTTCAGTTCCAACTTTCTAGAGTTCTATGTCACCATCCTCCACCAATTGACGAATCTTGTGAAATCTAACATGAATATGTTTGGTACGATTATGAGTAACCTGGTTCTCTGCTAAATGAATAGCATTCTGACGATCACAATAAACATTCACATAGTCTTGAACTACACCCAAGTCCTCAAGTAAACCACGAAGCCAAAAAGCTTCCCTTGCACCCTCTGTTATTTCCATATACTCAGTTTCTATAGTCGACAAAAAAATAGTATGTTGCAAATTCAACTTCTAACTCACTGCTCCACTAGCAAGAGTAATACATATCCAACAACACAATGATTCATCATATCCTACTGAAACACTATTCCAACATATACGGTACAAACAATATATCGTAGAATCCATTTTACTGCTTCCCAATGACCTTTACATGGATTATACATATATCTACACACCACAATTCAGGCCTGTGAAATATCTAGTCTAGTACACACTATAAAATATATCAAGCTGCCAACAACAATAGCATACAAAACTTTAGCCATATTTTTTAAATCCTCATAAGTACTAGGAGACATGGAAGAATTAAGCTTGAAATGAGAAGAAGAGGTATGCTTACAGGTTTAGTTTTATCAATCATGTTAAACCGATGTAGTACCTTCTTCAAATATTGTTTATGTGACAAACATACCTTACTTTTAGATCTGTCTCTTTCAATTTCCATGCCCAACATCTTCTTTGCTTCTCCTAAATCTTTCATCTCAAATTCACCACTCAACTGTGACTTTAATTTATCTTTCTCCACCTTGCTGATAGATGTAATCAACATATCATTAACATATAAGAGCAAATAAATGAAGGACCCATCATGTAGCTTGCGAAAATATACACATGGATCATAAAGACTCCTAGTTTACTTCTGACCAAACATAAACTTATCAAATCGCGTGTACCAATGCGTAGGAGATTGCTTTAGGCTATACAATGATTTCTGCAATTTACAAACCTATTTTTCCTTATCAGCAACTTTGAAACCAACTGGCTGACTCATATAGATCTCCTCATTCAACCACGTAAAAATGCAGTTTTAACATCAAGTTGTACTAACTCAAGATCAAACTGTGCAACCAAGGCTAAAAGAATATGAATAGAAGAATGTTTCACAACTAGAGAAAATACATCATTGTAATCTATTCATTCCTTTTGTGCATAGCCCTTAGCTACCAATCAGGCCTTATACCGAGATCCCTCCTTTTTAGTAATGTAATGACCCTAGTTTTGAAAATGTTTATTGGATTATTCTAAAATTTACAAAGTTTGTGAAGTTCTTAAAATGACATTTCGTTGCGTTGTGACATCGGAAAATGAAAACGGAAACGTTATCGGAAATGTGATTTAGAAAAACGTTACGTTCCGCGATGTAAGTATCGATTTTTATTTCGTTGCTCGTTTGCGAAAACTTCTTCACGAAAGTTGTAGAGCTCGTCAATACGAGTTTGGGGACGCGTTACGCGTTCAAATCGGACGTCGGACGTGAAAGTTATTAACGTCGGAAGTTAATTTCCAATTTTGAAAACGAGTATAAAAAAGACATTTTTCAGATTAGGGTTTCCATTTTTGGAAACCCCTCTCTCTCCTCACTCGCACTTGCCTCCCTCCTTCTCTCACTTTCCCCCTCTCTCTCTCTCTCTCTCTCTCTGGAATCTTCACCGGCGATCTCCGTCTCCAGGCCCCCGTGCTTCTCACCGCCGGTTCCTAGAGCATCGTGCGACCCTCAGCTGCAACCCTCGAGCTCGCCGCACCGTGCCTCGCCGCCGTGAAGCCGCACGACGTCGCCAAGCTTCTGCGTTTCCCTCCGCTGCTGTCAAGCTCACCTCCGGCGATCTCCGGTGGTTCTCAAGATCGAATCGAGGTGAGGTTAGCCTAGGTTGATTATTGTGATGCTTTGTTGTGAATTTGTGGATGTGTTGATTCGAATTGGAGGAGGAGGGAGTAGGTGAGGTTACCGCCGCCTTAGGCGGCGCGTGTGGTTGCGTGGAGGAGGTAGGAGGCGGCGTGAGGCCGTGGGAAGGTAGAGGAGGAGGAGGAGAAGAGGAGATTTGGGGCGGTGGTGGTTTGCTACGCGCCGGTCTTAGGGTCGACGCGTGGGCCCCATGCGCTGACAGAGTGGCGCGTGAGCGCCACGCGCGGTCGCCGGAGGTGGCGCGTGTACCCCACTCGCCGCCACGCGCGGCGGCGCGTGAATAGTGATTTCAAAACAGTAAATTTGTTAAATTTATTTTTTCGAACGGTGAATATAAAAAGTAATTTACGTACGATAAATGTAAATGTAAATTACATTCAGTAAATGTAAAAGTAATTTCGGATGGGTAAATCTTTAATTATTATTTACTGGACAATATTTACTGTGAGAAATACATGTATGTACAAAAATACGTAAATAGTATGTATAAGTACAGAAATACGTAAAGAGTATGAATTTGTACATGATTACGTATTTAATATGTATTAAATAGTAAATATGTAAATAGTAACTCAGTGAACAGTAATTTCGTAAAACCAGAAATTGCTGAACAATAAAATATTATTACTGTTTCGGCATTTAAGGTTTACGTAACGATTCTAAATTCTTTTCTTATCTTTTTAAGGTGATCGATAATTCAAGTAAACGAATTACCTTCGGAATCGTGGAATTACGCTCGAGATTATAAGATGAGTAAATCTCATATTTACGAATATACCCTTGCAGAGATTCAAGATTATGCAGAATTTTAAAGAATGAAATATGACATGTATATGATATAGTGGAATATATATTTGTATAAATGGTAAATATGTACATATATATAGTTTGCTATATTATTTACTGTCATGATTTCGTTGTGAATATGTTCATTTTGATGATGAGATATGTATTGAGCATGTTGATTCGATTTGGACAATATCATTAGATGATTTGTAGTACGTGGTTTTAACATCGAGTTTTGTTAAAACATTTATGTCTTCAGACGAGTTTTGTCTTCGGACGTGTTTTATGTCTTCGGACGAGTTTTGTCTTCGGACGTGTTTTATGTCTTCGGACGAGTTTATGTCTTCAGACGTGTTTGACATGTCGGAACCTAGCCATTGGCCGGGCGAAAGTTACGATACAGTTAGAGCTCTAGTCTGTCTGCCGGGGTACTGCATATGAGGTAACATATGGGTTATCGACTTATGAATACCTATATATTTTTGATATTGGATGACAGATGGTTGTCCAATGTTGGTGACGTACTACATGAGGGGTAACAGAGGTATACCAGCACTCATGAGTACCCGTATTATAAATGCATTTGGGTAAACAGAGGGTTGCCCAATTCTCATGAGTACATATATTTTCACAATTATTAGACAACCAGATGGGCCGTCTAATGAGTCATAAGTGCATTATATTTGTTGATTTGTAGATTTTCGTATATATTGATATGCGAGTTATATTGTTGTTTTACTCATACGAGCTGCAAAGCTTACCGGGTTTGTGTTTACAATCCCGGTGCACCTATTCGATGGTGTAGTTGATAACTCCGCATGTGTGGATTAGCGGAAATCGACGGACCGCTCAGAGGACTTGAAGTTATTTGTTTCCATTTTGTGGTGAGGATTTTGTGTGGATTTTTGTGTGAGGATTATACATTTCCATTTGTTATAATGTCGAATTATAAATGTTGGTTTGTAATAATCGGTTTGACTGAGTTGCCTTTTGAACTCAGAGATGATCCGCTGTGACATTTAAATGATTTCGATATATTGAGATTGTTTTAGTGTTTTTCATGACTTCGAAATTTGATTTTTATACTCGAAATTTTGGAGTCGTGATAAGTAAATACCCACTTATAGCCAACTGCTCTCTTTCCATGTGGTAACTGAGCCAACTCCCAAGAGTTCTTGTGAAGAGACTTCATCTCCTCACCCATACCCTTTTACCACTCCACCTTATTTGCATGTATTACAAATTCTTCATAAGTAGTAGGAATTTATTCTTCAGTCATTGGAAGTGCATAAGTCACCATATCATTAAACCAAACTGGCTTGGGAGCATTCCTCTTTTCTTTTCTCAATGCAATAGGTTCATCTTGTTGTGTAGCCTCTACCTCAGTACATGTATCTATATTAGTTGAATCATCAATTGTATGTTATTCTGAATCACCTGGAGCTTTATCAATATTTTTTTCAAGCTCCACCTGTTTCAACCTCTTTGTGGTCATCTTCTGATTTTCAGAATTATTCTGCTCATTCTGACGGTATCATCAAATGTAACATCTTTGCTCACAATAATCTTTCTCATATCTGGACACCATAGCCTGAATTCTTTCACACCATCACTAAAGCCCAAGAAAATAGCTTTCTTTGCTCTAGGATCAAGCTTGCTTTCCTTGACATGATAATAAGTAGGACATCCAAAATATGTATGTAATGATAATCAATAACAAGTTTTCCAGACCATACCTCCATAAGAGTTTTGCCCTCATTTGCAGTTGTAGGAAACCTGTTGATAAGATGGTCTGCATATGTAACTGCCTGCCCAAAATGTTTTGTCTAATCCAACATTACACAACATACACCAAACCTTCTTTAACAAAGTCTAATTCATGCGTTCGGTTACCCCATTTTGCTGCGATGTTCCTCTAACTGTGAAGTGTCTCACAATGCCCTCATTTTGACACAATTTCAAGAATTGATCAGACTTGTACTCAGCACCATTATCTGACCTGAGTCTCTTAATTTTCCGACCGATCTAAGTCTCAATCATCTTCTTCCACTTCACAAATATATTTAAGACTTCATCTTTATGCTTCATGGTGTACACCCAGACTCTTCTAAAGAAGTCATTAATAAAAGTAACATAATACCATTTACCTCCCAAAAATGTAGTCTTTGTAGGTCCTCATACGTCTGTGTGAACATAATCAAAAGCTCATTTAGTCTGATGAATTGATGTACAAAACTTCACTCTAGTCTGTTTTCCCAAAACACAATGTTCACAAAATTCCAATTTGCAAGTCTTTGCACCTTTCAACAAGCCTTGCTTCACAAATCCCTAAATAGCTTTCTCACCAGCATGTGCAAGACACATATGCCATAATCTAGTAATGTTTGTATCATCTGTAATCTCAGAAACTACTATTTCACTTGTCATTGTACTACCCTGTAGAAAATATAAGTGAACCAGAAAAAACTTTAGCAACACTATTCCTCAATATAATTATGTGCTCCTTTGACTCCAAAGTTCCTAAAGAAATCAGATTTTTCTTCAAGTTTGGAACATACCTAACGTTTGTCAATTCTCTAACACTCCCATTATGCATCTTACGACGAACTGTACCAAGTCCTTTAGTTCTGCAAGGACTATTATTACCCATAAGAACTAGTCCACCATCTAATTCCCTTGAAATAGAGAACCATTCCTTGTTAGGACAATGTGGTGGGTACAACTCATCCATTATCCATCTGTCAGAATAATCAAGTGCTAATAAGCTTGCCAAAGCAAAATCAATCTCAATGTCTTCAAAGTAATCTACACTTAAAGAAAAAATGAAGTCATCGTCATCTTCAATTTTCGCCACATTCACTTTTGAGACTTTCTTGTATTTAGTCTTTAACTTGGGACAATCTTTCTTCCAATGCTCTTTTTGATGACAAAAGGCACACTCATCTTTTATAGGAAATTTACTTATTGACTTGGTATGAGATTTATCTCTCTTTCCACTAAACTTTCTATCATATGATCTTCCTCTTGCCACAAGTGCTTGAGCCAACACTTTATTTAATTGCTTCTCTATCTTTCTACATTCATTATTAATCAATGAATTGCATATATCATCAAATTTCACTTCATTATTTCCATGGAACAATATTGTAATCTGACACAACCCCCCTCCCCTCCCCCCCCCCCCAAAATTTACCTTAATATTAAGACAGATCGTGCTGGGATCACTATCAAATGAGATTTACCAAAACTTTCGGCATAGTCACCCTAGAAAGTAGCCAACCCTACCGGCACGAAGAACGACACTTCTATAATCTCCAGTTCAACTCAACTTGCGGAGCCTCCGTGCTCCCGCAATTTCTCAAACTCCACACTAATATCATTGGAGCCTTGGAGCTCGTAACTCGTCTTAAATCGCAACCGCTCAACCCACTAAGACAACGGGGTCAATAACAATCATACAACATTCTATAAACATCGAATCGTGTAAATTTATATTTAAAACAACGTCCACTCGGAAAGTAAACACGAGACCACACAACACTTGACGATTCACCAGTCCTCTCCTTTCTAAATCTCTATTGGGAGTCTACTAGTACATCCTCTCTCTTCTAGCGACTCGGTAACATCGATACCATTTCTGGTTCATCCCCTCTCTTCGATTCTAAACTCTCATTGCATTGCCGGTTCATCCCCTCTTTCTCGGTTATGCAATATGTAGAGACCACTAGTTCATCCCATCTCTCCTAGTGTCTCAATAATCTTCCGGTTCATTCCCTCTCTTCCGGTTCCATACACTCACCTCAAAAGATCTGACATAAGCCCCATAACATAACTTCGAGTCTCACTCGTAAACATATATACAATCACCGTCCCAGACATAATATCAAACCATCCCAAAAGTATCAACATGTTCATAAAACAACTAACTAAATGTTCAACCACATGGACCAACACAAACCAAACACACCATTCTTCTAGTACGCCGTTGATACCACTATAACAACCCAACTTGAGTTTACGTTTTGAAACCCAAGGTAGATCATTAAAGAAACGATATATATTCTAAAATAAAGGTGGTTGCACCCAAACCTTGGTCAAGATGTCTACATACAATTTTGAAAGGGATCAAACCACTCGTAGTCCAACTAATTAAAAAACTCACCCGGACAAATCCTAGCGCTCTAGAACGAAAATGGGAATAATCCAACGGGTGGATCTCCACAATTTATAAACTGAAATCCGTATTTTCGGAAAATCCTAACTATCCTTAAACTTCATCAATTGTACCCATAGTCTAACAATAAATTTCCTTACACCGACGGGGTTATTTTGAACCCAAAAACTCGGCCGGACAAGGTGACACGAGCCACCCACGTGTTGCAGGCAGTGGCAGAGCTGCTACTATTATGGTGACCAAACTTCTAACAACTTTCTAGTTCACAATAAAGTCCAAATCCAAGCCTAAACAGTCCAATTTACGAAGAACACAAAATTGACACTATTCACAAACCCTAGAAATAAAAATTCTTGATTCGAGTACTTACACTTCGATTTGGCTCAATTCTTTTTGTGGGAATGTTGCTGGGACTAAGACAAGTAAAACCCCTCAATAATCTCGAGCTATAGCGGCTGGAGGAGTGAGTTCCAACGAAAAGAGCGATCGGGGTAGCGAAGCTGCTAGGCGACATTACTCTTACACGACGGCGAGACGGGGTCGGCCACCAACCCAAATCGACAGAGGGTTGAGCTAGCTTTTGAATGGAACCGGTGTGTCGGTCTGGAGTGGCCGGACGATGGCGTTCTGACGAGGAGAAGGCAGCAGGATCAGGCTTGGGAAAACTGGGTTTTTCCCTCTGTGAACAGTGCCGCCAAAAATTTGAATCCCTTTTTTATTTTCTCCTCCTCTTTCTCACTTTAATTCCCCCATTTATACTAATTTCTAAAAATGTCCAAGTACCATTTTTGATTCATAACTTTTTCATAAGAACCCTGATTTGGGCGTGCCATGTGTCCACAAACTCGTATCGACAAGCTCTACAACTTTCGTGAAGGAAGTTTTATCGAAAAACCTATGCATCAATAGTAAATTTTTAGAGTCGTTACACTTAGTACCAATGGTCTAAATATCGGTTATCGGCATCGTATCGGTTTTGTAAAATAAGGATATAACGGGGATATATCGAGATATATCGGATTATATCGGATTTATCGTTTTTTTTAATTTTTAATTTAAATTTAATATATTTATAAACATATACTTCAAAATATTCAAAATATACCAAATAATATTAACTACTAAGTACTAATTGAACAAAAATAGGTGCACAAAAGATAGATTCAGATATTGATTATGCATTCATGCATTATAAACTCTCTCATCATAATAATCAAAGTCAAACTCATCTTCTCTATTATCTTCATCCTTATCTTCTGAGATAAAATCATCTTCATAAATCACCTTCTACCTATTTGCGTTGAAATTTCCCAAAACGACATCGTCTCCTTAAAAAAAGTCACCGAAAAAAAAGTAATAAGAAAAAAAGTCACCGAAAACAAAGTCAACGAAAAAAAAAGTCAAACGAAAAATAATCCACCGATATATCCCGATATATCGCATGTTGACTTGATATTTTGAGTTGACCGATATATTAAGGCGATTTGGCATTTATCCTATCGGTTTCTAAATATCACCGATATATCGCCGATATATCCCGATATTTAGAACACTGCTTAGTACGACTCTCGATTCAAGTAAAATGTAAAGATATAATCGTAAGGAATGAGTAAAAAGGTTCGGGGCGTATCATAATTAAATGCTCATACTCGTCAAGAAGAGAATTCAGCAAACACAAAGCTTTATCCTCATCATCAATTTGAACTTTCAAATTAACTAAATATGCAAGTATCTTATTGAAATCACTAATGTGTTCAGTCATAAAATACCTTGTTTGTAGTTGAACGGAAAAGCCTCATCTTCAGGTGAAACCGAGTTTCTGTACTTTTGACCATGTACTAGTCTTCTAATTTATGCTATAGCTCCTTTGCCGAAGTTTCCCTCATAATAAAGAACTTCTGATCATTCGCAAGACACAATCGAATAGAACCACAAGCCCACTTATTAATCTGCTTCCACTTGAAATTAGTCATGTCATTTGGTTTGTCTTCAAGAACAATATCCAATTCCTCTTGGCACAAGACATCCATCATCTTACACTACCACATGCCAAAATTATTAGTTTCATCGAACTTTTCAACTTCAAATTTAGCATTGCCAATTGATGGTCTAAGCCCACGAAGAACCTGAAAACGACTCAGTCCCTTTTTTTTTCTTCTCACCGTTAACATTATTGTCAACCATGATTTCCAAACAATATCAATATCTATCCCAAATTAGAACATATAATTAGAGTTAATAATATCTCTCTCCACCCAAACCAATACACCTGATCCTATTACTATTCTCTTCAACTACAATACACATCAACCCCCGACAACCAAGCTCTCTAGGAACTTCACTAACGGAATAGCTGCGTCACGACCAAGAGAATAAGGAGAAAGGAATACTGAGAATGACTCTGTAATTTTTATGGTTCTCTTTGTTCTGTTTCATCATCCTATACGGCTGGTCTCAAAAAACATATATATATATATATATATATATATGTGTGTGTGTGTGTGTGTCTTCACAATGTATAATTAACCTAGGACATGTGCTGCTCACATGATCGACTTGGGCCAAACCCGATATATGTAGGCCGACACCGACAATATGTGCTTTCCCTGGTGGGGAGGTATATTTATAGGTGTGTAAAGTATGAATCCTAAATATATCTGGAATCCTAGGCAGATATGTTCAATGGATCTTTTCTACTTCTCGAACGGAATGCGAATATCATCGAGCGGTCTTGGAGGTATTGAATACATTCCTAATCTAACCAGGTAATATGAACCTTTAAATGGTCTAGGAATCAGTTGGTCTTCTAGATGCTTCTTATTCAATCAATAAGGTTCATAACATTTATAAAAGTATCCTCGAATCGTAGCCTAACAAGGCGATTTAGCTCTTGAAAAGCCAACTAGCCAAGTGAGCGAAAGAGCTATCTTCTGAGAATATATTGAAACTAAGCTGGTTGCTAATATGAGCAGATTTATTTTGTACCTTGCTCGGGAGAAGTGAAGAATTCAGCCCTGAGGACCTCGCACTACATTCAACAAGTAGGTGCTGTTCCTCGTTCATGTCCAGAAATTGTTATAGTTTCTTACCAATATATGGGAGGCACGTATCATTAGCCATATTACCATGACCCTAACCCAAACAAATTATAATAAGTGCAGAGTTCCTCTCAGGATTCTCCTTCAAATTATAATTAGTGATTCTTCCAGTCCGTATACTAATATCAAAAATGTGAAATTCCCGCAGCACTATGAGCTCTAAAATCTGGTTCATACCAGTGACTAGTAAGTGTGTACAACAAGCAAGAAAAGACAATGTTATCATTCTGTATCATGGCATATCCTATCAGTCTTCTTTAGCCCGTGCAAAATCAACTAGGTACTGATTCAAATGCTGACCAAATATTTTTGTAGAGAATGACTCTGTAACATGCCGCCGAGCTTCTGCACCCATTCTCTGAGCCATCTCTGGGTCTAGAATGAGCTTAGCCATAGCCAGGGAAAACTCTATTGGGTTACTTTCACAAAGAAATCCTGTTATACCATTCTGAACTGTCTCTACAGGACCCCCACTGTTGCATGCAATAACTGGTTTATGGGCCGCCATTGCCTCCAGAGGAACGATGCCAAAGTGTTCATCCTGTGATGTTGACAGATCAAATATTGAAACTCTTTTCCTACCATATATTGGATTGGAATAACAGCGGACAACAGTGTGAACTTTTAACCTTTGGCGTGTAAATGACACATAGGCATTGGGAGAGTAGTGCATTTCTTTCGGCTGTTGAGCAAGATGTGATGAACTTAACCCGATTGGAAATTCCTTCCCTTTGTGCTAAAATTCTGAGCTCCTCCAAGTACTCGACATTTTCTCTTAACCGATTGTCAAAGCCACCTAAAAACAATCAACGTGTAAGAGAAATTCAATAAAATCAAAATGAAATGATGTTGCACTCATAACTTCTAATGTCAAACAGTCAGACATAAGAGTATAATTAGTTAAGAGCATATGGCACACATATGGGTCAGGTTTATCAAAACAAGGACACAACATAAGCTAAAGTGATGTTGCACTAATACATCACTATCAACCCAAGAATTGAAATAGTGTTAATACATCACTATCAACATTTTCCAAAATCCAGGATGAAACATAACTAGCTGCCAGCTCATATGATCCCAACAATTTACTGCCAATTTGCACCAACAGATACTGACATACAGATCCCTGAACCTTAAATTCCCCATCAATTCCATGCTAATACTTGCTCCAATTAAGACTCCTATGAACTAATGAAACTAAATGAAAAGCTTAATCATGTGATAGAAAACTTCTTGGTGATTGAACCTAAATGAAAAGCTTAATCATGTGATAGAAAACTTCTTGGTAATTGAGCACCTAGCCATTATAACAGGTGACATACTCCCACAAAACATACTTTGAAGACTTATTAACTAGTAGAAACGGCTACTCTGTCAGTAAAATTAGTTGGACCAAAAAAAAGTAGGAACATGCCTGCAATTGTCAAGGAAGCTTCAGCCAGATTATCTCCTTCAAGGGAGCGAAGCATGGCAAGAGCTGAAATCGCCAAGTCTATATTCTTTTTCCTCTCAAAACGGTTGATAGAGAGAAATTTTAACCTGCCAAAAAAACATAAACAACTCTAAGCCTCCAGATCAATTTATATAACAAAGACAATGTTTTTGCACTACAGATGTATAAGTATGTTCTTTACTTGTGAGAATTTCTAGGTTCATCGAATTGATTCACATTGACAGCTGGATAAAGAACAGCTGGCTTAATCCGTCGTGCATCGAGATGCTTGAATGTCTTTGCAAATGTCAATGCTGTAAATTTGCTGTTAACAAGAATCTTATCAGCCATTCCTGCAGCAACATATGTAACATTTTGTTTTATGATCCGGAAAGATATAGTAGATATCTAAAGCAAAGGAACACGAAGTATTCAGTAAAGACATATCCAATGAATACAAGAAAAGACATGGTAAGGAATCGGACCTGTTGTCATTTCTTCTATATAGTCTATTGGTTTTCTATATATCCTCCTCAGAATAGTTGTGTGTTGAGCCAGCAATAAATCTGGAAAATGACAATAAAACAGAACCTGCGAACCAAAGAGGTAACACATACAACAACTATAATACTAGGAACCACCAGATAATTACTAGAAAATCAAAGCTGCGAATACCTTTGTCGACTTCTTAAGCTTCAGCAATGGGATGACAACAGAGACCTGATCGACTAGTATTACATCAAACAACGGCCACATGACTAGTACGCAGAGGGCAACATACAGGCACCGCAGATATGCACACAAAGCATGAAGACGGTAGAAAACATGCCGGGGTAGGAAAGCACCATATACAGAAACTGGAAAGGCACCTGGAAAACCAAATGACATTATAACACCAAATCATTCTCTAAGTGAGAGAAATAAACTGATAATTTTTTCCTCCACATATCCAAATAGCCAAAAAAGTGTTCACATAATACTCCATTCTCCAACCCAAATGCCTAAATCAATATCCCTCTGCAAATCCTATCTAAAGGTTTTCAATTCCACCCATATTTCAGCAGAGGCTGACAGCTATCAGAGTTTATAGAAGCTTCTGTTCTATTGCATTTTGTAAACTGGGTTATTGTGTAAGCTTCTAATTGAACTCTTTACATATGATCACAACCCCATTATGCAATTCCAAATGTTTAACAATATACTAGTTTAAACTTTCTATTCTTTTCTTTACATCACAACCCCATTTACACATTCATACACAAACCATTGATTGCAAAAATCAAAACTTGAAGCATAGAAAAAAGCACACAAACCAGAGATGGTCTCCTCAAAGCATCGATTTTTATCATGGTGTGATGTAAATAGATGAACTTTATGCCCATGCGAGGCCAGCTCAACAGCCGCATCCACAATCAGTCTCTCTGCTCCGCCTACACATTCACAATTCACAGACAACTTCAACCCAAAAGAAAAAACAAACCTTCAATACTAATTACAGTAAGATTAAAACCCAACAAGAAGGAGAAGAAGAAGCTGATAAATTTACCTATACCCAGATCGGGATGAATAATCGCCACCTTCAACTTTGAGCTCCCTCCTCTCTTCGCCATTCTCTAAATTCTCAACTCAGAAAAGCTCAAGTCTTTAGCTTAACAAAGTCAAAACTAAGTCGGGTCGGGTCGGAGCTCTTTATATTAAATTGGTTCCGGGGCAAAGGCTATAAAACTGCTCAATTGTGTTTCTTCAGTTCTCATTTTTTTAAGTTGAAAGAAGAAAAAGCGGGGAGAAATGACCGGAGAAGAACTAGCGGGCCCACCAGCGCCGAAGCTGCTCCGTCTGCTATATTTCGTCGGCGCCGGATGTAAGTTTCCGTCGATTTTTCACTTAAAGATTTGATTTTTGAAGGAAAGTTTGAAGCTTTTTTTTATTATATTGTGTGATGAGTTTTTGTTTATTTGGGTAGTCATTTGCACTGTTGGGGTTAACAAATGGCGTGAGCTGCAGCGGAAGTCGGTCATTTTGGAGCAGCAGAAGCAGAAGCAGCTGGCCCGGAATACCGCAAATGCCCTTGAATGATGTCTCAGGTAGTGATTGTAATGTAATTTTGACTAGTGTGAAATTGTGAATTGGTTTTGAATAAATTTTTGGTTGCAATTTTTGCATCCCTTGGATTTTAAGTTAATGCAATAGAGATTGGTGAATAAGATTTGAGTTTGAGCGTTACTTTGGTTGCTATGTTTAGCTCTTGCTGAGCTTAAGTTAGAGTGAGTTTTGGAATGATAATAGATGTTGGATTAGCTTGGTTGTGTTGGTGATTTGGTGCACAGGCTGTTTGTAATTTGGGTCTTGAATTATACAGAACAAAGGAGCACAAGTTGTTTACTTTTTGTTATTTGTTTTGATTTGAACTTCGCAAATATGAGTTTAGAGCTCTTTGTCGGGTCGATGAAACTCTTAGTTTACTCGAGGTACAATTTTCTGGCTGTTATTGTTTCTGATGGCAATTTATAGACTCAACTTAGGCATGGCTTCTTTCAGAATTTTAGTTCATTGTAACCAAAGGCTGGTGATTACAATACTTGAAGGTGTAGCTAGCTCATTAATGGTATTGGTGAGGTATTATGAAATAAGACCGAACGAGTGAGTTATTATGACCATGATTCTATTATGGCAGAGGGTATATCGTGATGTTAGTTAATCCCCTTTTGAGAACTCAGGGAATCCCTTTATAATCTCTGGTACTGGTAGCCTGGTTCAATGCATAACACATCCTCCAATCAATCATTCAATACACTGTAGTTCCCTTTTGTCTCTAGTTGCATACGAAATTTATGCATTTGATTTGAAGAAATGCAGCATATTCTTATAGCTATAGCACGTGATGCTTGATTGCTACTATATTTTTTGCAAAATGAATTGGAGTGAGTATCTATTATGTTGATTTCACCCCCTTCTCATTGAGCACTTTGCTCCTACAACAGAATACAAATTTAAGAGTTCACTGTGCACATATCAGATAAACACACCTGCAAACGCAAAGTCAAGTAGTTTCTATAAGAATGTTGTTTGTCACAATGGTTCCATTTGTTTTATGCTTTTTAATTTTCATTGGCCAATTGCATTGGTTCATAGCAGTTCAGAGAAACCTTATTTATCCATAATCATCAATAATCACAATAGAATAGTTGAGCAATTGTTGTTAGAATACAACTGTGAGTCATATCCGCAACCAGCTATATATATACACATCTAGAGACTGTGCACGCCTGCTTGCTTTTGATGAATAATAACCATTGATGAATTGGTGCAGGTGACGCTTGACGAGTTCAACAAACTTTTGACTTCAGTTGTGGATGTAAGGGTAGCAGTATTGCAGTGGGTGAACATAACCAGCATTTTGCCCCTTACTTCTGTAAGCAACAGAAGAAGTTATGAAGCATTTTGTTTTGTTTTGTTTTGAGTAAGGTAGTTATGGAGCATTTTGATAAGCTAATCATAAGGAAAGATACTTTCACTCCCTTGGATGGGAATATATGGTAGTAATTGTTGGGTTTCTTGTCAGACTGTCAATCCTTCTGTTACTTATGGGTGTAAGTCTATATCATTATAAGTTTATCTGTAATAGTCACAGGGACATGTCTTCGTTTTAATTTTGCACGCAATCTCCATCTTTTCTTAGTTTTGGTCCATACCCTCAAAACCTCGAATCTATCCCCAGCCATTACAATTATACGTCTCAACTCCTTGTGCTTTCTGTGAGGTTTGGCTTTCTGTATGTACTCTGCCGTTCCGATTTGTAACTTTGCCCTAACAAGGCTTGAAGAGCTTGTATTGAACTGGGATTCGACAGAATACACATTTCTTACTGATGCTTTGATATACTTTAATAGAGGCCAAAAAGGATCAAGGGATACAAACAAGAGGGACATATGGATGCTCAACCAGAAGGCAAACAGGCTCTGGCAGAGATCGAAATGGTCCATGAACTAGTGCTACAGCTTAATATAATCTGCATTAGTGATTGAAGATATCCTAACAATGATCAGTGAATCTCCCAACCATGATCAGTCACCCCTTTGTTGATCCAAGACAATCCCACTTAACTATCGAATCAGCCCTTTGAATTTTGCCATCACTTATGAAGCAACCATCTTTGATGGAGAAGACAGGCATATGTACAGAATCGAGCAATAGCTAGTCTTATAGGTTGAAGTGGAGCTGAAAGGCAACGCTTGTTAATTGCTGCTCGCTAAGCAAGGCATATGTCACAATTGTGGCACTGTAGAGGGTAGTCTGAGAGAGCCAGACGGCTAAGAACCAAGTGCATGATATCATTAGACACTTGCTTGGACCAAAACGTCATCATCGTTCATTCATCACCATTTTGTTTATGGCGCGTATAAACAACTAATGAGCCGTGACCAAATTTTTGATAGGCTTCTAAGGTCTAGCTTTCATCTTCATGATGAGCTCTACCTGCTTGCGGCAAATAATCAAAGTTGTGTCCTACATCATTTACAGTTTCATGGCACTCTTAAAATCCAGATATTTAAAGAAGAGATACCAACCTTTAAATTCAGTGACGTTTTTGGTCTTAAAAGTAATTTTAATCAATTCTAACGTTCCATATATATTTATTCATTTTATAAATTGCTTAGAGAGAAAGTAAGCAGAGTGAAGTTGATTTGTCAATTGGGCCAAGTAGTATATAAGAAAACCGAGACCTCCTCCTAAGACCTCCACGAAGCCAGTACGTGCCTCTCACTCCCACCCTAGACGACCTAAACCTCATTGTGCCATAAGCCATCCAATGTTATATACAGGGGTTTGTCTATCTGACCCCTCTTTCTTTCGCTCATCACTGCTTCAGACCCCTCTCATTACCCAAACCTGCCACTACCAACGGTCACTCTCCGCCTACACCGATGAACGGCTTCACTAGCTTCAGCGATACGTGGTTCCAGAAGCTCCATCGCCTGGCACAGCAGCTCTCCTCCTGCCCCAGACACCCCACCAGCACCGACCACAAGCACCATCTCCTGCACGTCATCAACAAGGTCATGTCCCACTACGCCGAGTACTACCAGGTCAAGTCCCTCGCCGCTGAGCAAGACGCCCTCTCCGTCTTCGTCGCGCCGTGGGCCACCACCCTCGAGCGCTCCCTCCACTGGATCGGTGGATGGCGCCCCACCACCGCCTTCCACCTTGTCTACTCCGAGGCCTCCATCCACTTCGAAGCCCACATCATCGACATCCTCCGCGGCTTTCTCACCGGCGACCTTGGCGACCTCTCCCCTGCCCAGTTCCACAGAGTTAGCGAGCTCCAATGTGAAACTGTACTCCGTTATCCTTAAAATTATGCATGCATGCAACATCAACTATGTTCGTGTTGAGAATATATATAGCGCTTTTGGTTATTTGATGTACTAATATTTGATCTATACTGGTCAATTGATTCTTCAGGTGAAGGAGGAGAATGTAATATCGGAGGAGTTATCAGAATGGCAAGATGGAGTGAGCGAGCTAATGGGAAGTAGTACCGATCTGGATGTGAAGACGGGTCAGCTGACGAGCGTGTTGAAGAAGGCAGATAATCTGCGGCTGAGAACGGTGAGGAAGGTGGTGGATCTTTTGACGCCGCAGCAAGCGGTGGAGTTCTTGATCGCTGCTTCCGAGTTACATTTCGGAGTCCGTGGATGGGGAATGACTCAGGATCGACAACGTGGGAATTTCTGATTCACTTACTCTGATTTGACGCTGGTGGATGCGGGTGGTTAGATGATGATTGGTATTATATACAACTTTGTTTTGTTTGCAGTCTGAATTGCTAAATGAGGCTGTTTTTCCATTACGTCTTTTGCTAAAATCTATGTTTTTCGTTGTGTATTCTCTTTCAATTCTGAAAACGTTAATAAGAATCATGTGAGATTCACCATTTGATACGTTAATTGCGTCGGCATATGAGACTTTTCTTTCTGGGCGGAGATATTTTGAGCAGCCATGCATGCAGAGCCTAGCATGAACAAAACTTTAAACGTGTCTGAAGTTAACCCTATTAAGCCATGCATGATGACACATGGGGTTCGCATGCAGCGTGTCAGGCTCTTGCAAAGCCAAGTGAGATGCACAGACGGGAGCAATACCTATATTATGCTATTCGCTGCAATAGAAAGTTATTGAATTGTACCAATGGATCGATCGTGTCGATCTATATGTTTTGATTCAGGCAATACATTCTTCTGTTGATTATGACCTACGTTTTCGGGTTTTACAAGAGTGAAGGCAATTTCCTTCTGGTTTTCGCCTCATTTATGAATGACGATACTTGGTAGCCTCATATATGAACGATAATTGATATATAGCGATCGCGCTCTTGGTCGCATGTTTGGTGTCTCAAATGTGACGATGTGGTATTGATCGAATTAGGAATGAAGGACTTGATTGGGAAGAAGAACTTATAGTGCTGTAGAATGTAGAGATTTACAAAAGAAAAAAACATCTTAGCAGACCTAGCAAAACAAAGATTTATCAATTATTCAATTATATGCAAATTCAATTTATCCAAGTCCGCCTACCTTCGGTTGGTCTTCTAAAATGGGGTTTTGTTCCTACGTACTGACCGGCCGGTCAGCGATATATGATCATATGAAGACATGAAGAAGCATTTCGCTTCCCTACTGGCGTAGGTCGCAACGGGGAATCTCTCTTGCTTAACATGAACTTCAAAGGTAGTTTCTTTCTGAATTTATTGGACGCCGCCAATGTATCGATCACATGTAAGATGATAGCCAGTACTGGATATAGTCATTGGAGAATCTAGGTTATAGCTTCCAAACAATTATGCTGTCAACATCTCTTGCACTTGCATTAGTACGTTTCATTACTTTATAGATGGAATTAGCTCAAAAGCTTCTCTAATAGCCATAATTAGCTCTTCCAGTTTAGAGGAATCGAAGCCACATGTGGAACAAGACGTGCAAAGGCTGCAATTAAAATTGTCCATCCGAGTTTTTGAGAACTGTACCGCTACAAGTGAACTCCCGGCCCCCATCGATTTGTTTGCATCACAAGTTAGCTCTTCTATTTCTAATCTTAGCTTAGTTCCGGTGAAACTAAATATCAATAAGCATACCATAAAGATTCCAGCACGTACATTAAATCCCCACGTACGTAGCTAATTCAATCATAGTATATATATACACACACACACATGAGTAGAAACAGTCTCTCGTAGCTAGAGCGACCTTCTCTAAGGGGTTAAACAATCCGTGTCAACCAATAATTAATCAGCAAGCATGCATGAATGTCGGAAAGGAATCCACTTTCAGTAACAAGAAGAATCCTTATAAAAATAGAGCAAGGCTAGGGGTTTGGCTGGCTAGCCAAAATGATCCAGCAAAATTAAACAAGGCCACATGAATAGAAGAAATAACACCGGGAACCATTAGCAGAAATATCCCAACAACACAAGTAGGCTAATAGCAATGCTAGCAATCCATGATTGAAATATTACAATCCCTCAAGCAAGAAATTCAAAGTAGAACGATTAAGAAGCTAACTTCCAATGCAAGCAAGCTAGCGTAGATGTACGTACAGGCAATCAAAATAAAGTGTCAATCACCAACGGCTCACCATGCATGTATGAAATTTCTACATGATCGACTAGTCCAGATGTAGTAGTGTTCGAGCAGATAAAGAACCCGTCGTCGCGTCACAGTGAGTCGTTTGTTCCTTCACTTCTCCGCCGAAGCCGGTGCCGGTGGTTTGACCGCTGCAGCAAACGCCTCGTCACCAATCGCGGCTCTCACTTTGTCAATCAGCTGACCCTGGCACATCTTGTTTTCCTCCCTATAAACCCTGATCAACTCGACAACAGTGGCCATCTGTTCGGAAGGTACAAAGCCCAGGAGCCTTTCCAAAAAAGCACGCCAATTGTTGGTGTACCTAGGCCCCAAGGCACCACTGGCCTCAGTAGCATATGTTGCATAAACCTCTAGATGACGAGGAGCCTCGAAGCTTATCACAAGATCAGCACAAATGCGAGAGCTGGCGGCACTAGCAGGCACATAAAGCCTCCTAGCACGGTCAAGACTGTCGCAACTGGAATCGAAATCGGGTTCAATATGGTTTGAGCCACAAGGGACCAATTGCACCTTCTTCCCCATTATGACCCGGCACAGCACAACGTGCCTTACCCCAGCTTCATCAACCTCACACGACAATGCAGCATCCAAAGAATACGCAGCAGGAACCAACAGAACAAGGCCACCACCACCTTTGGCATCCACAGCGCTGAACCCATGTTCCAAGATCCGAGCAATCTCCGCCCTCGAGCCGCTGTACAGGGCTGACCTGATATGGGCATTCTGGACATTTCCCTCGCACTTACGAACCGTCTCGGCCAAGAAAGCCCGGAAGGCTTCGAACCGGGCGCGACGGGTCAAGTTGGAATCCGGGTACTTGTGCACCTCCACCACCGTGGTGGTTCTTCCGCCGGCAAATCCCATGCCGGAAACGAAGTTCCGCTTGATTGATGACAGCTCCACGCAGCTTTCCTCCACCCTGGCGATCGTCCCGTTCCTGACCAATCCAAACGGGTCCGGACCCGGTGGAGGTGAAATGGATCGAACGAGACCCGACCCGGTTTCTTTGTCTCTCTTGTCCGCCTCCGAAGCGGCTGCGGCATCGCCGGCACCGTAACCGGAGTGTTGACGATTCTTGACCTCCGTTGCGTCCGCGTTGGAGCTGGAGTCTTGATTTTGAACCATCTGATGGGTCTGCGCCATGAGAGAGAGAGAGAGAGAGAGAGTTGAAGTATGAAAATGTGGTTAGAGAAAGAAGAAATGGATTTTGATCATGAAAATGTTATGAAATGAGTCGTAGGGAGTGGAGCAGAGAGAAACCGTTAAGCCGTGAACTAAAGGTGGTTTGTTATGGCCTTGAGGGTGTTCTTGGAATTTAACAAATAGCGCTGACAACCTTTTCTCTGAGCGATTGTTGGAAAGTGACGTCGTTTTTTGGTAGTGAATTGAGTAACTGGATTCAATTGTATTAAGAATTATGGGGTGGATTATTCTGATATCGTAATTGATTTTCACCAGACGTAAATCAAATCAAATGATGAAAAGGGACCGATACATAGTTCTTTTGTTTTGTGTGGAATATAGAATGAAATTCGGTTTTGTTATCACTTTCTTACGTTGATTATATTCATAGTGACGGCGGTTTGTTTGATTATGGACATCCACTTACCAACTATATATAGTCTGTAGAGACCAACATGATTTCTTTCCATTCCACAACAGGCTCCCCAGTTTAGTATCATTAAGATATTTCACTGTTGCAGATAGCGGGGGAAGATTGGTTGCTCGATCCTTTCAGGGTTATACAGGCCATGTTGTTTATTCAAAATACAGGCCATATAAATTGAGAACACTACGCCCACAATACGTTTAAGTGACGGATACTGCCCGTCGCATAAAGTAGATATAGCGTCGCTATAGTCCTCAAGCGACGCATGTCCGTCGCTTAAAATTCGTCCCTCCAGGTCTGAAGCGACGACAAGATTAAAGTTCGTCGCTTTATCCAGACAGAGACGACGACATTAGTGTTCGTCGCATAGTACATCTCCCGACGAACATATGTGCCTTAGGTGATGATATTTTTTGTCGCCAAATTGTTAGGCCACGAGAGCTTTTCCTTGTTTAGGCGACGACCTTGTGTCGGTAAAATGTTAGACGACGAACATTTACTGTCGTCACTTAGGATTGTAGCGATGATGAACAGCATCTCCATCGCTTAAAGTCCATTTAGGGAAAAAATAAGAATCAATTGTTGTGTGCCCATTATTCATTACACATAAACCTGCCTATTTCACACAACCAATTGACCAAACATGCAATTCACACAAGACCAAAGAAAATGCCATTTCACAAGAAAGTAGAACCATTCCATAAATTTCAACACATTTGTTTAATACACAACTAGCAACTATGCAAAATATGTATTTCCACAAAATAACAACCGTACCCAAGTGTTTTGCTACCAAAATCCCTTAACACCTTAAACACAACAGCCTAGAACCTATGAACTACTACCTACCGGACGCTGCACTTATGTAGCCAACAAAATTGCCTCCAAGAGCGCTAAACGCGCTTCAAATGCTGCCTTACACTCTGCTAATTCAGCAGATACACAATCAGCTCTTTCTTTGTCAGCTTGCGACTCCTCCCTTGCAATCCTCAACTCCTCTTGAGTTTCTTGATTGGAGCTTCCAAACTGGCGTGGTCCACCACTCTTTTTTCCTGGCATTCTTAGGGCTCTTCTCCCACCTGCCATTATAACAACACATTAACAGATTTTGAACAATGCAAAAACTACAAACAAGAACAAATTTTACAAATGCAAAGCTTTAAAAGTAATAGCTACTTTTTTTCATTTAGTCATGATTTCCACTGCTTCTATATTAGCCTAAGTCTAAATGAACAGTCTAAATTAACAAGCATATATACAATATGGTAATCATTATATAGCTAACAGCCTAGTAGTACGTAATAGCAAAAAACTATAAATTGACTTTTATAAAAGACAACATCAGTTTAATAATAATCTCACAAACATTTAAAAAATAGGAATTCACCTCTTACTTTTCTGCCCCTCCTATGTGAAAAGCCTCATCAAGGATTTCAATCTCATTTAATTGTGTCCCAGTCCCGAAATTTCGAATGATAAAAATTCGAATTCGAAGCCATGAAAACTCTAAAACAATCTCAAATATATTGAAATCATCTTATAATAACAGTGTATCGAAATTATAGATAAATGTACTCGTAAAACACTGGACGACCCATCTAGTCGTCCAATAACATCTGAAATTATAGGTACTCATTAAACAATAGGCAACCCATCTATTTACCCAATTACATTTAAAATACGGGTACTCATGAGACCAAACAACCCTTCATTACTCCTCATGCAGTACACCGACAAGTACTGGGCAACCCATATGGTTACCTAAAATCATGTAAAACATGGGTACTCATGAGATCCAGGTACCCATCTGTTACCCCTCATGCAGTACATCGACAGACACTGGGCAACCCATATGTAACCCAATATCACTCAAAAATATGGGTACTTATGAGACCCATGCATCCCATATGTTACCCATCATGCAGTACACCGGCAGACAGACTAGAGCTCTAACTGAATCGTAAATGATACCCGGCCAAGACTCGGTTCCGATTACTGCTAACACGTCTGAAGACAAAAAACATTTTAACAAGACTCAATGTTAAAACCACATACAATAACAATCCACACATGTTATTGTACTACAACCAAACGACTCTTGCATAACAATATGAATATAGTCACAACATTATAATCTCACATTTGAAATAAAACCGAAACATTATATAATATAGCAACCCATATATATGTATCGTATTTACCATTTTCGTACACATACACAACCCACTATATGATATCAATGTCACGGTTCACTCTTTTTAATAATTCAAAAATATAAGTCACCGCCAATGGTAGACATGTCATAGTGAGATTTACTCACATTAACCATAGTCCATAATCACTAAAACCTTTTAAAAATTATTTATTAAAATAGCGTTTCACTTACCCATAAACCATAGACGATTAAGTTCATATACTTTAAACCAAAACATATTTTTTTTAAATAATTTTTATAAACTAGTGATGCAATGACTATGGTAACAACTCAAACTAAATTCAATAATTATAACACTACTTCGATCATGATGATCATTGTGAGGTTTACTCACCTTATTTCCTGCGTGCAACTTCCATTACACCGAAAACGATCCCCTCACTCGTTTCGTCGGTCACATAATAGCGTGATAAAATGTTTAGTAAACAATACGTAAAATATCAGGTGACGATTTCATTACATCTAAACATTGTTCATAAAACACTGCTCATAGAACACTATTTGTGTTTTACTGTTTACAGAACACTGTTCATGCCCGCCACTGTTTTCCGACCACCACTAATTACCACCAAATTTCACCACCATAATCTAAATGACATTCCCTAACAACTTTCTAGTTCACCACAAAGTCCAATTCTCAGCCTAAACACTTCAATTTAACAAAAACCGAAAAGCCCCAATTTAAAACCTGGGATTTCTTTTCTTCGATTCTCCTAGTACACAACGATTTGGGTTAAATCTTTTGGAGGGTTTGTAGTATGGAAGGAAACCTTCAAACTAGAACAAGAATCTCACCGATTGGTGGCCGGAGGAGGGAGATCCGGCGAGGTGAAGTTCGGCGAAATATGCACTTTCGAGGCAACTTCCGGGCTTCACCTCTTCCAAACGGTGGCAAGATCGTGGGTGGCGCTGCCACCAATCGACAGGGGACATGGCAACCTTTCAAACGTGACTGGTGCGCCACTCTATGGTGACCGGACGACAATGATCCGGAGGCCCAAAGTCGGTCGCTTGGGGAGAGAAAAATATGGGATTCTCGAGGGTGAACAGTACCCATGAACAACACCGATCCGAATTTCTGATTTTTCTCCCCCTTTTTCTCTTTAATTAACTTATTTATACTATTTTCCAAAAATGTCCAAATACATTTTGATTCGTAACTTCTTCATACGAACTCTGATTTAGGCATGTCGCATGTCCACGAATTCGTATTGACGAACTCTACAACTTCCATGAATGAAGTTTTTAGAGATTCTTAACTGATAAAATGTCAACTGTTGACCCGTCACGGTAACGTTTCCGTGTATAAATCGATCGAACACTTTTGTTTTCTCCCTCGTACTATATAATCGGATTATCACCAATTTAAATATCTCCGAATAATAATTAGTAAATAATTATAAATTTCCGGGATATTACAAATTGTGACATTGGGTCCACTTCCAAACCTCCAGTGACTGCCTCTTCTCTCTGTCTCTTTTTCTCCTCAAGCTTTGTTTGCAATTGTTCTGCCATAGATGCACATTGATTAATATTTAAGCATCAAAAATATTTATTTAACAAGTCAACAATACAACCAGCTAGCAATACTTAAGGGGCAGAAGCTCACCAAAGCTTGCTTTTCGTTCGCTTCTGGTCCGTACACTTCCAGCAGAACAGCAATATAGGGGGCTGGATGCCTTTTCTTGAGGTGCTCCTCAACCCTGCAACTCATACCCCGTGCACCGAAGTGGTGGTTGATTGGATTGAGATTGTTGTTGTGATTAGCTTTGTTGCACTCACACATGGCCTCAAAATAAGGAAAACATAGAGTTAGTCACTAGTTGAAATTATTAAAACGTCAAAATATAGAACAATTTAAAGCAATAAGGTGAGATGATTTACAATATAATATTTGTCTTGCCACTGTTTTACCAACCACTACCACTGCTCCGGCCAATGCAAAAACTCAAGGGGAACAACATTAGGTGCCTTCTCCAAATAAAACTTCTCGTTGGCCATAAAGTGTTGTCAGCAGTCATGCTTCCAATCTTTGAATTGTCGTCCAGCCTCAGAGTCTATCCACTCCAACATATTAAAGTCTGATTCCTCTACAACATAGTTGGTCTACAAAACATCATCACTAATTATTGGAGTGGATAGACTAACTATGTTTTGTAGACCAACTATGTTGTAACATTATTACTCACTAATTTTTTATACCGAAACACAAAAAAAAAATTCACAGTTGTGGAAAAATCACTTACATGCAGGAATTTATGCACTATAGCCCTCTCTACATCGTCAAGATCAAAATAAGAATTCTACTTCATCGGCACCTTGGACCGGACACAACTACCAATGTCCCTAGACAACAAGCTGCAGTTTTTATCTGAATGGGGGCCATTGTGGAAATCATATCATTGCAATAAGATCTTGTGTCTCATAGCCTTCACAATGTAATTGGTCTTGTGGCTGGCCGCCTCCGCTGTTGCTGGCCTGCATCAAACAACAATAAGAAACACATTGAAATAGTCCACAAGAACAAAACAAGAGAAAACAATAATCAATGAAGAAAGAACAATGAGATAATTAAAATATATGTTACAAATCATACTTTTTCAACTTAAAACTACATCAACAAGTCGCGTAAGAGATACTTCAACATAGGTTCTTCATATATAACTCATCAACATTAACCAAGCTCGTCCACAACTTCAATTTAGATCAATGAATGACCACAACCAGGCCTAAAAGATCCTTCAAATTGCCAAATTAACTGGTAGATAAACTGAACTTAAAAAACTCTACGACTTATTTATTAATCATAGAATCTCTTGTACTAGGCTCATCATTATTCAAGACACATAGTAAGGTAGTACAAGCACGCATAGAATACAAGAACAGAACTAGAAGAGACCAATAAGAATCAGAATCAAAACCAAAACCAAAACTAATTCATGAAAGAAACAAATAAGAGAGATATCACCATAACATACTTCATCCAAACAAATAAGCATCAAAAAAATCCAAATGACTATAAACCAAACAAAAAAAAATCAAGTTTCGAATTCAAAAACATACTTAGTGGCACCAAGATCTTCTTATACCTAATGCTCAAAACCGGCTCGAAAGAGGTGGAACCGCCCTCTGCGGTGGTGGTGATGGACATGGCGTCGTCATTGACTTCGTCTTCAAAGTTTTCAAATGGGGGAGGCGGAGGACAAGCTATTGTATCCAGTTGGGGAGGCGGCGGAGGAGCATAGGCCGAAGTGGCTGCCTCAGCTGCTTCTGCGGTGAAGGCTGCTCGACGAGCAGCGAAGATGTGCAAGCGTCGCGATCTGGGTTTACCCAGAGCCATTGATAGGGTTCTCGGTGATTGTTTGGGTTTGGGAAGTGATGCTGAGGGTGGTGAGAAATAGAAAGAGGGATAGATCGATTTAGGGAGAGTGGTCGGTTTGGTTTCTGGGGAGAGAGGCCAACGATTTGGGATCGATTTAGGATTTAGGGTTTCCCAGTTAATTTGAAAACTGAGAGAGAGAGAGAGAGAGAGAGAGAGAGAGAGAGTGACGATCGATTTGGGATCGATTTAGGATTTAGGGTTTCCCAGTTAATTTGAAAACTGAGAGAGAGAGAGAGAGAGAGAGAGAGAGAGAGAGAGAGAGAGAGAGAGAGAGAGAGAGAGAGAGAGAGAGTGACGATCGATTTAGGATCAATTTAGGATTTATGGTTCGGTTCTTTAGTCTTATATACCCTCACATACCTAACAAACTTAATAAACGCTCGTCGCCTAAGTTAATTTAGAAATGAGTTTAAATTTTCAGCGAATTTTTTGTGGGAGACTTTAACGCGCCAATTATTTGGTTTAGAGTGACGGCAAATTGTTATTCCATCGTAAAGTAAAAATTGGCCTAAATTTTTGGCGCAAGAATTCTAGCGACGAGCTTAGCAAAGGTCATCGCTTTAAAGGGTGTCACATAATGTATGTTTTTCAGACTCATTTTCTTCTAGTTATAAGTTTACACAATATAATGCATTGATATAAAACACAAGTCCAAACATTCAAACATTAACATAGAACAATTCATACATTCACTCGGTAAGTTCAAATATCATAAAACATAAGTTTTGATTTCGTAATTTTAAAATATAAATTATGTAGGCTATATCGATCATCATGGGGACCAACCATGCCCGTCATATTCTTCATCATTATCATCATCACTTTCTTCTTCTTCTTCTTCTTATTCATCGCCCATGTTGACATCATCGTCCGCCCCCATTTTTTCATCTTGTGAGTAATAACCCAAATCAATGGTAAAACTAGCAATTAGACTGTATACTGAGAATGCTTCTACTATAGGTTATTGATAGGGTTCTTCGATATGATTTCCCATTGGATTTCTCCTCTCCTCATGTATTGCCAGTGTACTGGCATTGTAGACATTTATGTGTGACATCTCATTGACGACCTTCCAAGTCTCACTGGCCTTCAGATCTTCTAGGTAGAAAACTTGTTTTGCTTGTGTTGCAAGAATAAAAGGGTCATCCTCATACCAACTAGTGGATGTATCTACTGATAACAAACCATGATCCATCTTAGTGCTCCCATCCTCGTTAGGGTCAGTGATGAACCATTTCCACTTGAACAAGACCACTGACATGTAGTTTGTATACAATAGTTCGACAAAGTATTCAACAATCCCATAGAACTTACCATTAAGTGTCTCATACATCACCCCACTGTTCTGGGTCTTCAAGTATTGATCTTTTCACCATGATACGAACTTTATGTCGTTCACATAACACGCTGCATAAAGACGGTGTTTTTGTGGTCTTTGAGCCAATTTGAGCACCTATGGATAGTAGGACAAGTCTTTCTTTCGTCTAACATCATCGATCTGTAAGATGGAATCCTGGAAAACATTAGTGCAAGTTGGATTGTACTAGTAAAGTTATATTAAGAGGAAAAAGCTTTTATGCATACCCATCTAAGGAAATACGGCAGAAAATGCTTCTTACGATCGGCCTCGCTCTTCAATGGATAACGTTTCTCACACTGAACTTTATGTTTGTCGATATAGTAAGATACTTCTTCACATCTTCTAAAATAGTCTAGTGAGCCACATCGATATCTTGTTCCCCCATCCCTTTATGACTTATAAGCTTATCCGACCGCACGAGTTCAGAAACAACATAAAGATTAAAACGTGGTGTATTTGGGATGTTTGCATCTTCTGGATATCCCACATTACGCATGTATAAACTACAGTAGGTCACACATTCTTGCGCAATGTATCGCTCAGAGATACAACCTTCTGGATAACGCATATTGTTCACTGGTTTTTTATAGTCCCCCAGTTGCATGTAATAGGAAATATACAGAGGTCAATTCAGAGGAAATTAAAACACTTTATATGTCTATTGATAATGAAAAAATTAATTTCATACCTTTCCATGGGAACATCCAGTTAAAATGTACAGGACCGATTAGCAACATTTGTTTGGGAAGGTGAACCATGAGATGAACCATGATGGTAAAGAAATGAGGAGGAAAAATCATCTCAAATTGACAGAGAATAATGACTATCTCATCTTTTATATGTCGGATTCCTCCTTTTTCAACTCTCTAGCACATAATTTTTGAAACCATCTTGACAATGCTACTAAAGGCCTGACAACGTTTTCAGGTAAGAACGGTCGTATAACTACTGGAATAAGATGTTTGAGCATTACATGGCAGTCATGGGTCTTTAGACCATGAAACTTCTTCTCATGGAGAAGACCTTATTCCTCAAACTTCTTGCATAACCGTGAGGATACTTAACATCATGAAACCATTCAAATAGTTCTTCATTGATTCTTTCCCACTGACTTCTTCGTATCCCTCTTTTTTTAGAGCAGCTCTCACTTTTGGACCGTCCTTTAACTTTCCTTCAATACCTAGAATAGTTGCAATGATGGTGTCCCACACGTTCTTCTCAATGTGCATGATATCTAGGCTATCTCACTATAATAAATCTCCAATAAGGTAACCTCCAAAACTTGCAGATGTGAGTCCAGCATATTATGTTTCTTTGATTATAAGGGACCTTAAAAGTCCTCGTGCGAGCTAAGCACAAAGTAATCATGAGAGTTTATTTTTGCCCAAATTTCCTCTCCAGAAAGAGTAGGGGATCTTGTCTTAAACTCACTGGACCCATTAAATTTGTGGCTAGTGGATCGCCAATGGTGATCTTCGGGTAGGCATCTACGGTGACCCTCCCACATATGTGTTCTGAGCAAACATCATCCAAACAAATAGGACACGCCTTATACCCATGGGTACATGAGCCTGCCAAAATTCCTAAACCTGGAGAGTCAGTGATTGTCCACAACACTGCTGCTCTCATCATGAAACTAGATTCATCATGCCGATCAAAAATATGGACTCCAGATGTGAATAATTGTATGAGCTCATCGATCAATGACTCCATAAACACACTAAGACATTTTCCTAGAGATTTTGGACTTGGAATCAACAAAGTCAGCATATTAAATTCCTTCTTCATACACATTGATGGAGGCAAATTATACGGCATCACAACAACATGCCACGTGCTATGCAAGGTTCCCATTGTTCCAAAAGGATTGAAACCGTCTGTTGCAAGTCCAAGACGCACAATTCTAATGTCATGGGGAAAACCAGGAAATGATTTGTCAAAATGTCGCCATGCCTCTCCATCTGCCGGGTGTTTGAGAGAGTCATCATCTACACACCTCTCTCCGTGCCACCTCATTGCCTTTGCAGTGTGCGGCGCCATGTACATGCGCTTCAGCCTTTTGGTCAACGGGAAGTAACAGATCACTTTCCGAGCAATTTTCTTGTTCTTCCTACCTTCTTCATGTGGCATCCATCTTGAAGTTAGGTATTTGGGACAATAATCAAGACTTTTGTTATCTTTGTAAAACAACACACAATTATACTCACATGCATACATTGTTTCATAATCCAAACCAATATCTTTCAAGATATTTTTAATCATTTTCATACTAAGGGGAAAATGTGTCCAGGATGAAGCAAGTCATTGATATAAGTACATATGTCGGTAATACTTTTGTCGGTCAATCCATTTTCCACTTTCAATTACATTGCTTTTAAGACAGTACTCAAAACTGTCTCAGTACTGCCATCATACAATGGGGTCTGGGCTTCTTGTAAAAGCATGTCATACTTTTCATAATCATCATCTACAACATCATTGAACATAGGGCCACCATAGGTAGTCGGATCATCTACTGCATAAGGATCATATCCGGCGTAATACGGGAAACCATCATGTAGAATGTCTATAGTTGGGTTCATGGAAGGACGTACATCACCACAAGAAGATGCTCTCTGCTTAATGTATTGCCTTCGTAGATCACACATGCTTGCTTCATTTGAAAATTCACCGTGTTAGGTTCATACAGTATAAGTGCTCATCATACCCCTACAAGACAAGTGTGCGTACAAGTAGTGTTATGTCACCGGTTTTTTGTTACAACAATCTCTGCATGGGCAAAGGTAATAGGCATTCCCATTATTATTTTTACGGGCCCAATTCACAAAGAGAAGTATCCCATCAAAGTATCTGGTATCACTTGTATGGTATTGCATCCAACTCTTGTCTGAAATATCTGTCATAATTGAAATATTAAATATGCATTAAGTTAGCAAACAATACAATCATGCGCATAGTATAATTCTTCTTATTGTTCTTCTTCTATATGTATAATTTAATTCTACTCATGAAGCTACAAAAAAAAAATCAACACTAAATTCTACATACATTAAGTGATGAATAAAATACTAATTCAAGTTCTTAAACATGATGTATTAATATAAGTAAACACTAAACTCTAAAACACCAAATTGAAGTTCTAAAATGAACACCTAATTCAACCTATACTCTTACACAAATAGAAAAAATGAACACTAAAATCTAGAATACCAAATTGAAGCTCTGAAAAGAACATCAAATTCAAGCTCTAAAACACCTAATTCAAGCTCTATTCTAACACAAATGGACAAAATTAACACAAAACTCTAAAACCCACAGTAAATCTCTAAAATGAACACTAAATTGAAGCTCTAAATTGAGTGATTCTAACACTAAACTCTACAATGAACCTCCAATTGCATGATTAAATAAATTAAAAGTAAACTATAAAACATCAAGTTCAAGGTGCAATAAACTCAATACATGGTAAGAAGATGAAGAAATGATGTAGTTCATACTAACCTACAATGAGAAGAGATAAGAATAAGTTTTACACCCCTAACTTTAAACTTTTCCCCAAATCGGCCTCAAAATTGCAGTTGCAGACTAATTTCCTAGTTTGAGATCCAGTTTTTGTATGTCTTTAAGGCCAACTGCTTAAGTAGATGAAAAAAAATATTTAACCGATATAATAAAACAATGGTCGTCGCTCCAGAGGGTTTAAGCGACGACAAAATATGTTGATCACTTAAGTATTGAATCTTAAACGACGGACTTATTATCCCGTCGCTCTAGGCTGTTTTGAGCGACAGATGGTCTTCCTCTAGAGACGATCTTGTTTCTCCATTGCTTAAAGTGTTTGAGGTGACAGAATTGAGCATTTCCCGTCAATGGTCATCGCCCAAAAGTGTAATTGGCGTAGTGGGTGAAGTAGAGGTCCTCTTTCTTGTCCCCAAATCGTCGACGCTATTGGTAAGCAAGCAATCTTTGGAGGAGATAGGGACGTTTGGAAGAAGGCAACAGCCAACAGATCAGGGAGATAGATTGAAGTACGTGTTACTCCTCTGCTGAGTACTTGGTGTCACCAATTTGATAGAACAAACCATCTCCTTGTCATCAAATATAAGCTTAAAACTTTTTTGATCCAAATCCTCTCCGCTAATCTCCTTTGCCTTGAAATCCATGATCAATCCGGCCAGCAAGAATTTTCATCTGTGAAGGAGGCAAGAACCTTGCCAGCGCTGCCATCACAACAGCTCTGCTTTTTACTCAGAGAGCTTCATCAATGTTCATGGCTGAAACCATAACCTTTTGATAAGCTATAAGTTTCATTTGTCGATTCAACGCACCCAGTTTCGAAGTAGGCCAGCAAACAAGGAAAATTAACTGTTTCAGGAACTATTTTCAGCGCATTTGCCATAACCTTCCCATCAACTTATCATTTCATTGCCTCAATCTCCAACGCAGCTCAGCCAAACTAATATTCTTGCCCATGTCATCGTCGCGCAATTGGTAGTTTGGCGTTCTTGCTTAAGAAAACATTAAACCAAATCCCAAGTCTTTGGCTCTTTGTATTATAGATGTTGAAGGTAACCCAAGTACGTGGTATGTAGTTAGTCAACACATTCTGGGATGTGATGTACGTACATATCTTCTCCGGGACTAGGTAGGAAATCCATTATCCCTTCTTTGTTAGTACAATAATCCATCTATAAACAAAGGCCTCTTATTACTGCATAACAAATACCCATTTATCTCCGGCTATTAATTAGGGTTTGTGTTCCTGGAAAACTTTTGCCTTTCATTTGATTCGAACATAAAGCACATCCTCTCATTATAAGCACATACTCAGATGCAGCATGGATTGTTCGAGAGTGAAAACAGTCTTCAAGAAAAACCAACAGAAGAATCATCAATAGCGCTTTATATTCCATCGGAGGTAATAGCTGAAATACTTGCAAAACTTCCTGTGAAATCCTTGTTGAAATTTCGAGTTGTGTGCAAGTCATGGTGCTCCTTAATCTCTGTAATAACCCGATTTTTCGGGTTCAATTTGTATGAATTTGTAGAAATTTATAAACTTAGAAATTTAATAAATCGCATTTTTCTTGTTTCACGACGATGTCGAATCGAAAACGTAACCGTATTCAGAAAGCTAAATTGGAAAAACATACGTTTCCGCGACGCAAAAGAGTCGACTTTTACTCTGTCGCTCATTTTCAAAAACTTCCTTTATGAAAGTTGTAGAGCTCGTCGCTACAGTTCCGTGGACACATCACGCGTTCTAATTGGACGTCATATGTGGAAGTAATTAGCGACGGAAGTTAGTTTCCGATTTTGGAAAAAGTATAACAGGGAATTTTTAGAAACTAGGGTTCCAAAAAACAGAAACCCTAATTTCTCTCTCTCCCCCACAGCCTCTCCTCTCTCTCCCTCCCCCTCACCTTCGCCGGCGATCTCCACGACTCCCGCCTACGTGGCCCTCACCGCCTATCTCAAAAGCTTCGCACGGTCCACTGCAGCGACCCTCGAGCTCCACACGCCTCCCCTCGCAGCCATGAAGCTCTCGCGTGACAACCCGAGAGACCTGCAATTCCGCCGCCTTCCAAACTCCATCTCCGGCGACGCAAGCACTCAATGATCATCCCTCTCCACCGCACCTCACCCTCCGACGCCTTCTGCGATCGATTTGGGACTCAATTCGAGCCACAACATATCCTCTCCGAAAAATCGACCCCGCCGACATCTCGAGCTTCTCCGGCAACATTCTGGTGGTTTCAAGGTTCAATCTAGGTAAGGGTTGGTTTAATGTGATTGTTGTGATTGATTGTGGTTGAATTGTGTCGATTTGGAGGAGTATCGGAGGAGGAGGAGGTGAGATTTGTACAGCCGCCTAGGGCGGCACGTGAGGGAGTGTGAAGGGGGCAGGAGGCGGCCTTAGGCCGTGGGAGGGTAGAGGGGCAGAAAAGGAGGGGTTTTGGGCGGCGTGGGCCAACTACGCGCGGCGCATGAACAATATTTTTCAAATAGTACTTTTTTGTAAAAAGTGATTTCTGTACGATAAATGTAAAAAGTAAATTACGTATAGTAAATGTAAAAGTAATTTACATATAGTAATTGTAAAAGTAATTTCTGAAAGATAAATAAGTGATTAGTATTTACTTGAATAGTAATACGTAAACAGTACGTACATGAAAAGTAATACATAAATAGTATGTACATGAACAATAATTACGTAAACACCGTAAATTGCTGATCAGTAACAGTAGAACTGATTCGGCATTTGAGGTTTTACGTAATATTTCTAATCACTTCTTATCCAATCTAGGTGATCGACTAAACAAGTGAAGGATTTACTTTCCGATTGTGAAAATTACGCTCAGGAAAATAAGGTGAGTAAATCTCACTATGACGAGTTTACCCTTGGCGGTGATTCATAATTACGTTTTATTTTAAAAGATTGAAATATGATATGTATATGATATAGTTGGTTGTGTATGTGTATAAATGGTAAAATCGATACATATATATGGGTTGCTATATTATATACTATCATATTCCTATTCAAATGAGTTTATTTATAACCCTGATATTTGTTTTATTTAAGTATGAAATCGTTTGTCTTTTTGTGCAATAACATGTGAGAAATGTATTGTACGTGGTTTTAACTTGAGTTATGTTAAAACGTTTTTCTGTCTTCGGACGTGTTGTCATGTCGGAACCTAGCCTTGGCAGGGCGACAGTTACGATTCAGTTAGAGCTCTAGTTTGTCTGCCGGTGTACTGCATGAGGGGTAACAGATGGGTTACCAGCTTATGAGTACCCATATTTTTGGGATATTGGGTAACAGATGGGTTGCCCAATGCCCGGCGGTGTACTGCATGAGGGGTAACGAATGAGTACCTAGGTCTCATGACTACCCGTATTATAAATGTAATTGGGTAAACATATAGGTTGCCCGATTTCTCATGAGCACTTATATTTTCAGATATTATTGGACAACCAGATGAGCCGTCCTGTGACTCTTGAGTACATTTATAATTGAATGTTTTCAGTATTTATTCTTGTATTACTATGCATGTTATATTGTTGTTTTACTCATACGAGCTGCAAAGCTTACCGAGTTTGTATTTGCAATCCCAGTGCACTTATTCGATGGTGTAGGGGATAGTTCCGCATGTATGGATTAGCAGAATTGGCGGACTACTCTGAAGAATTTGAAGTTTCTTTATTTTATTTTATGGTGAGGATTGAGATGATTTTACATGTCCATTTGATATAATTCTTGAATTATAAATAGGTTTTGTAATAATCAATTCGACTGAGATGTTTTTTGAACTCAGTAATGATACGCTGTTATGATAAGATGATTTCGAGTTATTGAGATTGTTTTAGAGTTTTTCATGACCTCGATTTCGAGTTTCTTACTTGAAATTTTGGGGCCGTGACAGTTGATATCAGAGCGTAGGTTGTGTATTTGGAGATCTATTAGTATCATCGAGGAGCGATGGCCCGACTGCAGCGGACCCCCATCACATGCTTTTCGGTATTGATATGTCGCTAGGTACGCAAGAGTGTTAGGAGCGACACCTTAAGGTTTGGTCCTCTAAGTAAAAGTATTGTGACAATACATTGATGATTCACCTTCTTTCTGAATATATTAAGTTAATATGTGGTGGATCTATTTTTATTTGGATTCAAGACTTCACATGTATTGACTAAGTGTTTAAATGTTTCATGGTGATGAATTTGGAGAAAGGCTGCGCACAAGGCCGAGGATGAGCAAGAGGCCGAGGCCGAGCTAGGGCTGGAGGCCAAATCCGTAATGTGGAGAACCTCTATGAGGAGGTGGCGCCACAGGATGAACAGGTTGACCCCGCGGTAGTCGTTAGAGATGAGGGTCGTGTGCTTAAGCTGATCAAGGACATTAATAGTCTGTCAGCGCCATCATTTCATGGGGGCCTGGATCATATGGTAGCCGATCATTGGATTGAGAGTATGGAAACCTACTTTGAGATTATGGTGTGCTCTGAGATAGAGAAGATGATGATAGCCACATTCTTCTTAAAAGATGATGCTATGGATTGGTGGAAGAGCACGAGGCAGACTCTGGATGTGTCCACTCTGACCTGGAATGGTTTTGTGGCACTCTTTCGAGAAAAGTACTTTCCAGCTACAGTGCAGGAGGAATTAGAACTTGAGTTCCTTGATCTGGTACAATGAGATATGACCATCAGGGAGTATGTGGCCCGTTTTTGCACAGTTGTATCGGTTTGTCAGGCCAATGGGTGCGACCTCTTTAGCCCAGAAATTTCTGCGGGAACTTAAATAAGAGTACAAGACCATCATATCAACACTTTGTCTGTTTACCAAGGAGTTGATGTATGAGAGTGAACTGAATTTGGAATAGACAAATAAGACTCGCGATGGAGATGTGGAGAATATGGATACTCGAGGAAAAGGGAAGGCAATCAGTTCAGGCAGCAGGACCAAAAGGTGGATCTTGGAAGAGGCCGAGAACCTATTACCACACTCTGGTTAGGCTACATCGTCATCTGTTAGGAATGCACCTCTTAGATAGTTAGCATCAGTAAGGTGTTTCATTTTCAATGAAATGAGGCACTACGCCACAACTTGTCTGAAATTGAAGAAAGCAGGTTGCTTTAAGTGTGGGCAACTGGGACATATGGCTAGAGACTGCACCCGACCTCTGCAGGGTAGACAGGAACACCAGCAGAGACAGTTACCAACGGGCCAAGCTAGAGTGTTTGCAGTGGGTCAGCGAGACACAGAAGTGGAAGGTACTTTATCTATTTTTGACTACCTTACTAGAGTACTGTTTGATATAGGAGCATTGCATTCTTTTATTGCTAGTTCGGTAGTGGAGATGTTAGGATTGATTCCAACACCTCTTGGAAACTCTCTATGTGTCACTTCACCTCTTGGAGTATCCCTCGAACTAGAGACTATCTGCAAGGCTTGTCCTATTGTGATTGGAGATAGAGAAATCTCTGCTTCTTTGATAGTGATTCCAGACCACACCTATGATGTGATCCTATGAATTGATTGGTTGAGACCGCATCACGCATTGATCGATTGCTTTAACATGGTAGTGTTCTTCCATAGGCCCGGAGAACCAATGTTTCATTATCGTTCCCTCAAGTCAGATAATGCCATGAGAACAGGAGTTTTGGTACACGTGGAATATGTGGATCAGAAAGTAACTATTGCGGACATTGTGGTAGTATATGAGTATAGTGAGGTGTTCCAAGAGATACTAGGGTTACCTCCTCAGAGAGTTGTGGAAATCTGCATAGATGTGGTACCCGGTACGGCACCAATGTCAAAGGCGCCTTATAGAATGGGACAAAACGAACTTAAGGAGTTAAAGGTGCAGATAGATGAACTATTGGACCAAGGGTTTATTAGACCGAGCGTCTCACCTTGGGGTGCTCCAGTGTTGTTCGTGAAAAAAAAAGATGGTTCTCTGCGGTTATGTGTGGACTACAAGGAACTGAATAAGGTGACCATCAAGAATAGGTATCCCTTGCCTAGGATTGATGACTTGTTCGATCAGCTTAGAGAGGCTACGGTATTCTCTAAGATTGATTTATCACCAACTCAGGATGAAGGAAGAAGATATATCAAAGACGGCTTTCATGACCCGGTATGGACACTATGAGTTTGTGGTCATGCCCTTTGGTCTGACAAATGCACTGGCGGTCTTTATGAGTTTGATAAACCAAATCTTTAGCCCGTACTTAGATGAGTTTGTTGTAGTGTTTGTGGACGACATTCTGATATACTCCAAGTCTCAAGAAGAGCATGTGATGCATCTGAGGATGGTGTTGCAACCTTTAAAGGAAGCAAGATTGTACGCCAAACTCGAGAAGTGTGAGTTTTAGAAGGAAGAAGTCAAGTTCCTTGGTCATGTAGTCTCAAATGATAGAGTGTTAGTAGACCCGTCAAAAATGGAGGCAGTGAAGAGTTGGAGTTGTCCAAAGAATCCTACAGAGATTCGTAGTTTCTTTGGCTTGGCAGGTTACTACCGGAGGTTCATTGAGAGTTTTCTAGTATTGCATCGTCATTAACCAAGTTGACCAAGAAGGACGTTCAGTTTGTATAGACAGAAACTTCCGAGGAGGCCTTCAACAAACTAAAGACTAGCTTGACCACGGCTCCAGTGTTGCCAATTCCCACTAGTGGGGGTGGCTATGTCATTTATAGTGATGCTTCACTCCAAGGCTTGGGTTGTGTGTTGATGCAGCATGGAGGAGTGGTTGCGTATGGCTCTAGACAGTTAAAGGTCAATGAGAAGAACTACCTCAGTCACGATCTATAGCTCGCTGCAGTTGTCTTTGCCTTAAAGATTTGGAGACATTACTTGTATGGTGAGAAATTTCAACTCTTTTCTAATCATAAGAGTTTGAAGTATTTGTTCTCACATAAGGAATTGAATATGAGGCAGAGGAGATGGATGGAACTCCTTAAGGATTATGACTTCACGTTGGAGTATCACCCTGGGAAAGCAAACGTGGTGGCTGATGCCTTGAGCAGGAAACTGAGAGGTGTCATAGCTTCTCTTATGGTTCAACAATGGATTATGCTCGAAAATGCAGCGGAATTTGACTTGGTACCATCGGGAAGAGAGACCAAAGGTCTTTCTGGGTAGTGTCTTTGTGCAACCTACATTAGTCTCAAGGATCATTCAGGGTCAGGCACAAGATAGATTCTCACAAGCTAAGTTGGCGAACCTCGTAATAGATACGCTTGATGAATGTCCATCTGAGTGGAGAGTTAGACTCGATGGAGGGTTAAGATTTGGGAAAAGATTGTGCGTCCCATATTGTACTGATCTCAAAAAGGAGGTCCTTCACACAGCACACCGATCTCATTATACAGTACATTCAGGGAACACCAATATGTACAATTCTGGTGGAACGGTATAAAGAAAGACGTGGCAGAATTTGTATCAAAATGCCTTACTTGTCAACAAGTGAAGGCAGAACACCAACGACCTGCTGGCATGTTGAAGCCATTGACTATTCTTCTTTGGAAGAGGGAACAGATCTCTATGGACTTTGTGACCGGACTGCCTAAGTCCAAGAAAGGCCACGATGCTATATGGGTGATTGTCGATCGATTGACGAAGTCAGCACATTTTCTTCCAGTGTCAATGAAGTACTCAGTGGATGTGCTAGGGAAACTATATGTGGATGAGATAGTGAGACTCCACAGAGCTCTGGTTTCTATTGTTTCTGACTGAGATGCACGTTTCACATCGAAATTCTGGGGTGGTTTGCAGAAAGCTATGGGTACTACCTTAGATATAAGTACTGTTTTTCATCCTCAAACTGATGGACAGATAGAAAGGGTGAATCAGGTGATAGAGGATATGTTGAGAGCTTGTAAGCTTGATTTTAAAGGACGTTGGGAGGATCACTTGAGGTTGATTGAGTTTGCCTACAACAACATTTACCATTCTAGCATCGGCATGACACCTTATGAGGCTCTTTATGGTAGACAATGTAGATCACCTATTTGTTGGGCCGAAGTTGGTAATGAAGCACTAATGGGCCCAGAGGTGGTTCAGGAAACCACAGAGAAGATCTCGATCATTCGAGATAGGATCCGAACGGCATAGAGTAGATAAAAGAGCTATGCAGACTTAAAGAGGACATGTCGAATTCGAGATCGGCAATCACGTGTTCCTAAAAGTCTCAACTATGAGGGTGTAGTGAGATTTGGCAAGAAAAGAAAGTTAGCTCCAAGGTATGTTGGGCCCTTTGAGATTCTTGAGAAGGTAGAAGAATTGGCCTATCGACTAGCCTTGCCTACTAGCATGTTCGGCGTTCACAACGTCTTCAACATTTCCATGTTGAGGAGGTATGTACCAGATGAGTCGCATGAAATTGATCATAGCTCCATAGAGGTGAGGGACAATGCCACATTCGTTATTGAGCCGGTTGGTATTCTGGATAGATCCACAAAGAATCTCAGGAGGAAAGAAGTAGAGTTAGTCAAAGTGTTGTGGAGCCACCATGATGAGGGGGATTGAGGGCGATGCCTCATGGGAACTAGATTCGAATATCATGACAAGATATCCGCAATTGTTTGTGGAGTAGAGCACTTGAATTTCAAGGCGAAATTCCTTTAAGGGAGGTAGAATGTAATAACCCAATTTTTCGGATTCAATTTGTGTGAATTCGTAAAAATTTATAAACTTGGTAAATTTAATAAATCGCATTTTTCCCGATTCACGACGATGTCGAATCGAAAACGGAACTGTCTTCGGAAAGCTAAATTGGAAAAACGTACGTTTCCGTGAAGCAGGAGTCGACTTTTACTATGTCGCTCGCTTTCGAAAAATTCCTTCACGAAAGTTGTAGAGCTCGTCGTTATGATTTTGTGGACATGTGACGCGTTCTAATCGGACGTCGTATGTGGAAGTTATTAGCGACGGAAGTTAGTTTCCGATTTTGGAAAAAGTATAAAAGGGAATTTTTATAAACTAGGGTTTCCAAAAACAAAAAACCTAATTTCTCTTTCTCCCCCACAACCTCTCCTCTCTCTCCCCCGATTCTCTCTCCCTCCCCCTCACCTTCGCCGGCGATCTCCACGACTCCGGCCTCCGTGGCTCTCACCGCCTGCCTCAAATGCCTCACACGGTCCACCGCAGCAACCCTCGAGCTCGACACGCTTCCCCTCACCACCGTGAAGCTCTCGCGCGACAACCCGAAACACCTACGATTCTGCCGCCGTCCAAACTCCACCTCTGGCAACGCAAACACTCGGCGATCGTTCCTCTCCACCGCACCTCACCCTCCGACGCCTTCTGCGATCGATTTGGGACTCAATTCGATCTGCACCATATCCTCTCCGAAAAATCGACCCCGCCGGCATCTCGAGCTTCTCCGGCGACATTTCGGTGGTTTCAAGGTTCAATCTAGGTAAGGGTTGGTTTAATGTGATTGTTGTGATTGATTGTGGTTGAATTGTGTCGATTTGGAGGAGTATCAGAAGAGGATGTGAGATTTGTACAGCCGTCTAGGGCGCGCACGTGAGGGAGTGTGAAGGGGGAAAGAGGCGGCCTTAGGCCGTGGGAGGGTAGAGGGGAAGAAAAGGAAGGGTTTTGGGTGGCGGTGGGCGACCTACGCGCCGGTTTTGGAATTGGCGCGTAAGCCCCCCACGCGCGGCTGCCGGAAATGGCGCATGAACAGTATTTTCAAACAGTAATTTTTTGTAAAAAGTGATTTATGTACGATAAATGTAAAAAGTAAATTACGTATAGTAAATATAAAAGTAATTTACGTACAATAATTGTAAAAGTAATTTCTGAAAGGTAAATCAGTGATTAGTATTTATTGGAATAGTAATACGTAAACAGTACGTATATGAAAAGTAATACGTAAATAGTATGTACATGAACAATAATACGTGAACAATAATTACGTAAACACCGTAAATTGCTGATCAGTAACAGTAGAACTAATTCGGCATTTCAGGTTTTACATAACATTTCTAATCACTTCTCATCCAATCTAGGTGATCGACTAAACAAGTGAAGGATTTACTTTCCGATTGTGGAAATTACGCTCAGGAAAATAAGGTGCGTAAATCTCACTATGACGAGTCTACCATTGGCGGTGATTCATAATTACGTTTTATTTTAAAAGATTGAAATATGATATGTATATGATATAGTTGGTTGTGTATGTGTATAAATGGTAAAATTGATACATATATATGGGTTGATATATTATATACTATCATATTCCTATTCAAATGAGTTTATTTATAACCCTGATATTTGTTTTATTTAAGTATGAAATCGCTTGTCTTTTTGTGCAATAACATGTGAGAAATGTATTGTACGTGGTTTTAACTTGAGTTATGTTAAAACGTTTTTTTCTGTCTTCGGACGTGTTGGCATGTTGGAATCTAGCCTTGGCCGGGCGACAGTTATGATTCAGTTAGAGCTCTAGTATGTTCTAGTCTGTCTGCCGGTGTACTGCATAAGGGGTAACAGATGGGTTACCAGCTTATGAGTACCCATATTTTGGGATATTTGGTAACATATGGGTTGCCCAATGCCCGGCAGTGTACTACATGAGGGGTAACGGATGAGTACCTGTATTATAAATGTAAGTGGGTAAACAGATGGGTTGCCCGATTTCTCATGAGCACTTATATTTTTAGATATTATTGGACAAGCAGATGGGCCGTCTTGTGACTCATAAGTACATTTATAATTGAATGTTTTCAGTATTTACTCTTGTATTACGATGCATGTTATATTGTTGTTTTACTCATACGAGCTACAAAGCTTATCGGGTTTGTGTTTGTAATCCCGGTGCACCTATTCGATGGTGTAGGGGATAGTTCCGCAGGTGTGGATTAGCAGAATTGACGGACTACTCTAAATACTTCGAAGTTTCTTTATTTTATTTTGTGGTGAGGATTGAGAGGATTTTACATGTCCATTTGATATAATGTTTGAATTATAAATTGGTTTTGTAATAATCAATTTGACTGAGATGTTTTTTAAACTCAGTAATAATACGCTGTGACGATAAGATGATTTCGAGTTATTGAGATTGTTTTAGAGTTTTTCATGACCTTGATTTCGAGTTTGGTATGTGTAAATGCTTTTTGTGATGGTGACAGTCTGGACTTTCTCTAGAATCCAAGTATAAGAGACTCCAGAAAATTGCCGTATACGCCTGGAGTATTGAGACTTTTTTTTTTTGCTTTGGATTTGGTTATGACTACAATAGTGACGACTACAAGGTACTAATAGTGGTTTCGACTAATGGATTTCCACTCATTTGTGACCGATCGCGAGACTCTAGCTGTAAATCCATGATGTAGACATTAAGAACAAATTCTTGGAGAAGGATTGAGGATTTCCCTCTTGATACTGGAAATAAGTGGGCGGATAAGTCTGCTACTCTTGTAAATGGAGCTCTACATTGGATGGTGAAGCGAGGAATCCGAAGATGCGATAATCTGTGGGTAATAATTTCTCTAAATTTGACTAGTAAGACATATATGGAAGTGGCGCAACTTGATTATTATGGTGTCGATCAGTTTTGTGTAATTGGAATAGGGGCCTCAAATAGAGAGTGTTTATGCTTACTTGTTTACAACAGAGCAGGTCAAACTTTGATTTTTGGGTGATGAAGGAATATGGAGTGCGAGAGTCTTGGACTATATCATTCTCTGTGGACAGTGCGTATGTCTTCGGCGTGAGACCGTTGACATGGTTTTCTGAAAATGGGAAAATTATATTCACTCATATACCTCATGATTCTTCAGAATCTGAACTGGCTATTTACAATGCAAACAACAATTCAGTCACGTCTCTGCATCAAATACCTGATGATTATTCAAGTTCTCAAGGTGATGTGTATGTTGAGAGCTTAGTGTCTCCGTATGCTTATAGTAACCATGGAGCCAACGATCTTAATCGTCTCAATATTAATATTCGAAGAATGAACAGAGTAGCGAGGAATGTGTAGGCAAGATATATCAAAAGTACAAATGTATTGTTTTTATGTTTGGCTTATGCTCAAGAATACTGTTTTTCAAGAGTACAGACTAGGGACTTGATACAATTACTCCACTTTTCCATCTCCGCAAAAGCCGGAGCGCTCTAGGGTTTCGAAAGAAATTTGTGTCTCTATCGGACGGCTGTTGAGGAGGGTCAAGTGGTGGCCTCGCCCACCATGCTGGCGGGGATCGAGAGAGAATGGACGGCCTCGTTGCGATTGGGTTGCTGCTTTGCCTTTCTAGTCTTAGTTAGCCAATCTCAGAGGCGGTTCCATGGTGTCGTCATAGGTTGCTGGTTGGGTTCTCGTCGATGGGTGGAGCCTCTGCCGGTGCATGGTGGTATGAGATGGGGACGCGGAGGCTAAGTTGGTTGGGCTAGGTTGCGGTTTGAATCCAGCTCTGATCTCGCTTCTCTTCGGAAATATTGAGGGTACAAAAAAAAGAAATTTCGACGGAAATTTCAGAGAAATATCAATTTTTAAAAATAATTGATAGAAATTTATATAAAAACATGAAAAATTTGTATGAAATTTTGAGAGATGTTTATTTATTTAATTAATTATCTACTATATTTCATAAGAAATTATTATATAACTATTAGTGTATAATGAGTTGTAGTAATTTGAGATGAAACAATCGTCGAGAATTCAAAATTTGATAGGCGCAAAAGCACCTATAAAGATAACTTATTATCAAATCAATTATATCAATGTAGTAAATGGCAATAAGGGGTCATTACCCGCATATGATTGGTGAAACTAAGACTTCAAAACATAAACAGACGCGTAAACCAGAAATCTTGCAGACTAAACCTAGGAGCGGAAACCTAATTAATTAGTTAATCTATACTCAACCAAATATTACGAAATTAAATATAAACTAACTAGACACAGTGGAAGACTACCACACAAATTTTTAGGGTATTCGGAAATGGCTTGATTGGTGAAAAAAAAAAGACAGAAGTACTGCTAAAAATAGAATATTAAAAAGTGAATATGAATGTAAATATGAGAGAAACAATAGCTAGGAACTTCTCTCCACCACTAGATATGTTTCAATCACCCCAAAACAATGTCAATAATTAATGATGAATGCACTCATAGTTAAGCCAATGTCGTTAGGTCATTAACTGTATTATGTTCTCTTACTTGTCATGTTAAGCGAAATGTTGGTATCGACTTAACTATATTCTCAATTAATTGATCTATGAAATGTCGGTATCTAAACCAAAATAATTAAAATTATGAAGTTCTAAGAACGTTTGAGTAATAACAAATAATCTAAGGTCAATGTCGGTAGCCTTAGATTACTAAGGAATCACTTCACACAAGTACCTGCAAAGAACTTGATATCTCTCACAGAATATGCAACGATATGTCAGTCATATACACATTCAAGATATAAAACCCTAAAACATGCATCAAAGTGTCGACCCAATGAGACATGTAATAGAATTATCAATGAACAATTAGTGAAGAAGTTCTCATCTAAAATTATATAAATCAATTGAGGTTTGAAATCAAATACATATCTAGGGCTTTGATTAGCCTTTAACTATTAAGGAATTTAGTTACACATAATCTTGAATAAAAACATCATAAAATACATGGGAGATGAATTAAAGGAGGAGATGCCGAACTCTTTTTTTTCTTGTGGAGGCTTGATAAGATTTTAACAAAGTGAGCTTGAGAATTTTTTTCTTCTCTTCTGCCGTCCTCTTCTGTTTTCTCTCTCTCTCTCTCTCTCTCTCTCTCTCTCTCTCTCTCTCTCCTCCTTTTTTTTTTCTATCTCCTTGTTCTCTTATGTTCCTCTACTCTCCATTTTCTCCTCTCTTCTGTTCCTCTTCTCCCATTTCTCTTTTGTGCCTCTTCTCCCTTTTCTCCTCTGTGCGGCCCCTCTTCTCTCTTTTCTCTTCTGTCATCTTCTCTCTTTTCTCTTCTTTGCGGCTACTCTCTTTTTCTCTTCTGTTCCTCTACTCTCTTTTCTCTTATGTGCGGCTACTCTCTCTTTCTCTTTTGTTCCTCTACTCTCTTTTCTCTTATGTGTGGCTCCTCTTCTGGCCTCTTCCTTTTGGGTTATATATATGCTAGGTTAATTAACCTAGTGTAATAACCCTAAATTTCAAACATTTTAGTTTGATTTGGAATTCTATAAAATTTCGAATTTTATTAGAATGAACGTAATTGGTTGCGACGTTAGTAAACGAGAAAAGGAAACGTTCTCGGAACGTTTAAATTGAAAAACGTTACATTTCCGTAACGTTTATATCGACTTTTATTCCGTCGATCGGTTGCGAAAACTTCCTTCACGAAAGTTGTAGAGCTCGTCGATACGAGTGCGTGGACATGTGACACGTTCAAATCGGACGACGGATGTAAAAGTTATTAACGTCGGAAGTTAGTTTCCGATTTGGAAACGAGTATAAATAGAATGATTTGTGATTAGGGTTTCCACTTTTGGAAACCCTCAGTTTCTCTCCGCCTCCCTCTCACTTTCTCTCTCTCTCACCCGACCCTCTCTTCCTCCCTCCCTGCCGAATCGCTCCCTCCCCGATCACCGCCCTCAGACCTTCGTGGATTAGACCGCCACCCTCTACGGCCTTGCGAGCTCCCCCGCGAACGACCCCGAGTCCTCCGCTCCGTACCTCGCCGCCACGAGCTTCAACCAGAACCAAGCTCGGAGCTTACCGCCGCACCTCGCATCGTCACCGACGAAGATAGGGCACGAGGACTAGCTCGATGTCGCCGCATCTCCTACTCCACCTGCGACCAAGCAAGGTGCGGATCGAAGCACCATCACGCCCTCGGCTCGATTCGACTCCGCCGTGCTCACGAGCCTCTCCGGTGGTCTACACGGCATCGCTGCACCCCCACGAGGTAAGGGTTCGATTGATAGATCGATTGATGTACTTGATTGATGAATCGGAGTTGTTTTGGGGAGAAATCGGAGGGGGAGGAGATTTGGGGTTACCGCCGCCTAGAGGCGGCACGTGGGGGTGAGTAGGGTAGCGTAGGAGGGATCTGAAGCCGTAGGAAGGTAGAGGAGGAGGAGGGGGAGAGTTTGGAGGCGGCGGTGGCGTGATACGCGCCGTGGTTAGCCTCGGCGCGTGGGCCCCACGCGCAGCCCGCCGGAGGTGGCGCGTGTGCCACACGCGCCGCCACGTGCGGCGGTGGAAACAGTTTTGACAGAAGGGTATTTTGGTAATTTACTGTGTACGGTAAATGTAAATGTAATTTTTACTTACTACGGTAAATGTAATTAAATTTTACCTTCGGTAAATGTAAATATAAATTACTTTCAGTAAATGTAAAAAGTAATTTTGTAAAAGGGTAATTTAGTAAATTCTATTTACTGAATTTGTATTTACATTTAAATCGTACGTATACGTACAGAAATACGTATTAATATTTATACATACAGAAATACGTATTAATATTTATACGTACAGAAATATGTATAGAATATTTATACGTACAGAAATACGTATTAATATTTATACGTACAGAAATACGTATAGAATATTTATACGTATAGAAATACGTATTAATATTTATACGTACAGAAATACTTAGTAATATTTATACGTACAGAAATACGTATATAATATTTATACGTACAGAAATACGTATTAATTGCATATTTGTACAGTATCCGAGAATAGTAACAGTGAATAGTACCACTGAACAGTAATTTCGTAAAACCGAAAATTGCTGAACAGTAACCGATTATTACTGTTTCGGCATTTAAAGGTTTACGAAACGATTCTAAATGCTTGTCTTATCTTTTCAAGGTGATCGCTAAATCGAGGAAAGGAAATATCATCGGGAATTGTGAATTACGCTCGAGTCGATAAGGTGAGTAAAATCTCACTGAATTTACGAATCTACCCTCGTGGTGATTCAACATTTTGCAAGTGTGTTTATCAAATGAATTATAACATGTATATAATTTAGTGGACTACATATATATAGTATAATGGTAATAGGTACATAATATATATATAGTTCATTAAATTACGTACTGTTATTAATGCATTAAAAATAGTCATTTCGGTGACGGAAAATTGAGCATGAGTATGTGAGAATATTGTACGTAATTCTTCAGGTGTTTATGAAATATGACATGTATAGGATATAGTGAACTATGTATATATTGTATAAATGGTAATAAATACGAATATATATAGTTTGCTATATAATATACTGTTATGATTTTTATTGTGGTGATATCGTGAAAGTTTTAAAACGTACAATATGATGAGTGATTATTGTACATGATTTTATCACGGAGAATGTTAAAAATTGTGATTTGTCTTCGGACGTGATGTGTGGTACAATATGATGTGTGATTATTGTACGTGATTTTAACATTGAGTTTGTTAAAATATTGATTTGTCTTCGGACATGATTTTTGGTACAATATGATGTGAGATTATTGTACGTGATTTTAACATTGAGTTTGTTAAAATATTGATTTGTCTTCGGACATGATTTTTGGTACAATATGATGTGAGATTATTGTACGTGATTTTAACATTGAGATTGTTAAAATGTTGATTTGTCTTCGGACATGATTTTTGGTACAATATGATGTGAGATTATTGTACGTGATTTTTAACATTGAGATTGTTAAAATGTTGATTTGTCTTCGGACGTGATTGGTACAATATGATGTGAGATTATTGTACGTGTTTGGCAAGTCGGAACCTAGCCTTTGGCCGGGCGAAAGTTACGATACAGTTAGAGCTCTAGTCTGTCTGCCTTAGTACTGCATGTGAGGTAACGGGTGGTTATCTGCTCATGGGTACTCAGATTGTTTTGGATGTTGGGTAGCGGGTGGCTATCCAATATCGGCGGTGTATTACGAGAGGGGTAACAGATGTGTACCAGCGTTCTTGGTACCCGTATTATAAATGCATTTGGGTAACCAGAAGGGTTACTTAATTTCTCATGAGCGCTTCTTTTTCTTTGGGACAACCAGATGGGCCGTCCACTGACTCATGAGTGCATTTATATTTGTTTGATTTGTGGATTTTCGTATATATTGATATGCGAGTTATATATTTTCATTTTACTCATACGAGCTGTAAAGCTTACCGGGTTTGTGTTTACAATCCCGGTGCACCAATTCGATGGTGTAGTGGATAACTCCGCAGGTGTGGATTAGCGGGAATTGACGGACCGCTCAGAGGACTTGAAGTTATTTATCTCCAGCTTGCGTGAGGATTTGGTGTGACTATCTTGTGAGGATTATACATTTCCAATTGATATAATGTTGAATTATATGTTTGGTTTGTAATAATTGGTTTTCTGAGTTGTATTGAGAACTCAGTGATGATCCGCTGTGCACGTTAAATGATTTCGATTTCATTGAGATTGTTTTGGTGTTCTAACGACTTTGAAATTTTGAGTTTTTAGGCTTGAAATTTTAGGGTCGTTACACCTAGCCTCCTCCTCCTCACGTGCCCAATCCAACAAATACTAGTGCTTAACTCTTTAATCCATTTTCTCTCTAAAATTAAAAGCCTATATTGCAATAATTAATCTCATTTTCTTTATTCCACTTCAAAATATCTAAAAACAAATAAAGTTAATTAAAAATATAAAAACATAACAAAATAACAAAGTAAAAGGAATATATAACACAATAAAGTCACACAAATATGTGACTATTAATTATCTACTATATTTCATAAGAAATTATTATATAACTATTAGTCTATAATGAGTTATAGTAATTTTGAGGTGAAACAATTGTCGCGTATTATTAAGATTTTATTTTAAGACTAGGTCATTATGCCTTATATACATATGATACATCAAAGATCGTCTTCACATATGAAATAATTGTCGCCAATTATTAAAATTTTACTTTAAAACTAAGTTATTATGCCTTATATACATATGATACATCAAAGACCGTCTTCACATATGATACATTCGACACTTGGAAATGATGAACATTTCGATCGTCTCTACACCTGAAGTCCATAACTATGTCTCAACTCTATCTCAACCGAATCTAAAATCACTGCTGTTGAACAAACGCTAGCGCTATCACACATTTTGCAGCCCGCTTCTGTATGATTTGACAGCTGAACCATCAACTCTTTACCAACTATGAGTCTCTGAATCAGCTGAGCTCTGCTTAATCTTTCTTTCCCTCAAATCGTCTAGGCTTTTCCTAAGCAGGGCCATCTTCTGAGGAGACAAAGACATCTCCAACAGGGGCATCAGATGAGGGAAAGAGGATGAAGATTTCGGGTCCTTCAATTGATTCCCAACATTACTAGCAGTGTTTCTCTTCTGCTGAGTACTTGGTGTCACCAATCTGATAGCAGAAGCCATCATCTTGCCATCAACTATGAGCTTAAACTTCCGATTAAACTCCGCTCTGGTAATCTTCTTTGCCTCAAAATCCATAAGCAATCCGGAGAGTATTTTCATCTGTGAAAGAGGCAAGAACCTCGCCAGCGGCGCCATCACAAGATCTTCCCGTTTTACTCCAGGACCTCGCTGAGTAGGCTTCATAAATTTCATGGCAGAAGCAACAACCTTTTTATAATTCTTATAATCTTATCAACCAGTGTTTTAAAACGCTAAGGCGTACCTCAAGGCGTTTTTCCGAGAGTATAGAGTCTTAAGGCGTAAAGCGTAAAAGGCGTAAGCCTTGCAACATAAAAATAATAAATAAACTTATTTAAGTGTAACTATTATTCTTATACATATTACTTGAAGAATAGCTTATAAAACACAACAATTGTCATGCATATATATATTAAGTAAAGTAGCAAAAGTCTAGAACCATACAATTCAAAAAGTTTACCAGCATAACTTGATCTACTGTAAGCCCCGAAATTATTGACGAGCTAAGTTGAGATCGTATGGTGATTATTTTATAATCTCGGTGATTAATTAAGTAAATGCTCGAAAATATTATTTGTGAGTTTCGATTAAGTGAATCTGTTGATCGAAGAGCATGATATTAAAGTATACGTTACAACGAGAACGTAGAAATTTTCGGAGAATTTTCTAGGTTCCAGAGTTAATATAATAAAGTTTGGAAATATAAGGAATGTATTTGGAAAATGGGAATTAGTTACGGTGCGATCTTAGCCGTAGAAATTGATCAATTAAATCCTAGCCATTGGATTAGTAAATTGGCTATGATTAATATTGGAAAGAAAAACAAGAAGCTTCATTTTATCCTAAAAACAGACTGAGCTCCCGAGTCCCGACCTGATTCCTCTGCAACCCAACGACCGCGCGACTTCCCGACATGATTCCGCCGTCGTCAGGCCGTCTCCGGCCAGCGCACCAGTCCGTTGTGACCTCGTCCTCTCTGTCGTCCTCCCCATGTCATGCCTCGACCTACCGCCGCCGGAGAAGGGAGAATCGAAGAGGGGAAGCACCGACTGTTCTGGGTTTTCTTCTGGCGAATTTGCAGCGTTTTCCGACGTCTCTGACCACCGATTGGGTTGTTCATGGTAAAGATTATCATCTCCACTTCGTGATCTACGTGTTTGTGTTCTTAGTTTATTGAATGATGAAGTTTTGATCTCTTTGGGTTCTGTGATGCGGCTCCTCTCCTGTTTTTTGCGCATTGGTGCACGTTTTTTGCGCTTTTTGTGCCTTAGTGGAACGCTTTTTGCGCCTGTACACCTTTTTCAGAAAGGCGAGGCGTTTTCGACTAAGTGTTGAGTTTTTTAAGCCTCAGGCGAGCCTTGAGGCGAGTTTTTTAAAACATTGTTATCAACAACAAGTCTCACTTGTCGATTCATCTCAGCCTGGCAACCTTCCTTGCCAAGTTATCATCGTGCAGTTTGGCAAGTACAGCCATTTTCAATGCAGGCAAGAACCTCGGCAGCACCTTCATCAAACAAGGCAAATTAAACGAACCGTTGTAGGAACCAGTTTCCTCGCATTCGCCATAACCTTCCCATCAAAATACCTCTTCAACCTCCGATGCAGCTCTGCAAAACTTATCTTCTTTCTCCTTGTAATCATCTCGCAATTTGTACAACACAGCCATTTTCGAATGTGGCAAGAACCTCGCGAGCATCGGCTAACAGATCAATGAATCTAAATATCTAATATCCCTCTGAGGAGGAGCAGCACACTTAACCAATTACACTTATGCTTAAGCCACACATTAAACAAAATCCTAAAGTCTTTGGCTCTTTTCCATGATATATTCAGCCATTTAGGATTCTGTTAGCCAAATCCTAATTCCTATGTTAGTCAACATAGAACTTGTGTTGGATATGGATGGTACGTACGTATCTTCTCCTAGGCGGGAGCACATCCATATATTATAGATTCTGTTTACTGTCCTTCATTATTCATCTATAGATAGAGGCCTCCTATACATTTATTAATATTACTATTAATATACATATATCCCGTTATTCATTAGGGTTTGCGTTCCAGAAAAACTTTTGCCTTTCATTCAAACAGAAAGCAGATCCGCTCATTATAATTAAGCACATAGCCGATCGATGCAGCATGGATCGTTCCGGAGAAGCACGACTTAGAAAACCAACAAAACGATCATCAAATGGCGCCCACATTCCCTTGGAGGTAATCACTGAAATACTTGTCAATCTTCCTGTGAAATCCTTATTGAAATTTCGAGCTGTGTGCAAGTCATGGTGCTCCTTAATCTCAACCAGGCAATTCGTCAGAAAACATATGTCAAGAAATATTACCAGTACGCCCAAAAGAGTAATCCATTTGAGAACTAAGGACTTAACGTTGTACTCTCTTCATGATTCCATATTAGTCGAGGAAAGTTCGCCAATCGAGTTCCCGATCGAAAACTTTAACTTATATGATTGCACCAATAAGGAGGCACTCAGTTCTTTCTTGAAGATCATGGGTTATTGTGATGGTTTGGTATGTGTAAAAGCTTATTGTAATGATGATAGTCTGATCTTTCTCTGGAATCCAAGTACAAGAGACTCCAGAAAATTGCCATATACGCCTGGAGTATTAAGGAATCATCATTTTTCTTGCTATGGATTTGGATATGACTACAATAGTGACGACTACAAGGTACTAATAGTGGTTCCTCCACTTGATTGTTACCGAGACTCTAGCTGTAAATCCATGATGTACACATTAAAAACAGATACTTGGAGGAGGATTCAGGATTTCCCTTCTGATACTAGATGTCTTGTGTGGGGTCATAACCCGGATAGGTCTGCTACTCTTGTAAATGGAGCTCTACATTGGATGGTGAAGCAAACATGCAATTATCTGTGGGTAATAATTTCTCTAAATTTGACAACTGAGACATACATAGAAGTCGCGAAACCTGATTATTATGGTGTCGATCAGTCTTCTGGAATTGGAATAGGGGTCTCAAACAGAGATTGTTTATGCTTACTTGTTTACAACAGAGCTGGTGGCAATTATGAGTTTTGGGTGATGAAGGAATATGGAGTGCGAGAGTCTTGGACTATATCAGCCAAGATCTCAAATCGTGTGGAGGGTGGTGTATATGTGCTTGGCTTGAGACCGTCGACATGGTTTTCTGAAAATGGGAAAATTCTATTCCGGCCTTTAGCTGCTAGGGAACTGGCTATTTACAATGCAAACAACAATTCAGTTACGTCTCTGCATCAAATACCTGATGATTATTCAACTGCTCATGGTGATGTGTTTGTTGAGAGCTTAGTTTCTCCCTATGCTTATAGTAACCATAGAGCTAACGATACTAATCGTCTCAAAATCAATATTGGAAGAATGAATAGAGTAGTGAGGAATGTGTAGGCAAGATATATCAAACTACAAATGTATGGGCATGGTTTTATGTTTGGCTTATATATGCTCATGAATACTGCTTTTCAAATTTATGTTATTTTGAATTATGATTTCTTTGTTAGTCGATCCCTTAACTTTGGTTGGTTCTTAATTTTCTTTACTGGTGGATCTTATTAGAGTTCTCTAATTTATTCCCCTACATTATTATCGAATATAGTCTTGATCTTTTTAAAATCTAAACATACGTACGACTATACAGAATATGTGTGCGTTTGGTGCAGCTTATAAGCTGCTTCTCTTATAAGTTAAGGTGAAATAAGTGTTTGGTAAACACATAGAAAGTGACTTTTCTTAAAAGCCATAGCTATTTTGAAGGCATAAGTAAAAGTTAGCAATACCTTCCTTCTGAAAATAAGTAGAAGTAAAAAAACACGGAGCTTATTTCGCGACATCACTGAAATTTTGATAATGACGTTGGGTACCCTTCAAACCATCCGCAATTTACATGGAAACCTAAAGGGATTAGCGCCTCCATTTTGACTCTATCAAACCTCGTTCCTCCGTCTTTGCTCACTCTAGTATGGGTGATCTCTATCTGCTACTCATAACCCAAAAGAGAGAAACTTCAATCTCCAAGGATCTGCAGAGGTACGTTTTCATGACTTTGATTGCATTTATAAATCTTTTCGTGCTCCTTCTCCATCACACCCGTGCCTGACTCTACCTCTCTCCTCCGTTGCAGCTTCTCCGGCAACCTCCTCCCGCCGCTCCTCGTCACCGTCACCACCACCGCCATCACCAAATCGTACTGCGAACAAAGCCCAGCCGTCTCCCTCTCTCTTTCTCTCTCCTAGCCCACTATCTCTCTCTCTGATACTATCTTTATCCGCCGCAAACCCTATCAAATCTGGGTTCCATGGTCTCGTCCTATAAATGTGAGCTCAAAAACTTCAAATACTATATACTATTCGTATATGTACGTATACTGATGTATTCATTTCATTTTCAGAGTGTAGAATCAGTACAATTCAGATGGAGGGGAAGGAAAAACGTAGCAAGGATATGCAGAACGGTTCTGGCGCCAAGGAGGAACCTACTCAGCCACGTCAGACACAAGCCGGTGAGGATCACATGGCTATCGATGAGCTCAAGGCCGGCGGTGATGCAGTCTTGGACTTGGGTCCTCCACTTCTCAGTCCTCCAATCAGTAATCTCCAACTCCAAATCGGATTAGCCGATTAGCCGATTAGGTATGAGTATTTCAAATTTCATTGATTCTTGTTGAGATTTATAAGTTGGATTCGGAATTACCATTCTTATTAAAATGAAGAATAACATGTATATATAATAGTTAAGGATATATAACATTATCTGCATCTGCATTCACTGGATTTTAAGGATATATAAAATGAAGAATTAACTTTGAATCGAAGATTGATTGCATCTGCATCTCGTTTGACAGTTGAGGATCTCAGATACCTATTTATGGCCATAGAACCAGGGATCAGAATTCACCTTCATTTTTGTAGCTTCATTAGTATTCTGCAGCTCGCTCAAAGTCTTGTCTAAAAGCAAAGTTTGGAGCTTAAATATATGAATACTAAGGCTAGGGTCGTCATATGGAACGAATTATTTTTGCATCAAGAAATTAGAGGAAAACAATAGAAATCAGAGCACGAAACCCTATTTTTGCAGATTTTTTTTCCATATGAAATATAATGGGTGATATCTTAGTAATAACTAGTGAGAAATTGATATGACTGAATATTACTTATCAAACACCTTTTGCAACTGATAATAACTTTTTTGTATTACCTAGCAATGATCAATTTTATTGAAGCAGGACACAACAGGAGGCTCAGCTCCATAGCTGAGTCCCAAGTGCCAACCACCGTTTTGTGTTAAAAAAATTATCATCCTCTTGTATCTTTTCATCTAATTTAAATCTTCCAGTAAAATGTTTGAAAGGGGTTTGCATAATTGTATTGAGAAATCTATGGGGTATGTTACAGTTGTAATTCCATGTTTATAACGAGCTCCATGTACTGATTGATGAAGATTCTTTACTGTTTTATAGATATTCTAATGCTGAACTATATTGTTTTATTGGACTGTTTCTTTCAGGCATATGATGTTGTTGGCGAATTATATCAAAAATATGTTCATATCCTCGAGATGATTTTCCGCCTTCAGCACGCTTGTAATCACCCACTGCTTCTTGAAAGAGATGACTCTGACTCTGTGTTGCATTGTATGCATGATTGAATAAAATGAAATGGGATGGATTTGTCAATAGAGTGAAGATTGGGAGGACGGGACGCCGTTGCAGCAAGCAGCATTCATCAGGGAGCTCGAGACTTTCCATAAGGAGAGGTCCTTGGAATTTAAGCCCCCGAAGTTTTATGGAGAGCCACTTAATTGCCTCAAGTAAGTTTCTGTTGATGATGATTTTTCACCATTGGAACTATGTGTCTGAAATGAGGAGTGGACTGAATTCCTGCAATTTTTTTTTTCAACATAGGTTATGGAGAGCTGTTATTAAACTTGGTGGTTATGATGTGGTAAGAATTCATTTAACTACATTTGCAAAGAATTGAACTTGGTACGTGGTAAAACCAATGGTACCCCGGATACAGGCCATTAGTGAACACGTTTACTGAATTGCAGCCTTCACCGGAGTATCTTATCTGGATAAAAATTAAAAAAAAGAAGCTTGCTATAGTAGTTGTAGTTAACTGAAATTTCCATATTTCACACTGGATTAGTCATAGAATTGATCGCCGAACTATGAATAACTTATGTTAGTCAATTAAAATTGTTGTTTTCTGACACAATGCATTTAGTTAATGGCGATGTTGTATGGTACATTCAAATAATTCGTTATTTTTCTCCAAAGTTGATCCAATCAATTAAAGCTATATTGGTGACAGTATGAATGTAAGGTGATAGATAGTTGTTCTTTCACACGATGCATGTATTTGATGGCACTGTTGTATGGTACATTCAAATGACTTCATTTTTTTTGCTCAAATTTGATCAAATGAATTCATTCTTGCAAAATCTTTGCTATTTTTGTTTTTTTAATCTCCATAGACCCATAAGACACACTCTTATGATCTCAACTTTTCCCTCCAACTTTTCCCATAAGGTCTAAAACAACATTTTCAACAATACAGAGGGCGAGAACCAAGAAATGTAAAAGATGTATTTAACCGAGCACACTCTTCTCTTAGAAGCGTTATAGAACGAACATTTGGTGTTTGAAAAAAAACAAGGAAGATTTTAAAGGACATGCAAGTGAATATTGTTATTGTAACCATGACTCTTCATAATTATATAAGAAGACATGCAAATCGTGATGCCCATTTTGTTCGTTGGGCAGAAAGGGTGGTTGACATACCAAATGATGAGGTAGAGATGAATAATGATGGAGGTGAAAATGAGCATGATCATGATGCACGGGAAATTGAAGCAATAAGAAATGAAATCATTCAAAGTTTGATGAGTGCGCGTATAATATGAAATTATTTGATGCAAATGAAATATATATTTTGTTATTTGATTTTGTAATTTAGTTGAATGTGTTAAGATATTTTTAATATTATTTGTGTCAATGACAAATGTGTTTTGTTATTAAGTATAAGAAAACAGAGAACATTTATTAATTTTACTTGAAGTTAATGAGAAAGTAAAAATCAAAATACTAATGAAAAAGGGTAGTGATAGATAAAAAAAGAAATTAAAAATTCATATTGTATTTGCAAAGAATTAAGAAAGAAAATATATTCTTGGAAAATAAAAAAAATATTTAAATTATTTGGTGTCCAAAATTGTCATTATACAAACACAAAGTATAAGTCAGTTTAAGTTTACCAAACACTCTGCATAACTTATGTCACTAAAAGTCACTTAAAAAAAAGCAAGTTTACCAAACAGTCAGCTACTTAACTTATCAGAAACTTATTCTCAGAAATAAGTATAAGTCAACTTATCTTATAAGTCACAGCTGCGCCAAACACACCCTATATCAGCCAAGATCTCAAATCGTGTGGAGGGTGGTATATATGTGCTTGGCTTGAGACCGTCGACATGGTTTTCTGAAAATGGGAAAATTCTATTCCGGCCTTTAGCTGCTACGGAACTGGCTATTTACAATGCAAACAACAATTCAGTTACGTCTCTGCATCAAATACCTGATGATTATTCAACTGCTCATGGTGATGTGTTTGTTGAGAGCTTAGTTTCTCCCTATGCTTATAGTAACCATGGAGCTAACGATACTAATCGTCTCAAAATCAATATTGGAAGAATGAATAGAGTAGTGAGGAATGTGTAGGCAAGATATATCAAACTACAAATGTATGGACATGGTTTTATGTTTGGCTTATATATGCTCAAGAATACTGTTTTTTAAATTTATGTTATTTTGAATTATGATTTCTTTGTTGGTCGATCCCTTAACTTTAGTTGGTTCTTAATTTTCTTTACTGGTGGATCTTATTAGAGTTCTCTAATTTATTCCCCTACATTATTATCGTATATAGTCTTCATCTTTCTAAAATCTAAACATACGTACGATTATACAGAATATATCATACTGGCTTTTAATTTCTCGATTTTGATTAATTCTTCGATGAACTATATATCTCAGAATTAATATTCACCATCTCTTTATTTCTTCTAGATTACCATATTCGAGATTAATTTTTTGTGGTGGGCTAATTGCATTTCTTTGTTATTTGCAAAAGCTTCAAGTCTTCAACAAATAAAAGATTAAAGTCTCAAGTTCTCTTTGTTGTTTCAGGTTGCTTAAGTAAAGTCATATACAACTTTCGGATTCATATAACTAAAAGTTACATTTGTGGGAGTTCAAATTGGAAAATTATAATCAAACATGAACTAAAAACTTAGAGAGTTCCATAAAACGCCACTCCATATGTGGCCATGGTGCAGTAACCAGTCAACTGAGTCAAGTATGAAGTATGACGTGATAGGATTTATTTTCTTTTAATCGTAGTATGTCCATCAATATGAACCATATCGGTAAAATCATATTAATTAATTGAAAGGCACATACCTTGAAGATAAATATAGGTAAAGCCTTTGGCTGCAGATCGATATTGCGAAGCCTTCCAAGTTCCAACCCTTTTCAACAAAATGTTGTGATTCAGCTTCCATGCCGACGGCTTTCGACGACGGATTTTGGTCAGCAAAGCGGCATCAATAGTGGTATTTCTCATGCACTCTCTCAGTGTCTCTCCTATGACACTACTATACAAGTATTTTTCTGCAAAGTATCTAAGTAATAAGAGAAGATATAAACACACCCAATTTCAATCCAAGCAAATTGTATTCAAAGGAGAAACGATTACAAACAGTGAAGCACCAAATGAATACTGATATTCCCACATCGAAGTAGTAGCACTACAATTCCAAGCATGTCGAGCAACATGCTGCTTATGCTATACAAGGTGATCAGGAGATGTAACTGCACAAACAAAAGATCGTCTTCACGATTCGACAATTGGAAATGATGAACAATTCGATCGTCCCTACACCTTAAGTCCATAACTATGTCTCAACTCTGTCTCAACTCTATCTCAACCAATCCGGAGAGTATTTTCATCTGTGAAGGAGGCAAGAACCTCGCCAGCGCCGCCACTCCAGGACCTCCCTGAGTAGGCTTCATCAAGGTCTTATCAACTACAAAAGTGAGACTTCGATTCAACTCAGCCTGGCTAATCTTGTTTGCCAAGTAATCTCCTCGCAGTTTGGCAAATACGGCCATTTTCGAAGCAGGCAAGAACCTCGGCAGCACCTTCATCAAACTAGGCAAATGAACCATCGTAGGAACCAGCTTCACCGCTGTAATAACCCTAAATTTCAAATACATTGTTTGAATTAATTTGAGTTCTATAAAGACATGATTTTCAGTTTAAATGAATATGATTGTTGCAAACGCTACGAAACGGGAACGGAAACGTTCCGAGAGTGTTTAATAAGAAAAACGTTAAGTTTCCGAACGTTTTTATCGACTTTTATTCCATCGCTCGGTTGCGAAAACTTCCTTCACGAAAGTAGTAGAGCTCGTCGATACGAGTTCGTGAGTATGTGACATGTTCAAATCGGACGTCGTACGTAAAAGTTATTAACGTCGGAAGTTAGTCTCCGATTTGGAAACTAGTATAAATAGAGCATTTATGAATTAGGGTTTCCATAATTGGAAACCCCTCATTCGGCCCGCCTCCTTTCTCTCTCTCTCTCCTCGCGACTCCCTCTCTCCCCGATCCTTCTCCCACGCCGGCGATCTCGCCATCCAGGCTGCCGTGACGAACACCGCCCCTCCCAATCGCGTCGCACGGCTCTTCTCTACAAACCCCAAGGTCGACGCACCTCCTCGCGCCGTCGTCAGCCTCCACACTCCAACCCGAGGCCGTAAGCTTCATCGCCACCGAGCGCCACTTCGGCGACGCGAGGGCACAGCACCACGACGCTTATCCTCGCCCTTGGAGCCTCTGCAATCGACTAAGGGGCAAAAAAAACCCCGCGATTCAAGTCCTCCCCGAGGAATCAAAGCATCACCGGCGATTCGACCACTCCCGGTGCCCAAATCGGAGTCCTTAGCTTCAAGAAAGGTAAGAATCGATGAAATTGATGAATTGGTTGTGAGAGTTTGATTGTTTTGGGTTGATTTGGTGGAGATCGGACGGAGAGATGAAAGGGGAGGTTACCGCCGCTTTAGGCGGCGCGTGAGGTTGGTGGGAGGGCGTATGAGGCGGCGTGAGGCCGCGGGGAGGAGGAGGAAGAAGAAAATGAGAGATTTGGGGTGGCGGTGGCGTGATACGCGCCGTGGTTAGCCTCGGCGCGTGGGCCCCACGCGCGGCCGGCCGGAGGTGGCGCGTGTGCCTCACGCGCCGCCGTGTGAGGCGGTGTAATTAGTTTTGACTGAAGGGGTATTTTGGTAATTTACTGTGTACGGTAAATGTAAATGTAATTTTTATTTACTACGGTAAATGTAATTAAATTTTACCTTCGGTAAATGTAAATATAAATTACTTTCAGTAAATGTAAAAAGTAATTTTGTAAAAGGGTAATTTAGTAAATTTTATTTACTGAATTTGTATTTACATTTAAATCGTACGTATACGTACAGAAATACGTATTAATATTTATACGTACAGAAATACGTATTAATATTTATACGTACAGAAATACGTATTAAATATTTATACGTGCAGAAATACGTATTAAATATTTATACGTACAGAAATACGTATATAATATTTATACGTACAGAAATACGTATTAAATATTTATACGTACAGAAATACGTATTAATATTTATACGTACAGAATTACGTATTATTATTTATACGTACAGAAATACGTATTTAAATATTTATACGTACAGAAATACGTACATAATAATTATACGTACAGAAATACGTATATATTATTTATACGTACAGAAATACGTATATAGTACTTATACGTACAGAAATACGTACATAGTACTTATACGTACAGAAATACGTATTAATTGAGTATTGTACAGTAACCGTGAATAGTGAACAGTGAACAGTAACTTCGTAAAACCGAAAATTGCTGAACAGTAATCGATTATTACTGTTTCGGCATTTAAAGGTTTACGAAACGATTCTAAATTCTTTTCTTATCTTTTCAAGGTGATCGTTAAATCAAGGAAATGAATTATCATCGGGAATTGTGGAATTACGCTCGAGTCTATAAGGTGAGTAAAATCTCACTGAATTACGAATCTACCCTCGTGGTGATTCAACATTTTTGCAAGCGTGTTTATCAAATGAATTACAACATGTATATAATTTAGTGGACTACATATATACAGTATAATGGTAATAAGTACATATATATATATAGTTCATTAAATTACGTACTGTTATTAATTCATTAAAAATAGTCATTTCGGTGACGGAAAATTGTGAACGAGTATGTGATTTAAATGGTACAATATGATGTGAGAATATTGTACGTAATTTTTCATGTGTTTATGAAATATGACATGTATAGGATATAGTGGACTATGTATATATTGTATAAATGGTAAATAAATACGAATATATATAGTTTGCTATATAATATACTGTTATGATTTTTATTGTGGATATATCGTGAAAGTTTTAAAACGTACAATATGATGTGTGATTATTGTACATGATTTTATCACGAAGAATGTGAAATATTGTGATTTGTCTTCGGACGTGATGTGTGGTACAATATGATGTGAGATTATTGTACATGTTCGGCAAGTCGGAACCTAGCCTTTGGCCGGGCGAAAGTTACGATACAGTTAGAGCTCTAGTCTGTCTGCCATAGTACTGCATGGGAGGTAACGGGTGGTTATCTGCTCATGGGTACTCAGCTTGTTTTGGATGTTGGGTGGCGGGTGGTTACCCAACATCAGCGGTATACTAAGTGAGGGGTAACAGATGTGTACCAGCGCTCATTAGTTACCATTTTGTGAAAGTATTAGAGTAACCAGATGGGTTGCTCGTTTTCTCATGATTTTCATTATACTGTGTTGATGTGGAGTTGTGTCTTTTATGAGACTAGAGTTATTTTAATATTTTACTCATACGAGCTGTAAAGCTTACCGGGTTTGTGTTGCAATCCCGGTGCACCAATTTCAATGGTGTAGGGGATACTTCCGCAGGTGCTGAGTAGTGGTGATTGAGTGACGACTCCGAAGACTCGAAGTCGATCGCATCCAGTCGTGGTGAGGTTCCAGCGTGGATTGTGTGTGAGATTTGGTGTGATTTTATTTGTGAGGTTGTTGTGAGGATTATACAATTCCATTTGTTATATGTTGAATTATCATTTGGGTTTGTAATAATCGGCTTGACTGAGTTATATTTTAAATTCAGATGTGATCCGCTGCGACATTAAAATGATTTCGATTTCATTGAGATTATTTTGTGTTTAACGATTTTAAGATTTTGAGTTTTTAAACTCGAAATTTTAGGGTCGTTACAACCGCATCCGCCAGAACCTTCCCATCAACTTCCCTAATCAACCTCTGATGCAGCTCCGTCGAACTAATCTTCTTCTCCTTGCAATCGTCGCGCAATTTGCACAACACTTGCATTTTCGAAGCAGGTAACAGCCTCGCGAGAATCGGCAACAGGTCAATGTAGCTAATAACACTCCGAGGAGGCGCCGCATACTTGTCCAAGTCGCCAGGCGCCTTGAAGCTCACAACGTAAGAAGGACAGATATGCGAGTTCATCGAAGCACTCCACACAATGTACTTCCTAGGAGCCAGCATACTATCCACACCGGAATCAAACTCATCCGAATCGCTCCGATATCGACTGTAACCCTCAGGCATCAGCTCACTCTTCCCCAATATAACCCTACACATGAGCACATGCCTCATCCCATGGTCATCAACACCACACCTCACCGCCGCATCCAAAGCAAAACTCGCCGGAACCAGATGAATCCGACCAGCAACTTCCTCATTTCTGGAGCTAAATCCATGCGCCAGAATCTCAGCAATCTCAGCCTTGGATCCGCCGAACCACGCGTTCTTGATATTCGGATTCCCGCCGCATTTCCTCGCCACCGCCTCCGTGAAGAACAGGAAAGACTCGAACCTCGCCCGCCGCGTCAGTCCGGAGCTCGAGTTCTTGTGCACCGCCACCACGGCCCCGGCCGGTCCCATGCCGGAAAGAAACGTCTTGGTGAGATTCTCGAGCTCCAGGCCGTCCACCGGAGTCGTCATTTTGTTTGCTGTGAAAGCCCGGAGCGGACCGGGAACCGGGGAGGAATCGGAGTCAGAGTCGGAGTGGTGATGGGTGCCGAGTATAAAGCACGAATTGGACTCGGAATGAACGGGAACCGAAAAATTGGAGGCGAGTTGTTGAGTTTCGGGGATGTCGGGAGTCGTCGGGAGTTGGCTGGTTTCGTCGGCGGGGTTGAAGTGGATGGGTTCCATGTAAAATCGGGGGAGGAAATGGAATTGAGGGGAATGGTGGGGGAATCAACGAGAATTGATTCGAGAAGGAGAGGGGGATCGATTGGAATCGACGAGAATCGATTAATTTGAAATGGGGTTTGAGAGTGGGGGGAAGCGGGGTGTTATAAGGGGGATACAAATGGAGGCGGCGGAGAAAGCGGTGGAGGGTGAATCCTTTTCCTAGAGGGATTTGGATTTGGAGAAGTTTCCGTTGAAAGCGGGTCCCACGTTTTCCCTTGTTGATCAAGGAAACAGAAGTTGCGTAAGAGATTGCCACGTACGCTTTATATTATAGGGAGGATTTAGAGAAGAGATTATGTTTAATGATTTCACGACGAATTTCATGGTCTGTACTATATATGAGTTCTAACACCCTATGTTATCGTTATTATAGGTGACGTTTTCTAATGATACTTGATTTCCTTCTACATCTTTACTTTAGTCTATCTGGTTTCCTTAACAAAGAGAGATGTGATCGTCTAAAACCGGAGCAAACCCATGAATCAAAGGTATACGCCAAGCTAATTTTTTGTGAGGGTATCGCAAATTTTAGGTGCCTCTGTTAAATTCAAATTGTAGACAGAGGAGAAGTTATGTTGAATGTTTTTGTTGGATTACATTGATTGTGCAAACGGTTTTGACGAGTATTGAATTCATGCTAGTTTGGACTAACATGTTTGTATTCTACAATTCAAGTTTCGAGCTTGGCGTGTATTATGATTAAGGTTTCTCCACATGTTTTAGGTTTCATGAAAACTCTAATCTTCGTTAACCACAAATTTCACTGGACTTCCTTGGAAGGTGAAAGGTTCCAGTCATCGGGTAATTTCAAAGCATGAAGAAAGATTAGAACCTTTATGTACTGTAAGCAGGAAGAGATATTACCATACAGTATTAGTAACAGATCCTTGATGTATATGTAAGTCTTACGGCATTAATTTTTCAATAGCTACCATGAAGATGAAACGATCATACATACCAACGATTGAAAGAACCAGCCTTTACATTATAAGCAACCAACGGCATAATCTCATACAAAAGCACCATTTACATTATAAGCAACCCAATAGCATCCATGGGAATTGTCTTATGTAGGGTGGAGCACATTGGTGAAGATATTCAACGGCACCAGCTTGTTAAATTAAAGTAACATAAACCAAATGAACAAAATGATATCACTCACACGCAAGTTTCGTGCCAAAGCTGGTAAGGCAGATAGCGAACGCCTGGAAAGCTGACAAGGGGTGCCTAAAATCCATGGTAAATGTATCGTCGCCTACTTTCCCAAACTGGAGAACTGTTTCGTCATCTCCTTTTGGGTCCAATGCTACAACCAATTGAAAGTTCTTTACTGATGCTACTGTGACCCGACCATGGAAATTCAAACACCAGCACTGCAACTGATCATGCCATCTTGGAGCTTTATTCATCAAGACTGTGTTATGACCACCACCATAATCTGGTTTCTTCATCTCAGAATTTCCACTTTCTCCTGAGGTTGGGCAATTTAACGGGCAAATCATCCTCCTTGGTCCTCTAGATTTCAGAAGGTTGAATCTGTATGACACATGTCCAACCTCAAAGTTGCCTGCTGGAACTTGGGGGCTTATTTGCTTGCTTGCGAAACGACGGCTGGACCTTTTGCTTGCAGGCTTTGCACCACTATGTGGTGGCTGACTGTCATAAATAGTAAAATTCGTACCCAGAAAATCCGAGCTGCAAAACTCAGATAAAACTGCAGATAAGAATATGATTGAAACATCGAACCATTCTTGTAATGCAATGTAGTTTAACACAACAGCAATTGGCAGTAGGGAAGCAAAAACCTTTCTGGAATTATTTCATAGTAAAATTGACTTTTCACAAACTAGTCCTCTGAATAAAACACATAATAATCGTTCTTTAGTACTGTAAAACTACCTTGGTACACAACTGAAACCTATAAGTTGTAACAAAAAAACATATGGTCCCCAACACACAAATATAAGTTGAAGATATCCTAGGTTGCACCTGAAGACATTCTCATGTTTTACCATCCAATAAACACTAGATTTGAAACAGTGTACAAATAACTTTATCAAACCAGAAAAATTACATTGCTTGAAACCTCAACCATAACTCTGCCCACCCTTACCTTAATTTGCCCACATAAGCATTGCTTCCTTGAGAAATGTCATCAGCATCAAGTGATATTATGTATTCAGTGTGTGATCCACGCCTGTATCTCCGTGCTGCTAACAGAAACTTTCCCTTATCTGTGAATGCTGGAAATGGGAGAAAGAAAGAAAAAAAGTCAATAAATATGATCCAAGTTGTTGACAATTAAAACCATAATGTAATGTCCTTGGCGTCTATTAAAACAAAAATAGTAGCATATCAATAACTTCAATATCACAGTAAAATGAAGTTTAGCATTGCAAACGATTTACCAAACTAAGTATCTTTAAGCATCCACTGATATCTCTTCAAAAAATTCATCTTCTCCAGTCAAATGACTATTTGACATATTCTTCTTTCTAACCACCCAAGCGACCGAAAATCAAAAGAGAGAAGATGGGGTAGACTGGAGACCCCCAAGTCCAAACAAAAATCAGTTGCTACACATACAGTGAATGAGAAACTGAAACCTATTCATATCACCACAGTCCACATATCAAATAAATGTAAAATTCTATGAAACTTGAGAATCAACCCACTACGACTTTGTACCATACTCAGAAAGCTTCGCATAAATAATGTGATAATAGCTTACAATAACTAGCAACGACAGAAAGTTCAACCATTCCATAGATGGCAATTCTCGGTGTCAAGGCAAAGGGCCTGAGACTAGGGAAAATAAAAGCTGTGGAAAAAATACAGAGATTGAAGCTTCTTTTATGTACTATAAACCACAATACATGCTACCGCCTCTACAGGTAGAAGAAGTGACTACATCTGAAGTGGTGGAAATTTACAACGCCTAAGACGCAATCATCACAGATCAATTTTCACTCAGTCAGTACAAGACTGAGTTCTGAGAAAGTAGTTTAGGCACTATGCTAAAAAAGGGGAGAGATCTTCATAAGTGTCTGAAAAAATTCTATTAAGCCCATAGACTGCTGTTGCAGTGCGCGCGCAAAGACACCAACACTCTTCTCCTCACTAGTCATTTAATTCACCCAGGATATATTAATCATAAAGAGTACTTGCTAGAACTACAGTAATATTCAAAGATGCAAACTGAGTCCAAAACTAATGATGCTAGCACTTTAAGACCAAAAAACTAAATGCTGCCTTTATAACATTCAGATCCGGAGAGTCAAATCAACTGAGAATTCAATAATCATGAATAAGTCTTTCAGTCTATCATCTTATATAAGTCAACTTAAAAATCTGACAACGAAAGGTGCCCTTTTGACTTAAGCCTTTGTGACGTTCAGGTCAACATCTGTGTACCAATACTAAAACAGCTTCTGAAGACTTCATTGTAAAGGCTGTAACTGTAATATATAAAAACATATTTAAAAAAAGGAAGAAAATAAACACTCACATGGGCTAAGAGCCAGATAAAGGTAAAATGTTGATGTCTTCTTGTTTCGCTTTATTAGACACTGATGTGGGAAATCAGATGGTCCGGGCTGCAGGAATCACAAAACAATTTTAACTATCAATTGCAAGTTTCCATCAACTTGTAACATACTAATATCATGAAATCAAGAAAGCAACTTAATTTTCTTATGTGGAAGTAAACTGTTCAATGCTTCATTCATACAACACCATCAATAACCCTAACCCAGCATTCAACAAACAGCAACAGAGAAGGTAACTTGTGTATGTTTTCCTAGAATTTTACGGCAAGCACATGTATTGCTTTAAATTTTCCACATTTCATCTACAACAGCCATATATCTCTCTGGAAATCACAGTAATTAGTGAACGGCGGGAAAATGGTTGAAAAAGGTGGAGCTAATCTAACAGGAGAACATTCGCACAGTATATTATACTTTGGATATACTTCAAAACTTAGCTTGCTAACACACTCCAATTACAGATCAACTCCATTCTGAGCTCTCTATATACTTCAAATTCCTAATTTTAGAAACATTTTTCCGACTCCTGAAGCTCCTGATCATTGTATTTACCCAACTATCACAAAATAAGGCATCTAAATTCCAAAATTTACAATTTTTACCACAAAATTAACAAGTTTCTTACACAGCCACACTAGATCTCCTCTAACTAATCCAATTTCTGATCTTATGATGTAAATCTCCAAACAGTAAATCAAACAGGTAATAAAAATTTAACCTGCTTAAGGCAAGAAGGGAAGGTAATTTTGCCATTGGCCGACGGTGTTCTGACGATCTCCTTAGTAATATCTCTCCACCGCTTACAGACGCAAGCGCAAGCGACGACGTTTTGGCGGTGCGGCCACTTGTCCTCGCTGTCCTCCACTCTCTGTATGATCTCGCCGAGCAGCTCCGGCAGCAAAGTCGACCACGACGACGCCGTCGACTCCTCAGCGTCCGCGGCCCGGTCCAGCTCGGCCGAGTCGTGCACGGCGCGCCGGTCGCCGCCGCAGCCGCGGGCGTTGAATTCTCGGAAGGATCTGGAGAATTTCCGGGAGAGAAAGGATCTCCTCAGAGACATGGCGGCTTTTGGATCTTAAGTTATGATTTGGGGATTTAGGGTTTCGGATTTGACCGCATTTACAATTGAGAGCGTTTAAGAGAAAGGGGAGAGAGGTGTGAGGTTGATGATGAATATTATTTCAGAGAAAATCAAATCAAATATATTATTTGTGATAGAGTGACGGGCTGTGACGGAGTGGGGGTGAAAGTATGGAATTAGAAAATGACGCGTTGGCGGGTTCGATGTCACGGACGGGTGAGGTTAGTGAAAGCGACGAAGCTGCTTTGGTCTTTCCTTTATAGTAAGACCCGGTCTTCGGAGATTGAAGCCCAAGGCGTTGGACTGTAAGGAAAGTAACGGTCAGGTAATTACACTAACTACTGTGGTGAAATATTCACCACATTTTTACCATTTATTTTTCACTAGCCAAAGTGCCAAACACAAACTAGTTTCTATGTTTAAAATGGAAATAACGTGCGTTCAACCTAATTTATATGTGTATATCCGTACTCTCTTTCATCTGTACACTTGAGAAATTGAAATACATGATTTTAACCATTTAAAACTTTAGTTTATCAATAAAGATCATTACTGTAAAAGATAAATATAAACAAAAATCATTTGCTCGGTAGATTACATCAAACAAATTAACGATTGATCATAAGACTACTAACTTTCAATATGACTATTCATTTGTTTGATGCAATCAACCTAACAAACGATTTTTATTTATATTAATCTTTTATAATAATGATCTTTATTGATAAACTAAAATTTTAAACGGTTAAGTTTATGTATTTCAATTCCTCAACTGTGCAAAGAGAGTTTGGACACATATATACTAGGTTGGACGCAAGTTTTTTCCGTTTAAAAATTGATCGGAAATGTTGATTTCTAACTCTTCAAACTGCGTCGAGTGGAATCACAATAGGAAAAGATGCTAGTTTCTTTTTAAGTCGTGAATCAAAATACAAACTTGAAACCTGTTGATCTGTCAATCAATGTGGGTAGGACTATTATTGAAGTTAAAACTTGCACACTCAGGTGGAAAAAGTCATCCGTGTTGACAAATTGATACAAAAGTTGGGTCTTCCTAGTGGAAATCTGCACCATGTTTTGGCTGGTTCATGGACTCTGTTCAAGAATAATGATACCAGTAATACAACACAAGCCTTGAATCTTATAGAAAACTAAACTTGGGACATGCATCAAGCTAATGCAGCGGTCACCAGAATGGTTATAAACAATGTGGACATGTACCAAGGTGAACCAGATAAACTAATAATATTCAGTGGTAAGATAGACAAATGAAATTTTCTGTGCCCCTTCACCCTATTGCACTATTTCATTTTTTTTTCTTTCAAAATTGTATCAGGGTTTTAGTTGACTAAAATAATAAAAAGGAAAGTATGCCTTTACACCAATGGAAACCTTTTCATTATGACCTTAGTCATGTATAATCACATAAGCAATTTATGTTGGTCACAAAGTCATCATTCTGATGGGAGTCAGACGAGTGCCAATGCTAGCACAACACAAATCGCTGCGCATGCAGCTATCTCACGCTTGCCCTGCGTGGTTCCATTGAAGCTGTATCATAGCCTTCTGATAAACATCGAAGCAAAATGCATGTTACAAACATGGAATAGGAAGCTGAAACTCGCATAAGAATAGAGTATTAGGTGAACTGGAACTCACCAGAAATGGACAGAATACTGATGACATTTGAACGTTGAAGTATGTGTCAACAAGATTGCTGTTGCAGGGGTTATAAGTTCTCCAAAAAGTAATTCAGATCGTCATTGGGACTATCCATAATTTTCTCAGGTTCAGTCTTCAATGAGTGATTATAATCATCTTGTAACACTCGGATGTAACTATAAATTTATGATGTATATACCATTACACATGAAATAATCATTTATGACTTCACCTAACTTCGTCGAGGGGTGAGAAACTGTGTTATAACTTATAGCATACCTGCAACTCACAAGCAATTGGTGTTCCATCACCCAAGGGCTCCTCCTTTGAGCCTATTTCACCAGTATATCCACTGACAAAATCCAAGTTTTCTTTGGGAACTACTAAATCATGTTTGACATCAGCATTTTCCGCAACTTCAACCTATAAAGATTAAAAGCCGATCATAAAATTCAAGGGTTACTACAAACTATGTAAAACTGCTCACATTTCAGATTCATCTCACCCCTGTATCCAGGGCATCTTCTTTGTTTAGTTTGACCTCTAATATTCCCTACAGTGATAGAGACGACTAACCTGACAGATCATTAGTTTTCTATCATTGCACTGATGATCTCTGATTGCCTCCTTTTCACTAGATTTAGTGGTAGCATCATTTACAGCTGCCGCATTGTCTTCGAGTACATTATCCAACTTGTTAGCAGGTACCTCAGGCTCACACTGCAACATACACAACTCAACACAATTGATAAACATTTACAAATACAAACCGTTAAAATGAAGAGGGAATTAAAATCTTTAAGGACTCTTTTCAAACAAGACCAGACCCCCTTGAGAATAAATATAAGGAGATATGGTGGTTGCAATACTACAAAAGTCCCTCTCACCAGCATATCCATTGCTTCTTCTCTGTCTTCCTTGTTTTCTGATATCCTCTTATGAAGGGTTTCTTTGCATTGATTTGCATTATCATCTCCCAGAGAGTTCTGTAACAGCAGAACCAATATCAACTTATACAAGTATAGGCCTGAAACTCACTTACAATTTAAGTACGTGAAAGAAAGACAGAACCTGAAAAATTATTACATCTTCATCAGGTGCTTTCTTTTCAGCTGACACGGCATCAACATCCCCTTCATCAACCACAATGTCTTTAACACCAGCATTTACCTTAGGCTCGCCCTGCACCATTCACAACACAACCAAATTCAATCAAACCCCAACAATTACAACTTCTGAAATACCAAAAACTACCCGAAAACAGACACTAATCACCTGTCCAGCGCCGGGGTTTGCCAAATAAAAACGGGGAGTCTCCCCTTTGAGCACAATAAAAGGCATTTTCTTGACATCCCACCCCAACACCCTACACACAACCTGCCCAAAAGCCCTGTGAGCTCTCTTCTTCTTGGTCTTGCTCACCGTAACCGCGTGCTGCACAAGCCCAGCACTTCCTCTTCCCCAATGCGCCACACACCAAGCAATAAAACTCACCACCATCCCAATTCCCCTCGTAGAAACCCATCAGCTCTCTCTCCTCCACAAACAGCTTCATAAAAAGCTTGTACTCCTCATTCTCATCCTCCTCCTCCTCTTTCTCTTCCTCCTCCTCACTATCCGACCCGCTACCCGACCCGGAAAAGAACCCACGGCAGAGCTCCAGGGCCCGCGCGCGTGGAGCCGCATCACATGGCGCCGGAGCTTCTCCTCCTCGCCCGACGAGGCGGCGGAGTTGAGCTTCGGCGAGCTCACCGGTCAGGTGGCGGGTGACAGGGGCGGATTTGACTGGACTGGAGACACGTGAGATTGAAAAAAAAAATCCTCTAATAAAAAAAAAAATAAACTTAGGCTTCTTATAAAAAAATCACTTTTTACATTTGAAATTAGAAAAAAATCTAGTAAGATTTTAAAATTATAAAAAACGCAGATGGTTAAAACCCTTAAAGCGTTGCCCACAATTTCGTTAAAAATTACACGATGTCACTGCTATTAATTTACGAAGAATGCCACTCTGAGCTACCCACCCAAACTCTCACAATTCCAGATCGGGTTTCAAACCCTTTTGCTCCCAGAAGAAAAAATCCATCCCAACCTCCACTATCGCCTCCGACAGCGATTCTCCTCCCCCTTCGGCTTCTTGGTCAAGAAGGTCGCCTTCGACTCATCCTCCTTTACCTTCACCTTTAATTGGTCATCTCAATCTAGCTCGCATCGCAGGGAATTGTGGTGATTGGCATTACTTACCATTTGCAAGCATGGGTGATCGAGAAGAAGGATCCGATTTTCTTGGCTATGTCCACGCCATTGGTGTTGGTCATCACGTTCTTTGCTTCTGCACTTCTCCTGGGAGAAATCAGTAGTGTGATAGTGGTTGTGACAGGTAGTGTGACAACGGTTGTGACAGTGGGTGTAAATAGATAGTGTGACAGCGTCTGTGACAGGGGCTGTGACAGTGGGTGTGATAGGAGGTGTAATAGGTAGTGTGATAGTGGTTGTGGCAGGTAGTGTGACAGTGGTTGCGACAGTGGGTGTAAATAGATAGTGTGATAGCGGTTGTGACAGCGGTTGTGATAGGAGGTGTGACAGGAGGTGTGACAGTTAGTGTAATAGGTAGTGTGATAGTGGTTGTGACAAGTAGTGTGACAGAGGTTGTGACAGTGGGTGTAAATAGATAATGTGATAGCGGTTGTGACAGCGTCTATGATAGCGTCTGTGACAGGAGCTGTGACATGAGGAGAGGAAATGTGGAAATATGTGAAATTTTGTTAAAATTCAAATGAGATTGGTATAAGTATGCTCATAATGAAAAGAATAGTAGGAATTATAGAACCTTTAGCTTCGGTTTCGCCGGAATTGCTTGAAGCACCGCCATTGATGGCGACAACTCTTTGTGATGGTTGTTGCGTCTTGTACGGTTGGTCGATTCAGAGTGTGTAGTCTATCAAATGAAAGAGGAGAGCGAGATCTTTCTAACAGTCCAATTTCGTCAAAATCTATCCCCGGACAAGAAAATTATGGCCGAAATTAGAAAAAGAAAGAAAAAAAAGAAGAAAAAGAGTAAGAAATGGAAAAATTGTCCATAAAATATTTTTAAAGTGACTTTTTCTAATTTTGTTGACATTTTTATAATTTCCACTTAAATGTGATGACTTTTTTATAATTAATTCATAAGAAGTGACTTTTTTTCTAATATAAGTTAGGAGATGATAACTTTTTTATAATTTGCCCTTAAACTTATTGATTAAACGGGGTTTCTCTTCGTCTCTCGTCTCTCTTCTGTTCTTTAACTCTTCCATCTACTTGATTACTTTTCTTTCTAATAAAAAAGAAAAAAAATTTAAACTAATCGATTACATAAGGTCTCTCTCCGTCTCTCTCAGACGTCTTTCTTCTGTTTTTCAGCTTTTCCCTCTACTTGATTACTTTTCTTTCTAAATCGTTTCAAGCCCGTCACACCACTCCCTGCCGCTGCGCCACCGAAGGCTCGACTACCCGAAACTCTCTCTGCTCTTATCTACACTTCTATTGTTCTACTATAGAACGACAGGTTTAGCTTTTCTCCAATTATCCTCTAAGTTCTTTTAAAATTGAATCAGATACTAATTAAAATCATTGGATACTGAAATTTGGTTGGTATATGGGTTTGTTCACTTTGTTAGTTAAACAAATCTTATTGGAAATTTAGAATATGATTATATGAAACTTGGTGTTAGTGTGTTAGTCTTGATACTATCTTACTGAATGCTTGAATGAAATTATGATCAGAGATTAAGTATTTTATTTGCCTATTTAGGTTTGTTAAGATTGTAGGAAATTAGTGTTGGTATATGAGTTTGTTAGTTAAACTATCGATTTAGAATGATTGAAAATTTGATGATATGTTAGATGATGATAGAATGAAAGATTGAGTATTTGCATATTTGGGTTTAATTCTTAGTTAAGAACTTAAGATTATAGGGAATTAGGGAATGGTAGAAACATTTTAGATTTAATTGACCTTTTATTATATGAACTTCATACACTCAATGTTGTAAACCTAAAAAAAATTGCCTTAAGTTGTACTCCACCCCATAAAATCCTAAGTTCACCCTTGAAATTGGTCCAGGTGACATTTCAATCCTGCATCCGCCACTGGACGAGTGTTGAGTCGGCTGGACCCGAGGATTCTTAGCGCAGGTCGGGTTGTGGTGGCTTCGGGGTTTCGGATTTGGGGATTGGCTTTCTTTTGGCGGTGGCGGTGATCGGGTAGTGATTGGGGGATTGCGGCGGGGCGGGTTGGGGTGGCGGCAATTGGGGGGGCCTTGGTGCCAGAGAGAGTGGAGGTAGAGGACTTCGTCTCGGAGTCTTTGTTCCAAGTAGGGATCCATTGCTGCAATTTGAAACAAGAAAAAGAAAGAGTGGAGCTTTTGGGAGGGTGGTGGTGTGGATTCGTATTACGTAGGATTTATGGGATGGTGCCACGTTTTTGGAGGGCAAAGCTAGAATGCCTTTTTTTTTACTTTGGTAAAAATAGTAATGTAAATTTCCTATGGTGATACGAATTTTCACCCACATACGAAAAAGTAACCATCAAATGGTAAGTTGGAACCACTGTCTGTGTCACTAACTGGCTAGCTCTTCTGTTGGAGAATGTGTATCTAGGACTTTCATTCATGCTTTGAAGAGAAGGGTAGAACTTTATAGATGATAATATGGCTTTCGAATGCGTACAATATATGCCTCCTTTCACAATATGGCTTTCAAATTCCATTTACCACCAGTTTAGGACGTACACGAAATTGATGTCGTTCTATTTCATAACCGGGAGGAAACACCCTCCAACAGCCCCATTCTACTCATTACCCTCGGAGATGTGTATTCAAAAACATAGGAATTTGCACACTGCAAATATAACTGATCTACTGAGAAGAGCTTTAAAACTGTGACAGGTGATCCGATAGTCTGACGACAAAAACTGTGCATATGCCAGAAATTGGGAATGCTTAAGGTCCGAAAAGGGTAACAGAGTGCATAGCTTAACAAGTCAAGAGCATAAGTTCTGAAAAGTTCTACCACTGATATACAATGCACAACGACTGGATGGCCAGTACATGAATCACCTACTACAAAAGAAGTTTGTTGAATGGTTGTCTAGGTTCACTGAAGTTTCTTCCAGAAGTTGATGACCATAGAGTTTCTCAAACTCCAAAGTAGTCCTCCGGGACATAAAACTTTAAACCATTGGCCTGCCAAAATGAAACTATAAGCATCGAAGCCGTTTAGGTTGTAAGAGGAGAGTAACAAAGTAATTCCCCAACCAGGCACATATGATGTGAAAGCACTTGAACCCTTTTTCAATTATATTGTCATAGGTGATCGTTTAGTCCGAACCATACGTATTGCAAAACTCAAGAAATTGGCAATTTTTAAGGTCCAAAAGAAATAACAAAACTGCATAGCACAACTTGACCTCAACGGAGTGGCACAAGGAAAGCAACTATACTCAAAGGACAAGGAAACAGATATTAAGTTTACAACAATAAATAAAAATTGGAGATAATACTTCAATCATAGATCATAAAATGTAAAAGATAATACTTCATACCTCTGCAAACTTGAGATCAGCATCACTGTGATCATTTCTTCTACCAGCAGCATCACCAACATAAAAAGATCTACAATAAAACAGAGAGCATATATAAATAATGACTCCTTGCATCCAAATAATGATAAATGCATTAAAGCAAAAAAAAATATCAAACAAACTAGACTTGGTAAGGTGGCATTTCTTATTCTTCCATGTGAAAAATAATGATGTGAAAAGTAAGAATAAGAAAAGAAGAGTTTAATAACTGATCCATATCGATGGAAATGCCAGAATTCAAGTGTTGTTTCAAAATGTGCCACATCCCCGGCTTCGGTTTGCGGAAAGGATCTTCTCCTTGACTCGGCCCACATGCTATGAAAACCTGGATACAAATAACTCAATTTCATCTCCGTGCACATATAAGGGGAAAAAAGAACAGTGTATACTCTTTTAAATAATGGTCTCATCATTTGGTACTTTTTAGTATGTTATATATAACGTCTGATAGATAGCTGAAACCTGAAGCTCTCAAATCTGATATTCATGTCAGTAACTAAAGTTACCATTCTTGAAGACACGCTACTAAATATGATGAAGGATAAATGGCATGGCACTAATTATTACATAAGAAAGGAACATGAGAAATTACCTGAATTGGGACCTTCACTTCCTTGATAAAATTGTTGAGACGTCCAATTTTTGAGTCCACAGCTGCTTGTCTCTTATTTTTCCAGCGCTCAATGTTGGTTTCATTAGTGAAGATCACCTGACAATCAAAAGAGTCAGAGCCCTCAAACTTCCAAACAATACAAACCCATGTAACTAAATAAATAAGGATGCCACAATGCCCAAAATCACAAGATTCCTGTATGAAACTTCAATATCTAAAATGGGTGATAAACATTATACACACCAGCTTGTAGCCATCCTCGTACAAGCTCCTTAGCTTATCAGGTATTGAGGGATACATAAAGGACCAAGCATCAGCACCTACTCTGACATTAGGGGAACATAATGGTTGTCAATCAAAGAGTTTGATGAGATTTGCTTTGTTAAAAGTTGAAACTAACTGCAAAAGAAACCAACCAAAGTGCACGAAATATCATATTGGTTATACCTCCTAACATCAGTATTTGCAAGACAGCCATCAAAATCAAAAGCTGCAATTTTACTTGAATCATGCAGACCATCATCCTGTATATATCAAAAGTGGGATGAACATATGAATAATAATAAACCGGCGACGCTCAAATATATCATATTGTGTTAAGCCACCAAAGAACTATTTAATTATTATGTAAAGATCATTAAAGTTTTGATCAGTAAAGATAGATGCTTTGAATCATTATTTGTACAACATACAGCGACAAAAAAGGTAAATGCAAAACAAGATATACAAAAGGAAGCATAGAGTTTACGCATTTACTTTGTATATGAAGTAAACCACTATAATAATTTTTAGAATATACATACAGAGACAACTGGATGAAGTTGCCCTTTCTATCTATCTCAATTATCAAAGAGGATTCAACAAGTTTCCTTTACAATTAAAAGTAATATATCTTACCCTTTCGAGAAAAATGATGGTCTGAAACGCCTTCCATTTAGGCGGTAGTGTTGCATCCTGAATCATTCAATATCTCCAATATAAGATAAACAAAGGCACAAGGTGTAGCTATCAAAGCAAAGAAAGATTTCTTTAATACCACAAAATTCACATTTGTAAATTTATGGTATATATTCAAAATACACTTGAGCCAAAAGCCCAAACCAAAGATATGGAAGGATATTCTGCAGTGTGAAAGAAAACAAAGGGAATTGATCAGACCTTGTACTTGTCCTTCACATCAGAAGCTGAAAAGGATATTGCCAGATCGGATACCTGCAAGAAAATACATCTAATGATAAAGTTCACAATAAGAGCTAAATGAATTCATACTACAAATCAGACATACAAAAACTAATTCATGTGCCCTGTAAGTCACATTTGCAACTACATTGATGCGGAATATAATAACCCCACAAGTATAGGAGTCCAGAAGATACATTTATTCATTTTAGGAAAGAAAGAACAATGAAAATCCAATGCCATATCATAAGTATGTCTACTTGGGAAAAAGAATGTAAAGTATAGCAACTACGAGGAAATAAGGAATTGCATTGTGCGAAGATATGTTAGGAAAGGGTTGGCTGTTATAGGACAAGAGCTCAGAACTGACCAGAACAGCTCAGTCAGTGACTGAAGTAGAGCTTAAAATGGGCAAAGGAAGAACCTTCCACTCCTAAGTTTACACACACTTCCCTTGTATTTTCGAATGGAATTAGTTGAACCCATAAGACCAAAAATAAAGTACTCAAAACCAGTAAGGACAAATTAATACGAGCTCTATGTAACTGCAGTCTACAGATGTGATAATATATCTGCAAGAGGTGTTTAATATCTCAAGAGATATTGCAATCTCCAATAGCAGCCCATCTAGCACCATGTACATGACACCAGTGTGAGTTGATCCAGACCTAGAAACAAACAAATCAACTATAAAACGGAGTCATCATACCTCTGCCTTCTTCAAACCCCTTTCCCCTACTTCATTTATATCTTCATCTACCTCACAAACCTATTATGGGAAACCTAAGAAATCAGCACGGGTATCACCATTAATCTAGCAGTCAAATTAGTAACACACTATATTTACCTTTTGTTTTTGAGAATTTTTTTCACCATTTGAATCCTGCCAATAATCAACTTGATGTCCATCAACAAGCAAAGAAAAGGTACGGTTCATTCTTCATTCAAAACATGAGATGCAGCAAACAATTAGGGAAATCATACCTCCTTTTTACATTTCTCAAATTCAACGGCCAAATTCTTCAAAGCTTCCTGATCACTACTCTGAATACACAACCAAGTAAAACAACAATCAATATATAGGGAATAAAGTTAAATCCTCACACATCCAAACTTCAACACATCCCATGTTTTTTGTTAATCCAAAAACGTTACCATTATCGTTTCAATTACCAAAGAAAAGAATACAAATAGCAAACCTTCAGGGACTGAAACCCTTTGATCTTGTCAACCGAAGCAACAGAATCAGACCCAAAAGAGAAGCAACCCAAGTGGTGCCACTTGGTCGAGTCAAAACCACGCGGGTCTTTGGTGACCAACCCCAGCCTCAGAGCTTTATTTTCAATTGGTTTTGAGCACTTCTTGCACGAGGACCTACCGGACTTAGCATACTCAGCTTCAACGTGAGTTGGAGCAGAAGAAGAACCCTTACAACAAAAACAAAACAAAAAATATTTGAATTCATTAATGGCAAGTTCAATATGAGCTCTAGGTCTACAAGTATAATATCTCAAGTGTGACTGCATATTCCAATTTTTAATTGTAGCCCATTTAGCATCAGATACATGACAACATTAAGTTAAACAAACAAACAAACTTACTCTAAAAGCGAGTCACCATACCTTTGATTTCTTCAAAACCTTTTCCCCTAGATTTTCAACTTCAGCTTCATCTCCTTCACGAACCTATATTGGAGAAAACCAATAAATCACCACAGCTATATCTCCATCAATCAAATAAGAACACAGTACGCTTACCCTTCGATTTTGACTACTTTTCTTTACAGCTGAATCCTGTAACCAATCAATCTCATATCCATCAATACGCAAACAAAGGTACGGTAAAGTGCATCCTACCTTTAGAACATGCACAAATAATTTCTGAACAAAGATTAAAAATGTACCTCCTCTTTAGATTTCTCAAACTCAACCTTCAAAGCTTCCTGATCACTACTCTGAATGCACAATTAAGTCACACAACAATCAGTTTACAGAAAAATGAAGCTAAAGTTCAGATCTTTTCACAATCTTAATCCAAAAAAAAAAAAAACACAACCTTTACATTACAATATACCAAAAACAACAAAACCCAGAATTGCAGTATTACCTCCAGAGCCTGAAACCCATGAATCAACTCAACCGAAGCAACAGACTCGGACCCAAAACTGAAGCAACCCAAGTGGTGCCATTTGGTGTAGCCACGCCCGTCTTTGGTGCCCAGCCTCAGAGCTCTGTTCTCGATGGGCTCCGAGCACTTCTTGCAGGAAGAGTTGCCGGACTTGGCGTACTCGGCTTCGACATGGGTCGGAGTAGAAGAAGAAGAAGAAGACATTGAGGGTTTTGGGGAGAAATGACAGGCGAAGCGAATGGGAGAGAGATTGGGAAATGGGGGTTTTGGGGAGGCGTGGATGATTAGGGAAGAGATGATGGATTTGGAGAAGGGTACGTGGAAAGTGAAGGAGGGAAGCATTCGAGTGGTAAGAAGACGTGGGGGTTTAGGGGTTTAAGAGCTTCCCGCCTTTTTCCATAGGGCGAGGGGCGGAGAGGATCACTCTACTGCTTTTGCTCTGAACAGAGTCAATAAAGAGTTGTTGTAATGAATGTGAATTATGAAAAAAAGAAGAAGGGAAAAATACCATTGCTCTCAATTAGAAATTCTTGTATTTACGGTACGTGATCCAAGTGCACAGTATAGTTTGACATGCAAGTGTGTATTGATGTTCTCGAACAAGGTGCAGTGACGGCAATTAATCAATGGTACATAACTACATGTAATCAAACAACCTAGAAAATGAGAACAAAAGGAGGATAAGGAAATAGGGAAATGCATGTAAAGATCGAGCGCAAATGCACTTTACGTACCTAGCAACGAAATAGTTCAAGTGTTCTTAACTGCTATATTACCTATATAGTCATAGTGTACCTGAGGGAGGATTGAGAGAGAACTCTGCAGTAGACCTTTGGTGAGAAGGAGAATTTATAAAATTAGAAATTTTGCAGCAAACTCGTTCCTTTAAATAAATATGGATGGATCTGGAATTTAAGAGTGCCAAGGGGAATTAATAAGGAGGTACACAAGGTTGTTGAAATTGATTGTCGTTTAGGTAGACTTTCAATCATTGAAGTAAAGTAGATTAATATAATTGAATATACTTTTACTTGCTATTGCGAAGAACTCGAAAAATTGTGACCTTAGGTTATCCTTTACAGTCTTTCAATTACGTACTTACTGTTCCATTTTATGCATGTAATCCAGCTCCACCAAATTAATGTCACCATATTCAAATTAATTCTATTAAAACAATTAACTGTGTAAGTCCGCACGTAACCAACAAAAAAATCCTCTTGTGAAGTATCTATAAGAGTTTTTCTCCACTCGATCAAATAATTTTAACGTAATAATTTACCTCTGTGTTAGATCATATTTTGAGAGTTTTAAGGACTAACGAAAGTATTAATTTAATAATCGGTAACCTGTACATAGCTGTTATAATAAAAATTTGAGAGATTTTTAATCTGCATGTACGTGTTGCACGTTTTGTATGAAAAAAAAAATGTAGTTTCATCTTTCATTAATCGCTAGGGCCATTAATAATTGATATTTTTTTATACGAATAATTGATCATTTTGATCATATAACATGCATGGAATACGATTGCTAAGTGACGTGAGCTTGTGACGTAGGCGACAACAAAATGATCGCAAAGGCATATAGATGCAAGAGACACTATTGTTTTGTCACTAGTCTACAATTGAATTCACGTTGAATATTATATACTGCGCGCTACGTCGGTTTTTGTTAGTAGTAATTAGGCAGGTGGCCCGCGCGTTGCTGCGGGAAAAAACCGTAAAAGGGAAGAAGCCGAAGCCCAATCACCCCGCCCAATTCAGAGCCTGTCACTATAGCCCCGTGCAGCTGTTTACCGTTCCGGTGGCAGTGACATAAATAATTAATTTCAAGAGGTAAAACAGACACTATTTGAGTAAATGAAGGGTCTCTCAACAAAGCTTTAAAAAAATGAGGCAATAGTAGAAAAAAAAATGAACAGTACAAAACGTGTTCTCAATTAGTAGTTAGTACTTAGTACGTAGTATGTGTCGTTTTTTTATTAGCAGCCCGAAGTCGTGTACACATTTGTTAATATATTAAGAAATAGCCCAGACTGTTGTTGAAAATAAGGTGCACCATTATTATACATAACACTATTAGTGAAACTACATATAGCCCTACTACAAACTAGACCTCATCATTTATCCCGTCATATTCACAAGAACACTGAGGCTCCGCAAGCTTGATAGGCTTTTACCTGGCACAGGACGCGAGAAAGTCTGCTTCCGTGGGTAGAGAGTATGGCTTAGTTTAGAAGTATGAAACCCGGCTCGGCCCGTAAAAACTCGTAAGGCCCGGCCCATAAAAACACGCTAAGTAATAAAATATTATACATACATATTGTATAATTATACATATATCAATTATATATGTCCAAATTAAAACTTGTCGTTTCCCTTCTTGCTTTATGTATAACCGGAGCGTATTCGGTCCACAGTCGTGGCGCCACATCATGAAACTCACCGCGCGTGTTTGGGACGTCGCGTGCTCACAAAGGGTAATTTTTTGTGACCTTTATACTAGATTTAAAATAAAATTGTAGCATTATGAAGCAATTATATGAAGTAAACTTCTCGGGATTAATCGACATCAACTGATGTTATCAGTATTAATATTTAGTGACCCAGTTAAAATTTCATTCAAATCGAACCTTGTTTGACCATCATAATTTTTGGTAAACCGAAAACACCATTAAAATGCCCTAAGAGATGACCCATTACTCGGATGCAAATGTCGAAAGACATTTGCATATCTGAAATCACCTAATTTTCGTCACCGATCGTGCGCAATCGCACTAAGGAAACTCATTTGGCAAAGCCCCGGTTAATGGGGTTTTAATATGTTAAACCGCCTTTTTTTTACCATAGGTACGGACGGTCAAACCATGTCAAATTCGAACGAAATTTTTACGGGGCCCCTAAATATATATATATCTATCACATCTGCTGGTGTCGATCGACCATATTTTCGAACTAGAGTTGTCGATTGCCAACATGTTCACTAATCTATCATAACCATTATATCAAGTTTAAAATAAAACTATCGCATTATGAAGCGACTATATGAATGAAATATTTTGGGATTGATCAACACCAGCTGATATGATTGGTATATATATTTAGTTATCTTGTAAAAATTTTATCTAATTCGGACCTCGTTTGACCGTCAAAATTTCCGGTAAACCGAAAACACCACTAATATACCATAAGGGATGATCCATTACCTAGATGCGAACACCGAAAACCGTTTACATATCAGAAATCACCTAATTTTTATCACCGAGCGTACGCGGTCACACCGAGGAAACTCATTTAGTAAAACCCCTGTCAATGAGGTTTTAATATACCAAAACGCTTTTTTTTTACTATAGGTACGGACGATCAAAATCATGTCCAGAACGGACGAAATTTGTAAGGGGTCTCTAGATATATATACAGATCACATATGTTGGTGTCGATCGATCATATTTTGAACTGGAGTCGTCGATCACCGAAGTGTCCACTAATGTATTATAACTTTTATAAGGTTTAGAATAAAACTATTGCATTACGAAGCGACTATATACAGAAAACTTATTGGGATCGATTAATACCAGCCGATGTGATCGGTATATATATTTAGTGACCATGTATAAATTCATCCAATTTGGACATTGTTGGACCGTCGGAATTTCCGGTAAACCGAAAACACCACTAATATGTCATAAAGGATGACCCATTACCTAGATGTGAATGCTGAAAGCAGTTTGCATATCTGAAAATCACCTAATTTTTGTCACCGAGCGTGCGCGGTCGAATCGAGGAAACTCATTGTTAATGAGATTTTAATATGTCAAGACGCCTATTTTTTTGTTAACCGTAGGTACGGACGGTCAAACCATGTCTAAAATAGATGAAATTTTTACAGGGTCCCTAATATATATACTGATCACATTTGCTGTGTCGATCGACAATATTTTGAAACTAGAATTTATTTGTGATTTTTTTTTGAATGTTTTCCAAGAATTCTTTTATTGATTTAAAGACATGAATTTGGTTTTAGGCTATGAGAAAGCCCAAACCCATCTCTTTCCTCTTTTAAAATTCAAGTCACGTGCCCAATGCATCATAATACTCTTATTTATGAAAGAACATAATACTCTTATTTAAGGATTTGGAACCTAACCAAGTTGGAAGGCTCATTCCTTCGCCTGATTCAAACTATTAAAATAAAATGTCAATTAATACAAAACATTAGAGAATGAGAAACAAATCTAAGTCAAAAAGAGAAACTAAGAAAGAGGGAAAGATTGTTGTGTCTTATGAGAGAAAATATATAAAAACCTGCAAGACCCCGGCCCGCAAAAGCCCGGTATGCAAAAACTCGTAAGGCCTGTTTTAGATGGACGAGTTTTGATCTTTCTATTTGTGAAAGGCACATTACTTATTTAAATATATTAAGATCTGACCCGGATCCACCACTTCAATGTTACTACAATATAATAATTTTATTGACTTTTAGCATGTTGTGTAATCTTTGCAGCAATTTGAAATCAGATGTAAGAAGACTCGTCGACAAGTCCCTAATTTTGCAATCATGGTATTGATGGTATATATGTCACAAGCTCCCATAATGCCTAAGTCATGCATATCAAGAACAAAAGTAGAAGTTGCCGACAACACAAAATCATCAAGATTAGAGGATTCGGACGCAACTTTATTTTTTTAATTCTTGGTTACAATTTTTTTTTTAAAGGATTTGGCATATCGGGTCTTAACCATTTACAAACCATCATTTTCGAGTGTTTGACGGCCTCCGTAGAAGGATTGACTCTCCCAGCGCATGGTGTTACATCCACAAGGTTTCGAATTCGAAATCTCGCTTAAACCACAACAGCTCGTTACCACTTTACAATTCGGACGCTTCTTTATGTTATTACATTATCATTTATGTTATTATTACATGTATAACAGTATAACAGAATAAACTTTTCTGTACAACAAAAAAAAGTTCGAAACGTCGCCGTTTCGTAGAAGGCTTATATAGTTATATCATTATATTCTTTTGCCTTTCTTCTTCTTCTTCTTCTTCTTCTTCAGTCTCCGATCCGATCTAAAATGGCGAGGCGGGTCCACACGACGGAGGTCGGCTGCATAGCCTGCGAGGAGCTCGGCGAGCTCGGCGCCGGAAAGGAGGGGTGGCTGGTGGACAATCCGAACCTCCTCTGCGCCATCGACACTCACTGCATCGCCCTCGCCAACCGCTCCGTGATCGTCGTTCTCGGGTGGGCCGAGCCCGACCATAACCGGGTCAAGATCCGACCCGAATTGTCACCGATTGAGGCGGAGTTCGTGTCCGCGATTGAGTGGCTGGTGTTTGATGAGATGCGGGTCGTCGTCGCCGGGACTTCTGCTGGTTATCTCCTCTTTTACTCTCTGTCTGGGCATTTGATCCATAAACAGGTAAAAAGTAAATACCTTTTCACTGTTGTGAATTTTTTTACTGTTGTATTTAGCTTATTTATGTTTGGTATATATAATAATATAAAGGTGCCAATGCTGCAAATGTGATTGAATTTTTACCATGCATTAATAGTTTGATTTAGATTTTTACTATGATGGGTGAAAGTAATTAGATTTGTATGTGTGGGATTAGTTGCTGAACTTGAAGTATGGTATTGTCTTGACTGTCAAGCAACTTGGATTGACTTTGTTTTGGTAACAGATGGTGTATCCAGCTAAGATTATACGGTTGAGGGTGCGTGGAACGAAGAGAGATTTGAGTCATGACACATCCTCGGAGGAGGTTTGTGTTGTTATGCCTGGAATTCTCGCTCGTTTTGATGGAAATGATATTCAGGTATGAGTAACATCCTTTTATCTTGCTATGGATGGTAGTTTTAGCTGCATTGCTAGGTTTTGGGCAGAAATTGTGTTAATTTAGCTTAATGTAATGGGAAGATTAAGTAGTTGTGGATTTCTATTGTATGCTGTCAGTGTTAAGGTGTCACTTTAATGAGGTTCGTTTTAATATTAGATTCCAGGCTTGAGAGGCCTAATTGGTATGGCTTAATGTGGTTGGAATGTAGAATATGCTGCAGCAGTGGTTTCAGGAAACACAATCTCATTTTTGGGATCGACATCAGAGGTCTGATGATTTGGAAAATTCTCATGGAAAATTACCTTACCAGCTATGGAGTGTCAGCAAGTATGGGAGTTGTGCTGATGCTGCAATCACTGGCATAATGCCTCCGCCACTGATGGAAATCCAGGTATTCACTTATCCAGTAGCCTTCTTTATGTAATAAGGTTTCCCTGAGCTATCCAGTCCTTAAACTAGCAAAAGTTAACCGGCAGTGATATATTCACAGAAATATAGCTCTACCATACTTGCAAATTCTCCTGAATGCCATGTTTGTCTAATCTTCATGAAGTCTTGCTGACAGTTATGGTTGTAGTGCTTTTTTTTATTAATCATGGAAACTTTCTGAAAAGTTATTCTGGATTTGAATTCAGCTGCTTTTATTGTTGGGCAGTCAAGTGAACATTATTTCTGTGGAATCACTGTTGGAGAGGATGCGGTAATTTCAGCCTTCAGGTTAGTATGATCAAATGATGCAGAATCCTGTTTTCCCAATTAGTGAAATTTCTTCTTTTGTGGTTTTATGTTCTTACTTATTATTAATTTTGGTTTGTCATGTGAAGACTTTCAGAAGATAAAAATAGGTCTTTTGTGGGAGCTATCTTGTCTAAAGTTGTGCCTGCAACATTTTCAACATTAGCCACATTTTCAAAACTACTTTGGCGAAGTGAACAGACTTCACCTAAGAAATTGGATGATAAGCCTCAATCATTTGCTCGAGGTGAGAATAATTGACTTTGGTTACTAACTTAAAGTTCAGTCATTTTGCACTAACTCAGGGGGCGTTATACTGCAAATTCTTAGTGATGGTATTATGATAACTTCTTTGTCCATGCATTTTGAATCCTTCTCATGAACCCTTTTTTCAACTTCAAGTAAAATCCAGTTGGCTCTACTGAAGTACTGATATGCATTTTCGATTTGTGGCAGCTTCTCCATTGACATGTTTGAAGGACTTCCCAAGAAAGGGTGAGAAGCTTACCTTATCACCTAGTGGCACATTGGCTGCAATTACGGATTCACTTGGTCGCATATTGCTGTTGGACACTCAGGCACTTGTCATAGTGCGACTGTGGAAGGCACGATTCCGATATTCTTAAATTGAATTGAGTTTTTTGTCTTGGTCCTTCTGCTCATCATAATGATATAATTTGAGTTCTAACTTATAAATAAACCTGCAGGGGTATCGGGATGCTAGCTGCCTATTCACGGAGATGCTGGTCAATAAAGACACATCAGCTTCTCGTTCCCAATATTATGAACCTACGAAAAGTGATTACTGTCTCTGCTTGGTTATTCATGCCCCTCGAAAAGGAATCATTGAGGTACGTTGTTTTACCTTTTCCCATCCAAAAGTAATACTGTTTCCCAATGTTCCAGCCATTCAACATCTCTTTTGTAGTTTGTTTCTGCAATGATCAGACTTCACATTATTTTCTTCTCATTCAAAACACTCGACTTATGTTGTGAGTTATGGATAGCAAGGCATCTGGTTCAGAATGTTATAATTAGAACTGGTAGCGCAACTGCCTACAATGTTTTTACTTATTTTAACCTGTGGAATGAAATATTAATGGGTTGACAACAGAAGACAGGAGATATCGCATGCTTTTAAGGAGCTGCTAATTGAAAATAGGTTCAGGTAGTATATTGCAACTGATTTAAATGGTTTGGGTACTGTCTTTAGGAATTATAGGCCAGACTAGGCTTCAGTCAGCTACTAGATATCAGAGGATGACATATGGTACATTCTGTTAAATTCAAAGCTTCTTCAGAAACTCTTTTGTGAGAATTGCAATAAGTGAGAACTGTCCGATACAGATTGGAAGTACCATATACGCTAGTGAAATCAATCAAATATCTACAAAAAAAAAGTCAATTCAAATATTTAAGAAAATTTTCAATTTAGCATCACTCATTCTAGATTAGAATTTGAAATTACCTGCATTGCTCAATGGCACCTTGATGGAGATCTATCATTAGTAGCAACAGGAGAAGCAAAGTTCAGATCAGAGTAATATTGAACGACTGTTTAGCTTTGAACTGATGAGATCTGCTTTCTTGTTTTGTATTTATGTTGTAGATTTGGCAGATGAGAACTGGACCAAGGCTTCGAAGTTTTGTGTGTGCCAAAGGTAGCAAGATACTGCAACCTACTTACAGATTTGGATCGTCAGTAGCCTCTCCTTATGTTCCTTTAGAGGTTTTCTTGTTGAATGGCGACTCTGGTCAGATATCAGTTTTAAATCGAACTCTTTAATTAAGTGTAAATTAAAAAAGATATCTGTAAATCATGTTAATGAAATGTTCATATTTCAGATGCAATGCAATTCAATGCCATTGATAGCATACTTTGGTCAGTATCAGTGATTATAGACAGGAAACCCTGAGGACATACCAATTTATTTATTTATTTTGGTAGTAAAAATGCATTAAGTACAGAAAAGCAGGTAGAAACTTGCACAACAGCACAAGACATCACAATCAAAGGAGTAATGTCTTGTGGCCTTGTGTAGCATACTAGTTTGCCCCTTGCGGTTTCACTGGTGTCAGATTTTAAGGGTTTGAATGGCACATTTATAACAAGAGCAAGCAGGTCAGTTTCATCAACTGGATGGGTGAAGTCCTCTAATGGGAATATGTCAACCCAGTCAATTCAAAAACTTTACTTCACTAATACAATGGTCATGGGGGATAGTGGTAATGTGCAGATAGTGAACCAGAACATCCATTTCAATGACACTGTTCACCTCAAGATGCCTTCCTCCATTGTGCACTCACTCGCATCACACAAAACATTTCCCCTTTACTTGTACACTGACTACTTGGAACAAAATAATGGTTCATATCTATTGACGACGAATGTCAGTTTGGGATTTATTGAGAAGAAAACTGCAAGTGCTGGTTCTCAATTTTTGAAGAGCTCTCTTAAGAATTTGCAGAATGCTGAGGGTAATATGGTTGTAAAAGATAATTTGGTAGTTAGTGGAGTGGGGAATACACAGCAAGTGTAAAGATATCACGGTGGAAAATCCTGTTACTTTAGGAATATAAGCAGCTCAAATTGCACCATTCTTTATGACAAGGTTGAGAGTACATGCAACAGCAGACCAAAGTTCAAAAGGGATTTTGGTTTGAGAAGACTGGCCTTTTGGTGCTGGGATTATTTGAGAACAAGGAGAAAATTTAGGCTTATTCATCTTGATGCGTCTTCTTGTGCTACATAAATGCCAAGAGTTTGAAGTGGGGACCTCTATCTGTATGTCAGTACCTCAGATTGAAATGTGAGTACTTTGTATTCCATTATTTTATGAATATTGCTCATTAGAAATGTAAAATTAGTCTAGTCTTTTTTGGCACTGGGACATTTGTGAAAAGTGGTTTAGATAAACTTGGCTAATCTCAATATAATGCAAGGTTATGCAAGAAATTACAAACCATTGGTTGCAGTAGCTAGCAACTTTCTGCATAATCAAAACGCTTTACTGTAATCTGAACCTTGCACAAACATCTAATACCATCTGATACCTATTGGTTCAATAATCAAACCTTACACCATACAGGAGTAAACAGGACACATGAGACCACTTGGATTCATAATATATACATGTAATGCGAAGAAATGTGAAGATTTATCTGCTAATCATCATTGCTAAATTTTTAATATTTGAATCTTTCCGAGGTGAAAATTTTTTGTTTTGTGCTCACTCAAAAAAAAAGTCTTTACTTCTGTGTAATAGTGCAGTTTTGGGAACTTTATATAATCGATTTATTGAATTGGTTATTATTCTTGACTAGCGTAAAAGAGATAAAACCCGGATATTGTCTGTGATTAGTTGATACTTATATTGGGAAGATCGAGTATTCCAGCCAGTTAAATCTGAGTTGTATACACTTATCTTTGCACCTTGAAGGATTGATCCATTTGAAAATGGTTTAAATGACTACAACCCTGATTTTGTATATTTGATCAGCATAACACCTTGTCTTCCCATTTGATGCTTCTTACATAGTTTCTGATAGTGTACAATCAAAACCTGAACCTATGTATCATTGGGCAAACCATTTTGTCATTCTGTTTCAGGCTCTTAGTCTCTTTAGACTAGGCTGCAATCTTGAGATAGTCTGAAACAGAAAATTCACGACAACATTGTTGTCAGTAAGATGTTCGTAATTGTACATTGGAATATATACTGTTTGTATCGTTGGTGATTCAGTGAATTCAGTCCGAGTTAAATATTCTTGTATTGTATGGTTGTATACTTGTATTGAACTCGATGTCATTTTGAAGCTTGCATTGACATTGGCATTTTGAATGCATGAGAGTGATAAGATCAAGACTGACCGGTATAAACTCTTCTCTTATTACTATGGTGTGATCAAAGCACATTCACAACTTAATCCAAGATATCAAGACCAGTGCTGAAGAGTGGGAGGAAATGTAGTTTACAGTTTACACATGATTTTTGGGAGGCAAATGTTGCATATGCCCTTGCTGATATAAGCCAGAGAATTGAAAAAAGTTGCAGCTTAGATTGATAAAGTTTTGTGTGAGACGCGCCATGCCATTCTATTTGACTTGCAAATGCTGGTTGCGATAGAGGCAGATCCCTTAGATATTTTCATTTCGTACCAAAATAAGACTGTTATTACTAAAGCCAAGGTGAGCTTAAACCCCATCAGTTTTTCTTGAACACATTTGGTAAAACTTGAGTAAAAAAAAAACAAGTTAAATTTCCATGTCTTGTTGTACATCACCCTCACTATCTACATAAGCCAGGCACCAACTCCTCTACTGCTATATATCAACACTGGCAACAAAAAATGTTACGTTCTTTTAAGCCATTTCAGGATGCAAATGATCTCTGCAAATGAAAACCCATATATCAAGCACTTATTGGTTTTGAAAACTATTTCCAAAGTTGAGTGCTACCAAGACCATCACTGTTATTCATTATAACCAATTAACCAGTACCACATTGCCGCAGGTGAGAAAGAGTAGCAACAAATAGCCATCATTCACCCCCAGAAAAAAAAAATTTTAACCAGAAAAATATACAATGAAGTAAACTTTCCTTAAAAGGTAATGAAGACAATAATTTAGGATCAGCCCAGCTCATCATTGTTAATTACTCCAGACAGCTAAGTATAAACAGAACTGAGTATCCCCAAGGCCCCAAATGTAGGAGCTGATAAAACAAAGTAGCTAGACTCCCTCAAAGCAATCACAACTCAACAACTAGTCATATATGGCTACCCTATTCCCTCTCCTCTTCCTCCTCCTTCAACCTCTCTTCTCCACTGCCAATGTCCACAAACTCAACCAGCTCAGACAAGAGCTCATCTCCCAAACCATTTCTCTCAATGACACCCCACCAACCCTTTACTTTGAAGTCACCAAACCCATTCCAGTTCCCGAAACCAAGCCTTGTTCCCAACTCGTTCTCCAACATGACTTTGCCTACACTTATGGAAAACCACCTGTCTTTGCCAACTACACTCCCCCCTCAAACTGCCCATCTCAGAGTTTCTCAAAGATTGTTCTTGAATGGAGAGCAACTAGTAAAGGAAGACAATTTGACCGCATTTTTGGGGTCTGGCTTTCTGGGGTTGAGCTTCTGAGGAGCTGCACAGCTGAGCCAAGGACCAATGGGATTGTCTGGAGTGTTGAGAAGGACATCACCAGGTACTATTCTTTGCTCCAACAGAATCAGACACTTGCTGTTTATCTTGGCAACTTGATTGATTCAACATATACTGGTGTTTACCATGTGAATATAAGCTTTCATTTTTATCCTACTGAGGTGGGTTTAGATAGTTATGATCGAAATGTGGGGGATTTGGCATCTGGGTACTATTCTTGGGCGGATTTGATTCTGCCCATTTCGAGAAATCTGCCTTTGACTGATGGCTTGTGGTTTGAGGTTGAGAATTCAACTGATACTGAGGTGAAGGAATTTAAGATTCCTCAAAATGCTTATAGGGCTGTGTTGGAGGTGTATGTTTCGTTTCATGAGAATGATGAGTTTTGGTATTCCAATCCTACTAATGAGTACATTGCTGCCAATAACCTTACTGGCACGCCTGGAAATGGGCCTTTTAGGGAGGTTGTGGTGAGTTTAGATGGTGTGATTGTTGGTGCTGTTTGGCCTTTTACTGTGGTTTATACTGGGGGGATCAATCCTCTTTTGTGGAGACCTATTACTGCCATTGGATCATATGATCTACCTTCTTATGATATCGAAATCACACCGTTTTTAGGGAATATATTGGATGGGAAGAGCCACAAGATTGGGTTTAATGTTACAAATGCCTTGAATGTTTGGTACATTGATGCAAATCTGCATGTTTGGTTGGACAAACAGAGCTCAAGAACTCAAGCACAGCTTGTGAAGCATACTAGTTTGCCCCTTGCTGTTTCACTGGTGTCGGATTTTGAGGGTTTGAATGGCACATTTGTGACAAGGGCAAGCAGATCTGTCTCGTCAACTGGATGGGTGAAGTCCTCTAATGGGAATATTACAACCCAGTCAGTTCAAGGTTTTTCCTACATTAATAAAATGGTCATGGGGAATGATGGGAATTTGCAGACAGTGGACCAGAACATCCATTTCAATGACACTGTTCTTATAGAGACACCAGACTCCGCTGTTCATTCTCTCAGATCAAATAAAACATTTCCCCTTTACGTGTACACTGACTTCTTGGAACAAGAAGATGGAACTTATTTGTTGGTGACAAACGTCAATTTGGGATTTATTGAGAAGAGAAGTGCTACTGGTGGTTCAGGACTCTTGGAGAGTTCTCTCAGAAATTTGCAGAATGCAGAGGGTAATATGGTTGTGAAAAACAATTTGGTAGTCAGCGGAGTCGGGAGTACAGAACAAGTATACAGATACCATGGTGGCAGATTCTGTTACTTTAGAAATGTGAGCAGCTCAAACTACACCATACTGTATGATGAAGTGGAGACGACATGCCCCAAAAAAGCCAAGTCTAATTTTAATTTTGGCTTGAGAAGACTGTGGCCTTTTGGTACTGGATTTATTTGAAGCTTAGTCTAGCTTTATAGTTGTTGGACCTTCTTGTGTTACATAAAAGGACTCAGTTGGTAAGTCTGAACAGGATCCTGGATGTGGGATCCTCAAATAAAAATGTAAGTATTCGCTGTTCGATTTGGTGTTGTGAATATGCTTCTAAGATAATTTATCTGAAGGAAAAGCGATTCCAGGTTGTTTTGCAAGTGGTGATCATACCCTATATATCAGAACTAAGATTATCATGTTGGTTTCACCAGGCATCAAATGATATCGGTGAAGTGGTTCTAGAGAACTTGTACTATCTCAATGTAATCCATTTCTTGTGCAGGGTATTACCATTGATTATTGGATCTAGATACTGATTGTTTGTGCATATCAGCTTTGCTTGAAGTCAACTGGCTTCTGCAGAGAACTCTCATATTTCATGGCAGTCCTGTATCATTGAGTTAAACTATTGAATCATAAATCGCAGAGGGAAAAATTGATCTTGTAATGCTCATTTTATGCCAAGCCAAGCAAAGATTATTTAGCTGATCTAAATTAAGGTTTCATGTTTTGCCTTTCTATCTTGCCTATCCTTCTTGTAAAATTTAGCCAACTGTTTTACTTTATAGCAATTGGTATTCATTGAAGTTATCGACGTCTGTCACCTATCTCTATCATACATTGTAGTACTGTCATCTTGTCATGAAGGAATAGGTTCATATGAACTTGGTTTTAGTCGACACTTTGATTTGAATCCTGACCTCTCCGCTCGTATTTCATGCTTGTCAGCGTCGGAGCATCATCTGTCATGTTATAAAATCATTTCCGTGCTCATATATAGAGTGCTGAACACTGAGTGCAGGTCCTTAAAGAAGCTGTTGGAGAAGACTTGATGATCTGATAAAATCTCATTTATTGGCATGAAAGTTTACTGATCAATTTTATCATCTGGCATTATAGATTAGTTTTCTGCTAGGCTAGACGAGTTATAATTGAAGAGCTGTTCATTTAGCATTCTAATTGAAGAGCTGCTCATTTCAGGTAGTTTGAACTATTAACTATGAAATCAAAGAGCATTGAACAAGAAGGTATGAAGTGCCAACAATCAAGTAACAAAATTAACCCTTGTAATTTCGTTGTAGTGAAAAGGGCTGGTACTTGGTCAAGTCATTCAAACTCAAGCTATAATTTGTGCTGAGTTCCTAACCCCATCCTTTTGTGAGTTCATGAAGTTAATGATTTTATACTCTCATCGGAAAAAAAAAACTACATTTTACGCCAATCTCTTATCCAACATATAACTTTATAACAATCACAACCGAATAAACACAACCCGGCAACTATACTTGAGATTGGATCAGTTTCAACCAAGGAATAAAATATTGGTGAGAATGGAAATATTGAGGATCCGAAAATCGGAAATTTCGATGGAAATTTCGGGGAAATTTCGATTTTAAAAAATAATTAAGTAAATTTATGGAAATTTATATAAAAACATGGAAATTTTGAATGAAACTTTGCGAAATATTTATTTGATCAATTATCTACTATATGTCATAAGAAATTATTATATAACTATTTATTTATAGTGAATTATAGTAATTTGAGGTGAAATAATCGTCGAACATTATTAAAAATATACTTGATATATATATATATATATATTTACCTAAAGGGAGGCTAGCTCATCACGCCTTATTTACATATGATATATTAAACATGAAATTACATAAGTGATTTAGAATCACATAAAGGATCTATGAGGTACAAAATTTTCACTATCTTCATCATGTCTTTGAGTAAAATCTTGAGTATCTTGTGAAGAATAGTCATTAAATGATACCTCATATTTCTAATTTTGCATATGCTGACTTATATGCCAACCATAGACCATAAGAGTCGTGAGTGATTAACTGTGGGTTATGGTACTGATAGTTCCCGTTTGGATCAAGCATTTCTCGACTTTGACCATAACCATAGCTTTGTGAAGATTGTGCATCAGATTGTGTCCATATGTAAACACTTGATGGACACAATCTGATTAGAGAATAAATATGGTGGATAAGACATGTTGAATTTCCCTCATAAGGGTAAGGTCCATCATTACTTTCTCCTAGACCAAAGGGGTTCGATTCCCTTCAACAACTAGTTCGGTTTTATTTCAATTTTAGATGAATGTTGAGACATGGAATGCAATATATAATAAAAAAAGTCATATATAACAATAAGTTGGTGTAGTAGAATTGAACTTTGTGCTTGTAAAATGATGGATCAGAGGTTTGATTCTCCTAACCAGTGATTTTTTATTTTATTTGAAGTTGGCTTGACACATGGCGATATTATGAATTTATCGGGAAATTTCGAAAGTTTCCGGACAAGGACTAAAATATCCATAATTTCCTCGATATTTCCACGAAACTTTCCATTTTTCGGCATATGGATATATCTGTTACATACCAAACATTTTTCGATGGAAATTTTCGAAATTTCCCGATATATCCGGAAACTTTCGAAATTTCCCGATAAATTCATAATATCGCCACGTGTCAAGCCAACTTCAAATAAAATAAAAAATCACTGGTTAGGAGAATCAAACCTCTGATCTATCATTTTACAAGCACAAAGTTATAGTCAATTCTACTACACCAACTTATTGTTATATATGACTTTTTTTTATTATATATTGCATTCCATGTCTCAACATTAATCTAAAATTGAAATAAAACCGAACTAGTTGTTGAAGGGAATCGAACCCCTTTGGTCTAGGAGAAAGTAATGATGGACCTTACCCTTATGAGGGAAATTCAACATGTCTTATCCACCATATTTATTATCTAATTAGATGCAATCAAGTGTTTACATATGGACACAATCTGATGCACAATCTTCACAAAGCTATGGTTATGGTCAAAGTCGAGAAATGCTTGATCCAAACGGGAACTATCAGTACCATAACCCACAATTAATCACTCACGACTCCTATGGTCTATGGTTGACATATAAGTCAGCATATGCAAAATTAGAAATATGAGGTATCATTTAATGACTATTCTTCACAAGATACTCAAGATTTTACTCAAAGACATGATGAAGATAGTGAAAATTTTGTATCTCATAGATCTTTTATGTGATTCTAAATCACTTATGTAATTTCATGTTTAATATATCATATGTAAATAAGGCGTGATGAGCTAGCCTCCCTTTAGATAAATATATATATATATATATATCAAGTATATTTTTAATAATGTTCGACGATTATTTCACCTCAAATTACTATAATTCACTATAAATAAATAGTTATATAATAATTTCTTATGACATATAGTAGATAATTGATCAAATAAATATTTCTCAAAGTTTCATTCAAAATTTCCATGTTTTTATATAAATTTCCATAAATTTACTTAATTATTTTTTAAAATCGAAATTTCCGATTTTCGGATCCTCAATATTTCAGTTCTCGCCGATATTTTATTCCTTGTTTCCGGATATATCGGGAAATTTCGAAAATTTCCATCGAAAAATGTTTGGTATGTAACAGATATATCCATATGCCGAAAAATGGAAAGTTTCGCGGAAATATCGAGGAAATTATGGATATTTTAGTCCTTGGTTTCAACAACCCATCAGCCATAATGAAAAGAAAACTTGCGGAAACGTAACGCTATTCAAAGTGAAAAATGCGATTTATCAAAATTACCAAGTTCATAAAATTCAACGAATTCATACAAATTGAACTCGAAAACTTGGGTTATTACAAACGCGTTTCCAAAAAAATGTGTTTTTGAAATGCGGTGGAAACGCGAGTTTCCGATAAAGTAAGGTTTTTTATGTTTTTTTTTCTAAAAAAAAAAATGAAAGGCTAGACCTACTTTCGACTAGTCAAATGACTCATTTCAACATATTTTCGACCTCCCGCTGAGTCGCCGACCCTCCCTCCCTCCCTCCCTCCCTCATTCTTGTTGATACTTAGATCTCTCATTATATTTGTGTTATTTTGAATGTAGAACGCTAAGTTATTTAAGTTATTTGAGACTTTGAGTTACTTAAACTAAAAATCTGTTATTATGTTTATTTTTTTGTATAATTTATATTTCCAAAACGTACCCGTTTTCTAAAAAAATTGAAAAAAACGCTTCCGCGTTTCCAAACGTTTCACTTCCGCATACCTATATCCGATTCCGTGCAGCCTAGATCACAACCGAATAAACAGAACCCGCCAACTATACTTGAGATTGGATCAGTTTCAACAACTCATCAGCCATAATGAAAAGAAAACTTTAAGACTCGAAAACTCTAAGCATGAGAGGTATACACATTAGATAATTCCTAATCACATTTCAATTTTACAAAAAAATAACTTTCCGAAATATTACGAATCTCACCACTCCTCACGTCTCTATAGCTGACTGTATGTTTCCCTCTGTCTAAAAATTATCATAATATCCCAAATGGGTCTATCTGCTCCAGCCAGGCAAGCTCTCTCTCTTTCTCTCTTCACTTCTTCCTCGTCAACTCCATTTCTCACTCTCTCCAATCCTCATTGAAACTGAAATTGTGTTCCCATGTACTTGCAGTGTGTGCAGCAGCTCTCTGGGATGGAAGTCTTCGAGCTTAGGAGCCTCTACTCATCTCACCCCCTTCTCTGTTTCGTCTACAACAAAGTACCCACAAAAGAAAGCTTCTTCTGTAACTTGCTCTTCTTCCTCTTCATCCTCTGGTATGACCCAATTCCCATAAAGACTGCTTCTTTGTTTCTTTCTTTCAAGTTTGTGTTTTTGGTTCTCTGTGCATAATTTGTGTCGGATTGAAATGGGGTGATCCACATTTGCATTTTTCGTTTTGTCTTATGGCGGCCACGTTTTCATGAGATCAGTTTTGATTCTGTTGTGTAATGAATAATTCTTGCTGTTCAGTTTGTGATATGTGCTTGAAATTTGTCCTGCAAAATGCAATCATGAATCATCAATTGCAAAATGTATTGACTTGAGGATAAGTTTTTAGAGGATAGTTTAGGACCGAGTGGAGAAAATGATCACAGAATAGGTTCCTGTTCATGATTCATGTATGCTTGTTGTTGCCCTGATTGTGTCTAACATCATACCACAAAATGCTTTACACTTCTAATAAACTTGACTAATTACTAGGTCATGTCCTGGAATTGTATGAGTGTGACTACATTTTGAAAAAGCGTGGTAGTACAGTGGGAAAACATCGTTGGGGGGAATGCAGTGGTATTAGTAAATCTCTGGGGGCCTGAGGGGATTATCTGTTCCCTGATTGTGTCTAACAATATAGCACAAAATTCTTTATAATACCTTTGGATGAGTTTGTATATGTTTATTGTATACAATTTTCTGCCTTGGATCTTACCAGAATGTGGTGGGATTAATTGTTTTCTAAATTTATTTACTTTTTTTTTTTTCATATCATGAGCTTGAGCATACTTAAGTAAGGATATTCATAAAAGCAATATCATGAAACAGAGAAATTTGGAGAAGAAGATAGAAAAATGTATAAAAAGCCATTATTCAAAGTCTGTAAAATGCCCGGTAGTTGTTGACCATTACACCTCTTACCTCCACTTATTCCTCCATTGCTAGTTCCAGTACCACAAAATCTTTGCATTCCTGGCCTCTTGTTGGTGCCACTAGCATCTTTTCCCTTCTTTTTTTTATCCCTTACTCCATGAAATTGAGCTTCTCCTGATTTCATTTTTTTGCACTCTCCTCTTTTCATGCCACTGCTGGGAAAAGCCTCTACGGCTTCAGCTACTAGTTCACCCAAACTATTACTCAAATTTGTCGAGGTACTGTCAAAACCATCTTCTTTCAATGTTGGCACACTTTCAGATTCTTTATTTCATACAAGGGGAATATGCATATAAAGTCTATCACCGAGTTATGCTTGCTTGACTTGTGATAAGAGCCGACAATATGTTGCAACACACAACTTTTTGTTATTGTTGGCTCAATTATGAAATTGAGCTTGACCTTGAGATTCAAATCCACTTTATGAAAGATCACCAATAAGTTGAAGACCATTGTTTTTGTTGAAGACTGCTATTTTTCTGTTGACAAAAGCCACCATTTTGCTGAAAAATTACCACCAGCATATGCAGGATTGTGAACTTGTGATTGTAGTTATGGAGAACCATTGAATTTTCCATTGCTCATCACGTATCCAGAGTTAGGCACTAAGTGAGATGCACCATTACCATTAGAAATAGAGGGTATGGCTTGAGAAATTGTAGAAGCATTAGGCACATTGAAAGCTGTACTTGATATCACATTGTTCCATTGTAGTCCGAACTCTGTAGTGAAGCTAAGAGATGGAGCATTGTATTGACTCACAATAGAAGCGGCAGGGTGGATAGTGTGAACAAAAAGAGGAATATTAGGAATCATAGGATTAGTTACAACTCTAGGCATCAAACAAATATTAGGTGCAGCAATTTGTGAAGTCGATGACACTAAATTTCTGCCAACATCAGCCAATGGATCCTTTCATCGACAACAACAAAATGTATATCGTTGTTGTAGAGGGCAGGTGTTGTTGTTTCCACTAATCCATTTGCATTAGTGGCCTCTTCTTTCAAGAATTCTTTCATTAGTTAGAATTGACAATAGAGTAGACCCTGCTCTTCTAGCGTCTTTGGTCATTTGCCTCTTTTAATTCTTCTTGTTGGCAGATTGGGTTGGCAGATTGGTCGTAAGTAACTGCAGGCTCTTGTTTACTAAGTTTTTGTAGATAATATCTACTGTTGAATTGTCCTGTTTGATTAATTTTAGCAACTTATTATGTTTTAGTTCACTTTTTATTTTTAAAAAGATCTTCCAACTTTTGAAATTTCATGTCCAACTCTAGATCCACTCTTGGTTAAGGCTGCAAGAGGAGATGCTGTTAGTCGACCTCCAGCATGGATGATGCGCCAAGCAGGAAGGTATATGGCTGTTTACAGAAAGCTTGCTGAGAAATACCCATCCTTCAGAGAGAGGTCAGAGACAACTGATCTCATTGTGGAAATTTCTTTGCAGCCTTGGGAAGCTTTCCGCCCTGATGGAGTGATTATATTCTCTGACATACTTACACCTCTACCTGCATTCGGTGTCCCATTTGACATAGAAGATGTTAGAGGTCCTGTGATACAGTCACCAATTACTTCTGAAGAGGGCTTGAAGTCTTTGCATCCAATTGACTTGGAGAAACTTCACTTTGTGGGAGAATCTTTGAAGATATTACGGCGGGAGGTAAGTATACTACAGTCATATGCTTGTGAAAGAAGTGCAACTATACTAACATGAGATCCACTTTTACTTGATGATTACTTTTGTATCAGTCTTCGTGTATTGGCTCTTCTCAGTTGTGCTTTTTCATTCAGGTTGGTGGGAATGCTGCTATTTTGGGGTTTGTAGGGGCGCCGTGGACAATTGCCACGTATATAGTGGAAGGGGCCTCAACTTCCACATATACAACCATAAAGAGCATGTGCCATACAGCACCACATGTATTGAGGGCTCTGCTTTCTCATTTAACACAGGCAATAACAGACTATATTGTTTTCCAAGTAGACGCAGGGGCTCATTGCATACAAATATTTGATTCATGGGGTGGGCAATTACCACCAGCCATGTGGGAAAGCTGGTCAAAACCTTATATTGAAGAGGTGAGTGGGCACCTGAATAAGAAAAATATGGTTATTAAGTGTCATATATATGCTTTAATGAAGGAATATGTTCTACCACATGTATGTTACATAATACAAAAAACACCTGCATATGTCATGAGGCTATACTGTGCTGTATGTGCGTGCATGCATGTTCATATGTATACTCTTGGCTGTGGAATCGATACCATGTATCTGGGAAAAGCAGCTGTTTTCTTCTGTGGACTCCGCATCACGTTTTCCCTAATTCGGTCGTCCATCATATTGTTATTCTATTTGCCCCTCGTTGTTTACTTATCAGTAGGATTTTATAAAGCAATAAATCTTGGGGGCATGGGGCCTAATCAATATAATGAATCTTTTTCTTTCTTTTATCAGTTTATGGCATACCAGAATATGACATCTTACATTAAAAAAAATTATGAAACTATATTTTCAGTTTTTGAGTGAGGACAGATTTCCATGTTTCTATTCAAGCTTCTTCTGTCCTAGATGTTAACACATCTTGTTGTACATGGTGTACGCTTACAGTTTATAACTTTATACTTGTTAGGACTTGATTATATGAAGTATCAGTTGCTTTATCATTGCAGTCTTTTCTGTTTCATTTTGATTTTTTTATTAAGAACCCCTTCTTTTTCATTTTGTTCATGGCTAAGTTTTTTGAATTGCAGATTGTGAGTTCTGTACGGAAAACATGCCCAGAAACACCACTTGTTCTCTACATTAATGGGAACGGTGGCCTCCTGGAGCGTATGAAAGGAGTTGGAGTCGATGTGATTGGGCTTGACTGGACAGTGGACATGGCAGATGGTAGAAAACGGTTGGGTAATGAAATCAGTGTGCAGGGAAATGTGGACCCTGCTTACTTATTTTCCCCTCTTCCGACATTGACTGAAGAAATTCAAAGGTTGGTAGCGGAAAGTTTTCTGAATCTTGATCTTCCTTGCTATGAACTCAATTGTTTTGACTCAATAATAGGAAATCACCTAATCGAGATTATAGGATTTCTCTGACTACTTACTTTTTAACCAAAAGTTGGGAGGTAATTAGCCATTAACAGGTGAAAGGGTAGTGGAATGCTGCTAGCAGGATCTATATCATTGTAATTTATTGGCAATCACCTAATCATATCATTGTTAAGATTTGAAGTTTTCTCGTCCATCCTAGGATGTTTAAATTCTAATCAGCAATGCTATTAATCTATAACAATTCATTGCTTGCTGCTGGCAGTTTCGGCTTATCCCAAACATCTGCTAGCTCAGATTTTCAGTAAACATAAATATTTTCCTCAACAGATTGCAGTTTAAGTTTTTGCGATACTAAAACAATTCATTGCTTAGCTCCTTGCAATTTCAGCTTATCCCAAATATCTGCTAGCTCAGACCATCAGTAATTATAGATGTTCCTCAACAGATTGCTATCTCTTCATGGATAGAAAAGAGATTTTGTGGTTTTTAATATAGTCATGTATTTTCTGTTGCTATCTCTTCAATTCCTAAACTGACACAAATATATGCAGGGTGGTGAGGTCTGCAGGACCAAGAGGACACATCCTCAATCTAGGGCATGGTGTCCTTCAACGGACACCAGAAGAAGCTGTTAAACATTTCTTTGAAGTGGCAAGAAGCTTGAATTATGATACGTTTCTTCAAACACAACCACAAAAGGAATTGGTAGCATAGCAACACAGTTTTGTCGTGCAACTTCCGGAGTCTACCTTCATATTCTGCTAGCATCATGCATGTATCTGTTTTGTAGATGTATTCCTAGGAGAGCCATATTGCTCTGAGCGCTTGAGGGTGAGCCTTTTTTTGACAAAAATTACTAAATTTATTGAATTCCACCTTGCTGTACCATAAAATCCTTGCTTTGATTAATTGGTATCTTATTCTTGTGTTAGGATTACATTAACAATAATGGGATTCAAATTTAAAGTGATAGTGAGTTGTCGCACTTTATTAATGTTGTCAATTTGCAAAAGAGATCTGATGTGTTTGTGTTGTGGTCCAAGATTAACCTGTTTGGATTATGACCTTTGTTGGAGGTCTGCGTATCTGCATAGATTTTCATCATTTTCCACTCTCTTTGTGTCGCTTTGTTTTCGTATCGAGTGATCTGATGTAAGCTCTGGCATCACTGTATGCATGTATTGTGACTCTATAAAGCATTATATTGGCAACCACAATTCCAGCATTCATTCAAATTCAAACACATGCTGTAAAAAACAACGTTTTAACCGAACGATAATTACTGTCAATGCAGGCAAAAATAATCTTTCGTAAATGGGGTTAGACTCAAAGTACCAGAAAATATTTTTTCCTAAACTTAATAGGCTTCCGGTCTGCGGACTCAAACAAACAAATTTCTCAAGAGTGTAAAATTGACTCTAGAGATTAAGCTCGGACGTCTTAGAACCATGCAGCATATAACTACTGCAGCCAAAACAACATTACTGCATTGTGCATATATCAATTTTTTGATGCATTGAATTTTATAGAATTTGTGAGGTTTTTTTTTACCGTAAATGACTTGGAAAAATTTAGAGTGACGACGAAGTACAGTGTTAAGAATTTTCATGACGCATCTCTTGGAACGTCAATGTACAGAGTGCATGGTAGAGATTTTGATATGGCTCAATTAATTTGTTTCATGCGGAATGCAGTTGGGATTGGAATTATTAATTGGATGTGATTGTCGACCGACATCGCATCTTCAAAAACAAGGTTCCCTTGTATATAGCTATAGCTAATCCTTCTATATATTGTCGATCATTTTCTTCTCGCCGACAATGGTGAACAGCTAATTAGCACTCGTTTGATATTCTTATGAGCTTATCGTGTTATTATCCAGTTTGAATTTCGAAGGTTAACTGGGGTACGTTCGGATGAACTACTTAGGAAAATATATATTTATCTCCTCAACGTACCCTAAACAATTACGTAGAAAGGTAGAATCCAATCTGCTAGCTAGTGAATAGTACATGCAACATGCTTGCACTAATTGTTTGTTTAGCCAAGTAAAACTCCATCAATCTAACATTTTAAGCTTATTAAGAGCAGCTCGAAAATGATTCATTACAGAATATTGTCGGAGACATGATCAATATGAACAACCATCACATATAAGGGAAATTATTATATATTCTCACGTGACGTAACTCATTAATGTTATTAGTCCATTTTTTTAGTGTGATTGCTTATGATTGGTTCTTATATGTAAATAACATTTTGTCATTTTCACCGCGTGCATATTAATTATACCATGACGTAATATGATTAGCTGGGTACACTACATGACAGTGTCACATGGTGTGGTGGGTACATAAAATCTTGCAATTGTTGATATGTGGATTGTGCATTGCTAGGGAGTCATAATATGAGGCCAGATTCAGCGCCAATCCTATGTGGCATGCTACATAACATTGTCACGTCAATAATTAAAATAGTCATAAAATGTCATTTTTAATAAAAAGACAATCATATCCCTGTTTAATATTAGTTCATTATGATTATTAAATTAAAAAAAAATTCATTTGATAAAAAAAGAAATATTTTCATAGACAAAATTCAGATACCATATTTAGTAAATAGAAATTACATTCCAGACGATTTAGTTACCTTATTACATTTATTTAAAAATTATTTTAGGATATTTGTTCAAAAAGTTATAGTGATGAAAACAAGATTATTATCTTATGACAATTTATTAGATTTTATGGGACCGGTAAGGTAACAAATCATTTTTTCCATGTATATATTATATATTAAGGCCATATATTAATTAAGATTAATATTGTATGTTACCATGTTTTCATCTGTGTCATATATTAATTACTTAGGACGAAATAGTTTTATTAAAATATTTTTCACACACACATCTATATATTTCACTATCTTGAAAACATGTTTTACGCGTGCGCGCACACACACATATATATAAGCATAATTTCGTAAATATGAAAAAAATTAATTACATTTTGATAGCATTATTGTAAAGAAAAAAATAAAGGATAAAAAAAATATATCGTTTATAATAATTTAGAGCCATTTGATCAACATGGATAAGATTGTATTTTTATTTAAAATGACATATTATAACTATTTTAATTACTGACATGACAATATTATGTGGCATGTCACATGATTGTGGCGCCGAATCTGACGAGAAATTTTTCGGTCCTCCCGGAGGACCATTAGACAATGACATGTGGTCTGCCAAACCACTAATAAAACGCCACGTGTTGCTTTCTGACACATCACATCAGAGTAAAAAAATAAAGGCAGTAAACCCAATTAAATGGCAAAAAACATCCACTCCGTTAGCTATGTTGCTTTTTGGTTCTCCCATTAGTTATTTGTTTAGTTTATCTAGGCACTGGGGAAACCCTACATTCAGTTCTTTGTCTCACTACAAACATGAATATGACAGAAAATGATGATCACCCGGGTAAAAGCATCTTGCTCCCTTTCCTCTTTCTTTTCTTTCTCTTGACGAATATAGACGATTGCATGATAGGACAATTATATATATAATTGATTCTCAGTATGGATTTTGACTCTATGTGTACTTGATGTCTTGACAAAACTAGTATTAGGTTCGCTCTTTTTTCTAAAATACAATTAGGTTCCTTCTTTTGTCTCATATTGTTGCAGAATTAAAATAAACCCTATTTTATTAGCTTCACTTGTCATCTTCTATTATACATCATATTCTCATGTTGGGGTCTTCATTCGTTACTGCCTCACTGGATACTAGAGTAGAATTCTTTATAATATTGGAATATACATCAAATACATGATCATCACCAAGCAACAACACATGATTTTCACTTCACTTGGATTGGCCTTGAGTGGTTTTACTGCACTTTGGCTCTTCCTCAAGAAGACTTCACCTCATTTGATCTTCCTTGAGTATATTTATTTTGCACAATTTTTTTCAGCCTCAAAAGGATTAGCTTTGAGGACATTAATTATCTAAAATTATTGATTCAGGTTTTGGATTGATATATATATATATATATAGTATATTGTAATATTATGTGTGTATATATATATATATATAAATTAGCATTAGTACTATGGATTTTCTTGGACCGATTCCCTTTTACATGGTTATTTGATTTCATATGTCTCTTATTAATCTGTTCTCATCTTCTTTCATTATGGATGTAGAGTAGTTCTTTACAGGTTCTTATATATATGCCAGTGGGTATGACCTTTTTAGTGGTTCACTCACTGTTGTTGTCTGTAATATGCTGACATCTTAGCTCAATTCTATATGTACACTGTGAGTTTATTATATATTTATTCATTGTCTTGTGTCCACAATAATTGATATAGAAGATGACACTACAGTTGATTTGGAAAAAGATCCATTAATTGTGAATCGTCAAGCTAGTAATGAGGAGAATTTGTACGGAGTTGTTGTGAATAGCGAGAATGAAGCGTATGATCTTTACTGTGACTATGGTGTAAGAAAGGGGTTCAGTGTTCGGATAGACAAAAAGAGGAAGGTTGATGGTGTTGTAAGACAAGTAAATTATGTTTGTTCAAAGGAGGGTTTTAAACGAGACAGTGACCCTTCAGAAGTGAACAAGACTAATAGGTTGGAGACGAGAACGGGTTGTCTGGCAAGAATTCGTTTTGGATTGCAACCAAATAATGTATGAAAAGTGACTCTCTTTGATTCTGAACACAATCACGAATTTGCCTCGCCAGAAGAAATACAATTTTTGCGTAGCAATCGCAAGGTTTTAGAAGCTCAGAAGGGGGTGATTAAATCAATGAAAAGCGCTGGGATGGGCACCATTAATGCATATTCATATTTAGTAGAAGAAGATGGGGGATCTCAAAAATGTTGGATTTACAAAGACGGATTGCTATAATTTTGTAAGTAGAGACATAATGACCATGCTTAAAGCAGGAGATGCTCAAAGCTTGATCAATATGTTCAAGACAAAGCAAATTGAAGATCCCATGTTCTTCTACACTGTGCAAGTGGATCAAGATAATCGAATGACAAACTTTTTATGGAGAGACGGAAAGTCGAAAACCGATTTTGATTGCTTTGGTGACATAGTAATGTTTGATACCACCTACAGAACCAATAAATATAACATGATTTGTGCTCCTTTCGTTGGGGTTAACCAGCACTGGAAAAATGTGTTGTTCGGTTGTGCATTTTTGCTAGATGAAACAACTGCTTCGTTTATTTGGTTATTTGAGACATTCTTAGAAGCGATGGAAGGCAAAAAACCGAAGACTATTTTCATTGATCGATGTCAGGCAATGGCAAATGCAATTGAAAAGGTTTTCCCGGAGTCACGCCATCGGTTATGTTTGTGGCACATATCAAAGAATGCGACACATAATATTAGTTGTCTTTTACAAAAGTCTGATTTTGGTGAGCTTTTCCGAAAGTTTCTTTTCGGATGTGTGACAACAGATGAATTCGAGTCTACTTGGAATGAAATAATTACGAAGTTTACACCTTCAGGAAGCACATGGCTGGAGACACTTTATGAACTCCGTGAAAATGGTGTGCATTATTCAGTAAAGACACATTCTCTGCTGGAATACTATCTACACAAAGAAGTGAGAGCACAAACAATGTGTTTACCCACATGTCTACTAAAACAATAGCTCTTACTGAATTTGTCCATCATTATGACGTACAGGCAGAAAAAATGCGTTCAAGCGAATTGGAGGAGACCTTTCGTTGCAATAATGGAATACCTTCTAAGGCAGCAAAAAGTAGCGGATTTAAGAAGCAACCTGGTATGGTCTACACTCGAAAAATTTACAATCTGTTTGAGTCTGAGTTTATTGCTAGCTTGGCAGTGAAATGGGAGGAAGTTGGAAGTGATGGAACTGTACAGAAATTTGAGCTTAATGAGGAGGGCCATAAGAGAGTGTACACTGTCCAATTCAATTTTGATAATATGACCGTCTCTTGTAGTTGTCAGATGTATGAGTCTATGGGTTGGTTATGTCGCCATGCTTTGAGGGTATTAAATGTGAAACATATCACTAAAATTCCAGCACAATATATACTGAAGAGGTGGACAAAAGATGCAAAGAAAGGAGTAGAGACAAACATTATGCAACAACAAGTCAAAATGAAGTCTACAGTGACATTATGCAGGAATTCTTTAATACGAAAAGCTTACGGTATAATCAACAAGGGAGCAGAGACAAGTAATGGTAGCGACATTGCATTGCAAATGTTGATGGTAGCAGAAGAGTTAATTGAAAAATATATGGAGAAATTATCTTTGGAAGGAGATGTCAATGAAAGAATCAATAAGGGTTCAGATCCTAATACTTCCAGCGGTAGTGCTAACAAGGACGAAATTGTATCTAATGAACCGCCAATATTAAGCCCAACTGGAGTGTGGCCAAAAGGCATGAGCTTTGTTATATTATTATTTTCAAGCACTTAGCTTCCTAATTGAATTGTGTTGATAATTTTAGCCATTTCAGAGTGTGAGTTTCCCACTCACTAATGTTTACACTCCTTACACACTATATAATGAGGTAAGTTGAATTATAGTCTAAGTTAAAAATAAATGTTTTATGTTTTATGTTTTACTGTATTTTACTTCTAATCTTTTATTAGAATTTGACATGATACATATTTTTATCTCTTAGAATCCTACTTCTATGTTACCATTTCCTGCACTGAATTTAACATATCCAAATATGCATCAAGTGGGTAACTATAACATACAATTGAATTAGGTATAGATCGATCATATCTTTGGTGCATGTTAACATATAATTGATGATATGTGTATCCACTTCCTAATATTTTCTTTGTGATAACAGAATCCATCAGCAAGGATTGCTACAACCAATTTAAATAGTCAAATTCCTCAACATAGTCAGGTTTGAATGATATATCCATTTCTTAATACAAAATCTTTTATCTATTTATTATTAATAAAAGACTAATTGTAATGTAGGATTCACAGTCAAAAGAGTTGTGAGCAACATTCAAGAGAGAAGACATTTTGGTGCGTTGCTTGTGGAGAAAAAACCATCATGCAATAGTAGTTTGGGAAACTCTTTAGATTATGATTTAGATGTTGGAATGTAATGTTATACTATTTAAGTCTCAAAATATATTTTGCTAGAGTTCTAGTAATTTTCTGTTTGTTGGAGTGTAATATTCTATTGAGACGTGTTTATTGACACAAAAACTTGGCAAAATTATGAAAAGATGATGGGTTCAACCAATTATAACCAAATTTGCTTATATTGTGCTGATAGTGCACGCTTAATTTTATTTGATGGATCATTCAAATGATCAAACCAATTCTTACAAATGGCCAGTCCACAAACTTCTTTCCCATTGAATGTCAAAAACTATCTGTAATCATTCATAATTCAGTTCACAAACATATCTGGTAGAAATTATCATGTATTTCCACTATAATGAATATGAATGCTTACTGAGCAGGATTAAATACAATACAGAATGTATAAAGAATAAAATGTAGGAAATGAGCTTTTTACCTTCTTAAATCTTGAGACATGAACTATGCACAAGAGCTAGTGAGCAATTGATTGAACATAATCCACACTGAACTATTCATGATGGAGTAATTATTCTTTTTATAAGGATCAAATTCTCAATCTACGATCATAAATCAGACCCATAGAACTGTAATTGATTTCTTATAAAAAAAATTATTATTGCATCATTGATTTTCGACCTCTAATTTACTGACCAACCTATTTGCCTCTTTACCAAATTTGAAGTCTTGAAGTATTTGGGAGAGAACCCAGATGAGGAGAGGATACTGGGGTCGGGCAATGGTATATGAGGAAGAGGAAGAAGGCGACGAAGCAGAGGATGAGGAAGAAGATGCGGCTTATAAGATCATTATGAAAAAAGCTTCGACGATTAAAGATATTCGTCAAGAGAAAGAGGAAAGAAAAGAGGAAAGGGAGCAAGATGCTTTTACCAGGTGATCATCATCTTCTGCCATATTCATGTTTGTAGTGAGACAAAGAACTGAATGTAGGGTTTCCCCAGTGCTTAGATAAACTAAATAAATAACTAATGGGAGAACCAAAAAGCAACGGAGCTAACAGAATGGATGTTTTTTGCCGTTTAATTGGGTTTACTGCCTTTGTTTTTTACTCTGATGTGATGTGTCAGAAAGCAACACGTGGCGTTTTATTAGCGGTTTGGCAGACCACATGTCATTGTCTAATGGTCCTCCGGGAGGACCGAAAAATTTCTCTGACGCCATATTGTGGCACTTAAATATTTTCCTATGTGGATTATATACCATGTCATTAATCATTTACACGGCATTATGTATCACTATTGATTCGACCAATATGCTTCAATGGAAGAAAAATTAACTATGATATATAATAGAAACATGAAAATTATGGTCGAAGTTGAAAACTTGATTGTTCAAAAATAAAACTTTAATCTCATACGTACCAGACAATTGAAGGTTGTAGGGTTCTAAGTTAAGATTTTGTCACAACATGTATAGTGCTCAACGTAACAGATGAAAGTAATGATTGACTGGGAATGGGTTACAAAGTTCGTACTTATAGTAGCAAAACTGTTCCATAATAGCTATGCAATTAGAAGAAGCGATCATGGATTGGAGAACAGGAGAAGTGAAGTATGATATCGACAAGGCAATTGGATCTAATAGATATGACAGCATGATATGAAGAAAACATGAAAGCATTCTGATGATGAAGTTTGACGTGCTGTGATGATACCGAATTTCCAACATGATTAAGCGTATAACACTGACATACTATATGACATGTAACTAAGCTAGTAAGTAAACTAGCTCCAGCATCAGTAACGAGAAAGAGTTCTGGAAAAGTTCATATTCAAAGAATTCGAGCGAGAGGCGTTCAAGTAAATCGTGTGTTGGTACCAGAAGTACGTACTTAAGGCGCTGTTTAGTGAGTTCTCTGTCTTCTGCTACTTCAGGTTGGGGAACCTTCGTGAGACAGTCTTCTATATATTCGTAGTAGCTCTAGTAATTATGGAATGAAAATGAAGCTGGCATGGTCAGATTCGAAATGTCAATCCACTACATGCATGAGTAGTTTAAAATAAACTTTAATATAAATCGAGAGATCTAATTAGCTGATCAGAGGAAGTGAGGAAATATATATAAGCTTGAAATCTATACCATGCATGGATCTTTTTTTACTAATGTCGTTCATTCATCTTCGGCACTCGATCTTCTTCTTCGAATGATCGATGATCGATCAATTAGTCTAATATGTTCGATCCGTCTCACAAAATATATGTTTCTTCAATCGATATTATGCATGCCAATCGATCGACGACTCATATAGAGTATATAACCACCGGATAGCCGTCGACTTTTACAAGAAATCTGCTTATAGATCAATTTGATATAGGATAATTAAGAGATCTCATAGGGAAATTAGAGGAAGTGAAGAGACACACATAGGGCCGGGGCTGAAGCTATAGAAATAATAGAATTCTTGCATAAAAGGAGACATTAGAAACCTTTGTACGTATATACGTTATATATAGTCATAAAATATCACAACTATCATCGATCAATAATCACTTCTTCTACCAGCTAGTATGTATTAATGCAGAATCAGGAACAATTTAAGCACAATTCTTGCATTAATGGAGAGATTTGGTGATATGTTCATCGTGAAGATAAACTTAATCGTATATATGACATTCATTCGCTGACTAAATAGTAAATAGCCTACAAGAAAGTTTTAAGGGGAACTTACTTGCTCATATCCACTGCAGCTTCATCTTTACCGACACTTCACGATTTAATTCTCATAGAAATAGTAATAAACAAGTGCTATTTTAAATGAAATAAACAAGAGGGTCGACTTGATCAAAGATGGCATATGCATGGAGTTGAGTATTGCCATATATCCAGAGCAGTAGAGCTCCAAGGCCAGCTTCATCCATGGTGCATTTGGGTTTATGCGCCTGAAATTGACAATAGGGTACGACCATTAATTCATTATATAGATTGAGCGGAGGAGAAACATGTAGCGCGCCTCACGTACTTGCACCTTCCAAAACATGAAAACAACAATCAAATAAATAACCAGGACTCATAAGATTGACAGTTTCGGATATCATGCATATATGATCAACGGCAATATCAAAGTACTCTGATCGAGGTGACACAAGTGATAAACAAGCATTACAACTGCAAAGTATAGGCTATCAAGATTACAATGAATTAATGGTTTTGCAGCATATCACCAGAAGCACTTTGCTAATAAACAAGATTTGGAGTTAATACGTACATTTAAGTTTTCAAACTTAAGATCACCTATGTTGGATACTCAATTAAACTATGAGATTATTAAAGAGAAATTTTTTTTCGACTATAGTTATTAGTCATGCGTACACAACTTTCTTTCTCCATAAACCTAAAACAACTGAACATGCAATGGATATTGTCAGTGTATTAGACAGAAACATGAACATATATAATTGGATGCTTTGATTTGATGCGGTACGGTGTCTTTGTCATCGTTTGGATCGAGTTGGGAAATTGATTAGTACATTGTGCAGTGCTTATCCAAATTCACTGAGCAACTTTAGGCTAAATGTTAGCACAAGCATTAATCTGATTAAGACTAAAGACAAACTGATTAAGCTGTACAGAGGTCAATTATTTGTATATAACTTGAAAGAAAAGGACATCGATTTCTCGCATCATATCATGGTGAATAAAAAGAAAGGAACAGAAAAGTACTGTAAATTATTAAAATGTCAGATCAAGACAAAGTTGAGAGAAGATCTGGTGTTTATTGAGGTTTATTGATACAAATACATGAGATCTTAGTGATGGTTAATGCCAAGAACTCGATAGCACCAATCATTTCGTCTTTCCTACGTTATATTAATTATTCTACAGATAATATATAATCTGTACTTAATATAATAGTTCTGTATATGTATATTTCAATGATGATTCATGAGTGTATGACATTAACAGATGAAATGTAATTGATCCATTCATGGCGGGCATAAGATCGTGCAGAATCTCAAAAGGGCTACGAATACAAAAAAAGCAAACATGCATAATTGCATATGTTTCTAATGAGAATATAAAAATTCAAATCTTACCCACAAAATACCCCATGAGAGTGAATTTCATGAGAAATGAGAGAGAAGAAAAGAGATCATTTGTACCTCAGTATGTTTGTAATTTGTAAAAGAATTTTGACTACTATACTGAGATAATTAGCTTAAAGTTAAGTTGATTAGTACTTTAGTACCGTTATAATGTCTTTCTCATACAAAGCTAGCTAACAACTAGGTACGTGCAAAATTAGGGTTTAAATATACTTGGCATAGGGTTTGAAGTAGTATTCGATCTGAAGATCGAAATCTATACGTATTTAATTTTCCATCTTTTTTAACTGAAATGTATTTTTTTCTTATCATTCCAAAAACAGTTGTGGACTGAAAATTAAGTGAAAACAAAAACACAGGATCTAGTTACCTGAAAATTAAACAATAATTTTCTCATACCCAGATCAAGAACTTAATGTTTATAGCAAGCAAGTAGCGCATGAAATGAATTAATTACCATTAACTGTTGTGAGGTAGGTCGATTAAGATCGCTGCTGCATGGTGGTGAAGTTTGGATTACTAGTGTGATCATGGTTGGCCTTGATCAGATTCCTCTTCTTTTTCTTCTTCTTGTACGGAATCCCTCTTGCCTTGGCCTGAGAGTCTCTCACTTCACGCAGGTACACTCTGATAGCTCCACTTGCAAAGGGGTTTGTTTCAGGCAACCCACCATTCTCCTCATAAGCAGCTCTGAGGCGTCCGATCAGTGCATCTAGGCTGCCCCAAGCTTGCCTAAGCGGACAGGTGCAAGGTCCAGGAGGTTCAGGCTGCCCGAAGAACACACACCCTTGTAAGTGCACCTTGGTCTTCCCAAATTGATCCAAGTACCTCAGGAAATTTAGGACATGGTTGGAGTTGCTCTGCGAAAGAGCTACCGGGGGTCTCTGGTTCCTCAAGTACTGCCCGAAGGTGTTCCAATCCCTCCTCTTCTGTGACTCGTACCGGCTCAGCTGAGCCGGTGGCTGCTGCTTCTGCGTTTGATGAGGATCATCGCCAGAAGCAGAATTGTTAGCAGAAGAAGATGATGCTTCTACGACATCTTTTCCTTTGTTGCTCGACATGATTATTGGAAGAGCGAAGCTGCAAAGGAATTTGTTGGGGGGGGGGGGGGGAGAGAGGAAAACAAAATTTGAGTGGAAGAAGAAGAAAAAAAAGAAAAGAAAAAAATAATATTTGGAGATCACATCAAGGGGGCTATGGCTAGTGAGGAGACATGGTATGGGACCAATGAAAGTGCTTTAGCTCTTCTTTTTCTTCCTCTCTCAAATTATTTTCTTGCTTTAATGGTACAATTAGATAGTGTTAATAGTATTATATTATTTTTCCAAATCTTTTATTATTGTGCTTCCATCATCAAAGCAATCATTATCAACTATATTAGCGTAATTAGTACTATGGTCCATTGCCTCAGGACTAGGTAATTAACCCGAGTTAGACCAGTGGGTTTAGGCGTTTAGCATTTGCAGTTAATCTAGCCAGAGTCCAGATTAGTGAGATTACTCATTTCACTATTAGTCTAGGTGAGTCTAGTTATATATCTTACAGGATCACTTATATTATATTTTTCTAAGAAGAATTGACATTAAATCTTATGCAAATAACAAATGAATGATTTTATCTGGTACCTCGCAGAATGAATATTATTGTTCACCATATGATGCGCTAATAACACATTATAATTCGGAAGCTTCGATATCCAACTGACATATATGGCCAAAAAATAAACATGTCGCAGAAAATTGAAAGAAAAGACAATTGTGATCGAAATGCAACATCACTCTCACTTGAGCAACTAAAGATACATGTATATAAGAAAAACCAGCTAGTGTAAAATCAATTTCACCTTACATCTTGTTTATAAACTATATCTTGTTGAATTGCTTGCCAACACGTTTTGTTATCATTTATTTGGGTGAGAGATCCAAATTAATTTAATTCCAAGGGATTGGTTCCTTTTGAATGCTACACAAACAAAAACCAATAACTCAAATTAAATTCCAAGTCCTACCTAGTCTCCAGCATCGTTTGAACATTTGATTTTTGACTTTTTTGTAGGTGGAGGGTGAGATTATAAACAGTATATAAGATGAGCTGGTTGACCCTCAAAGATTTTCCATTATATCAAAAGTATTAAATAAAAAATAATAATGATCATTACCAACTTGATTTAAGAATTTTAAATGCTCAACAATATATAATTAAAATTTCCCCTACCATCAAGCTGAGCCATCCGTGTCATCAAGCTGAGGTTTCGGTGGCTTGTGGAGGAGGTCCTGTCACTAAAAGAAATTTCTTTCTTATAAATAGGAAAACCATCACCACTGCCAATAATGCTTAGTGATCATACTTATAAATAATATCTGAAATGTACTAGTGTCTGTGTTGGTGATGTTTTTGTTGTTTCCCTTATCCTTTTTGCCTTTTATCACAAACTAAGATATGGGCCAAATGGTACCAAATGCAATGCCTCGGGGCTATGTTTCGTGTCAATTTCTGTTCTAGCTAGCTTTCAAATTTTTGAGAAGACATAAGCGAGGCCCGGTGATTTTGTTGTTGTTTGGTATGGTATGTACATGATTCTGCCGATAAAAGCCAATTGATATTGAACAATGGAACTATATAATTTCACTGATAAGAAGAACAAGGTCTTACTTTGGTGTTATGTGGTTGTACATTCTACCTATTGATAATGAACATCAGGGGCCACAACAGACACCGGCACTTGTTTTGAGCAATTCATGTCAATTTGAAGAAGATCACCAAAACTTTGAAGAAATTTGTAAAACTTCTACGTCGGATGCCGAGAGCTACAATCCTAAGGAAACAAATCACATGATCTACTGATACGTTGTTAGTGATGTTTTTGTTGCTTCCCTTGACCTTCATTCGTTTCATTTTATCATGAAATCGTAATGGGCCAAAGTCTTTTTCCAGGGAACTTAGGCCTTAGGGTGGACATTTCAACAACAAATAATGCACCGATTCAGGATAGTACAACAAGCATCAAAATAATTTTGCAGTTAACTGTCATGAAGAAAATTTGCTTGCTATAAGCCCAAAACACATATTTTTTTTTAAAATATAATTTCAAATTAGGCTACTAGTGAGAAAGTGTTATAAATTATGATCAAGTGATTTGTTCATGTATTATTCTAATCCTCGAGTTGGATGAAAAAAAAAAGAGGAAGAAGAAGATGATGCTGGTCTACGACAGTAAGAGAAACTTGTTGATCTTATTAGGGGATGTATTGTCTATGAAATTAGTAGGAATTTTAAAAGAATTATGGAATTCAAAAGTCTAGGTGTATTCAATACAAATTTTTAATTATCCATACAAGTATATGTGTATTCAATTAGGATTTTATAAAATCATTATAAAATCTATGAGAGTTTGGAGGTATTCAATCAAGACTTTTCAAAATGAATAGAAATATGTGAGTATTCAAAATATCATTCATACTTATGAAATTATAAACTCATGGACTTTATATGACGATGAAAGAAGTACGTAAGAAAAAAAAGATTAAATTTGAAGAGTTTCTCTTAATTTCTTACAAATTATTGAGATTCTCTAATTTCTTTAGACACAACCAATAAATTTGGCGAGAATAAATGTAATACCCAGTTTCTTTTCATAGCAAAAGTTTATTATATTAATTAAATTAAGGAATATATATACTTATCGATTTAAAAAAAAAGGAAGTCGGTTTCAACCGACATAGGATTAGAGATAAAAACGAAAGGATTGACAACTTCCTCTCTCTCTCTCTCTCTCTCTCTCTCTCTCTCTCTCTCTCTCTCTCTCTCTCTCTCTCTCTCTCTCTCTCTCTCTCTCTCTCCCCCTATAAAATTTATTGTCGAGCACTACCGCCATGGACGGCGTTGTTATATGGGGGAACCGGTCTACAAGACCATGCCCAAAAGCTTTCTTATCTTCTACTCTATAAAACCCCTCCCCGATTTCAGTGCTTGGTGTGTTTGGAATTATTTGTCTTGATTTATTTTGGGTGGGGATGTCACAATAAAAATTGTTCAATAGAAAAATTTATTAGCATGTATTAAGTCTCCATTTAATAGCACACACAAGGTGTTAGAGAACCAATGCCGACCTAGATGCCTAAGGTGCACTCGGGAGTGAAACAAATTATCACAAAATCGTGGATAGTGAAGCAAACGAAAGCGAAGCTTGTAATTTACAAACATGGTATATGCACATTAATCACTTACCATACCTTATTTTTTTAACTAACAAAAAAGAAAGTTTTAATTTTTTTATGAGTACTAAAAATACGTAGAAGTCGATTAGTAAAAATATGTAGAAGTCGATTAATATGAATTTTGTGGATTTCATGAATCAATATAAATCTGTAGAAATAAGTTAAAAATCTGTGGTTGAAGTCAGTAATTTTAAGAATTTTATGAAAGTCTGTGAACTTTTAAAGGAACCCGTAGGTTTTCTAAAAAGTCTGTCAATAAAAATAAGTTAACACAAATCCAAATACATGCATGGTATGCACATTAATCACTTACCATACCTTTAAGGATCGAGATTACGCTTGCCGGATAAGGGCTTTGTTGCTCCGAGGTTTTATCCTCGTAGGCAAAGTGAATGCTCAAAGGGGGGTTGCCTTTGACTACCAATGTGGTTCGATCTATGTGGAGACTCTCACTCCCGGTAGATCTGCAGGTTAGAGGTGATAGTTTCTTGTTCACTTTTGCCCATGAAAGAAATTTAAAGAGAGTAAAGAAGTGTGGTTCATTCATGGTGTTATCATCAACGAGTGGCAATTCTGATCAATGACTCCAACAACTCCTCTGATGGCCGTCCCATTGGATTTTGTTTAGATATGGGTGGAAGTTTTTTAATTCATCGATTGCCTCCAACTTTCATGACTGCAACAACAATCCGGCTCGTGGGAAAGAGTCGAAAGACTAAAGGTTTTGTGCTTCAAATCGATCATGGTGTCATTAATCGTGGAATTCACTAGAGCTCGGATATCACTGCCTTTAATGAACCGGTTCAAGTGGAAAGGACACTAAGGGTTTCCCTAACAACATCATCTATGTAAGTGACCTACGTAGAAGTAGTCGTTGTCTTGTGTGCACAATGATCAATCATGGAGGTCGGCTTTCGTTGCCAACATGAGGAAGAGGTGTCGACAGTGGTAGTATCCTTCTTTAGTGAAAATTGCAGAGGTGTGGCATCAGAGAGAGGAGGACGAAGACGAAGGAAAAGAAGTCCAAACACTGCAGTTTGGCTTCAACTGCGTTCTAGTTAGACCAGAAGAACTTAGGGGTTGATGTTTGTTATGATGGCATGCTTGGGATTGGAAATCTCCCAAGAAACAAGGTCGACCTCATGGGAACCAGTCAAGGCTCCCAGGTCGGCAGGTGATGATGGTGCCGTCGCATTGGCATGTCAAAGGCTGCAGAGATTAGAAGCTCGATCGATCGGGGCAGGCTAGTGCAAAAGAGAGGGAGGAAAAACGACGTCGTTTTATGTCTTTTAGCGTCGTTAGCACAGAGCTAAATTCCCCGCCCTACTTTCTTTCCCAACTCCAACCACTGCAACTGCTAATCTCTAATCCAAATTTGAAGCCGCAGCTCAAACTTCAACCCTGTCCAGATTACTTCCCTGATCGCCACTTGGCATAGAGACCCTCTTCAATTCTTCAACCACCTCTGTTTCGTTAAGTATCTCCGATCTTCTTCTCGTACGTTCATATTCTCTGTTTTCGGTATCTGCTTAATATTGTGGTATCTGATTCAACTTTCGCGTTAATTCAAAGCCCAAACGATAATATCAATATAATCAATTGGGTTTCTGAGATTGAAACATGAAGTGCCATACTTTATTATTATTAATATTTTTAATTTGTGTTTAATGTATGTGTTTGTGCAAACAATGTGCTTCATTTGGTTACTATAAGATGTTAAAGTATGGTTCTTTGTAGCAAACAAATTGGTCTGAGTAGTGAGTATTAGGCTCACTCTTGTCCTGGGTTTTGGGTTTTGAATAGGCTGAAATTTGTTGCAGCTCATTTTGTTATCATGTAAAGTGAATGTAACTATAGTTGATATAGGCTGAAGTTTCCTTTGATTTTGAATAGAATTGAACTTTGGGTTTACTGATAGATTGATCAGAATGTCTGAGGTGCTCTGTACAAAGTGTTAATGTCTTGTATCTCTGCAGTGTTAGATTGAAATGACAGAACCAATCTTTGATGAGACAAAAGATGTAGAAGAAAGAAAGGAGCTAGAAGTGGAAGACCCGGAGCTGTATAGGCTTCTGGTACCCAATGCCGAATACCTTCCACTCATCCCTACCTCAGCTATCGAATCCAACTTTGTTTCTTATTTTGCTCCAGGTGCTTACTCAATGTTGTATCTTTCATATATTTGTAGCATACCTTATTTGATTAACAACAGCACACGTATATTCGGCAGTATAACTCTTCTTTGTGTTTCCAGATTTTATGAAACCAGGCCATGACCAATATGTTTATCGCCATCCCAATGGGTAAAAATCTTCAACTTTTCATATAACCTGTTCTTTTGTGCTTGTTTTTCAATGTTTGATTGAAGAAGTTTGATCAGTTTCTTGAAATACTGTTCTATATATCAGGTTGTGTGTGATTGGTTTGGCTGCAACACATGTGTCTTTTAAAGAAGAAGGGGGTGTCACAGCTATTGATTTCAATGTTGGAAAATCAGATCGTAGTGGGCTTAAGGTTACTGGAAAGCGCAAGAAGGTATATTATTTAACCTCTTTGTTTTACTATCTCTCGAATTAGAGCTCGTAGAATATGTCAGAAAATAAAAGTAGAAGGAAAATTTCTATATTGCTGTACTTGTTTCCATTAGCTTTATATCATACTTCCTAATTCTAAACTAATAGATCAAACATTGAAACTGATGTAACTAATAGATCAAGCGGATGTGGCGTAGTTTATTGTGATTTTGTAACATGAAAATAAAATTTATGCAGAATGCCCAGCACTTGGAGTCCAACTCAGCTTTGTGTAAAGTATGCACCAAGGATGCAACCTATATTGTGAGGTAGATATATTTTCTCCCAATGCCTTATTCTTCTGCAGTTTGCAATATTCTTCATCTACCTTCGTTTCATGTATGAGGCTTGAATTTCTAGTTTGCTTTTGAAGGTGTTGTGTAAAAGGCTCTCTATTGGAAGTGAATGATAGATTAATCAAGCAGCCAGAATTGCTAAATACAGCGGTAAGAACCAGACAATACCCTTACTTTGTAAGTTGCCAGCTTTTGTGTAATATATAGATCTTGGGAGTGTTATAATTGAATGAATTCATTTAACGTACTCAGCCTTATTTCTTCTTTTTGATATTAACTATTTCAAGGTTCCCAGATGATCATAGAGGAAATAATATCAAGTTTATCTGGAAACTAGCCGATAGTGGTTTGACAAAGGTTCAGAACTGCTAGCATTGATATAAACTCAGGGAAATTGATATGTATATAGTATATACAAAAGATATAAACTCAAGGAAAATGATATGCAGGCAAAGGTCTTATACAGTAAGAACTGCTTACTTATGGCATATGAAGGGTTGGGGTGACCGATTTTATTGGTATGGTTTCTCAAAAGCTTAGTGTGGCATTGTAGATGGTCTAGGTGGGCTTGGTGGTACTCCGGGAACTCCGATGTATGGAATTGAAAATACTTTAGAACCATGCTTGGCTTTAAATAAAATATTGCTTTTATAATGTGGAGATATATGGAGATACCAGAATATTTGCTGCCTGTTTGCTCATTTTTCATTCATATTTCTCTCCTTTTCAGGCAGATAGAGAAGGATATATTGCCATCATCATGCCAAAACCAGCAGATTGGCTCAAAATAAAGGATTCCTTGTTGGGTCTTGAAGAGTACAAAAAGCTGAGAGAAGTTCTTTAACATGATGTTAAGTTGGCAAATCGTGTTCGGTTGACATAGATCCTGGAAAAATAGGAGAAAAGAGAGGCGAAATTTGTAGTCTGCTGGTGCTGACTCACCATGTTACTCACAAGCGACAAAGCTTGATATGTTGACGCTTTTTTTTTTATTACAAAATGGTATGTCTTCTCCCTGTTCTTGTATCATGTAAAACCATTTTATTTCAAATTGTTCAAAAATAATGATTGTTGAAGAAATTACAATAAGGTGATTTTAAACATTTGACTGGTACAGAATTTATGTGGCTGCGTTAGTTTAATAGCATCCTTAATTTTTATCTCCTGTTCACGTTGAACACCCTTTAATTTGTTTTATAGATTGTTAAAAGGAAGTAATGAACAGTAAAAAAACCTCCAAGTTTCACTGAAACCTAAAACTGCTTACAGATAAAAGAAGAAAAATTGTGAAGATAATTATTTAAGTAGTGTATGCGCTTTATAGATGACATCTAGGATAAAGAGAACTAAAAAAACCACACATTCACTATCCTGCAGATTCAAATAGGTAGCTATCACATAAACTTTCATTCTTGAGAAGCATATACTCAGCAACATTTCTAGATTCCATACTTGATGTAACCAACCGAAGTATTCACCTCCTTAATAAGAGTCCCAAGCACTGGTGCTAGCAGACACTTTGAGCTGGTTTCCCTGTAAAAGAACCCTAAACACTTGCAATCTTTATCACACTTGGCTCTACATTCTTCAACCTTTATTGGTCCATCTCCACCGTCCAAATAGGGACTCAAAAAGTGCTCAACAGCTCCAATCTTATAGTAGTTTGCCTTTGCTCCGCTCTTACATGCTGCCAACTTCGGTGGCGCGCATGCCTTGCTCCAACCTAGAAGCCCTTTTGGACTTGGGCATGCCACGCACATGCCTTTGCTACAGTACCCATAAGATCCACATTTTGATGGCAATGCACATTCCCTGACGAAATAACTGGAAAAGAATGAGAAACTCTCATCCCACTTCTGGTCGCTGACTTCGTTGTAGTAAGTATAGGCCTTGAGACTGCCGTCTGATCCAAGTCTTAAGAATGAGTACTTGGCATCATAGCGGAGCTGGTTGAGGATGAGACTCTGAGAACTGCCAATAGGACGGGTTTGTAGGAGGCGGCGGCGGTTTTGTGGTTGAGCTTCAGGGTCTGGGTTCCCGTTGAGCACAAGCTCGTACGCTATGACATCATCAAAACCAATTGTAGTGTCAAAGCCAAATGTTACATTGGTTCCGAAGTTAGTTTCTGTCCAGCCACCATATGTAAGAAGCTGGCCGGAGTTATTCAAGTACATAGTGAAACCACTTCGATCAAGAATAAGACTGTATGTTCCATCAGAGCCATCCGCGTCGGATTTTCTACTGATAAGCTTGTTATGACCAGTAATGTTTTTGATCGACTGCCCCACTAGAAGAGTATCATGAGGGTAGTCAAAGCTTTGCCATACAAATCTTCCATTCTTGTCGTGAAGAACCAAGTTACCATTTGGAAGCAGCTTTATTCCCGTGACACCTTTGTTGGCCGTGTTTGTTTGCCAAGAAACAGTCCCATCTGCGTCGGCGAGGATCAAGTTCCCATCCCGGCCAAGAGAGAGGGTGGCCTTCTCGCGCACTGGGTGGTTCCGGTTTGCATCCCAGACCCACCGCATGAGGCCCTCATCATTGGGAACCCCCATTCTTATGGCAAATATGTAAGAGTCCGGGGTAGTGTTGTAGAAGCATAGTCTGAAGGGATGTGTATAGAAGGTCTGAGCTTTAGTTTGGATCACTCGGTAGCTACCTCCGAACTCGACTATCCGGTCTCCAAGCTCTCCTTGGTTGACAAAGATGAATGTTTGGTTTGCAGTGACTTGGGCTTGGGAGGGAGTGGCAAAGAAGCAGCAGTAGAGAAGGAAGAGAAGTAGGAGACAAGGTGCATGAGAAACTATGGTTGCCATTTGGTGGTTTGTGCTATTTGCTGGTGTATCCTCTGGAGATATATAAGCTGATTGCAGTGGGGGAGAACTAAATTTAAATTGTTCTCAGTTTTGCATTACAAAATGATGTGCCAGCATTTCCTGTTTCAAATTTACCTTCTTTACTTTTAACACGATGCTATTGCACCTAGCACCGACGCATAATAATATCTACATTCCTGAAGAGTCGTATAGAAGGAGAAGTATTGAACGTTTGAAGAGTCAAGAAAGGAGGATTTGGTGTCCTCCAGCCTAAACACATCAATGATACAGGACCATCTTATCCGCTATTCTCTGCCAAATTAAGTTAGGGCAACCTTTGGACAAGGGTCTTGTATCATATGGTCTTCTAGAGATTCGAACACTTGGCTCTTCTCGTGGATGCTCTCTAATGTTTGCTTTGCACTCTGGAAAGTCCACAGTGACGGGCTTGACCACTCTGCTCCTGCATTAATCTTCTCATCAACCCCAGAGCTATGTGGACTAGTGGCTGAAAACTTTAAGGCAGAGACTGTTTCCAAGTGTATAATTAAGTTGGCTACCTTGTTCATTGATGATTCGTCCCCAAGTTGCTATACAGATACAGTATCAGAGAACTTGTTGGTTGAGTTCTAGAGTTTCAATGGTCTAAGCCTGTAAGATATAAATAGAGTTTAAACTACGTTACAAACTAAACAGCTTCTACATTCACCATGTCCTTGTTCTTTCTATTCCTTTTCTCACTCTTTGCTTTCGTTGCTCAAGCTCAGATTCCCGCAAATGAAACTTTCGAATATGTCAATTCAGGAGAATTCGGCCCTTATATACAAGAATACGATGCATCCTATCGTGTGTTAGATCTCTTTACCTCCCCTTTTCAGCTTCTTTTCTACAACACCACTCCCAACGATTTCACTCTTGCTCTGCGCATGGGTTTGAGGAGATCTGAATCAAGCTATCATTGGGTTTGGGAGGCCAACCGGGGAAACCCAGTTGGCGAAAACGCAACCTTCACTCTTGGAACCAATGGAAACATTGTCTTGGCCGATGGTGATGGTCGGGTGGCTTGGCAAAGCAACACTGCGAACAAAGGGGCGGTACACTTCGAGTTGCTTTCAACCGGAAACATGGTTCTTTACAACTCAAAGGGCAAGCCTATTTGGCAAAGCTTCGACTCCCCTACAGACACTCTTGTAGTAGGTCAATCACTCGGTGCCGGAGCTGCAAGCAAGCTAGTGAGTCGAGCCTCCGAGACTGAAAACAAAGACGGGACTTATAGCTTGGTGTTGGAGCCAAAAGGTTTAGCTCTGTACTACAACAGCAAGAACTCTCCAAAGCCATTACTCTACTACACAACCTCGAAAAGGTTTGGTTTACCAAAGGGTTCATCATTACACCGCATTACACTGAACGCTGCTGCGGTAGAAGAGGGTCATGCTTATGACCTATCCTTGGAATACCAACTGGGAAACTCTACCTCCAGTGGAAATCTCATTCTAGCTCGACCAAAATACAATAGCACATCGACATGCCTTAGGCTTGGAATTGATGGAAATCTCAATCTTTACACTTACGACAAGAACTTGCGTTATGGTGCGTGGGAGACGACATTCACTCTCTTTGATAAAGAGTCGGGAGTATCTGAAAACGGGTGCGAATTGCCAGAGCGATGTGGGAAGTTCGGTCTCTGTGAGAATAACCAATGTGTTGGTTGCCCATCGTCTAAGGGAATTCTGGGTTGGAGTGAGAGCTGTGAGCCTGAGAAGCTTACGTCTTGTGGGTCAAAGAGCTTCCGCTACTACAAAATTGAAGGGGTTGATCACTTCTTGAGCAAGTACACTAGTGGGGAGGCTTTGAAGGAGCTTGATTGTTCCAACAAGTGTGCCTTGGATTGCAAGTGTCTGGGTTTCTTTTACAACAGAGATGAATCAAGGTGCTGGATTGCTCATGAATTGAAGACTTTGACCAAAGTTGACAAATCCAGTCATGTTGGTTTCATCAAGGCACCTAATCGTTGATCGGTGGCCTCTATCATCTGAGGCTTACCTTTATCTTTTCATGGTGGGATATATTTACATCGCAAGCACTTAAAATTGGAGCAATAACTAGTGCATCTTCTGCACAATTGTTCAGTTTTATTTTTGATCAGTGAATACTGAATAAGCTACTTTCCTGTAGCGCTTACTGTTATATCACAAAACTCTACGCATTATAATTAACCACGTACATGTTAGTATTTACTTTTGAGTTTTGACAATCCCAAATTTACGATTAAGATCTATTCCTAAACACGACATTAATTACCACAACCTACTGCTGCAACATATATCATCTTATCCGAGAAGCCACAGCCGAACACTTCAACATTAATTTGAAGAAAATAACATCGATCATTTTCAAGCGTACGTTCCAGAAGCGTGATACATCACTCTCGGCCAGTTGACATGCATGCACCTTTCAGAAGAAACCCTAGCCTAGTGCTGCAATTTATCCATCTGTTTCCGTAATTGCTGCAACAGCTAGCTAGCTGGCAGCTGGTCCAACACATCTATCAATTCCTGTTCGCCCAGTCTTAAGTCACTGATTAGCATCATTCCCCCATGTTTGAATATCACATTTCCAAGTTGCCACGTACAGCCGTAGCTAGATAGAGATCGATCGATATCAAATAATTGACGAAGGTTCTGTGATTGCTAAGTATGGTCAATATGGTGCTTTCATCTTCCCTACTGACGTCGATTCATTCGTTTAGATAATAATGCTCGATCAATCATACAGTTAATTAGTATTTTAGCTGCCAAGTCCGAAGACTTTACTCGCTTGTGCACAGTGCAAGGATCGAGTTGACGGGATGAGAGTTAAAACTTAAAAGAGAACGAAGTAAGATCCCAAAGGTTCTTAACAGCTGACTTGACGTGCTCATTTCATCCCAAAGGAGGTGAGACCGTCAGTATAGCCGGAATCACTCTTTTCCTTCTAATTTCTAAATGCCCTATTTCTTTTGTCTTGAAAACAAAAACAAAAATAAAAGAAGGCGATGAAACGAGGTCGTTTTATGTCCACCTTATAAACCCCGCCCTACTTTTCTTCCCCAACTTAACATAAATCTCCAACTGCTACTTTGAACTTTGAAGCCGCAGCAGCCGATCGACACTGAGCTCAGACTTGGCCCCTTTTCAAATTACTTCCTTGATCACCACTTCTCGTAGAGACCCTCTTCAATTCTTTGACCATCTTTATCTCGTTATATTTCTGCATTCTCATTCTTGTAAGTTTACATTTTCCAGTCTTTCTCTAATTTTTATCTATGCCTAAAATTTTGCTACCTGATTCAACTTTGCCCTTGGTTTAAAGCTAATAAGTAACTGGGTTTTCTGAGATTTGATGTAAAGTCCCAATTTTTTTTTTAAATTTCTAAGTTTCAGTTGAATGTATCATGTATGCATTAATGTGCTTGAATTAGTAACAAATGGATGGATAAGTAGGGTTCTTTGAAGCAAACGAATCAGTCTGAGTATTCAGGATTCACTGTTGGTATGGGTTGTGGGTTTTGGTTTCTGCATGCTGAGTTACAAGGGTGAAACTTGTTGTACCTCGTTTTGTTACCAACTATGTAAACTGAATGCAACTCTACTTTGATGTACCCTGCTACACTTAAATTATAACAATGCACGCCGTAGCCGTAAGATAGCTGTGCTCTACAATAGAATTGAATTTGGGTTTACCATTTACCAGTCGGTGGTACAAAGTTTTAATGTCTCATTTCTCTGTAATGCTAGTTTGCAATGACAGAACAAATCTCTGATGAAACAAATAATGTAGAAGAAATAAAGGAACAAGCAAGAAATGGAAGACGGAAGCTGTATAGGCTTTTGGTACCCAATGCTGAAGATCTTTCTCTCATCCCTACCTCAGCTATTGAATCTAACTTTGTTCCAGGTGCTTACTCATTGTTCGTTATTGTTTATTTTTTATTTTCATATATGTGTATGACGCTTATTTTGTTGACAGCAGCAGACTTATATTCTTGAAAAAATAACATGTACATTTCATTTCCAGGTTTTATGAAACAAGGTAATGATCAATATGTTTATCTCCATCTCAATGGGTAACAATGCAAAACCTTATGTATTGTTTGTTCTTTTGTGCTTGTTTGTTAATGTTAAAATGAAAAAATTCGATCATTCTTCTGAATTACTGTTTTATATATCAGGTTGTGTGTCATTGATTTGGATGCAACACGTGAGGGCTACCTAATGATTTCAATGTTCGAAAATCAGATTGCAGTGGATTTAAGGTTACTGAAAAGCGCATGAAGGTACTATCTTTCTCTAATCTCAGCATTAGCTTCATGTCAAACTTGTTTATCCTTCCAATTTAAGTAGCTAATATTGTAATTGTAGACTAGAACATGTGGATGTGGCGTAGTGTATTGTGATTTTGTAACATAGAAATAATGTTAAATGTAGAATGTCCAGCACTTGGGGTCCAACTCAGCTGTAAAATTTGCACTGTGGATGCAACATATATCGTGCGGTAGAAATATTTTCTGCCAATGCTTTGTTCTTCAGCAGTTTCAATATCCTCCATCTACCTTCTTTTCATATATGTGGTTTGAACTTGTATTCTTGTAGTTGCTTCTGAAGGTGTTGTATAAAAGACTCTTTTGGAAGTGAATGATAGACTAATCAAGCAGCCAAAATTTCTTAATAAATGGTAAGAACCCTTTGATAGCCTTATATCATAAGTTGCCAGCTTTTGTGTATTACATAGACCCAAATTTGGTAATCTTTGATTGAACCTATTCAACCAAGCTACGCTCAGTTTTGTTTCTTTTATTTGACGTTGACTACTCAAAACCGAAGAATCCAGATGAAAGGTTAGAAATGACCGATTGTATTGGGTTGGCTTCTAAAAGCTCAGTGTGGTAGTGGTGGTCGATGGTCTGGGTAGGCTTGGTCTTACTTGGGGGAACTTTTCTTTTTAGAAGAAACAAATAAGTGTTAATTGGGAAATTGGACTTATGGGATTGAAAAGATTTGAGACGTATGATCGACTTTTAATATGATATTGATTTTCTAACTTAGAGACACCAGAACTATTTGTTGCTCCGTTGCTTATTATTCATTTTTATTCCTATCTTCCCAGGCAGATAGAGAAGGATATTTGCCATTATGATGTCCTAACCAGAAGATTGGCTCAAATTAAAGGAAACATTGTTGGGTCCTGAAGAGTACAAAACGTGGAGAGAAGTTCTATGATATGATGTTGAGTTGGCAAATTATGATCGATTGACTTGATGCTGGACAAGAAGGAGAAGATAGAGGAGAAAGCTTGAAGTCCGCTGGTGCAGACTTGCCAGACTACTCACAGGCAACAAAGCTTGATAAGTTGATGCCTTTGACAGTCACAAATCCTAGAAAAGGTATGTTTTCCCCTTTTCCCCCTGTTGTTCCATTTCATTTCAAATTGTTCAAATTAATGCATGGTTATTGAAGAAAGTTTAATATGGTCATTTTCTAACAATTGATTGGTAGAAATTATATGCGATTTTTTGTCAGTTTCAGTGTTCTAAAATTAAGTTTCATTTAAACAGTGAATGCAATTTTCTGTAGTGTGTTGTATAGATTGTAAAACTAACAATAACCAAACCTCCTAGTTTAACTGTTTAACAGAAATCTAAAACCAGCTTATTTAGATAGAAGAAAAGTTGTGAAAATAATTTTTTAAGTGTTGTCTATGCTATTATGCTGTCTTCTGGATAAAGAGATTAGAAACCCACAGATTGACGATCCTGCAGAATCAAATGAGTAGCTATTACATAAACTTTCATTCTTGAGAAGAATAGACTCGGAAACGTTTATACATTCAATACTTGATGCAACCAACCGAAGTATTCGCCTCCTTAATAAGAGTCCCAAGCACTGGTGCTAGCAGGCACTTTGAGCTGGCTTCCCTGTAAAAGAACCCTAAACACTTGCAATCTTTATCACACGTGGCTCTACATTCTTCAACCTTCATTGGTCCATCTCCACCGTCCAAATAGGGACTCAAAAAGTGCTCAACGGCTCCAATCTTATATTAGTTTGCCTTTGCTCCGCTCTTACATGCTGCCAACTTCGGTGGCGCGCATGCCTTGCTCCAACCCAGAAGCCCTTTTGGACTTGGGCATGCCACACACTTGCCTTTGCTACAGTACCCATAAGATCCACATTTTGATGGCAATGCACAATCCATGACGAAATAACTAGAAAAGAATGAGAAACTCTCATCCCACTTTTGGTCGCTGACTTCATTGTAGTAAGTATAGGCCGTGAGACTGTCGTCTGATCCTAGTCTCAAGAATGAGTACTTGGCATTATATCTGAGCTTGTTGAGGATGAGTTGTTGTTCATTGCCTATCGGACGGGATTGTAGGAGGTGCCGGTGGTTTTGACGTGGAGCTTCGGGGTTTTGGTTATCTTGAGCACAAACTCATATGCGTTGATGTCATCAATGCCAATCGTAGTGTCAAAGTCGAATGTTACAGTGCTTCCAAAGTTAAGTCTCTTTCCAGCCACTAAGAAGCTGACTGGAGCTGTTCAAGTATATAGTGAAACCACTTCGATCAAGAATTAAGACTGTATAGCCCATCAGAGGCATCTGCATCAGATTTTCGACTGATAAGCTTGTTATGACCGGTAATGTTTTTGATTGACTTCCCCGATAGAAGAGTATCGTGACGGTAGTCAAAGCTTTGCCATACAAATTTTCCATTCTTGTCATGAAGAACCAAGTTACCATTTGGAAGTAGATTTATTCCCGTGACACCTTTGTTGGCCGTGTTTGTTTGCCAAGAAACAGACCCATCTACATCAGCGAGGATCAAGTTCCCATTACGGCCAAGAGAAAGGGTGGCCTTCTCGCGCACTGGGTGGTTCCATTTTGCATCCCAGACCCACCGCATGAGGCCCTCATCATTGGGAACCCCCATTCTTATGGAAAATATGTAAGTCTGGGGAAGTGTTGTAGAAGTATAGTCTGAAAGGATGTGCATAGAAGGTGTGAGCTTTAGTTTGGATCACCCGGTAGCTACCTCCGAATTCAACTATTCGATCTCCAAGTTCGCCTTGGTTGACAAAGATGAATGTTTGGTTTGCAGGGACTTGAGCTTGGGAGGGAATGGCAGAGAAGCAGCAGAGAAGGAAGAGAAGTAGGAGAAAGGGTGCATGAGAAACTATAGAAGTTGCCATTTGGTGATATGTGCAACTTGCTGTGGGGGAAATATATAAGCAACTTGATGTGGGGGAAAACTAAATTCAAAATGTGCTCACTTCTAACTTACCAGAAGTTGTATATATGTCCTTTCTTCGAACTTACCATCTCAATTGTTTTTAACACTACAATTGTATATAGCACATGATATCGACATTAGTGAAGTGAAGGAAAAGTATTGAACGTTTGGAGAGTCAAGAAAGGAGGGATGGGTGCCCTCCAGTCCAGCCTACGTTAAAAACCTAAATGAATCAGGACCATCGTCAGGGCCGGCCATGTGGAGAAATAGGCTCAAGGTGGAAAAAATTTTAGGCCCCAAACATAAAATTAAATAGAAAAAGTCAAAATATTATAGAAAAAAAATCATTATATCACTTAAATATGATCCGTTTTGCATTTTTAGATGCAAAAGTACCAATTAAATCTGAATAATCAAGTTGTTCAATATTATTCTTTTCGATGGATATCATAGCTAAACCACTCAATCTTTCTTGTGACATAGTAGATCGAAGGTAAGTCTCGATCAACTTCAATTTTGAAAAACTTCTTTAATAGATAAAAATTAAAAGATCATATGATGCATACCTCTAATGAGTTGCGTTATGAATAATTGCACAGGTCTGAATTAATGAAAAAAAAAGAACTGTAGAAAAATTGTGGAGCCGAGAGAGAGACCAAGAGAGAGAAAAGAAGAGTAGAAGAGGATGGAGAAAATTAAACAAAATGGACTTAATTCGGAACAAGTGAATCGTTGGTATAGGAATACTGTGGTATAAATTAGAATCACTCGAGATTGCATGTGAGCACGGATTTATCTCCCTTTTATATAGGGTTTGATTTTTTTGGTGAGCAGCTTTTTTTTAGGCCCTCAAAATTTTGGGTCCTAGGCTTGGGTCTAATGGCTCCCGGCCAGGACCGAAACTGACCGTCGCATCCAGTATTGCCAAAATAAAGTAAACAAGACAAGTTCTTGTTAAAATCAATTGCGCTTCTTCTCTTGGATGCTATGTAGCACATCATATGCAATATAAGGTTTGCAGCCCTGCACGACCCTGCATGATTCAATACTCCCTCTCAAGCGCTGGCTAGAGAGAAACAATAGCCAAGCTTGACCAACAAGTGATCAAATTGAGCAGAAGGAAGAAGTTTAGAGAACACATATGCTAGCTGATCATAGGATCAGACATATTCAGTAATAATTGACACCAGACTGCACTTGATCAAGAACAAAATGACAATCAACTTGAATATGCTTAGTACGTTAATGGAAAATAGGATTTGCTACAATGTGCATGGCTGCCTGATTATCACAATGAAAAGTGATAGGCAAGGAACATTGAATACTAAGATCAACAAGTAATATTTTTAGCCATATAAGTTCACATGCAGCATATGCAATGGTCTAAATATCGGTTATCGGCATCGTATCGGTTTTGGAAAATAAGGATATAACGGGGATATATCGGATTATATCGGATTTATCGTTTTTGTTAATTTTTAATTTAAATTTAATATATTTATAAACATATATTTCAAAATATTCAAAATATACCAAATAATATTAACTACTAAGTACTAATTAAACAAAAATATCTGCACAAAAGATAGATTGAGATATTGATTATGCATTCATGCATTATAAACTCTCTCATCATCAGAATCAAAGTCAAAATCATCTTCTCCATTATCTTCATCCTCATTTTCTGAGATAAAATCATTTTCATAAATCACATTCTGTCTATTTGCGTTGAAATTCCTCAAAACGACATCGCCTCCTTAAAAAAAATCACCGAAAAAAAAGTAACAAGAAAAAAAGTCACCAAAAAAAAAGTCAACGAAAAAAAATTATCGAAAAAAATCATCGAAAAAAGTCTCCGAAAAAAAAAGTCCACGGAAAAAAAAAGTCCACCAAAAAAAAGTCAAACGAAAAAAAATCCACTGATATATCCCGATATATCCCGATATATCACCGATATATCGCATGTTGACCCGATAATTTGAGTTGACCGATATATTAAGGCGATATGGCATTTATCCTATCGGTTTCTAAATATCACCAATATATCGCCGTTATATCCCCGGTATATCCCGATATTTAGAACACTGAGCATATGACATAGCCCTGTACTCAGCCTCTGCACTTGATAGAGCAACCACTGACTGTTTTTTACTTTTCCATGTCACAAGATTTCCACCAACAAATGTGCAATAGTTTGTAGTAGATTTTCGATCTAGCACATTCTCTGCCCAATCGGAGTCAGTAAACCCTTCCAACTTGAAATGACAGTGCTTGTGCATCACAATGCCTCTAGTAATTGATCCCTTTAAGTATCTCAGTAATCTCTTAACATGATTATAATGATGCATTGTTGGAGAGTGCATGTATTGACTTGACAAGCTCACAACATAGGTAATATCAGGTCTAGTGATAGTAAGATAAATGAGTCTACCAACTAACATTTGATAGATTGTCACATTTTGGAAAGGTTCACCTTCAGTTTCAAGTTTATGTTGGCTTGGAAAAGGGGTCTTTGCTGATTTGCAGGAAGCCATATTAATCTCTTCTAATAAATCAATGATGTACTTTCTTTGATTCAAGAAAATGCCTGAAGGAGAATGATCCATTTCAATACTAAGAAAGTATCTGCGATGACCAAGATCCTTGATTAAGAAAGCAGTATGTAATGTAGACTTTAGAGCTTGAATCTTATCTGCACTATCTCCAATAATAATTAGATCATCAACATACACCACCACAACCAATCTTCCAGCCTTTCCATTTCGAATGAATAACGAGGAGTCACCAGCTCCACGTTTAAAACCACACTTGAATAAAACTGAACTTAGCTTAAAATACCAAGCTCTAGGAGATTGTTTGAGTCCATAAATGGCTTTATGCAATTTGCAAACCAAACCTGGCTCATGTTCTTGGGGGTGACCAGGAGGAAGTTTCATATAAGCATCTTCTAGTTCTTCATGAAGAAAAGTATTCTTCACATCTATTTGATAAAGGGACCAACCAAAATTAATAGCCACAGACAGTACAACACAAACTGTATTCATTTTAGCCACATGAGCAAGTCTCCTTGTAGTCAACACCAAAGGTCTGTGTGAAGCCACGCGTCACCAACCTTGCTTTACATCTCACAACATCACCATTATAATGAAATTTTATTTTATACACCCATCTGGCATTGATCACCTTCTGTCCTTATAGTGCTGGAACAACACTCCAAGTCTGATTATCATCTAAAGCTTTAAACTCCTCTTTCATTGCTTGTTTCCATACTGCTAATTCATTTGCTTATGCAAAACTTCGAGGCTCAATAATGTGACTGGTGTTAGTAATAAAAGCATTGTATGAGGATGAAGCGTTTGTTGGAATAACTAAATTGCCAAGAGGATGCTTAGGTTTGTAAATTTCATAATCTTGTAGTTTTGCAGGAAGATTTCTAATCCAACTAGGATTTATTCGTAGAGCTTGATGAATTTGAATTTCTTGATTTTGTTGATCAACAATAGCTGAATTGTCATCAGACTCACTATTTGAATAAGTTGAATGTCCCTCAGGAGAAGAAGCACCAAATCGTGCAGGACTTGGAACAACCGCAGGCTCCTCTGCAGGCTCCTCTGCAGGCTCTTCTGCATGCCTATCTGTAGGCATGAAAATAGGCACATCAAAAAGATCTATTCTTTCTCTCAGACACTCCATTATGCTGAGGTGTACTAACACAACTTATTTGGTGAAAAATACCATGTTCTGTCAGATACTTTTGCATGACATTTGAAGTATATTATGTGCCATTATTAGATCTCAACATTCATATGCTTGAGGAGAAATAGTTTTTAACTAGATTATGAAAATCTTCAAATCTCTTCTTTACCTCGTTTTTCTGTTTCAAGAGAAAACAAAAGTAGTTCTAGAAAAATCATCAATGAAAGTGACATAATATTTTTAACCATCAAAAGATTTAATTCTTGCAGGTACCCATACATCAGAGTAAATCAGTTCAAACTCCCTAGAGGCTCTAGAGCATGAGTTTGAAAAGGATAGTAGACTTTGATTTGTGACAATGTTGAAAGAAGGAATGAATGGTAGAAACATGAGTTTGAAAAACGTGCTTTGATATCATGTTGAAATGTGGACCGAAGCAGAGGATGAACTTGGAGAATTTCCAAATGTATTTCATTCAGTTGAAGATTACAAAAAACAAGAGAAGACTTGAATAACTAGAGAAAATGAGCTCTAACAACTCTAACCTACGGTGTCCGTAACTAGAATTACACAAACCAAGGAAACCAGAAAAAAGAAGAGATAAGAGTGAATTGTTGACAAACAACCAGAAAATAAGGAGAGAATTAAAGAGAGAAGATCGGTAGAATTGATCTTGCAATTAATGTTGTCGGATGAACACCAAAGACACCAATTGACACAAACGACCACCAATCCTTTAACTGAGAACGACAACGCCAAGATGAAACGACCATTTGCAATACAAGGGCTACAGCCCTGTGTGCAGCCCCGCACGACCCTGCAATACCCTGCATGATTCAATAGTTTCTGAATCTAGTGGCTGCTTCAGTAGCTGAATATAGTTAAAGTATTGAGTCTGCTACCTTGTTCCCTAGCTCATCGATCATTTGTCCCACGTTGATATATAGATTATTGATATCAGAGAAAAAATAAGTCCAGGTTCTAGAGTTTCAGTGGTGAAGTATAAATAGAGGTTAAACTAAGCTACAGACTAAACATCTTCCTTCCCATTCATTCATTCACCATGTCATTGTTCTTTCTGTTCCTTCTTTCACTTGCTTTCATTGCTCAAGCTCAAATTCCCGCAAATGAAATTTTCAAGTTTGGAATTCAGGAGAATATTGGCCTTATGTTGTTGAATACGATGCATCCTATCGTATGCTAGATCTCTTTGCCTCCCCTTTCCAACTTGCTTTCTACAACACCACTCCGGACGCCTTCACTCTTGCTCTGCACATGGGTTTGAGAAATCTGAATCAAACTATCGTTGGGTTTGGGAGGCCAACCGGGGAAACCCTGTTGGCGACAACGCTACCTTCACTCTTGGAACCAATGGAAACCTTGTCTTGGCCGATGGTGATGGTCGGGTGGCTTGGCAAAGCAACACTGCGAACAAAGGGGTTGTACACTTCGAGATGCTTTCAACCGGAAACATGGTTCTTTACAACTCAAAGGGCAAGCCTATTTGGCAAAGCTTCGACTCCCCTACAGACACTCTTGTAGTAGGTCAATCACTCGGTGCCGGAGCTGCAAGCAAGCTAGTGAGTCGAGCCTCCGAGACTGAAAACAAAGACGGGACTTATAGCTTGGTGTTGGAGCCAAAAGGTTTAGCTCTGTACTACAACAGCAAGAACTCTCCAAAGCCATTACTCTACTACACAACCTCGAAAAGGTTTGGTTTACCAAAGGGTTCATCATTACACCGCATTACAATGAACGCTGCTTGATTGTTCCAACAAGTGTGCCTTGGATTGCAAGTGTCTAGGTTTCTTTTACAACAGAGATGCATCAAGGTGTTGGATTGCCCATGAATTGAAGACTTTGACCAAAGTTGACAAACCTAGTCATGTTGGTTACATCAAGGCGCCCTATTGAGAATCTATCATTATTATCATGTAATCAATAAGTATCGATCATCTAATCTAATATGGTTTATTTATGTATTTTCTTGATGAGATTTATTTACAACTCAGGCACTTACATTTTGAGCAGTAACTTAGTGCATTTTCTCTACAATTGTTTAGTTTGGTTTTTAATCAGTGATATAGCTTTATTAGTGAGAGAAAATCGCTCACAAGTTCATACTGTTATCCCTAATTATCACAAAATTCTAAGATTATAACAGTAACCACGAACATACATGTCAAACTGCGAGTTATCGGATTGCAATGCTCATTGCATCGACTTAATTATTATTCTACTACGTACATACGTTTCAAATCTATATAGTATATACCTTGATGTGTGCTTACTTTTGGCAGCTCCGATCCGAATTTACGATAAGATCTACCTAAATAATATGAATTAAGTAACGAACCTACTACTACAAACTATATCTCTTCTAAGAGGCCACAGCCAAACAATACAGAACATGAAGAGGATAGCATCATTTTCAGGCGTTCCAGAAGCGTACGTTATACATCACTCTCTGCTAGCTATATATGAAATGCACCTTTCAGCAGAAACCCTAGTGCTGGAAATCTGGAAGGCATGTCTTATCCAATTGTTAATTCCGTATTTGTTGCATAACCTAGCTGGCTGGTCCATCATACATTTATATCAACTTGTTTTCCCCAGTTTTTAGTATCATTGCCCCCATACGTTTGAATATCACTTTTCCAAGTTGCCACGCCCTTAGAGATCGATATCAGATAATTGTCAATTGACGAAGGTTCTATAATGCAAAGTCTGGTCAAATATGGTGCTTTCATTCCACTCTGACGTTGATTCATTCGTAATGGATAATACTCCTTGATCAATCACAAAAGTAGTATTATCCATGTAAACTTCACTCGCTTGCTTATGGAGCAAGCAGTCTACGTTCAACACTTAAGTAGAAGGCAAGTTCTGGTAGAGCCCACTCTCCGAGAGCCTAACATCTTTTGACAAATGGCGTATGTGTGTCAGCCTTGGCAAAATTTTACTTAAAAATTTTGTAAATGTTAATAAAAGCACGCATAGGTCACATGTTATGTCTTCGCACGTACTATGCCGTCATCTCCGACTTAGGTACACTGTACACGTATTATGCCTTCATCCAAATCAAAAACTCATTTTTTTTTATCTTGTACTATGCCGTCATCTCCGACTTAGGTACACTGTACACGTATTATGCCTTCATCCAAATCAAAAACTCATTTTTTTTTATCTTGTACTATGCCGTCATCTCCGACTTAGGTACACTGTACACGTATTATGCCTTCATCCAAATCAAAAACTCATTTTTTTTTATCTTTTTTTATTACTCATGATTGTGGATGGATAGAACACTGCCTTCTCCACCTCGGCGGCGAGTGGCGGTGAGGCTGAGAGAGAGTGGCGGTAAATCCGCTGATTACGAAAAGGTACTTAACATATTGGGGGATGTGGGTTTCGGTGATTGATTAAGGGATGGAGATTCAGAGAGGGCAAAATTTTGGCCTTTGAATTGGGGTTAAAGAGGAGGAGGAGATGGAGACATAATATGGTAGACATGGCAATTAGAGATGCAAAATTGCGGAGCCTAGCCCCATCTTGGAAACCAAGAAAGGGGGAAGAAATAAGGGTGTGGTGTTGGGTGGGTCGGATAGTGGACAAAATTTGGACAAAAATGAGATTATGGTGAGATCAATTTTCACAAGTGATAAATTTTTGATCCCATAGTGATTTTCTACTCATGGGTATCTCAAATTCCTCATTCTGGGTTTCTCAACCTCACTGTGTTCTTCAAATACACAAGTCAACGACTCCGGCTATGGTGACAAAATTGGTTTCTCAATGCGCACGTGTGGTAAAGGGAGCAAAGTTACCCAACCATTTCATTTCACGAAGTCACGTGCATGGTGTATACGGTTTTTAATTTTTTCTAACGTCTGAGCTTTAACTCAGTTAAGTGGGACCAAGTCGGCTCAACCTATACCCAATCAGCATGTATGCAAAAGTTGATTTGAGATATCGGAAAATAAACTCTTAGCAGACGTTGCCTAAGTACAATTATATAAAGATTGTCTAAAGAGCAATGTAAATTCCGGACGTCGAATACAAGAGCGTAGTCTACGACTCTACGGTCTGCATTAAGTATGAATCATTTTATTAAAACAGCTTAAAGAAGCACATCGTTTGTCTATAACCTAAAATCGTCCAACGTTGCGAAGCTATAATTTTACAATTAAGGTTCGCACTCTACTTTATAGCTAATTTGCCCGCCCATAGTTCTAGTAAGCAATATAAAGCAAAGGAACATTGTTTATTCGAACTTGGAACATTGATTATTCACCATTGACGTAGAACAAATTGAATATGTTGGCCTGCATTTGTGGTCGATCCATCTACAGATTTTCAAACGCATCCAACACATCAACATTGTACATCGGTACGGAAATCTATGCCAGTTCATGGACGTAATCAGACACGTTGGTCAAAATCGGCGTCCAGACAAGAAAGCACTTCACAGTCATTTAGATGCTCTTTTCTCAGGTTTATTTTTAAAAGACAAAAACCATGATGCTTGATCTATATCCAAATGCAAATAGTCTTTGTTAACAGATAATAAAGCATCGTGGCTCAAACTTAATGACTATATTAGCCTTCATTCTGCTCTATAAAATGCGGGGTTTGCCATGCTCTGCAACACAAACCAGCCTTCACAATGTCTTCTCCTTCCTTTACAATGTCAGTATTGCTCTCCTTGTCACTTTTCTTACTCTTTGCTTTCATTGCTCAGGCTCAAGTTCCGGGAAACGAAACTTTCAAGTTTGTCAACGATGGAGAGTTTGGCCCTTACATTGTAGAATACGATGGGAGCTACCGTATGCTTAGCATCTTTGCCGCTCCTTTCCAATTTGCCTTCTACAACACCACCCCTAATGCCTTCACGTTGGCTCTCCGTATGGGCCTGACCCGCTCGGAGTCCCTATTCCGATGGGTTTGGGAGGCCAACCGAGGTAACCCCGTTGGCGAGAATGCCACCCTCACTTTCGGAACAAACGGAAACCTCGTCTTGGCCGACGCCGATGGCCGCGTTGCATGGCAAACCAACACGGTCGACAAGGGTGTCGTGGGACTCAAGTTACTTCCAACCGGAAACTTGGTCCTCTACAACTCCAAGGGCAGTTTCGTTTGGCAAAGCTTCGACTACCCGACCGACACTTTGTTGGTTGGCCAGTCACTTAAGGCAGGGGGAGTGAACAAGCTCGTCAGTCGGCTATCAGATACCGAAAACAAAGATGGACCTTACAGCTTGGTGATGGAGCCTAGAGGATTGGCTCTGTACTACAAGAGCGCCAACTCCCCAAAGCCGTTGCTCTACTTCTCCTTCTTTGAGAAAATCACCCTTCAGAAAGGCACTTTGGCCAGTGTGACGTTAAATGTGTCGCCGGACACGGATGAGGGTTATGCCTATAACATAAACCTAGATCATCAATTGGCGAACAGTACTGACTTAAGCGGAAGCATTCTAGCAAGACCCAAGTACAACAGCACATTGACATTACTCAGGCTCGGAATCGATGGAAATGTTAAGTTTTACACTTACAACGACAAGGTCGATTGGGGTGCATGGGAGAATACATTCAGTCTTTTCGATAGAGATAATTTCATCTGGGAAACCGAGTGCCAATTGCCGGCGAAATGCGGGAACCTCGGGGTTTGCGAGGACAGCCAGTGTGTTGCTTGCCCATCTTCAAGTGGAGTATTGTTGGGTTGGAGCAAGACCTGTGCCGCCGAGACGGTAACTTGTGATGCAAAGAGCTTCCACTACTACAAAATCGAAGGGGTTGATCATTTCATGAGCAAGTACACAACTGGATCGGCTACAAAGGAGGCCGACTGTGGTAAGAAGTGCACTTCCGACTGCAAGTGTTTGGGCTACTTCTACAACAAGGATTCATCAAGGTGTTGGATAGCTTATGATTTGATGACCTTGACCAAAGTTGCCAACTCCACTCATGTGGGTTACATCAAGGCACCTAATCACTAGTTGCATAGAATTGTATGAATCAGTTTAGCATCTCATGAATCTTCGATCATCTGCGTTGGGGACTTGGGGGTCAGTTTGTTGTATTTTTCATCAATATATAGCTTGTAATAATAGACCGGAATAAGACGTTCAGATGCTTGGGCTGCTATGTCATAAAAGTAAGGACTGAAATATTCATAATTTTCTCGATATTTCTGTGAAAATTTTTATTTATCGGCATATTGATATATCTGTAACATATCAAATATTTTTCAATGGAAATTTACGAAATTTCCTGATATTTCCCGATGTATCTAGAAACTTTTGAAATTTTCCAATATTTTCAACTTCCAATAAAATAAAAAATCACTGGTTAGGGGAATCAAACCTCTTATTCATCATATTGCAAACACAAAGTTCTAGTCAACTATACTATACTAACTTATTGTTATATATGGCTCTTTTTATTATATATTGCATTTCTTGTCTCAACATTCACCTAAAACTGAAATAAAAATGAACTAATTGTTGAGGGAAATCGAACCCCTTTAGTCTAGGAGGAAACAATGATGGACCTTACCCTTATTGGGGAAATTCAACATGTCGTATCCACTATATTTATTTTCTAATGAGATACAATCAAGTGAAAATATATGGACAAAATCATATGCACAATCTTCACGAAGTTATAGTTATGGTCAAAGTCGAGAAATGCTTGATTCAAACGGAAACTACCAGTACTATACTCACAGTCAATCACCCATGACCCTATTGGTTAGCATATAAGTCATTATATGCAAAATTAGAAAGGGAATGTATCATTTAATGACTATTATTCACAATATACTCAAGATTTTACTTAAAGACATGATGACAATAGTGAAAATTTTGTACCGCATAGATCATTTATGTGGTTCTAAATCACTCATTTAATTTCATGTTTAATGTATCATATGTAAATAAGGCGTGATGAGCTTGCCTCCTTTTGGGTAAACATATATATATTTTAGGTAGATTTTTTTTATAATTCTCGACGATTATTTCACCTCAAATTACTATAACTCACTATAAACTAATAGTTATATAATAATTTCTTATGACATATAGTAGATAATTGATCAAATAAACATTTCTTAAAGTTTCATTTAAAATTTCCATTTTTTTATATAAATTTCTAACAATTTACTTAATTATTTTTTAAAATCGAAATTTTTCAGAAATTTCTTCGAAATTTTCCCAAATTTTCCAAATTTCGAATCGTCGATATTTCCGTTCTCGTGACAATTTTAATCCTTGCATAAAAGTCACTTCCTTTGGCATCTCGTAAATATATAGTACCCAGTACAGATGGTGATCACTAATGACACAAAATATATGACGGTGTTATAGCAATTAATTAATGATTTAAGAATTTTGGAATATTTCATCCCCAAGTTGCTGCATATATATATTTCCTAATATATCGAGATATGCTTGTGGTTCATCCCTCTTGTACTTTGTCAAGTTCTTATTAAACTTAGCGTGAGTGATGTGACTAACTTAATGTTAATTTTACATGGTAATATTGTTGCCAAGTGCTGATGGATATAAGAACTATTTTTACTCATTAAATAGTGTACATCGCACTGAGCTGATGACCTTAATTAAAGTAGCTGATTATATTCATGGCTGCAAGACACCTGACGAGCAGTATATGTATTCGTCACCACTCTTAAGTAATTAAATGTGTTTCCCTACGTAAAATTATTTTCATTACCGGTGAGATTTAAACTCAATCTAGAAGAATGTTTATTACAAAGATAAATCTAAAGAAGAAAGAAAATTTAGTTATTTTTTAAATAATTTTTTAAAATAAGTGCTAATTAATGTCTGAGATTTGCTGGAAAAAATACATATAATTAAGATTATAATAGGTTGTTAATGTTTAGATCGACAAGAAAGCTGGTTTGTCCTTCTACCTTTCCACTAATTGCATCCATTGATTGATCCCCATCAATCATGGTCCGAAACATGCCCTTTGATTCACACGAAGAGGTACGCCAACTTCTTTATCTTCTTTGTTTTTCTCTCAGAATCTAAACTTCTTAATCTTCGGGCTGGTTTTCTCATTCAAGTTTTATCATCTAAACATCTAAAATCAACACAATCCTAACGAAACAATTACTGTAGTCTAGATTGTGTGCGAGTAAGAAAAATTAGTGATCAGAAGTTAAAGACAAAGTGAATACAACTGATTAAGTAATAATAAATGCAAGCAGTAAATACATCTAATTTACGATGACAATGAAGATGTCAATGAAGAGGAACAATGAAAGTGACATGAATGTTGATCATTAACAGATAATAATGATGATTCATGAATATTGGGGGAAAACCGACACATTAATGAGTTGTTACAACAATGACATTTATCATTTGAGTAAATGAGACAACATGAATGCATGATAAAAACACATTGTAATGCACATGAATGATGAAATCAAGGGCAATCATAAATGGTACTAAATATTCATGAAGAAATCTCTCTATATAAGGATGACAACAGAGAGGTAAGGGATGTGATTCTGATTGTGAGAAAACTATTCAGATTAGAAACATACTAACTTTGGCATCAGGGTTTTCTGCAGGTGCCACCCTGCCAAAGATCGATCGTCCAAATCAAAGAAAAGGCAAGACAAACATCGATCCACGTTAGTTCCTGCATGCAAATATTTAGTTTGGTGAGACAAACGACCTTCTAGAATTTTTCATCACCAACAGATTGTTGGCGTGAGTTATATTATATATTTAGGGTTGTAAATATTGTTATAATTAGTTTCCTAATAAGACTTGATCTGTGTCTTCTATATATACTTCAGTTACGGAGAGCATAAAATATATCAGAAATTCCTTAATTCTTTTAGTTCTGTTTGACTTGACATCAAGCCGAGAGACCTTTGGGATTTTTCGTAAGATTTGATTTTTGGGGTCTTTTGTTAGGTGTGACCTTGCGACGAGTTCCTTTGTTTGTCGCCGCTGAATTTGTGTTGGAGACTATTTTTTGTCGCTATTGGTGCTTTGGGACGTCCTTGCTTGTTTGCTAAAATCGCTGGTTAAGTTCTTGGTCGATCGGTGTGTGAGTTTGATTTAATTGGTAATCCAGGTGTTCATCTGTCCACATAATCCTGAATTACTTTGGGGTGGAGTTTGAGTTATTTAATTGTGTCGGTGGTTCAAGATAGTTGAAGGAGCAGATCATATGTTTATAGCACTATGTTGCTAGTTTGTCAGGGAGGGAGGTCCAAATTTGACGGTGCGTTAGTTGCATACTGGGATTTGAAGAATGGATAGATTAGTGGATATGACTATTGCCGACCAGAAGAACTTCTCCCAATATCATGGTGAAAACACGAGAAGGGTTCCATAAAGAAATCAGTATAAATCCTAGAGGAAAGGATATCACAATGGTAGAAAGAAGAATGAGGTGAAATTGGTGTTGTTTTACATGTTTCTGACTACCTGTTAGTGATATATGGATAATTGATTCTAGGGCATCTGACTATATGATCTATGATAAGTCTCTCTTTATATTTGTCACCACCTTGTATATCTCATGTTTATAATGCAAATGGTGTGTCGTCCCTGTCTTAGGTATTGGGTCTATTCAGATGACAACATCAATTGTTCTACATAATGTGTTCTATGTACCCTCATTATCTCATCATCTTTAATCTGTCTCCCAGTTGAGTTCACAAAATAAGTGCTATGTAACTTTTTACCCAATGTATGTTGTGTTCCAAAATCTATGTACTAGGGTGATTATCGACAAGGGAGACTTGAAGGGGAGAATGTTTCACTTGAATTGTATATATGCAGAATCAACATAAGCACCAGACAAACCTTTAGCATTGAAATTGAATTCTGACCGGTTGAGTGAGCTATGGCTATGACACCGATGTTTGGGTCACCCATCTTTTGGAATTATGAAGAAGTCTGTACCTTTATTGTTTTTTGGAATCAATGAGTGCATTGTGAAACTTGTACTTTGATGAAGAGTCATAGATCTATTTATCATTTGAGTTCTCATTCTAGCTCTATGTCTTTTGAGTTGATTGATTCAGACTTGTGGGGTCCCTCAAGAAACAAGACTCTTTCTGGAATATGATACTTTGTATTATTCATTGACGATTTTACTCAATTATCTTGGGTAGTGTTGCTAAAGTCCAAGGATTATGTGTTCTTCGCTTTTACATCATTCCATAATCTTATTTGCACTCAATATAATGCTCATGTGAAGGTATGTCGTTCTGATAACGGGGTTGAGTTTGACCATTCTTTCCAAGAGTATTTTCAACACTATGGTATAATTCATCAGACTTCAGGTCCACTAACACCTAAGAAAAATGGGGTGTCAGCGGAAAAATCGTCATCTTGGACATGGCTCGATCTCTCCTCTTGAGTGCAAACATGCCTAAGTATCTTTAGGGAGAGGATGTATAAAGTGTATCTCATCTAATCAATCGTCTTTCATCAGCTCCTCTTCAAGGTCATATGTCCCTTTGATGTCTTATCTCAATATACTTCCATTCCATCATCCAATACTCTCATGCTCGGGTCTTTGGTTGTGTTTCATATGTGCATATGTGCATCTGTATAAGAATCAAAGGACAAAGTTAGATGACAAAGCTCTAAAGTGTGTATTTGTGGGTTATGGTTCTTAACAAAAAGGTTACAAATTTATCATCCCTAATCCCAGAAATTTTATGTTACCATGGACGTTACGTTCAATGAGGATATGTGTTACTTTTACCATATGTCACTCCTCGTCAGGGGGAGAAGTCTTGTTATTACGAAGACATTTTCAGTGAATTAGATGGAAGACAAGCATCTGAATTCTCACAATTGGAGTATCTGGGAACATAATTAGAAAAAGATAAGGATGAGTGGTTTGGTCACAGAAGACGACAAATTAAGAAATGAACACGGCAAATACACAAAAGGCAAAAGCCCAGTGTCGAGTGGTCCATCACTAATGTCTGATTCTAGTTGGTCGGAGCATTTGGGTCAGGCATCACCGTCACCGACATCAAATCTTGGACCACCACTATTGTTGATTGGTGGAGGACCGGCAATGATGTCATCTGCACAATTGGGTCCAGTGTGGAAGTTGCTAGCAGGATGAGTGAGTATCGTGCCAATGTCGACCGGAGGAGGTGAGTTTCAAGGTAGAACGCCACCGTTGTTGACCAGAGGAGGAGAAGTTCATGGTTCACCACTGTCGGCGCTGACCGAAGTTGGGATTTTATGGGTAAATTTACCCATTTAGAGAATGAAGTGGTATCTGACCCGATTATCAAACCTATTTCGGCCAAGCATGATGCCATTGATATGGATGAAGTTATAGTGGCTTCTCCATATAATCAACAAGATATGGCCAACCGAATTGTGAACAGTTCTCTTAATCTCTCCCTTCTTTCACAGGTCTCGCCTGCTCAATCATCACCTGAGGTATGTTTTCATCCTTCACATGTGTCCACTAGTGCTCCAGTCAAACAATTGCCTAATCGTTATACTCGTAGTCAACCTCAGAAATCCTATGAACCCACTCTAAAATGCAAAAGCTAAATATCCAGTTGTTAATTATATGCCGACCCATAGGTTGTCTAAATCGTATGTTGCTTTTGTGAATCAATTAACTATTGTGTATGTTCCTAGTAAAGTACATGATGCAATGATGGATGAGAAGTGGATGTAGGCAATGATAGTTGAAATGGATGCTCTTGAGAAAAAGTGTACATGGGAGTTGGTGATGTGAGCACCAGAAAAAACAAAAAACAATTGGTTGTCAGTGGGTTTATACTGTGAAGCAAAATTCAAATGGATCAGTGGACATGTACAAGGTGAGATTAGTGGCTAAAGGGTGTGCTCAGAAGTATGGGATGGCTTATGATGAAACATTTGCACTAGTGGCGAAAATTAACACAATTCGAGTTCTTTCTTTAGTAGCAAATCTTGATTATCCTTTGCAACAATTTGACGTTAAGAATGCTTTTTTACATGGTGACTTGCATGAGGAGGTTTATATGGATTTACTACTTGGATATGGTCTATCTACGGGAGAACAAGTGGTGTGCAAATTGAAGAAATCTCTCTATGGGTTGAAGCAGTCTCCTAGAAACAAATTGGGTATTGACATAGCAACTCAGATTACACATTGTTTCTTGAGCATCAAAGTGGTAAAGTGACTGCTTTAATTATTAATGTTGATGATATGGTTGTGACATGTGATGATTTGTTTTTAGGAGATTAAGAGGTTGCAAAGTCAATTGTCCTCCCAATTTGAGATGAAAAATTTGGGTAATTTAAAGTATTGTTTAGGAATTGAAGTTGCTAGAGGGAAGAATTGTATTGTGTTGAGTTAGAGGAAGTATGTTCTAGATGTATCAGAAGAGACTAACATGCTTGATTGTAAGCCAGCTAATACTCTTATTGAGCATAATCATTACTTAGCTTAATATCTGGATCAGGTACCCACCAATAAGGCGCGATATCAAAGGTTAGTTGAGAGATTGATTTACTTGTCATACACTAGACCAGATTTGGCTTATGTTGTTAGTGTTGTGAGTCATTTTATGCATAATCCTAGTGAAGTACATATGAATGTTGTAATTCGTATCTTGAGGTACTTGAAGAGTGCTCCAACAAAGGGGTTGATGTTTTCTAAGCATAGTGACTTGGATGTTAGTGGGTATCCAAATATTGAGTGGGAAGGTTGTATTACTGATCGAATGTCTACTTCAGGCTACTTTACATTTGTAGGTAGCAATTTGGTTACTTGGAAGAGTAAGAAGCAAAAGGTGGTAGTCCGCTCAAGTGCTGAAGCAAAGTATCATAGAATGACTCTTGGAGTTTGCGAGATGTTGTGGTTGAGAACTTGTTGAGAGATTTGAGGTTTAAACAAAAGAATGTGATGCCTATATATTGTGATAATAAAGCTGCTGTAGAAATTGCTCATAATCCAGTTCAGCATGATATAACGATACATGTGGAGGTCGATAGACATTTTATTAAAGAGAAGCGAGATCGACAAGTTTTCATGTTCCCATTAGTACCTAGTGAGGAGCAGTTGGCAGACGTTCTTACGAAAGTTGTTTCTAGTAAGCAATTTTATGACTCACTTGGCAAGTTGGTTATTTGTGATTTGTATGGTCCAATTTAAGGGAGAGTGTTGGGGTGAGTTATATAATATATTTAGAGTTGTTGTAAATATTGTTATAATTAGTTTCCTAATAGGACTTGATGTGTGTCTTGTATATATACTCCAGTTATGGAGAGCATGAAATATATCAGAAATTCCCCAATTTAGGGTTGGTATGTAGAGCTTTGAGGTATCACAGATGATACATATATAATTCAGTTTTTAATAACAGTGTAATTAACTGATGATTACGCTTGCTTAATTATTAGTTCCTCAAATTAAGCAGATTTCTCGTAAGCCCTCAAACCCAAATGAAGATGGCTCTGCCTGCTTCTTTTGGAAAGGTCGACATCGGTAATGCACATAATCATGTATGTGTAGTTAGACTGTTAGACAAATCGCTATGTCCTTCGTTTTTTAATAGAAGTCAGTCATTTTATACATATTTACTTATTTAGGAATGATGAAAAATATGAATGGTTGTTTTTTTTTTCGATATGATAAATTTATCATTATATATGTTTGATGAGCTGTGTGTGTATATATATATATAATAATATAGATATTAATACATATATATTTGATTGACGTTGAATCAGGTGATGCATGCATATGTTGGTCCTCGTAGCGCAACACATCACGCTACATGTTTTTGGCTAATTAGTCTTTTATTATCAATCTAATAATCCCGATAATCTATCCATAATCTCTCACAGTCTATCCTTTGCTTAGCTGTTGATTGTTAGACTCACAGTCTCACACCAACATTCATTTCAAAAGGATAAGATGCTGCCGGCAAGTAATTTGTAGACCTCAAGTAATATCTACGTACGTAACATACTAACATCGACATTCTCTACAAAACTCTCTGAAGACAATGACTCAGGAAAACCCTAGAGGAAAAACAAAAATTTCCACGTCGTACAGTCACTACAGTCTCAAGTTAATCGATACAAAATCTTGATCAATAATACAAATTAATCAAGTAGGTCGATCGATCCAAACACAGACGAAAACAATCTGGATTTGAGGGTCTCCATATGTTTTCGAGTTTTGAATTTGGTCTATTCTTAATATATACTTAAATTAGCAACAACATTTCACTGCCAGTTCTTTAGATTCGAGAAAATATATCAATATGCTCTGCAGGCAAAGTGGCTAACGAAGAAGAGTAGCATCACTACCATGTTCAATGCTGTCGACTCATACACGTTATACAGATCGGCATTATCTTTTTTGGCAAGTAGATCGGCATTTAGGAAATTTGTAGACTGATATAAAATAAAAGTTCAGTGAAGACTTTCCATAATTGGGCAGCTGTGAAGGGATTCGATCAAATCTGGCGTCTCGATTTGTCAACATCTACTTCAATAATATTACATTTATAAGACCATCCCACAGATTATCCAAATCCACAGACGTATGACTCATATAAAGTTAAGAAGAAATTTTATGTATCAACGTAGCTTTCAGATCCAATGACTATGATATCAGTATAAACAGAAATTCTTAGGTGGGGCAAACGCACCACTGACAAATGGAGCACACCAATAAGAAGATGACATTTGTCTAATTTTGCCATGTCAGCGTTGGTGTCTATCCTCTTCCTTGGTTGCCGTCAACAATGCCGTAAAATTTCTTTGAATTTTGATATCTGTCTATCCTCTTCCTTTCGGACCGGCCAATCCCGTGCTGACATGTCTGCAAGATATCACACGCCAGCATTCTCTCCCCAATGACAGAAAATGCTCTAAAATTTTAGGTTGTAATTTGATTATTCCGCCTAAAATTTAAGATAATTAAATTTATCTTATAATGATAAACGACGTCTATACTTTTTTTCCCGATCCATATAGTGTTTATCATCTAGGTTGATACTAGAATTGTTTAGGGAAATATAAACACACATATTATAGGCCAGTTGTCTAGCATTAGCATGTAGTTCTAAATACTCGTTACCGAATTGAAAATCACTTCGTAGTGCTTTTACAAACCGATGATCCATACTGTCAAATCATCATTGTTAGTTAGACAAATCAACTCTAATTTTGAAAGACATTGATTCAAATCAAGCAGAAAACTTCAAGATGCAACAAATTATAAGTGACAACTTATATGCAACTCCTATTATTTAAAGAAACACATACGCATACGACATAAATACATAACCCTCCATGTTCTTGTTAAGTTATTGAAATAATATATATATATATATATATATTTTAAAACAAAAACTTAAGAGAGAGAATGCTCTGATACCAATCTCTCACGCCCCCAAATCCGAAACCACTATTATATGGAAATATGGTTCCCAAATTAGTTGTGTGATCTTAAAATCAATAAAATTTCCTTAATAAAACTGATAGAAATATATGTTTGAATACTATTTTTATTAAGAAGTAAAATCAGAGTTATTTTACAATACAACAGATTTAGAAATACTGAAATTTAGCGAAGATACATGAGTCTCACATTTATTGTCTTGAAATAATATTTGAAGAAAATCATCATTTTATTTAGTAGATTCATCCAATTCCCCAAGCATATACTCATTACCAGAAAATAAGATTGTGTAGCATCATGAGTAACACAGACCCAGTAAGTACATAATATATTCTTATAATAATTTGGCTAATGAGAAATTCAAATATGAACAACCAAGTAAAATGTACCAAGAACAAGGTGTATTTGGTCACATGAATTCTTATTTATGCATATAGATATACATAGTAGCATCAATATATTCAATCAATTGTGTGAATTTTCAAGAAAACTGGTAATTAATCACAAAGTCACATATTAGAGTTCACGTTTACCCAAAACACGGATAAGCCTCAGGATACCAAGGCCAACACCAAAGTATGTATACTCTAGGTCAATTCTCCTATGAGTATAATAGTGCACTATAGGTAGGGAGTAGGGCCTAAGGTAGGGCTCGTCAACGGCCAGGCCGGGTATTTTCACAAATATGAAGAACCAAGCCCGCCCACCTAAAGCGGACCGGGTCCGGCCGGGCCGGACCTTGCGGGCTTGTATTAGAAAAAAATATAATACTCTAATTTTTAAGGGTTTGAAACAATAAAAGAATTATTAGAAAACATTCTAAAAAAGTAACAAATAAATTCTAATTTCTCAATATTGTTGATTGATACCAATAGATGTGATTGATATATATATATATTTAGAGTCCCTGTAAAAATTTCATCAAATTCGGACGTCGTTTAACCGTCGGAATTTTTGGTCAACAAAAAAAAGGCGTTTTCACATAATAAAACCTCATTGACCGGGGTTTTGCCAAATGGTTTTTCTCATTACGACCACGCACGAACGGTGACAAAAATTAGGTGATTTCAAATATGTAAACAACTTTCCGCTTTACATCTTGGTAATGAGTCCCCCCTTAGGCATATTAGGGTTATTTTTCGGTTTACGGGAAATTCCGACGGTCAAACGAGGTCTGAATTGGATGAAATTTTAAAATGATCATTAAATATATATACTGATCACGTCGGATAGTGTCGATCGATTCCGAGAAGTTTCCTTCATATAGTCGCTTCATAATGTGATAGTTTTATTATGAACCTAATATAAATGTTATAATACATTAGTCGACACTTCAGCGATCGAAAACTCAAATTCAAAATATAGTCCATTGACACCAGTAGATGTGATCGGTATATATATTTAGGGAACCTGTAAAAAAGAGGCATTTTGACATATTTAAACTTCATTGACCGGGGCTTTATCAAATAAATTTCTTCAGTTCGACCGCGCAAGATAGGTAACAAAAATTAGGTGATTTCATATATGCAAACGACTTTCGGCATTTGCAAATTTGTAATCGGTCCTCTCTTATGGCATATTTGTGGTGTTTTCGATTTGCCGAAAATTTTGATGGTTAAACGAAATCCAAATTGGATAAAAACTTTTCAGGGTAACTAAATATATATACCAATCACATCGGCTGGTCTCGATCGATTTTGATAAGTTTCTTTATATAGTCACTTCATAATGTGATAGTTTTATTATAAACCTAATATAAATGTTAGAATACATTAGTAGACACTTCGGCGATCAACAACTTCAGTTCGAAATAGGGTCGATCGACACCAGTAGATGTGATCGGTATATATAGTAAGAGAACCCGTAAAAATTTCATCCGTTTTGGACATGGTTTGACCGTTCGTCCCAACGGTCAACTAAAAAAGAGGCATTTTGACATATTGAAACCTCATTAACCGGGGCTTTGCCAAATAAATTTCTTCAGTTCGACCGCGCACGATAGGTAACAAAAAATAGGTGATTTCATATATGCAAACGGCTTTCGCCATTCGCATATTCGTAATAGGTCCTCCCTTAGGGCATATTAGTTGTGCTTTCGATTTATCGAAAATTATGACGGTCAAACAAAGTCCGAATTGGATGAAATTTTTACAGGGTCATTAAATATATATTCCAATCACATCGGCTGGTGTTGATCGATCCTGTCAAGTTTCTTTTATATAGTCGCTTCATAATGCGAAAGTTTTAGTATAAACCTAATATAAAGGTTATGATACATTAGTGGAAACTTCGGCGATCAATAACTCCAGTTCGAAATAAGGTCGATTGACACCAGTAGATGTGATCGGTATATATATTTAGGGAACCTGTAAAAATTTCATCCGTTTTAGACATGATTTGACCGTTCGTACCAACGATCAACTAAAAAAGAGGCGTTTTGACATATTTAAACCCCATTGACCGGGGTTTTGCCAAATGGAGGACCACACACAATCAGTGACAAAAATTAGGTGATTTCAGATATGCAAACGACTTTCGGTGTTCGCATTTTGGTAATGGCTCTTCCTTTATGACATATTAGTGTTGTTTTCGGTTTACCGGAAATTCCGACGGTCAAACGAGTTCCGAATTGGATGAAATTTTACAGTGTCACTAAATATATATACCGATCATATAATTGCTTCATAATGCAATACTTTTATTATAAACCTAATAAAATATGTATGTATAATATTTTATTTTTAGCGGGCTTTTTGCGGGTCGGGTCGGGTTTCACACCTCTAATTTAAGCCCGGCCCTCTACCCACGGAAGCGGGTTTTGGCGGGTTTTCTCGCAGGTCGGGCTGGGTAAAAGCCCGTCGGGCTTGCTGGCCTCCGTGGGCTAAATGATGAGGCATAGCCCAAGGCTAACTCACAAAGCACAAAACAATTTTACCAACAATTCACTTAAGCACGGGGTAGTACTAATCACCCGGCTTCACACTTCCAACTCAATAACATCAATAGAATATTACAAAGTTTAGTAATTAAGACAATATTTAAATACTAAAAAAAATCTTACACCAAGATATAAATACTTATCAATAACTCAATGTCTGCATGAATTAAACAAGTTAATAAACTTGAAAGTAAATGTGCAAATAAAATAAATGTACTTTAAATTAAAAGAAAATATTTGTTAGTAGTCATTTCTCCCATAATAAGGAAAGTCTTTGTCCAAAGTAGCAATTGTCATTGAAATAATAGTGCCAAAGTCTGTCAACTTTCCGTATCGATAACTCAATTAATAAACGTCCAAAAACAGGAAAGTGAGGAGTCTATGTTCAAGGATTTTTCATAAGGAATCCAATAGAATAAGTCATACAGTCCAGTTCAAAATTATTGAGTCTAATAAAAAAGTTCAAACACAGTAGCAGTCCATTTTGGTAAGAGCTATATTTTTCGTATTTTATACGATCTGAGTTTCTCGAATGTAACAATAGCATTAAATTCCTTTCATAAAGTTTTCAATATATTTGTACTATCTAACACTAATATAATTCATAAAAGATAATACTATTAGTATTAGTCTTAAACTCGATTACAAAGTATCGAGTATACGCAAGAATATGAGCTAACGTATTTAAATCGTGGTCTAATACTTACAAAAAGAAATTTTCTATCTTTGAAAGTATAACCTTAGCATCATTGGTTTCTAAAGAGAAATATTAGAAGAAAAATTGAATTAATTCTAAGTTAATATAACCTTAGAGTATTAAATAATAAATACTAAATTTCGGGGTACTACAAGGAGGCGATGTGATATTCAGAAATATCACGAAAGCCCAATAATGGGAGTATGTGAACATTTATGAGTTGCCGGGGAGGGGGCATAGTGTATGACATATGATATGGCATTATCACTTTACTGAGGCCAGCGAGGCTAGTTCATTTTCTATTATTGATATTTATTTTAGACTAGCGGGGACTAGTCGATATGTGTAAGATGTGTTGTTGATTATTTTCGTGAGAATGAGATTCTCAGAAATTGTTAAGATATTTTCATTGTTCGAGTAACTATTGAGGGAATTTTATTTTCGAGTTGACTAATGACCCTTGTAGTCTTATAGTGAGTTGAGCGGTTGTGGTTTAGAACGAGCTACGAGTTCCAAGGGTCTGAAGATATTAAGTAACGATTACTGCGTAATGATTACTGCGTACTCTCTAAGGTACCCTTAGTTGTATCTTGAATTGTATTTATGGGATGTGATCGTGGAGTTTGGAAATTTTGAAGAACATGGTGGCTCCAGGTGTGGAGGTTGGATTTGTGATATTGGGAATGTCGTTTTGTGCATGTATGGGTTGCTACTTTCAGGAGAGACTGCCGAAAGTTTTGGTATATCTCATTTGATAGTGGTCCCCGAACAATCTGCCTCGATATCATAGTAAATTTTGGGCGGGTCGTGTCAGAAACTCACACATAAATTAAAGTAATTTGTTTCAAAGAGATAAGGTAACAAATGGTTAGGGAAATGCATCTTAGTATAGAAGTATGTGGCTTCATACTGTGTTCAAATTTTTAGAACATAACTTAATAAGAATATGTCAATTACATTCAACTAATTCAGTGATGTACTCACTACAAACCTGAAGCAATTAGTAAATGAAATATGGTCTTGCCAAGTAGAGAATTCTTCTGTATCACCATGTTCAAACATGCTCTGCATCACTACATTAGCAAATCAAATAATTGTGCAAACTCCAAGAACCATTTATCTGCTCACTAAACATATAAAAGCCACAACTTCTTACTTGAGTCAAAATATCATAGGGTTGAATGTCATGCACACTATTCTGATGTGTTTGAAATTTGTGTAAATGATTTGAAATTAGAAGAAGAATTCATCACCACTCACCATTATAAATTGTACGTGTTCAATTGAGAAGGATCAGAGATGTATCTCCATAATTATTTTCCTTCTGGGAGCTCTTGTGCATTTTTTCGGTACTTTGCTCTTCTTTTTCTCAGCCAGGTCTTTGAATCTGGTACGTGGCCGACCAACTATTGATTTTCTTTTAACTCCCCGCACAATAAATGTTTCATAATCATTAGATTGAACTATACCCTCAATCGCTTCACTTTTGCCATTTGTTTTCTCCAAGGGTGTATGACTAGATTTTTCCTCTTCTTTCTCATTGCGTTTTTTCCTTAGTAACTCTAAACCTTTCAACATCTCAACTAAACAATCATGTGCATATCTTGTTAACTCTTCATCATCAGCTGCAACAATTAAAATATCACAAGAAGTGCGGCACAAATAGCTATATCGTTTGCCAATTGACGCCTTAGGATTACCATGAACCTCATTTTTTTGATAACTACTAATATTCACAGCTTTTGCTTCTCGTGTCCACCGTTTCAAAATGTATTGCTCCGAAATTTTCTTCACATTCTTCTTGTCAAGCACTTTTAGTGCATGAGCACACAGAATCCCAACAAAAGTAAACTTTTTACAACTGCAAATCACATTATGTGCTGGAGCTTCATATTTAACCAAGTGCTCATTATGTTCAGACTAAGTAGCACAGACACGTGCTCATGATACCGTATTACGTGTTCGACACGGACACAGACACGCTCGGACACCCGAATTGACTTTGGACACGGCTCGGACACGCGGACACGCACCAACTCATAATAAAAGTGAAAGTGCTTATGGTGAGAATCGAACCTTGGTCATCCAAGGCACTCAACAACTCCTCAACCATTCCAACATATTCAATTTTTGTTATATTTATGCACACTTTAATATATATATATATATAATGAGAGAAACTAGTGATAAAAATAAGAATGCTTGTGGTGAGATTCGAACCTTAGTTATCCAAGGTACTTATCAAGTCCTTAGTCATTCTAACAAGTTATGTTTTCATCAGTTTAATGCACACTTTGACATATATATACATCTAAAATTCTCAATACTTTTCAAATTTATAAAATAATTTTTTAAATAAATATATATATATATATCAAAAATAATATTTAAAAATTTCTATATGTTGTGTCTGCGTATCGAATAGTGTCCAATACGGACACTCGTGTCTGTACTAGTTAGTGTTCAGAGCTATATATTACTCTATATTCTGATATCATCCCACACTTACCAACCTTGTAAGTACTATAATTATGAATTCTCACAAATTATTTCTGAAAGAGTAAGAACACCTCTGGAGTATACACTTATGCTCCATGTTGCAGCATATGTGCACTCACTGCTAACATAGGACTAGTATTTATCATCTTGTATTCAACGGTTAACTCTTCATATCTTCGATCAGCCAAAACTCTTTCATAATGTTCTAAAAACCGCAAAAGATTAAGTTTTGGCTTCAAATATTTCTTAAGCACATTATTCATGCATTCACTACGTTGTGTGTTCTTCATATGAGTAGTGAAAGTATCTCTCACATACACCAATACCCACTTTTCTCGCAATTCAAATAAAGCATTCAACCACTTATTTTTCTTGATGCCATATTTCTCAAGCATAGCATTCCATGCTAATAGTTATTTATTCTCAAACTCATAGTCATACATACAATAGTTAAAATAATCAACGAATTTTGAAGATCGATGAAAGACATGACTCAAGTTTTTAGCAGCATTTTGATAAAGATGCCAAACACACAAGCGATGTGTAGCTTGTGAAAAAACATCCTAAACTGCAGCCATGACAGCAGACTGGTCTGTAAGAATTGTCAATTGTTGCTTACAGACATAGAAGAGAGAAAAGTCTCAAACAACCATCTAAATGATTCTTTTGTTTCATCATATAGCAAAGAAGCCCTGAATAATGTTGCTTGCTTATGACGATTGACCCCAATAAATGGTGCAAAGGGTCGGCCATATTCATTTGTTTTGTACGTCATATCAAAACAAACAACATCACCAAAAAGACCATAATCACTTATTAACCGAGCATCAGCCCAAAATATGTTTGTGATCATATCCTCGTCATCAAGTTGGATTGAATAGATATATGACGAATTCTCATACTGCATCTTTTGAAAGTATTGCAATATAGCACTTGCATCTCTCTTTTCCATTTTAGACATTCACTTCCTTTGTATGTAATTCATGTAATCCTTCTTTGTAAAACCAAGATTCTTTGTCCCCCTTACATCTCTACTCATCAGTAACCTTATCAAGTATAATGCACCCATGTCACAAAGCCCTCTTTGTTTTTCCTATTGTATCTTATCTTCACATTGAACCCATACTTGCCACCATAAGTAGTATAAAACCTAAAGAACATAAATTTTCAGAAAATTTTCCAAAGTTTAAACCTTCAATAAAACAGCTTAACCTTTCATAAACCCAAACCTAAATTCCATCGCAAAACCTCACATTCAATCTAATCACAAAAACCCATAATTGAACCCAATACATTGATCAAAATACCATCTCTATTCTTTAAATAATTGATCTTTACCCATATATAAACATAATATGTATATGATCAGTTATTCTCCATAATTGAGAGAGAGAGAGAGAGAGAGAAAGAGTACCTAAGGAGGAGGAGCTAATCGGCAAAAGCACATGAGGGTTAATGGTTAGGTTCCAAGAGAGACTCGAATTTGCAAAGCATCGAGTCTGCCTCTGTTTAGTCTTCATATCACCCTCTTAGCTCTTTGAAATGATTTAAACATCTTAATTGATAGAAGCCACATGTCATCTTATTACTAGAGATGGTCATTTAGAGGTGACTAGGGCTGGTCACCCAAGTTTTGTCCATAGAATAATGGAGCAAAACTATGTGATGAGTTGTAGAGAGAAGAAGCATATGAGAGATTGAGAGAAATCCCTTAAGCAAAAAGAAGACTAGTGAGGACGTTGAGTCGTTGTATCCCTCCGTTAACATTCTAAACAATTAATATTAAAATTGACAAATGTCATTGTTTGATAGGCTTGCGTTAGCTAGCCCTAACCAAGGCTGGTCAGGCAAGTTTTTTTCTATTTCATTCTCATATATACAGATTGGTTCGATAAAGCCCTAGATCTAATATCATCAATTGCCTTTCAATTGTGAGAGAGAGGCTAACGAGGTTAGGTATTTGTGCAACACTAAACGAAAAAACCGAACCTGAGCCCTCGCCGGAACCCTATAAGCCTCAGGGACTCTGCGGCCTTCCAGAGCTTCCTCGTCGTCTCCCCCATCCTCGGCACACCATCGTTATCGATAACAGCCCTGATACTACCACCTCAGAATCTCCCACAGGAAGCTCATCAAAAGTCTGCCCCATCCCCGATCCCAGTCCATCTCCATGTCCTCAATGACCTCGACCTCGTCGAAGTCCAGATCCAGAGTATCAAATTCTTTGTAGCCGGAGCTTTCCAGGTCGTCGAGCAACAGAGTGCATCGAAAGTTGGAGTAGGGCTGACACGGCGGTGGGGGAGGCGGGAAGGCCGGGGTTTGGGTGATGAAGATGGGTGTGTCGGGGTGAGAATCGTCGGTGGGAGGGGGATGAAACTGGCAGGTGTGGCCGCGCTTAGGCTAGCCGCATCGGCATTCAAAGAGAAGACGACGACCAAGGAAGAGGATAGATAGCAATGCTGACATGGAAAAATTAGACAGATGTCATCTTCTTATTGGTGTGCCCCATTTTCCAGGGGCAAAGAATTTCTCCAGTATAAATATAGGGTTACCCGAAGCAGTATTTGATCCACAACTTAAACCAAGCAACATCATGTCTTCCTTTACAAAGCCATTACTTTCCCTGTTTCTTTTCTCCATCGTTGCTTTCATTGCTCAAGCTCAAGTTCCTGCAAATGAAACTTTCACGCTTGTCAATGAGGGAGAATTCGGGACTTCTGTTGTTGAGTATTTCAGAGACTACCGCATGCTACAAGTCTTCAGCTCCCCTTTCCAACTTGGCTTCTACAACACCACCCCTAATGCCTTCACTCTTGCTCTTCGTATGGAATTGACTCATTCGGAGTCGCTCATGCGTTGGGTTTGGGAAGCCAACCGTGGAAACCTAGTTGGCGAAAACGCCACTTTCTCTTTGGGGACAGACAATAACCTCGTCTTGGCTGATGTCGATGGCCGTCTGGCTCATCAAACAAACACTAGCAACAAAGGTGTAGTAGGCTTCACATTGCTTCCCACCGGTAACATTGTGCTCTATGACACAAAGGGTAACATTGTGTGGCAAAGTTTTGACTCCCCTACCGACACTTTGTTGGTTGATCAGTCTCGATGCGCCAGTGGAGTAAGCAAGCTCGTCAGCCAGTTGTTGGATAAAGAAAACAAAGATGGTCCTTACAGTTTGGTACTAGAGCCAAAGCGATTGTTTTTGTACTACAAAAGCAGCATTTCAAAGAAGTCACGTTCAGCAAGGAACGTTGGAGAATGTCACGTTCAACAGCGCTATTGATGATGGTGTTGTTTGGGACTTATCATTCCTGACTAGAGGTGGCAAACGGGCCGGCCCATTTTAAGCATGTCAAAATCATGCATGCATGTGTTGTGCTCGGGCCGGGCATTTGTTTTTCGCGTCGGGCTCGATCCGGCCCATTTGATTAAATATTAAATCTCGACCCGTCCCGACCCATGCCCATGTCGAGCTGGGCTTTTTTATGACTATTTTTACATATGCCAAAACTATGAATTTTTTATCACTATTTTGATGATATTTGTGACATAATTTAATTAAAATAATGAAATAATCAAGAGTTTATATTTAAAATGTCTAATATTCAATTCTCATTATTATAATTGTTTAAAATTTTATATAAATAATATAAAATTATGTGTTTAACGGGTCGGTCATGAATTTATCTTGTATGGGTCGTGCCGGGCCAAAAACGGTCTTGGACCAAGTCAAGCCTATGGGCTAAAATATCTAAACCCAGCCCAGCCCATTACAATAACAGGCTCATGCCGGACCGTGCCGGACTGATTTTTAACGTGCCGGGCTCGGGATCTTCAGCTCACTTGCCACCTCTATTCCTAACCTCGAGGAAATAGTCGCTATCTTGGTAGACCCAAGTTCAATGGCACCTTAACATACCTCAGGCTCGGAATTGGTGGAAACATCAAGCTTTACACTTACCATGGTCAGATAGATTCATGGGCGCAAACCTTCACTCTTTTCAACAGAAACTCGAACTTTGAAACCGAGTGCCAGTTGCCGGAGCGGTGTGGGAGCTTAGGCGTTTGTGAGGACAACCAGTGTATTGCTTGCCCAACGTCTAAAGGACTATCAGGTTGGAGCAAGACTTGTGCACCGGAGAAGCTAACTTCTTGCAATGCAAACAGCTTCAACTACAACAAGTGTAATAGAGGATCAGCTATAAAGGAGGTTGATTGTGGTAAGAAGTGTAGTTCCGAGTGCAAGTGTTTGGGGCACTTTTACAATAGGGATACATCAAGGTGTTTGATAGCTTATGAGTTGAAGACCTTGACCAGGATAGCCAATTCAACTCATGTGGGTTTCATCAAGGCCCCCAACAACTAGAGCATACATCACTTGTGTTTGTTCTTGTTGGCTTTGCCCCGGCCGTTCAACTCTATGCATTTTCCATTGCCGTTGAATTGAACACATAATGTCATGAAATAACTGCATGTTTCAACACTTCCAATAAAAATTTCTTCATTTGGAGAACAATTAAATTCGCCATAGTCAACACATTGGTGGTGAGCTTAGGGATTTATTATATTTTTCAGACCCAATATAACGGTAGGCGCTTATCTTTTATTCGAAGAACTCGTATATTCATTTATTCGAAGATGGATTATACCTTCGTGTAGGTTACAAATATATATAGCCAGGCAAGGGAAAAGGAGAGACTGAGAGATCGATGCACATTTTAATGGGCAAGATATGTATGGAGTGCTGTGATATGCATGCCTGTTTTCAAAACGTGTTCATCATGTGACCGAGTGAAGCGCACCTGTGTGAAGCAGCCTAGCATTTTTGGGGTCAACATGCATATATGTAGTTATCTATCGAAGTCTTTCTTGATGTCCATTGCAATCTATGAAACGACATATTTCAGTGAAACTTAAACACAGAGAAAGAGAAAGCGCAATGTATGAGTAACGGCAATCCTTGTAATGGCATGGCATTATTGATCCCTCAATTCGAAGTGGATCAATGGCATTATGACGTAAAACAGATCTGCACGTTTGGATACAGATGAAACTAAGAGGTTTTATCCTCGTGCTTTTGAGAAGAGGAAAAGGATGTAAGAGAACAAAGATAATGGAAGAACCAAAAAAATGTTTTGTTCATACTTCAGCATTCAAGCAAAAGATAAACAGCAATGGACACATGCAATTAGGCTTTTATCTATTTCAGTGATGACAAGGGATCTTTCCGATGTGAGATTGATTATTCTCGATATGTTTATTCGCATGAGCCAATGAGCCAAATATGTAGATCAATGACATGAAGCTAGTTAATTACATAATAACCATTAGCTAAAGATGTATGTTATCAACATTAATGAACCTAGTTAAAAACTTCCAAATATAAGATTACCTCTTTACACTTCCATAACCGCCAGCCATACTAGCACAACCAATATCCCCCTCCCCCCTTACTACTTCAAATACAGATTTCACAATTATACATGTGTATGTTGTAATCTACCAGACCCAGTGGCGGAACTCAATGGAGGCTGTGGCCCTCCTGTCAAGTGAAAACAACCCTTTTAATTATTGTATAATTATGAGATTATTGTTATAATTATATATAATTACAATATAAGTGAACTCTAATTATGATATATTTGTGTATAAATCAGCATTTACTTCTAAAATTGCTATTTTTTTGTTCATTTGGAAATTTCAGCCCCTTCGGAAATTTATTTCAATATCCGCCACTAACCAGACCAATTACGTACATAGCTTTTCTTTGTACGTGCTTTTTATCTTGGGCTTCTTATAAAAAAACTCTATTGACCTATGAAAATAGAAAATAGTCAAGTGAGTTTTCCAAATTAGAATTTAGTCACTCAGTTAAAAATCTTATATTGTTGCCCTTGTTTTTCATAAAAATTACAAAAGTTGCCACCCACTCACCTTCATCTCTTTCTCTCTCAGTAGAGCTGACCTGCAACCATGCGCTGCCCAAGGTCAGGAAGGAGTACGACGAAGGTTAGGGCTTCACGGCAGAGATCAGCTCCATGGAGGAGCAAGTGGTATGCAAATAGGTTGTCGGCGTCAGAGGAGCCTTGTGATCTCAGAATAGGCCGTCAACGTCGGAGGACCTAGATGATTTTCTTGTCGATTTCGCGCCTAGAAACTGCGTTGTCGTCGTTTGCAAATTCGGGTATGGATAGAGACAAAAAACACAGTAGGATTTGGTTGCAGTGGTGGCGTCGTTGCCGTTGTCGACGAAGTTTGTGATCGGAGAAGATAAAGATGAAGATGGATTGGATCCCATGAAAAATGCCTAGATTTGAGCAGATGATGGTGAAGGCTGCCCAGAGCAATTAATTTGGGTAGTCTTTTTTCTTGAAGATGGCGAGCTGGTGGCAGTAGAAGAGGTCACAGTGACAGAGGAGGTCGACCGGTTGGGTTTGACATGGGTGCCCATATTATTTTTCTCGGTGCCCAAATGATTTTTGTTTTTAGAAAATTATTGTCACATTAGCTGTCACATTACCTATCACACTACCTGTCACAGCAAAAAGTTAGTGTGACTGGTAGTATGATATCTAGTGTGATAGGCAGTGTGGTTAGGTGTGACATCACATTAAAACGTTATTTGGATCGTATAAGTTGGTTCAAGAAGTTCGAGATCACATAATTGTAAACAAATGTATGTTAATTCTAGTCATTCTTCTTCTTCATCTTTTCACAACATAGTCACATAAAACAGTGTGACAACGATTGTGACAGGTGGTGTGACAAAAAGTGTGACTGTGACTGTGACTGTGGTTGTGATAGGTAGTGGGACACTGGTTGTGACATGTATATAATGTGATAAGGTTTGTGACATGTAGTGTGATAGGGGTTGTGAGTTGTGACAGGTGTTGTGACATGTAGTGTGATATTGGTTGTGACAAAGGTTGTGACAGGGTTTATGACAGAGGTTGTGACATGTAGTGTGACATGAGTTGTGCCAGGGGGTGTGATAGTGGTTGTGACATGTAGTGTGATAGAAGTTGTGACAGGGGTTGTGACATGTAGTGTGACAGGGGTTGTGACAGGTGTTGTAATAGGTAGTGTGACAGTGGCAATGTGTGTGACAGTGGCAATGTGTGTGACAGTGGTCGTGACAGGTAGTGTGACAGAGGTTGTGACTGTTAGTGTAAATAGATAGTGTGACAGTTGGTGTGATAGTAGTTGTGACAGTAGGTGTGATAACAGTTGTGTAAGAGGTAGTGTGACAGTGGTTGTGACAGTAGGTGTGACATGCCGAGAGGAAATGTGGAAATATGCGAAATTTTGTTAAAATTTAAATGAGATTGGTATAAGTATGCTCAGAATGAAGAGAATAGCTAGAATTAGGAAACTTTTAGCTTCAGTTTCACCGGAATTTCTTAGAGCACCGCCATCGATGGCGGTAACTCTTTACTATGGTTATTGTGCCTTGTACGGTTGGTCGATTCGGAGTTGTAGTATATCAAATGAATGAGGGGAGCGAGATCTTTCTAACAGTACCAATTTCGTCAAAATTTATCGCCGGACGGGAAAGTTATGGCCGAAATTAGAAAAAGATGAAAAATAGTGAGAAATGGCAAAATAATCCAGAAAATATTGTTAAAGTGACTTTTTTCTAATTTTGTTGATCTTTTTTTAATTTCTATTTAAATGTGATGATTTTTGTATAATTAATTTATAAATAGTGACATTTTTCTAATATAAATTAGGAGATGGTACATTTTTATAATTTGTCTTTGTTCCGGGAGAATTACTATTCTACCCTTGTGTGTGTCTTAGCCTAATAGGTTTCCTGTTAGGAGATAGATTAGCATCTCCGTAGTAGATTAGGACTCCGAATCCTACGGGATTGTGGTGTTGTAAATGCCTATATATAGGCCCCCATATCATTCAATAATATACAAGTATTTCATCCTCAAACACGTTATCAACACGAAGCCCTAAAACCCTGAATCTTTTAGAGCCTTCCGAAAATTTTTTTCTCTTCTTCCCTCCGTCGCTCCTGCCCGCCGCTGCCTCCTGCCGCCGCCGCAGCCCCTGCCTGCCCTCGCAGCCCCTGCCCCTCGCAAGCCTCTGCAGCCCTGCAGCCCCTGCCCGCAGCCCTGCTGCTCGCCGCTCGCCGCATTCGCCGCTCGCCGTTCGCCGCATTCGCCGCTCGCCGTTCGCCGCATTCGCCGCTCGCCGTTCGCCGCATTCGCCGCTCGCCGTTCGCCGCATTCGCCGCTCGCCGCTCGCCGCACTCGCCGTTCGCCGCACTCGCCGCACCTGCTGCTCGCCTCAAAGCATTCAAAATTGCTCCTCCCGCATATTCACGCAAGAGACGTGAAAATCACAAGCAAGGACTTCGCTCAAGAGAAGCTACTCCCGTATACTACAAACCTCCCAAGGTAAATTTTTATAAACGTTCCCGCTTTTGAACGTATAGATATATTATATCGGGCGCTATTAGCCTTCTTCTTGTCTTAATTCCGGCCTTTCTTATAACGCCGATGAGACTATAGAGGGATGGGTTTCCCCTCTTGGTCGATGTTTTCTGTGTGACGGTCCTGGGGGAGTCACGATTGTTTTGAAAGGGAAGTTAATCGATTTTCGTGTGGTCGCCTGAGTGCACCGCTGTTTTGGGTGCGATCATGAGTATTGCCGTTTGCATCGATTTTTCTTGTGACCATATACGTCACCCCTTCTAATTCCTATTATACTTGAATCTAATCGATTCCGTATTCGTTTTGTAGATGTCATCGCCATCTCGACCGGAATTTGGCCTTCTTGATCTAGAAGGAAAGGAATACCACCGCTGGGTTTCCGATATGGAACTCGCTTTCGAGAGCCGAGGGATTGAAGGCATGTTTGCCGACCCTCCTGCTGATTTCCCACCCATGGCTAAGACTCAGACTCTCATCTTTATGAGACGTCACATCCATGCAACTCTCAAGAGGCAATACTTGAACGTAAAAGATCCTAAAGAATTATGGGACAAACTACGCTTGCGGTACAACAACGTTCATGATAAGCTTCTTCCTGAATTGACCGTTAGATGGGATAACATCCGTCTATTGGACTATAAGAGAGTGGATGATTTCAATCAGGATATGCTATGCTTGCAATCCGATCTTGGCACTGTTGGTGTCATCAAGACCGACCTAGATCTTCTCAATAAGACATTGGACACGTTTCCAATCAACTATGAGGTTCAAGCTCATACGTACCGCACTCATGTAGAGGAAGGGAAGATCCGGTCTTTTGCCGACCTAATGGCACTCTTAGCTAAGAAGGAGAGACATTCTGAGATTCTCCTCAACAACAACAATAGACCTGTTGGCACTAAAAGAATTTCTACGCCACAGTCTAACTATGGGAAAGCTCCTAAGCAAAAGAATCCATCAAGGAGCGCTCCATATCAAAACCAAAATACCAACTCTCGTGGTGGGAGGCAACAAGGCCGATCTCGGCCTCGGTCCAATACATGGACCCGTGATGGTGGCGGCGCCGCACCCTCAGGGGGAGGCCGTCACCGTCCCACACTCCAAGGAGGCCGTGCACCTCCTAATGCCTCCACTTCCGGTAATGGCATGTCTCCATGCTTCAAATGTGGCTCCTTTAAGCACTTTAATCGCGATTGTCGCGCTAGCAAAGAGATGATCAAGGCTTACTCCGCCTACAAGAAGTTTCTACAACCCGAATCGAATCATGTGGATGAGGACCGTGAGATCGAGACTCACCATATCTCCATGAAACCCGAGCCCCTTGCTTCTAAAGCTAGGCCTCCGGTTGCTACCATGGATACTCCCGACTTTGATTAGTCGTTTTCGCTTCTTTAGCGTTATGATTCAAGTATTGTTATGGCCGACCGCCATTGTTATTTTCATTGACTTTGTAATAGTCTTTTGATTTTGGAATTAGAAGTTCATGTGTGATGTATTAGTGATTGGCATTCAATCAAATTTCTCAATTCTTGCTTACAAGACGATCTCTTTGAGAATTTTATTTATCCGACACTTAGCATGATGATCAACGTGTGCAACTCACGTGGTTTTTAAATTGGACGTTTTTGGGTCACATGGGACCCCAATAGCACTACATTGTGAATTTGGAACTTAAAATTCGGAAAAATAACCTCGGAACGTCGAAAATCGACGTCGTTTTGCCTTGGTCGGCCCCGGTTACTATTCCGGCGTTTCCGGCACGTTTTGCCGGCGTATTCGCCGTCTTCCGGCCATTTCCCGGCGTTTCCGGCACCGCCACTCGGCTCCTGCCGGCGTCCCCTGTCGGACCTGAAGTCCCGGCCTCCATACCGGCCAGTTTCGACAGCCGCCGGCCGGTTTTTCCGGAAATAGGTGCCGCCGGTTTTCCACCGAGTTTTTCGACGATTTTTTCGTCGTTTTCTCGTGATTCTTCCGGCATATTGCAGCAGCCCTTGCTGCCACGTTTTCCTCGTCCAAAATTCACCCGGTTTAGAGTTCTTTTGACATGGTTTTCCGTTTTGTTTTTCCGGTTTTCTCCAAGTCCGTTATATGCACTCACCGGTACTCTTTGTGTGTGTTTCCACACCATTTTTGGATGGTTTATACCACCCTCGTTTACTGTTTGGTATTTCACTGCTTCAATACCATGATTTCCAACTCTTTAGTTGAAGAATGTAGTACTATTGCCATGTGATACATTCGATGGGATCGACCTTCGTTCCGATTCCCTTTCTTACAATATCCTACGGCGTATTGTATAGAATTGTTCCCGTGTCGCTGACTCTCTTAATTGTCATTTTGTAGATGTCCCGCGGTGAAATCGAATGTCTAGCTGATTGCGGAACCACCCACACTGTCCTACGGCACAGGCAGTTGTTCACGGATCTAGTGTTTTCGACTTCTTCGATGAGTACAATGATTGGCTCGAAATCCATCATTCAAGGAAGAGGCACTGCTTCTTTCATGTTGCCTGATGGTACGACTCTTAACGTCGTAGACGCTCTTTATGCGCCGAAGTCTCCCCGCACCTTGCTAAGTTTTAAGGACATACGTGCCAATGGTTTTCACCTCGATACTTATGTTGAGAATGGAGAGGAATATCTTTGCGTTACCTCTGAGAAAGCAGGCCATCGCCGCATCTTAGAGAAGATGAAGAGTCTTGGGAATGGTTTGTATCTTACTTCCATTCGGATCTTTGAATCATATGCGGTTGAACGCAACTTTTGTGATTCGGACTCTTATATGCTTTGGCATGCCCGTCTCGGGCACCCTGGACGTGATATGATGATTAGAATTCTTAAGAATTCACATGGTCATCCATTTTTCAAGTCCCGAAAGCGATTGGAGGATCACCTCACCCGTGCTCCGCACGGTGAGGCCGTGCCGACCCATGCACCGCATGGTGAGGCCGAGCATGCCTCACTCGGCAGCTCCACGGCTTTCATGCCGTCGGTGGCGGCATCCCCTCCTTCACAGGAGCTTGTGATGCCTCCCGTGCTTTCACATGCCTCCATGACAATTTCTGATGCCCATCGCTCGTTTTGCAAAGCTTGTTCTCTTGCTAAATTTCAAGGAAGTCCTTCTTTTGCTAAGGCTTCAACCGAGAACATTCCATTCTTACAACGTATCCAAGGTGACATTTGTGGACCTATTCAACCAGAATGCGGACCTTTTCGATATTTTATGGTATTGGTTGATGCATCGACGCGTTGGTCACACGTCGCATTGCTATCCACAAGGAATGCTGCATTTGCTAAGTTATTAGCTGAGATCATCAAACTTCGGGCTCACCACCCCGATTATACTATCAAATCCATTCGTTTGGATAATGCTGGAGAATTCACCTCCAAAACTTTTGATGATTACTGCATGTCTATTGGGATCGAAGTTGAACATCCCGTTCCTCATGTTCATTCACAGAACGGTCTAGCAGAGGCTACCATCAAGCGTATTCAGCTTGTTGCTCGGGCAATGGTTATGGGTACTAACCTGCCGGTCTCTGCGTGGGGATATGCAGTGTTGCATGCAGCGATACTTATTCGTTTCCGACCCGCGGCTAACCAAGCGTTTAGTGCGTACCAGATGGTAACTGGTTACGAACCCAATATTTCACACTTACGCATCTTTGGTTGCGCCGTTTATGTGCCTATTACGCCTCCGCTGCGTACTAAGATGGGTCCTCAGAGACGATTAGGTATCTATGTTGGCTATAATTCCCCAACGATTGTCCGCTACTTAGAACCAACCACCGGAGATCTCTTTACTGCAAGATTTGCAGATTGTCACTTTGATGAGACATGCTTCCCGTCGATAGGGGGAGATGGGAATGTTATCATTCCAAATGAACGTCAGGAATTGACGTGGTGTGTCCCCACTATGTCTCATTATGATCCCCGCACTGCTCAAAGTGAGTTAGAAGTGCAACGCATTATCGACCTCCAGAAAGTCGCGGATTCGATGCCTGACGGCTTTGTAGATATTGCTAAAGTGACGAGATCAAACATACCCGCTGCGAACGTACCGGCACGGTTGGATATCCCGAAATACGGGCGTGGAAGACAAGCTCCTGGACCTAGCAACGTTGGCACCGCTCCTGACAGTGGGACGGAGGCCGACGGCGGCACCACCGTACGCCGTGGTGTTGCCGGCGCCCCTTGTGGCGACGATGCTGAGATGGCCCAGCATGGAGCAGCTTCGGCCTCGGCTCCTCAAAGAAAAAGGGGAAGACCGATAAACTCTAGGGATTCAAAACCTAGAAAGAAGCGAATGACTAAGGCACAGCGCGTCATCAACGATGAATCACCATCGTATGAAGTTGTGTCTGATTACAGCTATGTCCATGAATCAACTCAAGTGTTTCCGTGGGACGCTATGGAACCTTGTTTGATGCCAGAGAACAACGAAATCTCAGTGAACTACACAAGTGAGCAGTCGGTCCGAAACCGAGCCACCACATGCATTGATGACGTTTTCGCTTATTCCGTCGCACTTGAGATCATATCTGAAGACGACGTTGAACCTCGCTCTGTAGCTGAATGCGAACGCAGAGCAGATTGGCCGAAGTGGAAGGAAGCAATCCAGGCAGAACTTAACTCATTAGCGAAGCGAGAAGTCTTCGGAAAGGTTGAATTGACTCCAAGAGATGTCAAACCTGTTGGACATAAATGGGTCTTCGTTCGTAAGCGTAATGAGATGAACGAGATCGTGCGTTATAAGGCAAGACTCGTGGCGCAAGGATTCTCACAACGACCTGGTATTGACTATGAAGAGACTTATTCTCCTGTTATGGACATCATTACCTTCCGCTACCTTATTAGTCTGGTAGTGTCCGAAAGACTAAACATGCAGCTTATGGATGTGGTCACAGCTTATCTCTATGGGGATCTTGACGCAGAGATATACATGAAAGCTCCTGAGGGACTACCTTTACCTCCATCAAGTGCCTCCAGACCACGGAGTGCTCATGCAGTCAGATTACGTCATTCGTTGTACGGGTTAAAGCAATCCGGAAGAATGTGGTACAATCGGTTGCATCAATACTTGGTGAGAAGGGGTTACAAGAATGATGAACTATGCCCATGCGTGTTCATACGAAAGACAAATTCCGGATTCGTCATCGTTGCGGTCTACGTTGATGACATGAACATAATCGGCACTCTTGATGAGATTGAAGAGACCGTGTCTTATCTGAAGTCGGAATTTGAGATGAAAGACCTAGGGAGGACGAAATTCTGTCTCGGCCTTGAGCTTGTGCATAGGGCCGACGGCATCTTAGTGCATCAGTCAAATTACACGCAGAAGATGCTTCGACGTTTCAATATGGATCTATGCAGTCCATTGTCTACTCCCATGGTCGTCCGAAGTCTAGATATCAAGAAGGATCCCTTCCGTCCTAAAGAGGATGATGAAGACGTTCTTGGTCTTGAAGTTCCATACCTTAGTGCGATTGGGGCACTATTGTATCTTGCTCAATGCACTAGACCGGACATATCTTTCGCAGTGAACTTATTGGCTAGATTTAGCTCCGCACCTACGCTACGTCATTGGAATGGAATCAAGCATTTGTTTCGATACTTGAAAGGTTCCCTTGACATGGGATTGTTCTACCCTTATTGCAGAGAGAACACCGCCACGGTATCTCCCCACAGCACCGCCGTCACCGACCCCGGCCTTGCCGCCGTACGCCGCAGCGACGCCGCCGGCCGCCATGGCGTGGAGACCGTGCGCGGTGCCGAGAGCAGCCACCGGTCCCGTGCAGCTCTTTCCCCCGATGCAAAGACTCCAAACAACTTGTTAGTTGGTTATGCCGACGCAGGGTACCTCTCTGACCCTCACAAGGCTCGTTCTCAAACCGGTTATGTGTTTACCATTGGGAATACGGCGATATCTTGGAGATCCACAAAGCAATCTCTTGTTGCTACTTCTTCGAATCACGCGGAGATCATCGCTCTCCATGAAGCAGTGAAAGAATGTGTTTGGCTACGATCACTTGTTCGCCATATTCGTGATTCTTGTGGATTAGTCTCTACAACTGATCAACCTACGTGCATTTATGAAGATAATGCTGCTTGCATAGAGCAGACGAAGTTAGGTTTCATCAAGGGAGACAACACCAAGCATATTTTGCCTAAGTTCTTCTACAACGTTCAACAACAGAAGTTCTTGAATGTTCAGATCAATCAAGTGAGTTCAGAATCCAATGTTGCGGATTTGTTCACCAAGTCTTTGCCTAAATCTACTTTTGTGAAACATGTGAAGAGCATTGGCATGCGTCGTTTATCGGAACACTAGAGTTTGGTAGACTTCAGGGGGAGTCTACATCACATGTTAAGATCCTTAAGTAGTTGGTGCGTTGTGCTCTTTTTCCCTTCGATCAAGCTTTTGTTTTACCCAAGAGGTTTTTGTTTTGCTTGACAAGGTTTTACCAAGGCAACGTTGTGCGCCATGCAACCTAGGCATGCGACACAAGGGGGAGTGTTCCGGGAGAATTACTATTCTACCCTTGTGTGTGTCTTAGCCTAATAGGTTTCCTGTTAGGAGATAGATTAGCATCTCCGTAGTAGATTAGGACTCCGAATCCTACGGGATTGTGGTGTTGTAAATGCCTATATATAGGCCCCCATATCATTCAATAATATACAAGTATTTCATCCTCAAACAGTCTTTTTATTTTATACATATATACTTTTGTTACCAGGATTACAATCTGTTGTTTTGGTTTTTGTTCTCATAAATCTTAACCGCTTAGCACATTGTTACTGGGCACTTACTGCATGGATCGATCGCGATGATCAGAGCCCTAAGATTTAGATAATATTTATTGGGCCTGACTGAAGGAGATACCCATTTGAGTGATATTTATTCGAAGTTGCTTCAAGAATTCTTCCAGGATCCAAAGATTGCCCGCTGGATCTTTAGCGTGTATATCGATTCAGTTAGGGATTTAGGGCTTTAGACATGCTCTGGGCATGTATTGATTTCAGTTAAAATTATGTATGATCCTGATTGAAAATGATTATCTTGATTTAGTGATCACTTTTGAGTTGTACATGGTTGAATGATAATGCAATTTCAAATGAATTCTTCAGCAAAGCTTGGTACTATCACTCCGGTTCGATCCTACTTTTTTCATTGAGTTTGTTGAGGATAGGTTATGTCAGTGTTTGTGAAGATTTGAGAGGTCTCTTACATAAAGTAGACTTTAGAGGTTGTCCTGCAGAGTCGATCTTCACTTGTTTCTGAGCTGTTTTTGTGCTAGTAGCCTAGGTTTTCTTTTTCCTCTCGGTTTTGTTTCCTGCTTTTATTGTGTTCAGTCGTATAACTATTTCACATTATGCACAAAATATGATGGCGGAATTTTCTTAGGTACCTCTATGTATATGATACTCTTATTTATTGATATTACAACAAATTTGTTATCATTATGGTAAATAGACTGATGTTTTGGGTAATTTTAGTTCTATTAGTTGTAATTACTTCATCAATAATATTTTACAAGATTATGAACAAATAATTATTAATGTGGTAAATTTGTTTAGTTATTTGGAAATATAATAAAAACATCTTGTAACTATGTTCTCAGCATTGTAAATTTAGTTCAATAAATTTGTAATTTTTATTCAAAATGTAGTAAATGAGGTATGTTATACCTCAAGGTATTATAGTGTAGACGACCCCAACTATGGCTCCTCTGAGAAGTAAAGAGGGAACAATTGCAGAGTTTCATCTCTTTCTCGGCTGCATCAGCTCTCTACTGCGAAGAGCTCATTATTCACACACACAAAAAAAAAAAAGACAATCGATGTAGAAAGGCTATATAAGAAACTGTATTGTATATAAATCAGCAAAGTAGCCCATCTACGGCTTTAACAGTTAATATACAGCATATCTCTTTTTTCTTTTCTTTTTTTTGGTTAAGTAATATACAGCTTATCTCAGTGATGCAGGATTGGCAATTGACCAGTGATTTAAATAGTTAGATTATATTATTAATGGTTATTTCCAGGCTTCCAGCACAAAATCGACATTGACATCCATTTAAATAAATCGAATAGAGTTAATTTAGTTTGAGGTACTTGCATTATTACATACAGGAACCCTCTTCAGAGTTCTTACTTACCGACATGAGTCATGTTAATAAATATAGTAAAACCTCTATAAATTAATAGTTTCGGGACCAGTAAAAATTATTAAATTAGTGTGTTATTAATATATCGATAAATTAATAAATATTAATTTATTAATAAATTATTAACTTATTAATTTATCAAAGTATAATAAACACTTGCTTAAAATAAATAAATGATGTAGTTTATTTCAACGTACTAATTGATCATTTATTTCGTAAACATTATTAAATGTATTACTTTGTTTGATGTATTACATTATTATTCATATTATATACATTATTAAATTTACTATTTTGTTTGATGTACTACATTATTCAACAACTTATTATGGTAGCTAGGACATTGAATATAATTTTTTGTTGCGTTAAGAGAAAAACACAAAGAAGATTATCATGTTAAGAAAATAGCATAATGAGAATCAAAGTTGCATTGTTTTCAAGAAAAAAAAAGTAACAAATGAGTCATACTTTACAAAGTACTCACAAATGTAAAATTATTTATATGTAATAAGAAAATATTAATTTGTATATCTGATGAGGTTCATTTGAAGTCTCAAATTTTTATTATCTTATAAATTTAGTAAAATATTAATTTAGCATGTTAGTCCCGAATCGGGATTGATAAAAATTATAATTTTAACGAGATTATTAATTAATTGGGTATTAATTTTAACGAGGTTATACTGTAGTACAAGAAAATTCAGTATGAAGAATAAAGCTAAGCTTAGGTAAGTTTTAAATAAAATCCAGCACAAAAAGGCCACAGTAATCTCCATCCAACGTACCTCCCAATCCAACATCAAAATTAGACTCGGCTATTGTTTAAGGCGTGTATCCTCATAAAGTATGGTGTAGTTTTTAAGCTGCTTACATTTTTATGATGTTGGGTCTGTTTGGTATAGCTGGGTTTATAAAAAAAGTCGGCTTATACTGATTTTTGAAAATAAGTGGCTGATAAATAAAATTGCAGACTGTTTGGTAAACTGGCTTATATAAGTAGCTGTTAGTGACAGAAGTAATGGCAAAGCGTTTGGTAAACTCAAACTAGCTTATGCTTTTAATTTGTAAAATGACCAATTTAGAAATGTAAGATAATTTTTAGTTAATTTTAGTTTAAAACAATGCCTAAAAATATATGGCATATTAATATTGGATAATTTTAAAATTATCTTAAACCAATATACTCTGATATTGATAATTTGGTTCTGATTAGGATCATGTCAATACATAAATACTCAATCACGTGCATTCATCAAATTTTGAGCAATCATGTCTCTTAATATATCAATTTCTTGTGCGTCATGATGATTTTGTTCATCATCATCATCATCATCTTCCTCATCTCCACCACCTTCCATTTCTTCGCCTCGGACAAAATGTCTATCACGATGTGCATATCTTCGGATATAATTATGAAGTGTCATAGTAGCGATGAAAATCTTCACTTGTTTCTCGAATGAATATCCTTGCATGTCTTTTAAAATCTTCCATTTTTTTTTCCAAACACCAAATGAGCGTTCTATAACTCCTCTAAGTGAAAAGTGTGTTTTGTTAAATAGTTCTCTTTTATTTCTTGGTTCTCGGCCACGATATTGTTGGAAGTGTTGTGGTGGCCCTTTATAAGGTCCCAAATACCCTGGCAGAGTGGGATATCCTGAATCCACAACATAATATTTTCCTACAAAATTATCATGTAATAAAATTTGTGAAAATGTCATTTGAAGCATGAATTGAAATGAAATGTTTGACTAAAATTAAATATATTACCTGGTGGAGGATGAGGAAAGTTCATATTAGGATTTCGAAGATTTGACAATAGTCTTCCATCCAGCTGAACTAAAATGAGAACCTGACTTTGAATTTTTATGCACCTCCTTGATACACAAGTCAACAAAAACTTCAACTAAATTATCATTCCAACTAGCTTGTTCTTTGGAATTTGCCATCTATCACATATACGTAATGAAATCACACAATCAAGTACACAACTATATAGGAACCATGCACATGTCACCAAATACATAAGTTAACATGATGTTCAAGAATATAGTTCATATGTTGTTAAAGTTCGAATTTGAGGAGATACCTTGGGAACACTGCTGTTTTGTAAGTTAATGTAGCTCTTTCCTTAATTAGAATGGTTATTTACCTAAAGAATGCAGAAGATGAATATATGTTAATTTGATTGAATTCAAAACAGCAAGAGATGTTTAAATTAATCATAACAGTAATTGAACTTATTTAGATACACATGTGGTACACTAAAAATCTATGCATCTAAGTGATCTAACTACTAACATGTTGGAGATTGTATTACTAACACAGTACTACATAACATGTACTTAGCATCACTTCTGAGTTACAGAATTTGTGAAATTCGATCAGATGTCACATTTAACAAGCACCTGTGTATTTGGTTAATTGATTGGACAGACTGCTTGAACCTATATGGTATATCAGACTATCATCATATCACAATGCACCAATTATTGGGGCACTCTATAGGGTGTAACCTAGACAGCTGCTTTTAGGAAAACCTAAACAGCAGTCAAGCTGCCACAGCAAGAAGGTGACAATCATGGAAAGCCTTCATCAAGTAGTTTCATACATTTTATTATGTAAGGCCTAAATCAATACTACAGATGCAGGCATCATAGATTTGATACCCCCAGTAGAAGTTTACTAGAGGTAGTAAACTTTAGTAAATTTTTACTACCCCCAGTAAACTTTATTTTTTTGCATCTAAGTTGATTTTTCTCTGTTTTAAAGTGTGTTATGGCCTTTAGAAATACTGTTTTTCAAGTTTAATACCCCCAGTAGAAGTTTACTACCTCTAGTAAACTTTAGTAAATTTTTACTACCTCCAGTAAACTTTACTTTTTTGCATCTAAGTTGATTTTTCTCCGTTTTAAGGTGTGTTATGGCCTTTAGAAATACTATTTTTCAAGTTTAATACCCCCAGTAGAAGTTTACTAGAGGTAGTAAATTTTAGTAAATTTTTACTACCCCCAGTAAACGTTATAAATGCTTGTTGGTATCAAAGGTACAAAGTAGTTGTAGCTAGGCATATTGAATATAACTATGCAGGTTAGTTTTCAGATGAGTTATCAGAGTTATTAATCATATTTCTTAAAACTTGCAAAGGCTATTAAACTTGTCAAGTCTACAAACTCAAACTTCATTTATGAAGATGGAGGACAATATGTAACATAGTAGCAATATAAAACAGCAGCTCATATCTATTCAATTGTTATTTTTACTTATTTACATGTCTTATTGAATGTTTAACTCCATGGTAAATATTTCAAATTTAACATCTCCCTTGGAGATGAGATTTGTTAAATTAACTTCTTGTCATATTTGACATATCAAAATTCAAAATTAACAACAAAATTTGACCTCTCTATTGGAGTTGCTCTAAGAGGAAGATTACCTGGAAGTGAATCTACTATGAAACCAGGTAACAAACATACGGTAGCAGAGATAATATCCAAGGAAATAAAGAATGTCATAAAAGCTGAAATTTTATTCAGATGAAATGGTAGAACTTTGGAAGAACCTGATTAGTACTCTCCATGTGCCCTCTATATAGTTGACCAAAACCTCCTTCACCCACAAAACAATCTGCTCTAAAATTCTTTGTTACAGCTGCCAATTCACGAAATGTAAATGTATGTGCTGCAATGTGATCAGATCCACTACCCTTAGGCCTTTCCTTTAATGCCGAAGCTGCATTCACTTGATTTAAATGAAAGAAATAAGTGAGAAAGGGCACCAATACGTATAAGCTAACTTAACAGAAACATTCAAAAGAAACATAGATGAAATTACAAATACAAAAAATCCTACTGCAATCATTAAGATTATTAAAAGAGCACAAGAACAAGAGTTCAAACACAGACTTTCTAATGATTCAACAAAAACAACTCATCTGTGTGGACAAACGGTACTCAGAAATTGGCATAGTCTTGAATTCCATATAGCTAGTTATGAACTCCATATCCTAAATATTTGCAGAATAATCAAACTGATACTATGAACAAAAAATAACATTTACCCAAATCATGATACTCCCTTTTGGGTTTGAGCCACATAATATCTAAAAAGAGTGATTAAAAATAAGATGTCCATGTATATAATCAAACATATCCAGGTATGAGATTTGAACCATGCTCTGATACGAATCACAAACAAAATTGGAGCCACCCAGAATAAATTTGAAACCATATTTACAACAAAATTGCAGAAATCTGAAATTGAAATTGTTAATATATAGACTTACCCCAAATCAAAGATGTGTTACTGATTCTTGGATCCTCGATGCCATACCGATATTGGTTGATGAACATAAGGGAGAGGGCTGAGATGTTGTTCAAAGTGAGAGGAGATTGACGAACAAAGTGAGAGCAGGCTTGGGTGAGAAGATTGAAAGGTTTCTGTGGCAATTCGTTGTAATTGGTTGAAAGAGATGAGGGTACCCATCGGGATTACGAAAATTTCATTAAACTACAGTGTCCTCCGTTACAGTAGGCACCGCGGCTTGTGCTTCCAAAAAGAGGGTAAGGGCAGCTTCTGCTTTTCGAGCTTAAAAGCCCTAGCTTTTAAAAGCAGCAAGTGAGAAGCTGATTTACCAAACACTTCTCTTAGCTTAACTTATAATCACTGAAGGTAAAAAGTTTTACCAAACACAGCCGTTATCTGTATGTATTCCCCACTCCTATAACTACCAAATTGTTTTTCACAGGTCACAATAAGTCACAACCATATATACCCTCTTGAATGCTATATAGCTATGAGAGAGCTCCCCAAGAGTCTCGAACCACCACTAGTAGTTTTCTTCCTGACGAATCCCCTGTTATTGCCAATCAATATCACGATTACAAACAAAGTATATATGACAGTATAATTGAATCAAAACAAACAACAACCAATAACAACAACGAAATCAATAATTAACAATACTAACTTGATTCAGATATAGGCCTGCTTTGCAGTGACCTAAGACAGAAATTCGTCCCCACTTGTGCTGCAGTTTCGGACGTGTATCTTGAGGATACAACTATCTGGTACAAGTTCTTGCACAAGAACTTGTCCCTGGCGAATTTACTTTGTGTTTCAGAGAAATCGATTTGGGGAGGAAGAAGAAGAGATGAACGTCTGATGGAAAACAACGACACAATGTCGTCTTTATATAAAGACAAATCCGAACAGGTAAAACTGTTCAAAAGGTTGTAACTGTTGGTAACAGTTATTACCTTTGGTTTTATCCGAAAATAATAATAAAATTATTAATTCAAAAATTATAATTAGATTTAATTTCCAGAGCCCAAAGAGCCCAAAGGCATTCTATGACTTTATATAAATATATATATAAATATATACCATTTTCTATTAGAAATCCAATAGAAAGCCCATCAAGCCCACTCTAGGCTATTCCACTCATTCACTTGCTCACATGGGTGTTTGTTTATAAACAACTAAGCAAGTAGCTTTTCTTCAATGTGAGATTCTATTCCACACTAAGTTCCAACATCCCCATCGACCCTGATCGACGTACGTTTGTCACCAATAGTTTCATCTTCTTGTTCCAAGAAGTCAGCGTACAAGTAAAGGGGAAATGTTATGTTTGATTTGAGAGAATGAACATATAACTTCTATAAGAAAGGTGTCGTTCGAATGATGCTCTAGTCTGATCCAGTGTCTAATATTTCCATCATTCTCCATGACCTTTTTTATTAATGTAGGTAAATTCTTGAAATCGCTGGGTTGTGATATTCCCATTAGAACTTCACCACCCGATTCGATCACACTGACCTGCTTCCGGCTATCCCTTGTCCAGTGCAGTTTGCAAATAATTAACTAATCCAACTTATGCTACAAGTGAGTGAAGTGACTCGTATTATGTGTAACTTATTGGCAGAGACGCAGAGTTGGTATAAAATCGCATTGGTACAAATAAATTTGCCGTGTTCATGGTCATAGTTTGTTTAAGTGTAAAGACAAATCAAAGAACAGTGTCTGATATTAGGAAACTATGATTCAATGAAGCTCTATTAGTGTGGTTGAAGTAGCTAATTGTAGTAGTAGAACGTTCCCTCCAATTGAACTTGTGATAAATTTTAGAGTAGGGTTCGGCTGATGAAGTGTTGTGCTTGACCCTTACCTCTACTTCTACAAACATTGTTTCAATATTGTAAATATAAACTAGATTTGCGTCTATGTTTTCTTATTTAAAAAAAAAATTCTTATTGACTTGCTTAGTACAAAACAGACTTTAAATCTCCTAGCTACTTAGTTCCCAAAGTCAATTGTTGGGAATTAGATTATTATTTGTTTATACAAGGATTTACACAGATACTTGGAAGAGAACGTGAAGGTGTACGTACAATATCTTCAATCTGCTGGAAAACCATCTTAAATCTCTAAAGCTCACCACTAATGTGCTTATTGAACTTGCCATATGTAACTATGACCGTTGGAAGTCTCATAGTATATAAATGTCGTTAATAAATTATCGGTCACGGTTTGGAGTTTTGTTTAACTAGTTATTAGGTAATTACGTCAGGCGGTCACAACCACAATAATGCTTACCTAATCATTTCAATTTCTTCCAACGTCTCACGCATGTGCAACCCAACAAAATCCATACATACCAAGCCTTAACATATATAACAGGCAGTAATGAATAATCATGAACATATAATTAGAGATGTAACATCAGCTAGAGTTGCCGGATCGATCTAGCTTTTGAGGACCTAGAAGGATGAAGGGGAAAATCATGCATAAGTGAGCATAACTGATACTTTGATAGAGGAAATGCATATTTTCTTCACTGCAATATTCGATCATATATTCTGTGTGCTCGATCGAGAGTGAAAGTCACATACAGTGGATTAGTTAATGTTCGATTCTTGCGTCACAAGTACGACTGACTCTCGTGCTAGTATTGAGATACCAAATGGGTCAAATTCATGACATTTTTTCACAATTCATTTTTCATGAATCATTGAAAACTTATGCATGCTTAAATTGGAATCTTTGAAATCCAATGGAATGTGCTGAATTCCACAAATATGGCAACTAGAATTTCCATTTTATAATCAAATTAAAGTCCATGACAACATCCCCAAAACCAAGCCCGGTAGTTTTCACATTTTTCTCTTCGTTGAATATGAATGAATAATGAGCACTTGTTTAATTATGCGTGGTTGATAAGCCGTCTATAATTAGAAAATCTGCCCGGTCCTTCATTTATTCAACTTATCAATGAAAACGGGCCTAGGAGGACGTGCAGGTGGCGACTTGTTTACCCCAAAAAAAAAAGGGCAAGAAATGGAAAGCACAAATTAAATAGGCTAGCCGAACCATATACAATAAGAACAATATAGTAAGTATTGCTAATAAACACTGTATTCAAAAAACAATATAGTCAAGAAGGTTGAAAAAATTGAAATATATATTCAAGGAACTCAAAAAACAATACTTTATAACATAGGTGCCAGCAGATTATTGAGAGTCCACAAAAAACTTATGAAAGTTTATAGAGTGCAGCAAATATCATCCCTGTTTTTCTATTGTATAAATAGCATATGTTAGCTTTGACCAAATTAATATGATGAAGTCCATAGACTATAAGCTTGATCAGTATTTATTGGAATGCAAATGCCATTGCTGTTATCTTATAAGGATCACTTCTTTTTGTTAGATAATTAGTTTTCTAATCGCCATTTTCAGTCCAGGTACATCAACAATATATTTTGAGTAATATACATAGGGATAGCACTGATAAGTAGTGTTTTGTTTTTGGTAAGTGGGACGATTTTGAATTTCGATGACTTTCATTAAAAAAAAATCTCACGGGACGTGTGTGATAGTGTGATACTGTAAGTTGTTGTGTGGGGTGTGAGTGTGTGACTCAGAAACTCTTTAATTGATTTTCATAATAAAAGATTGTAATGATGATATTTAACGGACATAGAAGTTGAAATGATGATACTGACAAGTGGCAAAGTTAATTAGCGCGCAAGTTCTCTAATCCTCGAATTGGCATTGGCATTGGTTCACTCTGGGAAGAGTTGGCGGTCATGCATGACTGAAGCATTCTGCTTGATCAAACAAAAGAAAAAAGATCGGATCTTCACGTTTTCGATTCTTCTTTTTTTAGAATCGACGCTACGTCATATATTAAGATCAGAAAAAGTATGAAACAACATGAATACATTCCGCCCTCGCGAACTACATTAGAATTTAAAATGTGCAGAACAATCAAACCTCTAGGCTAGAAATCAAATCATCCCTACGCTGAATCTCTGAAGAGATACTCAAAAGTAACCGAGAATTGTTAGCAGGAGCTAGCTTATTCAAAGAACCAGACAAAACAATCATGCCAAAGGAGCCACCCCCACCATGGGTGTCCTCATCAGAAACCACATCTTCCACCACCACCACCACCTCAGGCCCATCAGGAGCAAATCCCTTCACTCATATCAGCTCGGCACCCTGCACCTTAGCGGCCTTATCATCAAACAGGCCCACAATCATCTCAAGCTTCTTCACCAGCCCACCTACCGTGGATCGAAACTTCTTTTTTGGAGCTCATGATTGCGAAGCTCTCTGCAGCCCAAACCTCACCGGTCACCCTCCTTGGGTTTGTTGGCCGAGCCCTTAGGGCGGCCCAACTTGTGTTTCTTGCTTGGGGAAACAACAAGCAGCCCATCCTAATGTGGCAAGCTCAACTTTGTCGTAAAAGGCAACACCAAATCCGACTCTGACACCGCTCGGACCACCGACCGCTGCCTCTTAGCCAGAGCAGCCACCTCCATTCACGTGCTCCATCAACCCACATGTCTGGCAAAAGCCCGATATACGCTAATACCTAAAGGTGAGTATTTTCGAAACCTTAGCCACCCCAAATTCGAACCTCGTCGACGGGAAGGCCTGCCAAATAGGCTCCGACAAACGGTGAAACACCCTTACTCGAGCCCTAGCACCCCTCTTGATCTCATTCTCATTGATCTCCACCAAACCCTCCCAACATTTCACCCTCCAACGTCACCCCACCCTTTGTCATCAAAGCTGGTGGTAACCCCATGATCTCCACAGTGACCGGAAAGCCAAGAATAGGAATTGTGGCCGGATCGGTAAGCCCATCATACTTAGCCGTGATAAACAAGGCTATATTGTAAAACCACGGTCCCTCCGAGACCAAATAGTCACGCTCCTCCTCACGCGTAAACTTCAGGATATATTGATCCCATTGAGCCCTCATATGCAGACGACTCTTGTACCCCCATACTGATGTAAAAGCTCCTATCGCCTTAGGGAGTGGCAGAAATTTTGTTCCCATTTTTGGGGGACATAATTTAGGGAGTACAAGGATTCAAATCTTGGCTCGTCAATGGATAAATTCACCACCTTGGCCTAGAAATAATCTCAATGCTCAATTGACTATATTTAGAGAAAATACTCTTCAAAGAGGGAGTATTGGGATTCAAACCTAGCTCGTCAGCATATAAGTTCAATGCCTTGACCAATGGAGCAAATCCATGTGATCCACGTCTTCGGTTTCTAATAATTCTAATTAATGGATTTAAAGTAAAACGATCTCAAAAATTGTCTGCAAGATAGTTTACTTACTAAAAAGTCCCTTAGCGCTCTGAGATAACCGAATCGCCCTAAGGTTCGAAAAAAAAAGCTTTAGTCTATGTCTGATGGCACGTCTTTTGATGTGGTTTTCGAACAAGAGTTTGTGGCGGGTCAATTGGTGACCTACCTTGGCGGTTGTATTCGGTGTACCGCATGTTTTCTAATTGCATGGGTTGTCCTTTGATGGGGTTATGGTGTTGCCTTTGTGTCGCTAGTAGGGTTTTGTGGCGGGTGAAACTGGTGAAGTGTGGTAGTAGGAGACAGGGAAGCGGTGGCGGTGACGGCTTGCCTGGACTGCTTCGTGAATCCGGGTCAACTTGTAATCTCATCTCTTGTTTGATATCTGAAGAGTGGGAGGTTTTGAACTTTTGTCATAGATCTAGGCAGTTATATTTGGTGACATCTAGCGTCGTCAACGGGGTGGCTACCCTGAGGTCAGAGGCGGAGGTATGGTGGCTACTCTCGGTGTTCTCTATTGGTTCAGTATGGTGGGCCCGGGCTCTATTATTTGGCCGAGGTATGGGTTTCTATAGGTTTTTTTTGTTTTTTCTGGTTTTAGTTTGTCCCTCCTTTTGTGAGTTTTTTTTTTCTTTTTCTTCATTCCCTCATCTTGGTGTGAGGGTTTAGGGTTGGTCGGTAGTGTTATTGAGTGTGCTATTGTATGGTGCATCTCATTTCCAGAGATTATTTAAATGTCGGTTTTTTCTAGGTGTCAATGTAATGAGGAGGTTGTCTCTGCAAATATGTTTGAGGTTTTGGTATGTGATGCTAATAAAGTGGTTCTCTTTTTTAGATTGGCGGCGAGTAGATATTGACTAGTCCTGACATTGTTTTGATTGGTTCGAGATTAGATATTTTTTGCTCATGTCTATCGGTTCTTACGATGGTCCTATAACTAGTAGTCTTTGTGTAATTGTAATATTATTTTGTTGAAATACAGTTTTCTTTTTTTAAAAAAAAAAGAGAAGAAGAGTAAAACGATACCTCATTAAATTCATAAATTACATTAGTTTTAATCTTCTTAATGGTTGAATTGTATATATACTGCGAGTTAAACTTACAAAAGATAAAAAGATACCTCATTAAATCTATAAATTACATTAGTTTTTCAATTTTTTCAATGCATGGTTGAATTGTATATATACGGCAGAAGCAATATAGATTTTGAACTTACAGAAGAGGATATAATATTTAATAAATTTATGAATGTCTTTTGGTAGTTTTATATATATGATAAATCAGCAATAGTGACTCATTATGAGCACCTCTAGAATCTTAGATTGTATTATGTCCTTGTACCATTTTGAGTATCATGATGGTCCAGTCACAATGAACTCATGGATAATGCTATTTGCTGGTGGAGATTCATTAGATGTTGTTCATTAACATTTACAGCTCTTTCAAGTTGAGGTTCATGCACTATGACCTTGGCACATGAAACCTATCTGAAACTATACATCGTGATATCAGAATTCTTGTCATATATGACACCTGCTACAATCACCTCTAAGATGCTAGGAATTTCAGTTTACTCCAACACCTCTATGTATATAACATATACAAACACATTAAAAAGGGACAAAAATAAAAGAAATTCAAGGACCAATTAACAATTAAACCTAGACTGATTCTTTTTTTTTTGGTCGAAGAAACCTAGACTAATTCATGAGAACAAACTAAACTAATTAAGGAAGGGGGACTTAAGCTACATATAACAGAAACCACATGCAGCATCCAACTGATGAAAATATATATATTGAGATACATCAAGAAAAACCTCTCTTGATATAATATATTCTACAGATCTTGTACGTACAAACTCCATTTAACACACAATTGCAATTATCTTTCTAGATGCTTGATTTGTGACGTGAGATCATGGGCTATGTGTGATCCTCTTACAGACTGAATTATAATTCAAATGATTTTAGCAAGACTTTTGGATGAAGCCATAGTATTGTATCGAAAAGAAAAAAAAACAGGGGAAACCATGCATAAGATACATTTAATGTCTCTTTCCCTCTCTGGAACAAAAAAAATGTCTCTTTCCCTCTCTGGAACAAAAAAAATGTCTCTTTCCCTCTTCGTTTTCTTTCTTTCTTTAGTTGGTTTACAAGAAAAAGGTCTTTAGCTAGTTTATTTTTTTTAATCAAAATTCATTCGTAATGTAAAGCCGACTGAATCATTGAAAATATATTATTGACGTATACGTGTTTGGCATCTTTGAAATCCTATGGAATGTGCTGAAACACACAACCGTACGTGTTTTTTTTTGTGACTACTTAACAGTTTTATTCAAAATTCCCCAATTAATGAATCAAGTCGGGTTGACATAATTATGCAAATTGTGGCAGCAAGCGGGCAAGACTCCTTGTTCGTGTTCTACTTTGATGTTTGTATCTTGATCTCTTAGCTGCCTTCTCAATCAAGATAAACATATACGTAATTAGTTAATTGACTTAATTAATGACGTTTAAGGTACTTTGAAATGTTGATCGATGAATGAGAAAGTCCCGGTCACATAAATTATGATAGAACTGAAGTTCTCAAGATAAGGATATATTGTTTCTTTGAGGAGCTTGACTAACAACTTCATGAAACTATTTTAGTTATGTATCATGTTTTATGTTAATTACTTAAAGGTTGATAGTGGAATTGGCAGGGAATTTCCTTTCTTGTGATCGAACGAATAAGCACTTGTACGTTTTGATAACTTAGTGATTGTCGACTAGATAAGCGTGGTTGATAAGGTGTCTTGTGGGAATAGACAGAATTGGAATGGATATAAGAAAAACTGCAAAAGCCACCTCCCTCATGTATATACTTCCAATAACTTATCAGATTCAATATCAACCGCGCAGCCCTACCTGTCCCTACCGAAGACTAAGTACCAAGATTGAAGTCGATCGAAGCAACAAGTTTACCTACGAGCCAAATCGGTGGTTGACAAACTTTACTGGACATTATTAATAGGGTCAAAATAGTCTTTTCAATTAACCTTGTAAAAAATTGTCAATCGTAGTATATAATAAGCAGAAATTATTCGATGCTAGAGACTGAGTGTACTTTCACAATTTACGCTAAACAAAACAAATAAATATGGGGGTTTTGATTATCAATGTCAAGGTAAAGAAACAATGTAAATTAATAATATATAATGAATGAGATGAACAAGTTAGAAACTACATCAATTCACCATTGTTTATACTTCACTCTTAATCAATCATAGAAATCACTTAACAATTATGTGACTGACAACAAATACAAACAACCATGAAACACACTGAAATTGTTTTTACTACTTCCCTAAAATTATTTAACGTCGTGAAACATACTTTTCGTTAAAAGCATTCTCTAACATGTTTACTAGCTCTGAAACGCAATAGTCTAGTAACTCAAGCAGAAATCATTTAGATCTATGAAAATTTGTCCGTTGATTAAAGTCTAGGTAGCGTGAAACACACTCCCTACCCAATCAATAACCATCCATTGATTTACCTCCGCGAGTGAGGTAGTCACTACTCGGTGAGAGAAAGAATCATAACTATTAGATGAAACAATCTTTAAACTCTAGCTGCGATCACATGTATATAATCTAAGTTGCACACCAAAGAAAACAAACATGCAAAAAAGTTATTAATAACACAAATTAAGGCACACCAATCACATAACAATAAGATATCAAATTAAGCAAACATAATCAAGAGTTTTGCATAAACAGGGCTACAAGGGCAGCCCCTAACTTGAAGAATTTAGTTACACAAAAACATAGAGGTTATTGTCCCATAAGGCAGAGGGGAGAATAAGAGAAAGAGGAGAGAGCCACAAGAAGAAGAAGTCCCCTTTTTATAAAGTTACAAACTTCATTCTCCAATTAGGGTTGCCTTCTTTATTTTCTTATAGGATTTCTCTTACTTGACTCATAAATTAACTCCATAATCTCCAATATATCATAATGATACTGTAAAACTCGTCCATGGGCTGCTTGGAGTGGTCCGGACCTTGAAATATAACTTTTGATCCACAACGTGATTCTCAGCCAGACAGACATTTGTTAACTAAATCGAGTATTCTAACGGATTTAGAAAGTAGAATCATAGGGCTTTCCATCGACATATTATTCATAATTTTCCTTCAAGTAGCTTGCCCACTATGGTCCATCAAAGCTAACTGTTTTGCACATTTGACTTTAAAATGCATATTTTCTCAATGATCCTCTCATTTGCTTTCAAAAACACCTAAAATAATAAAAGTAGGTTATAATGATGATGTTTAAGATACTAACATAGAAAATATACGAGGAATTAGATGATATAATCATAGCATAAAATGCTTATATCAATTATGCAGAAAATGAAAGGTTGAACTTGAATTATGGGGTCTACAATTGAAATTCCACAGGGTAAACGCTCATGCAAGTCAATATCAACGGCAAAAGAGATCTTCTCAAGAGCACAAAAAAAAAAGCAAAAGAGAAAAAGGAAAACTCGGACGTACCTTAGACTATATAATACTGAACGCCATTTAGAGTACCACAGTTAGCTAGCTAGTCTATTCCCTATACCGTTTGCTTCATGAAACACTTGTTGAAAACAAATATATTACACAATTGTCGAGTATTGCGTTTGTATAATCATAGGAGTCTCCACACTAGCGAAAAATCCATATGTTATTATGTTCAAAAGGATTCTACCTGCTTCACTTATTCTGGGAAGATATCAAATTTTTATATTTAAAAAGTATATCTCTGAGGTGAATGGTGGTTCATACTTCATACAGCAATCCTTATCATAATTTCAGGTAAGAGTACTACGACGTCGAAGACGAAATTTGTGACGTACTGGTAGTAAAACACCGATTTTTCCTATTGATATCACTGCAGTCGTTTTGGCAGTTCCTCCCTTAACAACTATGGTAGATTTTTGAAACTGGTGCCAAGCAGAGGAATTTGACGTACGTCAATTTCATCTCATATAAGCCTAAATCTAAGTTAGCTAGAAATCTGAATTGTAAAAGCTAGAGAGAGTGTAGATTTCAATATCTAAAATTCTAAAAATAAACGATATATTATAAAGAAAAATTACCAGCTTAATAACTCACCTCATATGAGTCTATTATAATTAAGTACATAAAAGTTTTATTCCTCTCTAAAAAAAGAGAGCTGAGAGTGATGTATACCAAATGTCTAATATATTATACGAGGTTTGAAAAAACGCTAGACGGTAGCCGGGCGGACAATCACCGCCTAGCGCCTAGACGGCTAGACGGCCGCCTAAACGGCGCTTAGGCGATTTTAAATTATTAAATATTTATTTATTTGTATACATATATTTAATACTATTTATATGATTAAAAATATATAATGAGTAAAAAAGTACTTGATATTAATGTTTATAAATCAAAATAGTCTCAACTCATCCAAAATTCATAACATAATATTAGAAATTTAGAACAAAATGTAAATATTTTTTTACAATCACAAATGGTAGTCTAATCCCCAAATCCAAAAAAATGAGATTAAAAAAAAATTGAAAGTCAAACCGCCTAGGACCGCCTAAGCCCGCCTAGACCCGCCTAGACGGCCGTCTAATCACCCGACTGCCATAGACAACTGAATTGCCTAAAAACGCAACGATGACCCGCCACCTAAACGACATAGGCGGCCTTTTTTAGAACACTGATATTCTACATGAATCAAAATTTGTACAGACCTTGATTATAAATTTATAATGGATTAAGTTGAACCCATAAGATGATAAGATTAACACAATTATAAACGAGGTTGCAATGGAATCTAATCAATCGATCATTCCTCGTGAGGGATTCCATATGTCCTCAACATCAAACCACATGGTACGATTGTTAACATACAAATCACTCAACTGTTTCAGATTAGAAAAAAAAAACACAACAGCTAGCATGGAAATAATTGATGCGGCCACGAACATGACTATGTTCTTTTTTTTTTCTGTTGCCTAGCACCTGATTATTAGGTTTTCCCAAGTCATTTGGTTGACTTAATTGAAGCCTATTATTGTAAATGCATAATTGATCATCATTTTCCTAAAGAAAATATATAATACCCCTCGATCATAAAAAATTGGCATGCAGTTGTGTTGTGGCCTCATGCATGCGCAACCAGGTTCATGCCATCATATGGATATTATATTATTTCAGTTGACCTAATAATGCGCGCATGCTTTTGTTTATATACTCTTGTCACAACAAATTATTATTGTTCCAATGCAATTGTCTGTCTAAGTTTTTTTTTTAAATCAAATGATGAAATTAGTGTAAGAATATAAATTAAGAAAATTAGTAGACATACTAATGTTTGGATCTTCTAAATTAGTTACGTTCATTTCTTTTATTAAATATAACAATTAATATATATGCCCACAACGAATATGCATGTTGTGAGTCAAACTGACGACCTTTTATTTGCGAAGAAAAACTAACGCCACTAAATTAAATGGTATTGAGCAGTTATATTCATTTTAATTATCATAATGAATATTATACCATTTAAAAAATTAAGCAAATTATGGTGGAAAATACTAAATAAGAAGAACAAATACAATATCTAGTTCTATGAACGTTTTCGTTTTATCCTCCAAATTATATTCCCCATATTTTCCTCACATTGAGTAGAGATCCGTGTGCTCATCCACGAACCTTGAAATCCATTTGAGCTTAAATGATGGATTGATAATAACAACGTGAGAATACATGGTCTCCACTCTTGAAGCCATCTTTGTTTAGCGATTAAGATGCAAAGTTTGAAGAGTGCATCAAATGGATTCCAAAATACCAGTAACTAATATCTAAATATAAAGAAGTCTTACGTAATATATAATTATATATTGTGATGCTTTTGAATGATATGTGACATCCTCGCTGACTTCACAAGGCTTGCTATGAGGTGAAGTTCATCAAATGTTAAATCCAACTAGGCAACTAGCCATTACAAGGCAAAGATCGAGTTGTAGTGCATGGCTTTACTCTAACGTTGGCATATTAGATAGGCCTCATCATTTAGCCCGCGGACCCGAAAAGCCCGCGGAGGCCCGCAAGCCCGACGGGCTTTTACCCGGCCCGGCCCGCGAGAAAACCCGCCAAAGCCCGTTTCCGTGGGTAGAGGGCCGGGCTTAAATTAGAGGTGTGAAACCTGGCCCGGCCCGTGGGCCCGGCCCGCCAAAAGCCCGCAATGCCCGTGAGACCCGGCCCGCCAAAAGCCCGCAATGCCCGGCCCGTAAAAGCCCGCCAAATAATAAAATATTATACATACATATTTTATTAGGTTTAAAATAAAACTATTGCATTATGAAGCAACTATATTAAAGAAACTTCTTGGGATCGATCGACACCAGTAGATATGATCAGTATATATATTTAGTGACCCTGTAAAAATTTCATCCAATTCGGAACTCGTTTGACCGTCGGAATTTCCGGTAAACCGAAAACAACACTAATATGTCATAAAAGAAGACCCATTACCAAAATGCGAACACAAAAAGTCGTTTGCATATCTGAAATCACCTAATTTTTGTCACCGATTATGTGTGGTCGCACCAAGGAAACCAATTTGGCAAAGCCCCGGTCAAAGAAGATTTTAATATGTCAAAACGCCTTTTTCTTTGTTAACCGTAGGTACGGACGGTCAAACAATATCCAAAACGGACGAAATTTTTACGGGTTCCCTAAATATATATACCGATCACATCTACTGGTGTCGATCGACCTTATTTCGAACTAGAGTTATTGATCGTCGAAGCGTCAACTAATGTATCATACCCTTTATATTAGGTTTATATTAAAACTAACGCATTATGAAGCAACTCTATGAAAGAAACTTGTCGGGATCGATCAACACCAGCCGATGTGATTGGAATATATATTTAGTGACCCTGTAAAAATTTCATCCAATTCGGACTTCGTTTGACCGTCGGAATTTTTGGTAAATCGAAAACACCACTATTATGCCCTAAGGGAGGACTTATTACAAATATGTGAATGCTGAAAGCCGTTTGCATATATGAAATCACCTAATTTTTGTTACCTATCGTGCGCGGTCGAACTGAATAAATCTATTTGGCAAAGCCTCAGTCAATGAGGTTTAAATATGTCAAAACGCCTCTTTTTTAGTTGACCGTTGATACGAACGGTCAAACCATGTCCAAAACGGATGAAATTTTTACGGGGTCCCTAAATATATATACCGATCACATCTACTGGTGTCGATCGACCATATTTTGAATTTGAGTTGTCGATCGCCGAAGTGTCCACTAATGTATTATAACCTTATATTAGGTTTATAATAAAACTATCACATTATGAAGCGACTATATGAAGGAAACTTCTCGGAATCGATCGACACCATCCGATGTGATCAATATATATATTTAATGATCATTTTAAAATTTCATGCAATTCGGACCTCGTTTAACCGTCAAAATTTCTGGTAAACAAAAAACAACACTAATATGCCCTAAGGGGAGACCAATTACCAAGATGTGAATATATAAATTTGTTTACATATTTGAAATCACCTAATTTTTATTACCTATCGTGCGCGGTCGAACTGAAGAAATCTATTTGGCAAAGCCCCGGTCAATGAGGTTTAAATATGTCAAAACGCCTCTTTTTTAGTTGACCGTTGGTACGAACGGTCAAACCATGTCCAAAACGGACGAAATTTTTACGGGTTCCCTAAATATATATACCGATCACATCTACTGGTGTCGATCGACCATATTTTGAATTTGAGTTGTCGATCGCCGAAGTGTCCACTAATGTATTATAACCTTATATTAGGTTTATAATAAAACTATCACATTATGAAGCGACTATATGAAGGAAACTTCTCGGAATCGATCGACACCATCCGATGTGATCAATATATATATTTAATGATCATTTTAAAATTTCATGCAATTCGGACCTCGTTTAACCGTCAAAATTTCCGGTAAACAAAAAACAACACTAACATGCCCTAAGGGGGGACCAATTACCAAGATGCGAATGTATAAATTTGTTTACATATTTGAAATCACCTAATTTTTATTACATATCGTGCGCGGTCGAACTGAAGAAATCTATTTGGCAAAGCCCCGGTCAATGAGGTTTAAATATGTCAAAATGCCTCTTTTTTAGTTGACCGTTGGTACGAACGGTCAAACCATGTCCAAAACGGACGAAATTTTTACGGGTTCCCTAAATATATATACCGATCACATCTACTGGTGTCGATCGACCATATTTTGAATTTGAGTTGTCGATCGCCGAAGTGTCCACTAATGTATTATAACCTTATATTAGGTTTATAATAAAACTATCACATTATGAAGCGACTATATGAAGGAAACTTATTGGAATCGATCGACATCATCCGATGTGATCAATATATATATTTAATGATCATTTTAAAATTTCATGCAATTCGGACCTCGTTTAACCGTCGGAATTTCCGGTAAACCAAAAACAACACTAACATGCCCTAAGGGAGGACCAATTACCAAGATGTGAATGTGGAAATTTGTTTACATATTTGAAATCACCTAATTTTTGTTACCTATCGTGCGTGGTCGAACTGAAAAAATCTATTTGACAAAGCCCCGGTCAATGAGATTTTATTATGTGAAAACGCCACTTTTTTTTGTTGACCGAAAATTCCGACGGTTAAACGAGGTCCGAATTGGATGAAATTTTTACACGGTCCCTAAATATATATACCAATCATATCTATTGGTGTCGATCGACCATATTTTGAATTTGAGTTGTCGATCGCCGAAGTGTCCACTAATGTATTATAACCTTATATTAGGTTTATAATAAAACTATCACATTATGAAGCGACTATATGAAGGAAACTTCTCGGAATCGATCGACACCATCCGATGTGATCAATATATATATTTAATGATCATTTTAAAATTTCATGCAATTCGGACCTCGTTTAACCGTCGGAATTTCCGGTAAACCAAAAACAACACTAATATGCCCTAAGGGAGGACCAATTACCAAGATGTGAATGTGGAAATTTGTTTACATATTTAAAATCACCTAATTTTTGTTACCTATCGTGCGTGGTCGAACTGAAGAAATCTATTTGACAAAGCCCCGGTCAATGAGATTTTATTATGTGAAAACGCAACTTTTTTTTGTTGACCGAAAATTTCGACGGTTAAACGAGGTCCGAATTGGATGAAATTTTTACACGGTCCCTAAATATATATATCAATCACATCTATTGGTGTCGATCGATAATATTTCGAAACCAGAATTTATTTGTGACTTTTGTTTTAGAATGTTTTCTAACAATTCTTTTATTGTTTCAAACCCTTAAATTAGAGTATTATATTATTTTTCTAATACAAGCCCGTAAGGCCCGGCCCGTAAAAGCCCGCAAGACCCGGCCCGCAAAAGCCCGCAAGGCCCGCCTTAGGTGGGCGGGCTTGGATCTTCGTATTTTTAAAAATACCCGGCCCGGCCCGGCCCGCCACTTATTTAAATTTATTAAGGCCCGGCCCGTCACTCATGGGCCGGGCCGGGCCGAGCCCTAATATTAGACACATATTTTTTTTTTTGAAATGGGCATATTAGACACATTAAAATGACGGAATAGACGGAATATGTGATAATTGGCAAATGATCTGGCTGATTAGGCATGGGTTATATATTGTCGGCATTACATGGTGAAGTTTCAACAGCTTCAAATGCCAATTTGGCTAGCAAATGGGGTGTTTGTTTTATTATGCATTATGGGATGTTTGTCACATCGTACTCATGCAGGTTTACAACTTCATTTTCGACTTTTTTTTCCTCTTTATTTCAGAATAGACTACTTGATATAAAAAAAATAGATTACGTTAAGAGTTGAAGTACAAAAAGTTGTGAACACCAAAAAGATCGCTCACTTATTGGTCGGAAACAATGTATTAGGACAAATGTTGCATCAATTTGGTATTAAAAATAAAGTTTATAAAATAACTTTTGAAAATTCCAATAACAAACTAAACAACACACCATCAAATATTAAACCTCATATTTGTGAACAATGCAAAAGATCTTCGTGAACAATATAAATGCTACGAGTGTTGAAATTCAAGAGTCGACAGTCGTTAAACCAACTCAGTGTGCATAAGTTCATATTACGGTCATTATCTGATTGACTCGTGTTTTTATTAAGGGCAAAATGATTTTTTTAAAGTAAAATGATATAATTTAGACTTTTGTTCGTCTTCTTTTACAAAGTAACAGAAAATACTAACATGCAGATCAATTTATATGTGTGTGTAAAAAAAAAAAGACAAAAAAAATGGAAAAAGAAGACCACAAGATCCAATTTTATGAAATTTAAATAGTGATGATTTCATCTACATCGTAGTATACATGCCTCAAAGTAACTCCCACTTTTTCACTCCATCAAAAAAACTCCCACTTTTTCACAATCAGGTAGTGCAATATCCCTGAAATGGAAAGTACACAACTGTAGACCAAGTATCTTTATAAGAATATTCCCCACCAACAAGGAAAGAAAGAACGAAGGAGAAGAAAGAGCTGACTAGACTGCTAGTGGTGTCAGTGATTCAGATGTACCCAAACTAGTGTACATTCATTGACAAACTCGAATCCACTTTTCTCTATATAATGTCCCCCTGAGCGCATCCTTTGGATCTCACACCTTCTCTCTTTCTCAGTCCACAGCTTTCGTCTTCTCTTCATCATCGTCCTTGGTTCAACCCCAAGATTTCAGGTACTCCCAAAATCTCATCCGGGTCATTCAAAGATCAAACCTTTTTCTTCCACATTTACTAAAAAAAAATCCAGCCTTTTCTTGTTCATAGAATCTCTGGCTTCTGTGAGCAAACTCAAGCCCTGCATTATCTCACACGTGTCTGGCTTGTCTTTGCAAGTTTTTCATTACAGAGCCCCCCCCCCCCCCTAATTTTGAGGGCGTTGATCAGAGTCTTTGGCTGTTGTGTGTCTGATTCAATCCGGGTCTTTGGGGGCTCTGCTTTTTCTTTCGTTTTTGGTCATCCCTGCTGTTTGTGTTTTAAAGCAAGTTTTGATTTTTCTCTTCTGGGTTTGTTTCTGTTTATATATTATCAGATTAGTGAGAAGGCTCAGTGGGAGCAATGGCTAGTAGGAGTTTGGAGAAGTTGGCGTCTATTGACGCTCAGCTTCGGGCTCTGGTTCCGGCGAAAGTGAGTGAGGATGACAAGCTTGTTGAGTATGATGCTCTGCTTTTGGATCGGTTTCTGGATATCCTCCAGGATTTGCATGGAGAAGATCTCCGGGAAACGGTGAGTATTAATATTTGGTTTTGATCAGTTGAGGATTGGTTTTGAGGGGTACCCTTAAAGCCAGAAGTTGAAATTCCAATTAGAAATGGTTGCATTGTAGTTTGATCGTGTAAAGCATGGAACTTTTCTTGTGAATTAACATCTGATATATTGTTTTGATGGATTTGTGGACTGAGGATTATATGCATTTGTTGGCTTTAAGGAAGATCCAAATCTGAAATCTCAGTCTCTGTTGATAAGTTGATTGATAAGTGGATTTTGGATGAAGGCCCCAGTGCTGTTAATGATATCTTAATCAACCTTTTATTTTTTCAAGCTTCTTAGTTTGAGATGTACAGGTTTGATTTGGTCAATACCAGTGACCAAAACACTTGGAGTTACGATTGTGAGTGGTTGCTTTTTTTTATAGCATGGAACTGTTAGTCTGAAACAAAAACAATTTCAATCTTTGTAATAATCATTTCAATTTGAGGATATTTTGATTGATGGGTGAAGCCGAATGTATCTTGATATCTAACCAATGATTCTAAAGGATTTTATTGCTTGTACAATCTATGAGGGTCTGTAGTGTGCATTTGGGATCCTTAAGTGGATTTTAGTTTTGGATTTTGAGAGCAACTCATGGTCTTTTCCACATTTGAGATCAAGGCCTAAGTCATTGGATTTGTTTGTGCTGAAAGTTACTTGGATGATTGTTATCAGGTGAGCAATTAAGGAATATAATTTCTAATGTGTTTGTTTTTGTACAGGTCCAATCATGTTATGAGCTTTCTGCTGAGTATGAAGGAAAGCATGATCCGAAAAAACTGTCAGAACTTGGAAATGTACTGACAAGTTTGGATCCAGGGGATTCCATTGTTATTGCAAAATCCTTTGCTCACATGCTTAGCTTGGCCAACTTGGCTGAGGAGGTCCAGATTGCTTACCGCAGACGAAACAAACTGAAAAAGGGTGACTTTGCGGATGAAAATTCTGCAACAACTGAGTCAGACATTGAAGAAACTCTCAAGAGGCTTGTGGGGCAATTTAAGAAGTCTCCTGAGGAGGTTTTTGATGCTCTGAAAAATCAGACTGTAGATCTTGTCTTCACTGCTCATCCTACACAATCAGTCCGTAGGTCCTTGCTTCAGAAGCATGGAAGGTTTGTTCTCGATGTACTACTGTATTGCATTGCAGACTTGTGTCTCTCTATATATAAAGTTTTCAGTTCCATTAGAATTTAAGCTTCCCACGACTAGACCCGTGGCTCAGATTCTTATAGCCTTTTTTTTCTCTGGTGCATATGTCCAGGATTCGGAATTGCCTAACCCAGTTGTATGCCAAAGACATCACTCCTGATGATAAGCAGGAGATTGACGAGGCGCTTCAGAGAGAGGTAATGTTAACACCCATGTTGGGAAGTCATTGACATGGGCTTTGAAAGTGGAAGTTTTCAAGTTTCAACATTTGCCATGTTTATTCATATTGGTTTTCCAACTTGTGTAGATTCAAGCTGCATTTCGTACGGATGAGATCCGGAGAACAGCTCCAACTCCACAAGATGAGATGAGGGCAGGGATGAGCTACTTCCATGAAACAATCTGGAATGGCGTCCCAAAATTTCTGCGTCGTGTTGACACAGCTTTGAAGAACATTGGGATTAATGAACGTGTTCCCTATAATGCCCCGCTTATTCAATTCTCTTCTTGGATGGGTGGTGATCGTGATGGTATGACTTTTCTTGATCGAACTATGAGCATGATTTTGTGTAAATTGTCTTGTAGTGGGAAAAAAAGAAGAAGCCAAAAGACAGTTCCACAATTATATTATGAATGTTCCACTCAGTCAAAAAACAGAGTTATTCCTTAACTTATTTCACTGTTTCTTGCACTTACATAGTATCTTTATCGGAACAAGTATGATATAAATTACTAGTCAAATGTGATCCCTCTTTCACTAACTAGGCTTTCCATTCTTCTGTCATGGGATACAGGTAATCCAAGAGTTACTCCTGAAGTCACAAGGGATGTGTGTCTTCTGGCTAGAATGATGGCTGCTAACATGTATTATTCTCAGATAGAGGAACTTATGTTCGAGGTACCTGACAAAGCATCTTGAAACTGTTTGATGAACTTCATATAAGCAATCAAATGGTTGTGTTACTATATCAGTGTCATACTGTAATACTTAGCTAATGTCCTTTCTTTTCATGGCAGTTGTCTATGTGGCGCTGCAATGATGAACTCCGTGTTCGCGCTGATGTACTTCACAGGTCTACAAGGAGAGATGCAAAGCACTACATTGGTAATATCTGCTTTGGATTTGGGATGAAAAACTAACATCTTATATAAATATGTGGATACCATGTTATGGCCTTTGGTTACTTTTTGGTAGTTGGTTAGCTTGTAGGGACTTTTTGACGTTAGTCCAATGCTTCCCATTAAAATTTTTAAGCAGAAAGATCCCAGGAAAATAGTTTGTACTATCATTTTACCCACTCCCTTTGTAACATAGGTGGTTTTTGTTGTCAACGAATATGATAAAGAGACCATTGGAGCTAGATAGCAATAAAACATGTTTCTCCCTAAAAGATTATTTCTGTATGTATAGATATCATATAAATTTCATTACGTATTCTCTCTTTTGTTAAAATGTGAGGGAAATTGATGTTTGTTTACTAGGCTTACCAAGGTTAAGTGCCCACCACTCATGGAGCATATATATAGATGCTTCTTTTCTTTGCACTTTTAGTTTTTATGTCTGTGCCCTTTGTCAGAATTCCAGTTTTTGTGATACTCATTGCCTATGTTTCTTGGTACAGAATTTTGGAAGCAAGTTCCTCCCAACGAACCTTATCGTGTAATCCTTGGGGATTTAAGGGATAAGCTTTATCATACACGTGAACGTTCTCGTCAGTTGTTAGCCAGTGGCCACTCTGACATTCCAGAGGAAGCAGCATTAGCCAGTGTTGAGCAGGTATTGCCATTTTAGTTACATAGTCTGGCTGCTAACTTGCTCATTTAATTTTTTTGAATCTGGTTGGTTGGTTATGGTCCTAATTGAGATTTAAATTATATGTAGTTACTGGAACCACTCGAACTATGCTATAGATCACTCTGCCATTGTGGTGATCGGGCTATTGCCGATGGTTCCCTTCTTGATTTCTTAAGGCAAGTCTCCACCTTTGGCCTTTCTCTAGTGAGACTTGATATTCGGCAAGAATCTGACAGGCACACTGATGTCATGGATGCCATCACCAAGCATCTGGAAATTGGTTCCTATAGAGAATGGTCTGAAGAACGCCGTCAGGAGTGGCTTCTGTCTGAACTTAGTGGCAAGCGCCCGCTGTTTGGCACTGATCTTCCAAAGACTGAAGAAATTGCTGATGTTTTGGATACGTTGCATGTAATAGCAGAACTCCCAGCTGACAACTTTGGAGCATACATCATCTCAATGGCAACTGCTCCATCTGATGTCCTGGCAGTTGAGCTTCTGCAACGTGAATGCCATGTGAAGACTCCACTAAGAGTTGTTCCACTGTTTGAGAAGCTTGCAGATTTGGAGGCTGCTCCTGCTGCATTAGCCCGGCTCTTCTCAATTGATTGGTACAAGGAAAGGATCCATGGAAAGCAAGAAGTCATGATTGGCTACTCAGATTCTGGTAAAGATGCAGGGCGCTTCTCAGCTGCCTGGCAGTTATACAAGGCACAGGAGGACCTTATAAAGGTTGCCAAGGATTTTGGTGTGAAGCTAACTATGTTCCATGGTCGTGGTGGGACTGTTGGAAGGGGAGGCGGACCCACCCATCTTGCTATATTGTCTCAGCCTCCTGATACTATTCATGGTTCCCTTCGTGTGACTGTCCAAGGTGAAGTTATTGAGCAGTCTTTTGGAGAGGAGCTCTTGTGTTTTAGAACCCTCCAGCGTTTCACAGCTGCTACACTAGAGCACGGAATGCATTTCCCAGTTTCACCAAAACCAGAATGGCGCAAGCTTATGGATGAAATGGCTGTTGTATCTACAGAGGCCTATCGTGCTATTGTTTTCAAAGAACCCAGATTCGTCGAGTATTTTCGTCTTGTAAGTATTTGTTGTCTTGATTTAACCACAATAGTTTTTCTACTATGACTATTTTCATTATAATGACCTTTGGAAACATATGATATAGGCTACACCTGAGCTGGAGTATGGTCGGATGAACATTGGAAGTCGACCATCAAAGAGAAAGCCTAGTGGGGGCATCGAGTCACTTCGTGCAATCCCATGGATTTTCGCCTGGACACAGACAAGGTTCCATCTTCCTGTGTGGTTGGGCTTTGGAGAAGCTTTCAAACATGTCATTGACAAGGACATTAGGAACCTTCACATGCTGCAAGAGATGTACAACCAGTGGCCGTTCTTCAGGGTCACCATTGATTTAGTTGAAATGGTGTTTGCCAAGGGAAACCCAGGAATTGCTGCTTTGTATGATAAACTCCTTGTTTCAGAAGAGCTATGGTCATTCGGAGAGCGACTGAGAGCTGACTATGCAGAAACCCAGAAATATCTCTTGCAGGTAAGATCATTGAAAGAGTACATGTTACATTTTGAGCACATTTCCATTATTGAGCTATTCATGCCATAGATTTTTGCATATTTGTATGCTATAAAATATATGTTACAGCAATTCATTTGTGTTCTTTAGTCTTTCCAGCAATACACATCTCTGCATACGTTGACCTTTTGCTTTTTCTACTTGTAGATTGCTGGACACAAGGATCTTCTGGAAGGAGACCCCCACCTGAAGCAAAGACTTCGCCTGCGTGATTCATACATCACCACACTCAATGTCTGCCAAGCATATACACTGAAACGGATCCGAGATCCTACCTACCATGTGACCGTTCGACCACATCTATCCAAGGATATTATGGACTCAAACAAACCAGCTGATGAACTTGTGAAGCTGAACCCAACAAGTGAGTATGCCCCTGGTTTGGAGGACACCCTTATCTTGACAATGAAGGGTATTGCAGCTGGGTTGCAGAACACTGGTTAAACATCCTGTCTCTTATGTGTTTCGATGCTTTTTCCCTTCTGTATTTCCGGTTTATAGAGATGGGATGTATCCCATGAACTGAATCTATATTTACAAGAAGTGGATGCCTTTTGATCATCCACCTTAAAAGGTCAGATAACTGCTGTTCTACGATCAGATAATCGTGCACATAGTCGGCATTGTTATCCTTGCCTCGGAAGAAATTGAACTCAATATTACCGTTTGTTGTGCTCAATACAGATGGTGATATGGACTTCATGTTTAAGTTAGTTCTCTGCCATCAGATCAGTGTACTTTTGTTTCTTCTTTCCTTTATGAAATAATCAGATAAGTATCATACACACAAGTCTACAATATCACAACCTTGTCTAAAAACTTCTGTACACCGAGTAATGATTTGTGTTTTTCCTTTTCCTTTCCTACTTTGTCCTGGTTTTATGTTTGTAACAAATAAGATACTGCTCAACCGCACCATTTGGACTTCAGAGAATCAAGTAGAGGTATTTTCAGCCTCAAAAGCAATGGTAACGCTACCCCATTTCAAGATCTGGGGGTGTGTATAATTTGTACCTCAGATAACTTGCTGCGTACATGCTTTATAATCACGCTGTTTACCTCAGCGATGGCTTCCAGCCAATCACTACACTAGCACATTTTGTGCTTGCAGTGTAAGGTACAGGACGTAACAAAGCTGCCTTGAAGCTTCATCACTGTCTCTAAGTCAGTTTGCACGCACTGCATCCACCTTGTAATATTCTTCCAACCATGCTAATGATTTGTTTCTGTTCTTCCCGACCGCCCATAAGACCATCAACAGCTCTCGAAAGGCGTCAGCATTAAGTCAAACTGGCCTTTCTATATCCATTCTATAAGAATGGAAATGATATTGAAAGGAGATGTCAAAGAATATGTAACTGAAGGACGTATTCGAGGTATCCTCAAGTGTTGAATTGCCTAGTACACAGCGAACATCTTTAGTATAGTCCTTCGTTAACAGCCTCTCTTGTTGGTATCAAGTTGTTATAGGCTCACCATATGCATATTTGAACTTTTCCTTGATACCTTAGATCACCACAATTTCCTCCATAGTTCAGAAACTGCACCTGATGAAGTAGAATTCAAAACAGATTGTGGGAATGCAATATGTAATTCAGCCATAAAACTTCAAGGAGATCAAGCAGCGGTGCCGACCAGTTTTTGGTATCGGGATTCAACATTTTGCTACGAGCTTCGCTACCTGATTTGTATCATTGCCTTCTTTCCAATTTGATTTTACACACTACCGCTTTCAATTCGGAAAATATTCCAATTTACAAGGCTACAGTCACAGTAACTAGAAGTACTCTAGACCACTTAATCTGTCATCTTTGAAATAAACTTGCATTTGATCAAGTCTTTCCCAAAGTTGGAGCAACTCATTCTGTAACTTACTTTGGCTGGTATTGTCCAAATGATGTTAAGTGGGACAGAAGATGAAATGTTGCAGTTTGCACCATATAGTGAAGAAGAGCAGGTAATGAATCCAGTAAATCTCATCTTATTAAATAAATGGGGCAGATATGCTGAGTGCATCTTATCATATTGGTACTGCTCCTCTTACTACAGAAGACAATACTGAGCAATCCTATGCTTCCAATACACAACCAAATTCAAATGCATTAGTTCGAGGTTGAATCATATTTTTTCCTTAAACAAGTATTTCCTCTTCGATGCAAAAAATGGTGAAATTGAGCGTTCAAAGCAGAAAAGTGAAACCTGCAATTGCTTTTCATGTCCAAATACTCTTCCATTGGTCCTACATTCCTACCCTGAGACAACGAATTTTGTTTTTATTGGCATTTTAGATCCAGCTATTGTAATAGCCTTTCTGGCTACATTTTCTGCTACTCCGCTTACTTCATAAAGTATTCTGCCTGGTAAAACAACAGCTACCATATGCGAGACATTTCCTTTTCCCTTGCCCATACGTACTTCTGTAGGCTTTGCTGTAACTGGTTTGTCTGAAATTACTCGTACCCATATTTTCCCTCCATTACGTGCATTTCGTGACATTGCTCTCCGTCCTGCTTCTATTTGCCTAGCGGTGATCCAAGCAGGTTCAAGCGCTTGAAGACCATACTTACCAAAGCTGATACGATTACCTCGACAGGATAGTCCATGCATTCTTCCCTTGCGCCGTTTTTTAAATCTGACCATAAAGACAAACAAAATCACCTAAGCAACAAAGGAGGTGATATAAGGGAGTTTAGGAACATTATCAAACTAATAAGTTGAAAACAAACCCTCCACTTTTGCCACCAGGTTGAGCTGAATAGTAAGCATAGTTTTTCCCTACACTGGCCCCAACAAAGAACCCATTGTTTCCTCCTCTTTGGTATGGAGCAAGAAAGTCAACAACCTGCATATGAATCAAGTAATATAAACTTACTGAAAGCATAGTAAAAACTTAATGCTATTACAGCAAAAACATTGAAAAGGTTAATAATCAGACCTTAGTTCTAGTTGCAAGAGTCTGTTGGACAGAAGGCACATAAATAGCATGGGCAGAAGAGACAGAACGCTGGTAGGTTGTCCTAAACCCTCCAAGAGAAGTAGCTGCAGTAGCTTGGTATCGTACACCAGATGTGATACGGCCAAACAAAGCAGGCACCTGTGAATTAATCTGCAGGATGGGACAGAGACAAGCAAACCAATGAGTAATGACAATATAAAAATCTTCAATAGTTCTTCAACAGATGAACTGTATGCCCGAAAGAAAAATTATTGACTAAAGAGATGCACAACAACTGAAGTAAACCAAGTCAATGGGGACACAATGGCTAACCACCATTGAACAACTGAGCATAGATAGTAACATCAAAGCTCTCTATAATAGAAGCCCATGTTGATCAACGGTTGAAAAATTGTGTACTGAACAGCACAACATCAATATCACTCCCCTAGATCTAGAATTTCTAAACACAAGTCATTTGTCTACCAGAACTCTAAATCCTAACAATGCATACAAGCACCTAAAACAACACGTTAGTATTGGACATCATTAAATCCCTAGAAATTCTATCGATTCTAATGCAACCAGTCCGTATAGCCAAACAAGCCAGCACAAACTGATAACAGTGAATCCCTACGGCTCTCCTAACCATAAAAAAAAAACAGAAAACCAGACCATCCCCAGTAGGTGAAGACACTTGTACCAAACTGAGTAGCTAACACTTGATCCCTGCATAACACAAGCTGTCGATTGGTTCCGGACAGAACAAAACAGCAACAAAACTCTGGGACCTAGAAACACTAGACACATCAACTCATAAATCAACCAAAGTCGAATCATTTACCTCCAAACAAGCACAAGTTCAACACTTGCACACCAATCATCACTAAGCTAATAGTCTGACATAACCAAAAACTAATAGCTAGCAATCAATATGCAGCTTGATATCAACACAATGCAACAATGTGTATAATACACAACATCACTACGGCATTAAAATCAATTAACACAAATCAAGAACGCCAACACATAAATCAATCAAAACTCAAAAGTCATTTCCACCCTTAAAACCCTAAAAATTCTGATTAAATCTAATGGAAAGCTTATTAGGTTTAACATTATCTGCCGAATTCAATTGAAACAACCGCAAGTTATACAAAGATATGAAATTGGGAGCTTACGGAAATAGAAGAAGCGGTATGGAGGTGGCCACTGTGAAGAGTATCCCGGAGCATTTGGGCGTACGGCGATTGCGATGGGGATGATAGGGTGGAGTTGAAGTTTGAGATTGATCGGAGAAGAGGGGAAAGGAGCCGACGCGACGCCATTTTGGTGGTTAGGGATTTCAGTGAAAGTCTCAGCTACGTGTATTTTATTTTTTTGGCAGTGCAATAAATCAGTAATATAACATTTTTACCTAAATAGCCTTATTTAGTACAATTTCATTTAAAAAAAAACAGTTTATTTATCGGCTATTAAAATTGATAGTTTTGATAACTTCGGAAGAATCATTTTTTTTATAGAATTTATAAGTCAGTAATTTCAATTTTAAAAAAAAATTCAGAAAATTGTAATACACGTGGGTGGATGTACGAGGAAATCTCATGGCTCTAGATATCATGCAGCCAAAGCACTCGAGAACTAGTTGTTGGAATCCTATTTTCGATGCAATTAAAAGGTGGTCACTTTAAACTCTAAAGCCTGTTAAAGTTTCAGTCTTTACTCCGGAAGAAGGTAAAGGTGAAGGTAAAGAACGTGGTTCTCCGCCACAGAACAGAGCACATCAAAATCAAAGCAACCACATTCCCCTTCACTAAACCCAGAAAACCCATCAGAGTCAAATCACCATGGCTCTCTCAACCAGGTACAGACGTCCCCAGCCGTCCGATCCCTCCTCTTCATCGTCGCCGTCTGTATCCTACACCAAACTCGACAAGCAAGCCAAACCAGGCGGCGGCGTCGCGGAGGAGAAGGGCTTCAGTTGGGTCGTTCCTCTCGTAGCTCTTGGTATGCTTCGCTACATGAGCGCCACGTCGAACATCATTCACGACTGCGATGAGGTCTTTAACTACTGGGAGCCTCTGCATTACCTTCTATACAAATCTGGCTTCCAGACTTGGGAATACAGGTACCCTTTTCGTTATTCTTATCTGGTTTTATCTCTAAATTTCATTTCCTTGTTGTGTAATTTGCAAGTTGTTGTCTTTAAATTAGTTCATGACGAAATAGACTATGGAAAATGTTGTATTTTGAATACTACATGTTTTAGTTGTGCCGAATTAGTTTGACTAGACGCTTTGTTGTTAACTAGGAAGGACTTTAGTTAATCGCAATAGCCTATCGACAATGTTGTTTTTGGATGCTACTTATTGGACTTGTGCGAAATTAGTTGATGTAAAATGTTGTTCTTGAATGCTCTTATTGGAGGTATGCGAAATTAGTGTGATAGTGGTATATGTGAGGGTGAAACTAAATGCTTGATCATTAAGTTGAGATGAGTTGTGTAGGTCGGTTGTAAATTTCGTGTCAAGTTTTATCACCTTGTATTCTTATAATCATTGTATGCGTGTTTCTTATTGTGGTATGTATCTTGCAGCTCTCAGTTTGCACTTCGGTCGTACTTATACATTCTTTTCCACGAATTGGTGGGTCGTCCGGCTTCCTTGTTGTTCAGTGAGGAGAAAGTAAGAGCTTTGTGCATGCTTTTTGAGCTGTTTTTATTCCCATATTTGTTTGAGAATTTGATTATTCGCTTGAATGTTTTTCTGAACGACTTTTTTGTTGCGTACAGGTGACAGTATTTTACGCTGTTAGGATGTTTCTTGGTCTCATTTCTGTTATTACCGAAACTATTCTGGTTTATGCTTTGTCGAGAAAGTATGGAAAACGACTCGCTTCGTATACACTTGCCATGCTGTGCTTAACCAGCGGTTGTTTCTTTGCTAGTACAAGTAGGTGACCCTTGTTCTTCTTGCACAGCTTCTTTATATTCGTTCTTTCCTGGTGGTATTTCACTTGCTTGTCATGTGGGGTAGTTGCTCAATGATATAATGATTCTTTGTATTGCTAGGTTTCTTGCCAAGTTCGTTCTCTATGTATGCCGTCTCTCTTTCATCGGGGCTGTTTCTTCTAGACAAACATGCCATGGCAGTTTCAGTTGCGGCTGCTGGTGTAATCCTTGGGTGGCCTTTCTCAATCTTGGTTTTTCTGCCACTCACATTCTATTCTCTAGCTAGAAGGTTCAAACAAACATTTATTGCTGGGGCTGCCACCTCTATTGTTGTTCTTGTAAGTTACTTGTTACTAGAATTTGTTAGATATGCAATATACATGCATGTATCCGAGCACTTCGCTAACTGAAATTGTGAAACGAGTCTCACTTTGTTATGCTCATGCCTAAACATCTTATTTCTTTCAGGCACTGTCAGTTCTCGTTGACTACACCTACTACAACAAATGGACATCATCCGTGCTGAACTTATTGATCTACAATGTTGCAGGAGGTGGTGAGAGCCATTTGTATGGAACTGAAGGGCCACTGTTTTATCTGCGGAATGGGTTCAACAATTTTAACTTCTGTTTTGTACTTGCATTGCTGTTTCTGGTAATGCTGCCAATCACAAAGAAGAAGTATGCCCCTGACTTGCTGATTGTGGTTTCCCCATTGTTTATTTGGTTAGCGTTTATGTCTCTGCAGCCTCATAAAGAAGAAAGGTTAGAAAGACTCTTCCTTGCTTGTAGGATATTTTGTCATGTCTTATATCAATTCAGTTGACTGAATGGGTGGCTTAATAGAATCCTACGGTGCAAACACATAGAAATATACGTAATTTCTTCAAATATTTTATAGGTAGATAAATGGCAGAAAATTGGATACATACACTGAAAATGGCAGTGTTTTTTTATTTAGTTTGTGTTTCCTTCAAGCTTTCTTTTATTGTTAAGCTTCATTAAATAGGAGGTTGGATGGGAGCGATCGTCACTTAACTCAATCCTTCTTTGCAGATTTCTTTATCCGATATATCCACTCATTTGTGTTGCTGCCTCAGCTGTCATTGAGAGCTTTCCTGATGTTTTTCGGTCTGAGTATAATCCCCATGACAATTCTGCATTGGTCACAGTGAGTCTATCCTATGTTCCATCTGACTTTGCTATATTACATTTACCAACTGCTTATCTATTGTCTTACTGTTGTTGTTGTTGTTGTTTGTACATGTAGGCCGCAAAGATTCTGAGGCCAGTGATCCTTAGTCTTATTCTGTGTGCTTCCCATGCTCGAACATTTTCACTGATCAATGGATATTCTGCTCCTATAGAGATTTACAAGCTTTTGGAGCATCATGAAGATGCGGGACCAGGTGAGAATCAGTATATTTGCTACTTCAGATTTATTATCCTCAAAAGTGATGTTCACAGTATTTTACACAGGTTCACTGTCATTGTACTGAACATGGCTTTTTAATGATAATGTTTATAAGAAAGTATAAAACTCATGTTGCAATTTTGCTTGGAGAAATATGAATAACATGCCTTCTTGGCTTCTCTGGTAACCAGAATGCAAATCTCCCCTCTCATGGTCTCAAAAAGCCAATGTCTTGCGTGTATTACATATTGATCTATTCTAAATATTTGGTTTGCTTTCTATTCTAGCGTTCATTTTTCCCAAATTACCTAGATTTACGTCACAGTGGTCACACCTTTTTTAAAACTTGTGTTTCTTGTGTGAGTTCTTAAGCTGATTGAAGAGGTAGTTTCTTATGCTGTTGACCCTTTCTGTCTGTTTGCCTTTATTACTCTGCACTTTACTAGCAAGGACTAATCACGGTTATAGTCAGTAATATCATAGATTTTCTGAGGCATCACTCTATTGACTGGTAGACCATGCAATTATAGAAAGATAAAAGATCACTTATATACTTTCTGAATGTCAGGCTCTGTACTTTGTGTGGGGGGTGAATGGCACCGTTTCCCGTCATCCTTCTTTGTTCCTGATTATGTGGGAGAGGTCCGTTGGATAGATGATGGGTTCCGAGGACTCCTTCCATTTCCATTTAATTCTACGTTGGGTGGAACAGCGGCAGCCCCACCATATCTCAACAATAAAAACAAAGCATCTGATGAGCAATATGTACGCCACACTTCTTTGAGCTACTTTTTGTTTTGTTTTTGTAAATGAGTTTTTTGAGCTACTTTAGAATTTATATGCTCTTTGCCGATTAGTTTATTCTTCCTATGCTGATTAGTTTTTGTCTGGAAAATTTATTGTTCATCAAAAACTGACTTATTAATGTTACAGCTGCGGGATCTTGGACATTGTACATTTCTTGTTGAGCTCGAGCTTAATCGACCCTTCCCTTCTCGCGGAAGTGACTCATCAACTTGGGAGGTAAATATTGGTCTTCTTCATACTTCCTCCTCCATGGGTTGATATGTACTGATCTGTTTCTTCTGAATTTAGGTGATTGCAGAATTGCCTTACCTCGACAGGGAGCTTTCGCCCGCTAAGTACCGATCCTTTTTCATTCCATATGTGTGGATGCACAAGAATATTTTTGGCAAGTACAAGCTTCTTAGAAGAATACAGAAATGAAAGCGGCTAAACACTGTCGACAGAATCAGATTCTGAACTAGCAAGAGCTCTAACATTTTACTGGAATGTAATGTAAGTTATGTAACTCCGCCGTTGAAAAGGAATACTGACTCTGTGATGTTTGGTGATATAGATTTAACTGCTCCTTGAGGTACGACTTAATATCTGTACGCATCCGTTTCTTTCAAGTATTCATGCTTCTTAAAAACAACAAATTCAATAGAGAACATAATCAATTTACCTTCGAGTATTAAAATTCTCAATTGGAAAAACTATGCTGTATTACAAATTGTGCTTGTAAACTGTATGTCACCCAAGTGAATACCAATGCTACCACATCTTCTGTGCCTCTTTTTGCAGTCTTCACTCTTCAGGTCCGTTTATTTCCGACTTCTTGTCATATCCATCAATCTACTCCATTCCTCTTCAATCTCGATAGATACAAATTCAGTACTGGAAAGTTGCAATTCTTCACTCCACAAATTTTGGATCTCCTGGTGCACATTTGAAGTAATGCTTTCTGATTCCTTGGTGCAATTCCCATATACCTCCAATATCTCAACCAACACTTGTAGCCCTATGAGTTTTCTCTCACAATGATTCAGAGCAGGCTCAACCAAAGAAAGAGGTACATTTGGACTTGGAGAACTCAGAACAGCGTGCAGACTAAGAAGTTGGGTCATGAATCGATCAAGGACCAAGTCAATTCCATAAAATTCTATTAGAAGCTTGAATTGATCATCGAGTACCCTATCTTTCACCTTGTCTGATTCTTTCCTGTCTCTCAGCTCCTTATATGTCATCTTCAATACGATGATAATCTTTTCGACTACCACACTATTCTGGCCATCTCCAACCAAACCCTTCACCGAAGCACCAAACTTCACCAACTTGCTGATCACCTCCTCCGGTTCCTTCAAAGACACCAAGTACAAGAATCGAGCCAGCAGGTAAGAGAGCTTGCAACCAAGTTCAAAAGCTCGATCCTTCTTCTCATCCAGAATCTCCCATGTTGCATCTCGCCGATTCCGAAAGCAGCCTCTCAGCAACCCCACCAGAAAGGAATTCGTTCTTTTACGACCAGCTCTGATAGCTAATTTCTTCTTTGGTTCTATTTCACTTTCTCCAACCTTTTGCGTCGACATGAATCTTAAAAGGCAAAGACATCAGTTCAAGTTGCGGCCGGGGTCTGCATGCATGCAGCGGCGAGCAAGTCATGCCACACTTCCACCAAGTCTTACCAGTAAGGTTCCTATTACATGATACATCAGAGAACTTAGTCACACCAGATGTACAAAGTCTAAGCTCAGCTGAGCTTAGGAGTCATAGCTCGTTAGGGTTTTATCTCCTACGGGGGGATTCAGTATATCGAATGGATATGGATATTCATGCATTAAAACGTTGCCTGACAAAAAGATCTCATTTGAACTCTTTATCCATTTGGGACTCTTAATCCTTATTCGAATCTGATTGGTCCCCATTAAAAACTCTAAACGATCTTGTACTTGCCGATCAAGTTATTAGTTTCTATCTATATATATTCACCCCAACTCATAATGGTTTCCGTACAAGTCCTTAGTTTCTAAATATCGGCCGCAGTCTTCAACTCTCTTTAGGTTTCCTCAAGTTTTCCGCAGTCTTCAACACAACTCAAGTTGAATAGGTCGATATACAGAGTCAGGTTCTTGAAAGAGAGTCGGCAGAAACAACCAAGATTCATTTGATGGAGGGTGGCTATGAGCGTTATATGCTTCTTCCAGGGCAAAGGTTTTGCCCCATGGAGGATGAACTACTCATGTATTACCTTAAGCCCAAGGTGAATGCAAAAGAGGTGCCTGGAGGAGAAACCCTAATTTGTGAGGTGGATCTTTATGGTGAAGAAGAGCCTTGGAGTATATGGGAAAGATTCGAAGCAGAAAGAGTAAACGATTTGAGAAGGAACAAAGATCTATACTTCTTCACCAAGAAGAAGAAGGTGAGCGCAAAAGGGTCACGCAGATACCGAAAAGTAGGCAGTGGTACATGGAAGGGCCAAGACGCAGCCAGGAAGATATATCTTGTTGATCAGAATCAGCAACAAACAAGAACTCTTCTTGGTTTCAAGAAAACCTACACCTACAGGAATCCAAAGTCCGTGCATCATGGTGGCTGGATCATGTATGAATTTGAGCTTAATGAGTCTCAATTCATGAACAAGAAACAAGTAAAACAGAATCGGTACGTTCTTTGTTTACTTAGAAAGAACGATGTATTGCCGGAAAAGAAGAGAAAGAGGCTGCAAGAAGAAGAACAAGAAGATGAGGATCTTGACGACTTTGTCGGGGATGACCAAGAAGATAACATTAAACCTGAATTGTTTAATGAGGAGCCGCGTGAGAAACGTCGACGTCTTTTTCCATCCACAGATATTGCGCCAGAACCATCACCAGCGAATGCTGTTCAACAAGGACAATGGTTTGAGTTCGACCAACAATACTATCAGTTAGCACTACCACCATTAGAAACTGATGAACCAGCGGAACCCCAACCATCAAGTGAAGAATATTCGGGGCAGCAGTATCAGATACCGAGTTTTTCGGCTATTGAAATAATGAACCATGATGATAATCAAGTGCAGCAAATGCGAGCTGAAGAGGGTACCATGACACCTGCGGAAGGCGATCTCTATGGAGGCAACTCGAGTGATGTAATGGGTGGTGGTGCATACCAGTCTTTTATGGATGGGCTAGATCAGCTAATGAACGATGAGCAGCCGAGTACCATGGATGAATGGAATGTTGATTCTTATTTAGATTTTGGGGCGTACTCAGCCTATTAGTTATTAATTGTTCTTTTTGCATCGATCGATCTCTATGAGAATTATCTATGTAATTGTAAGTTTGTAACTGACAGGATTTAGGCACTACGTCACCCCTTGTTGTAATAGACTAATAGTTGTATCTTCTTCTTCAACTGATGATATGGTATCGATTGCCTAATTAAGCTCCAAGCCAGACTCCTTTACAATGCCAAGTTAAAATCGTTGCATGTATCTTAGATGTTCACATGAAAAATTTCTAATGTGACCTGAGGCTACCAATTTTAAAGACAGAAACTTTTAACTAAGTAAGCTCGGTTTCTTAGTTGCTAGAAAAACAATGAGCGGATTGTTCACTTTAACCCTTTACGTACAGTTAATCAATTAAAGAATGACATCTCGACGACTTGTGTCCAGATTCCAGAACATCGATCTGAATAGTTAGTTGAGGAGTCGCCAATGCATGGTGTATTTGAAATTTTGAATATCTGCTGTTACCGAACATGCTGATCACGATGCATGTCAATCATCTAATTTTCACATGATGCTTCATTTATCTGATAAGTTACTGGAGTATATTCTCTCAAATTGATTGCAATCCATCATATGTCATGTTCTTATAATCTTGTTCTTCGCCTTTTGGTTGGACATGCTCTTAAAGTTTCGCCACCCTACTTAAATTGAGATATATGAGTTAGCTTCTGCAACCAACAACTTTCACCAGCTGACACACCAGTCTCACTCTTCTAATTAGCTAAGGTCGGCTAGTAATTGGCTTCAAAAACCATTTAGATTATCCTAAACATTAATTGTCATTTGAGGGGTATGTGAGAAATTCGTGCGCATCCGAACAGAGTGCAAATCATCAAGTTAAAGTTTCTACAATCTTATTAAGATTTAGTTGCGTTTTATGTTGATTGTAAACGTACAAGACATATATTTTTAAGCATTGATGCTAAGTTTTTGTAGACATATATGTTGATCCTTGAACCTATTATTGTGGAAGATTTTCCTTACCTGGATGATTAGTTATACAGTTAACTTTGTACGAATTGTAAGTTCTTTTCGCATTGGTTGATAAAAAACAATGAAATCTAACAAATTTGACTCCATCGACACCCCTTAAAATAGATCACTATAGCTGGTCTTTTCTCCGCACAATGCTAACTAACCATCACCTCTTTCTCTTATAAAAGCTCCTCCATGGATCCAAAGAAAGTCAACCTGAGGGGAATTGACATTGATCCAGAGGAGAAACACCATTAATCAATAAAAAGCAAAAGAAATAAAGGAGAAAAATGGCAAAGACTTCGGTTGACGTCACAGCTGTTGTTCTCACTGTACTTTGCTTGTGCTATCTGGCTAATGCCGACGGTCAGAAAATTGGCAAATTTTTTATCGAAGGCAAGGTATATTGTGATCCCTGCCGCGTCCAATTCCAAACCAGAATCAGCGAACCAATTGACGGTAAGATCATCTTCACTCATGCTGGAGGACATTAATTGTTCTACTATATAGTTTAACAACACTATGTAATACTGTATGCGTGAATGATCAGAAAAAAGTTTTAAGGATATTTTGATACATGCAGGTGCAACAGTAGAGTTGGCATGCAAGAGCCGCATAAATTCAACCGTCTTTAACACAATTCAAGCCAAGACCAATAAGGATGGCCTTTACACTCTTCTGGTGGATGAGGACTACGCAGATGAGATATGTGAGGTGAAGACAGTGAGCAGCCCCAGGGCAGATTGTAATGAGCATTTCGATGACTTTGAGAAGGCTAGAGTTTTGATCACATACAACAATGGTGTTGCCTCCAATGTTCGTTATGCAAATCCCCTTGGGTTCATGAAGAAGGAAGCAGTTCCTGAGTGCGAGCAAGTACTTAAGGAACTGTTTCCTGAGGAGCAGACCGATGAGCAATAACATAGAAAAGCTCCATATGTACTATCAAAGTATATATCAATATATAATATCTAATTTGTGGGAATAATTAATTCCCAATCTAATATCTAGCTCTTTACGTCTCATGTTTGATTGATTTTCCCACTCAGCAAAATGGAAAATGCATGCTAAAGAAATTTAAAGGATAAAGATAGGATTGTCGACCATTAAGCTAGATTTTGAATTGTTTTGTTCCCACTAGCAAAAATAAAGTTACAAATACTCCTATTAGCCTAAGTTTAAGTGAAAAGACAAATTTACCCTCAGTTAATTAAATAAACTCACAATAAATCTATAAGAATATATGACATTATTGTTGACTTCAGCCGCTAGTAACTGGATTCCGACAACATTTTGATCGGATTCTAGTAATAACATCTATTTTGTTTCATACATTGGCCTTTATTTATCAATTATAGAAATAATGATCATTCATCCATCAAAGTAGAACAGATTAGGCCATAACAAAAGCAATTTTCAAATACCAACCAAAACACTAGCTCTAGCAACCTCATAGAAAGTGAGTCACTGACTCCGGGGCAGTTTGGGAATAAAAGTAGGAACAATCTTTTTCTAATAGTTTAGTGGAAACACTCTTTTATAATATATTGTGTGAGAAATTTGTAAAGCTTGTCCTAGCTAATGGGAAAAAGACTGTCATAGCAACAGATAAAAGTCAGAAACCAGACTTGTAGGTTCTAGCTTACGGAGCATGCATATGTAAGAGAGAACATACAATTAAATCCAAGCTTCGATCAATAAGAATTAAGAAGCACTTGACCACATATATCCTCGCGTATATATAGCTTTGAATGTAATCAACATGCAAAATCAATATCATTAACTTAAACTATGCCTTTTTTCTCTTTCTTCAAGCCCCCACGCACGGCGGTGGTACAAGATTGTAGTGATCAAATTCATTATAGGTCACTGAGTGACCACCTTATATATCATAACCAGTACGTACCGATCGATAAAAAATGACATCTTGCTATATTCTTCCAATACAAGGGACTGATGAGAGAACTATGGGAAGGAGATCAACCATGTAAGGACACTGAACAACCACCTAAGGAAGATGTATTGGAATGACTTTGATGTTTTTGTCGTTATGTATAAGAGCTGAACAAAAGCTTCCTATATCTTTTTAATCTGGTAAAGATTAAAAATATTCTCTTTAAAACAACCAACGATCTAACTGGTTCACTGATCGATTACCGCAAAAAAAAACATGGTTAAATGCACAATGATTCCAAACGGATACGTATATCAATCCGACCATATCTCAAAATTAACACAGAAATGGTATTGTTGGCCTTAAAACTTATGGAACGATTAAGATGTGTCGTATATCTCTTTATATATGCATTATGCTTGATTAAACTTATACTTAGTTACGATTCAAGCGCTGTCAAGGTCAAGGCCAAGATTGGTGAATTAGAACGTTTTGCGATCAGGTTTGAGGAATTTCTTGGCTACCAGTTGATTGAAATAGAACAATTTTCAACCCTTAATAAAATAGCAAACCAAGGCTATACATTATAAATAGCATATGCTATTACAAGCCTAGGACAAACAATTCACGTGAAATTCTAACCATTCAAAGATAACCAATTAAAACCACATGATGTTAACCAATTCCATTATTTCTTGCACATAAAGAATCTCACTACACCAATCAAGGATAGCAAGAAACATCAAGAAAGGACCAATAAAGAAGAGAAACACACACAATTAGCGAGAGAAGAAAAATGGCGAAGAAGTTGGAAATCGTTGCACTTTTTCTCACACTGTCTTGCTTGTTATCTTTGGCCTATGCCGACGGTGACAATAATAGTGGCGGGGGCGATGATAAAACGAGCATCATCGTTGAGGGAAACGTGTATTGTGACCCATGCCGTGTTCAGTTCCAAACCAGAGTCAGCAAACCGATAGAAGGTAACATGTTTAAACATCAATAGAATAGAATAGATTTTCAACTCATTGAATTTCTCATCGGAATAGCTAATAAACAGATGAATATGGCTTCATATACACATTGAAACATTCAATGACCATCGGATCATTATTCCAACAACAGGAATCGATCCTACTGCATGTATATATAGTATATATATGTATCAACTGTATATACGTAAGACATGCTTATATGACATTTTGATTCATGCATGCAGGGGCCAAAGTAAAATTGGAGTGCAGGAGTCGGGAAAATGAAACCGTCGTCTACACACTCGAAGGAGAGACCAATGACCAGGGCAGGTATGGCCTTCCTGTGCATAAAGACTTCCAGGAGCAGATTTGTGAGGTGACAGCAATTGACAGCCCCGATGAGGATTGCAAAGAAAGATTCGATGATATTGAAAGAGCTAGAGTTTTGATCACATCAAAGAATGGCATTGAAAGCAAGGCTCGTTATGCCAACCCCCTTGGGTTCATGAAGAAAGAACCTAGTGACGAGTGCAAGGAAGTTATTGAGGAATTGTTTCCGGAAGACATGCCAGAAGAATTTAAGAAGAAATTCGAGAATAAGAATTGATCATTTCTAAAGTATCTTGCATAATGTGAACTATTTACATATAATCTGAGGGAACTATACAGTCCCTCAAACCATGTCATGTTTCCAGTTTTGGTCATACGTACAAGAACCCTTTGCTGAAAGTTCTAATAATAACTATGTGTTTTTGTATTTGCACTGAACAACTGCATGTACATTGATCTCTTTGGGGTTAATGGTTTGATAACATAATTTGTTTGGCTCCAATTTTAGTTACTTAAGTGCTTGAGTTCTGTTTTCATTAATTGGCTCTACTGTAGTTGGGTTAACCCTCAGATTACACTGTGGTTTGGTTTTAATTACGCCGATCTAAGTAAAATGAGGCATGCATGCATCTCTGTTGGTTTTGTGTAATTTGGTCGTTAAACGATAGTGTAAAATCAAACACTGTCTGCTGGTTTTTCTAACTTTAATATCTGTTACGTACTCAAAGATCCGATTAGTTTTGATCCGTAAACATGTGTTCCTTCTAAGTGTAAGTTTTCCAGAAATTTAAGATGTGAAGGATGGGTATTCTATCCTCACTCCTCATTATATGAAACAAATACAAGAAAAAGGTTATACAGTAATATTTGAGGTTATTTTTAGCCTTGATCATGAAAATGAATTTTTTTTCAAAGAGAAATACCCAACTTTTCAACAAAACTTAAAAAATCGAGACACCCTATAAATTATCAAATAGAACAGCTTATAGAGTAACTTAATATTTTTAAAGGACAATTTAAACCTTAAAGTGCATCCAAAACCTAACTTTTACAACTGATGGATGATACAAACGTAGTTAGGCCTGGCGTATAATCGCAAGTGGACACAATCACAATTGCAAGTACCGACATACCCATTACTCCATTACACCAGTCTTCCCTTATAAGAGAAAACAAATTTATAAAAAAATAAACTCAAAACAATCATCATATTTACATTAAATGCACATATATATAAATACGAGTGAATCACTTTAATTATTATTTTCATTTATTTTATTTTTTCCCCAAATATATCACTATTTATTCAACAAACTAGACACTAATGCAACACTACACTAGAGTAGAGACTAAACAATAACCTAAGAAAATAATCTAACGAGGAAAAAGGAATAACAGAGAAGTCAAAATAGGATTTTCTTTTCTCCAAATAAAGAAAAAAAAAGTAAAATTATTCCCCAAGTCTAAAAATCATGGTTTGCTTTGCCTTTTGCATATATGCTTTCTTTTCTGTCATATTGAAGAGAAAAACGCACCGTTCGCCGTCTCTCTCTCTCTCTCCTCTTCTCTCTCTGCAAAACCCTCATTGCGTAGTCTGCAATCGGCCTCGGAATGGCGAACAGTAACCTTCCCCGAAGAATCATCAAGGTTCGCTTCGCGATCCCTCGTATAATTTTCCCTCTGATCACTCTATTCCACCTCAAAAACCCTGAATTTCATACCCTCTATTCTTTTCTCCCTGAATCTCATTCTGTTTGGTTTTACCGGAAATTTATGCTCGGAAAGTTTCGATCTTGGCCGCGTTTATATGCCCAGCTTTAAATTTTCAATTTTTGTTAACTTTTTTTCTTGTTGATTCTTGCAGGAAACTCAAAGGCTCCTCAGTGAACCCGGTTAGTGCTCTTCAGTCTTTACCACTGGTTTATTGAAGCATGAATGTTGAATTGAGCTGTTGTTTAGTTTGATTTCGTGGTTTAGTTTGATATGTTTGGTTAGATGTAGGTAGTGTAAAGAATTGAGCTTTTTTTTGTTTGTTTAGTTGAATTTGATTTACTGTGTTTGTGATTATTACAGCTCCCGGAATTAGTGCTTCGCCGTCGGAGGATAATATGCGGTATTTCAATGTGATGATCCTTGGCCCAACTCAGTCTCCATATGAAGGTATATAGATCACTGAACTTCATTGCTTTGTATTAGTGTTATGCTTTAACAGCTTTTAGGGTAGTAGTTGTGTTAGTGAATTTAGGTGTAAAAGCTTCATGGTAACTCTGATTTGGGATTCGAATTCATTTTCACTCGGGTGTGTGTATTTATGCAAAATGCATGAACATAAATGATGCTGGAATCTTTGATCTGCATTTTTGGATGTTTGCAGTTTTTGTTTATGTGAAAGTTGGCTTTGCATAAAGTACTAGCATTTATTGTTTAACAAAGTTGGATTTAAGGAGAATGTCTTATCGAGTTGGAGTGTTGTGAGCTCTGTAGTTATTTATCACTGAGGGTAGTTGCGTTTTGAGGTTTTCATATTACTAGTTTATGAAACATCCTCTCCATATATTTACTTTCATATGGCAGTCTATCATTTGTGACTTTGTGTTGTGTGGACATATTCAAATCACTCTTTCATTTTCAATGAACTATTACTATAAAGCAAACAAGTGAATAATAAATTCAGCTTCTATTATGTTCTGGACCACGTAACAATAAATTTTATCAACAAAATTTACCCTTGCACAACATATTAGGGAATTGAAGGAACCATATTATAAAGGAGACCTTGAGTTTCTTTTCAACCAATAGAAATGCTTTGAGCGAGTGATTGGTTTCTAAGGGAGGCAAGCTAATTGGAGAATTGTTCTAGCAATCATCTTTGCTTGGGGGGGGGGGGGGGGGTTGTTATATCACCCTGTGAAAAAGTGTCTTTTTGGTAATGAGAATTTTACTCACTTTATGTACCATATATCTATCTTTTAGAGGTTGTTAGCTTTTCAAGTTATGACATTTGGCTCAAGCGTGTTATAGCCTGAGATTAAACCAGGTCCTAGATGATTGACGATAGCCTGTCGTTGCCAGAATCTAAGTAAAAGGCCAGCAGATATTTGTGTGCTCTCTGGAGCAAGTTGGTTTTTTCATCTTTATGAACACAGTATACTTTTCTTTTGGGTTGAACTTGTGAGATAGAATGGTAGAGTATTGATAACTGACTGATACTTTATGTTCAATTTATATAGCAACATGTGTTTTACATTTTATATTCTTAGTTGGAGTGGAGTTGTTCATGAGGTGTCTTGTCATAATATTTTTGATGGTTTCTTTTTCTGTCTGGAATATAACTGCACACTTTATCTTGGTGTTGTATATTCACTTTTAATTGAAATATTTGTTCAGGTGGAGTTTTCAAGTTGGAACTATTTTTACCAGAAGAATATCCAATGGCTGCACCAAAGGTAGTGATGCCACTTTCTCTGTGTCAAGCCTTTATTGCTTCTTGTATTGTTGTTAATTCTGCACAATTATACCTCGTTCTTGGACTTATGTAAGGGCCAATTTTGTTCATTGATTTCAAAGATTAGGGAGAGTTGAAAATTTTAGTGGATTAGAGTTCACATTTGCGCTGTTATTGCTTCACATGTGTACTGTTATTCTGTTTTTCAAGTGGAAGTTTCATCTAGGTGTATACTCCCTTCTCAACATCCATATGCGGGGACAACTTGGTGGTATACCTTCACGACCCAAGTGGAATGTTTATACAGTAGTAGACTAGTAGTGTAGATTACTCTGTATATATAAGGTGATCTAAGGTTTTTTTTTTCCTGAAATAAAAGTCAGCAAAGGTTTAGACAAACATTATCTGTGTTTTGGGATATGCATAGTTCGTTGCATGCTGGGTAGATCATCGGAATCTGAAGGAAGTTCTTTAAGTTACACACTCGCCCAAAATGAACTAAAACAGCTGAAATCATGGCCTATATTATAGTTAGATGGGGAAAGCTGTGTTTACATGTATGATGTCATTTGTCATTCATTTGGAAAAGATATGATTATGACCAAGCCTTCTCTTTACAACTGTTATTCTGATTATTCATGATTTATGGATTGGATTTTATATTTAGTTGAATATATTGGGAGTGTAGATGCTGATAGAAAATTTAGCTAGGTTGATAGTTATATTTGGGTTTTTTTAGCATTCAAATAACTAATGTAAAAATAAATTGCATGTAATTACTGATGCTGTCAACTGATTTTATTTCTTGCATGCTTGCATTTGTGAAGCCTCTGCAAGCTGAGCAGGATTAAATAGTCTAGCCAGCTCTTCTGCAGGATATTTATATGGTACTGCTACCTGTTAAAGGCCTCCTATGCCAACTGAGTTGTTGTTGTGATCGTGTGTATTAAATGTACACATGCATCACGATGTGGTTTTGGCCTTGCAGCTTTAAACCATCTGTGTCATCTAATTTTTCTTAGGTTTTACTATATTGAACAAATATAGTGAAGAATTACAAACACTCCTGGAAGATCTCTGTGTAGTATCTGCCATTTTGGCCAACATCTACCTCTATACACTTGTATTACATATTTCCAGTCCTTCTCTTTACTCTCATCATGTTGTGTAGCACTTTTAATATTCTTCCCTATCAAGTATTAACTTTTCTGGCTTGCAACAGGTTCGGTTTCTCACCAAAATTTATCATCCTAACATTGACAAGGTAGGCAAGCCTTTCTCATCTTGTTTCCCTTTTGTGTATCTTATCTTACTTTTAATGGATTCAGAAATAATTTCTTCTATTCCATGCATGCATTTCTTCATACAGCTGGGAAGGATATGCCTTGACATTTTAAAAGACAAGTGGAGTCCTGCTTTACAGATACGAACTGTTCTTCTAAGGTATCATCATTCAATGTGTCTTGGTCTTTGATTTTTTGTATCATAGTAAAGCTATCACCTTTTAGATCATACTCTACATGAAACACCTGTGTGAATCACAGGCTCAAATTATCTTGATACTGTTTATATATCCATATGATGTGCTTTGACAACAATGTCTAGAGTTTGGGTACGTTTGTTTGAAATAAATTCAAAACTGAATCATTGACAATGTTTGTATCATTTTCTGCTAGTATTCAAGCACTTTTGAGTGCTCCAAATCCCGATGATCCGCTCTCTGAGAACATTGCTAAGCATTGGAAATCGAATGAAGCAGAAGCTGTTGAAACAGGTATTCTTGATAACTCTTTATCCTGGCACACGCGCACTCTTTTAAAAAAAAAATTTGCCGCTCAGTTATACGGTTGCCTAATGTTCTCTTCATTAATCCCTGCAGCCAAGGAATGGACCCGTTTATATGCAAGTGGTGTGTGATGACATGGTGGAAGTTTTCCTTCCCAGAAATAACCTTATTGCGATGTATGCTATTCAATGTCATTGAAGAATTGATGTTTCAAATATTCTAAAATTCTCAAGCAATTACAGGCTGATTAAGTGTTTTCATTTTATAGTTCTGTTGGCTCTGAACTTGTAAGATCATCCAAGGTACTTAAATCTCCCCATCTCAAATGGTTACTGGGGACTTTTGTAGTCATTCAAAGTATGGATCAAGTAAACATTGTGAATAATCGTCGGCTAATTTTCTTTTCTTTTGACTCTTAAATGTAAGTGTTTTGAACATTCTAACCTGCGTAATATCCGTATTGCTTCTGTACCAGATCACCTACCATTTTGGGTTGCTTCAATTGCCATCCTAACCTATCGATCAATGGCTTAAGTTGTATTAGCGGTGGAGCTCATGGCTTTGAACCTTGAAGGACCCCTGCATTTTTTTTTTCAGTTCATTGATTTAGAAGCTTCCTTCTGTGTTCGAATTTGCAGATAACTTAAATCTGCGTTCGAATTTGCAGATAACTTAATTCGTACTTCGGCTACAGCCTAAACCATGCTTGGGCAAGGAGTAATTATTTGTTTTATTCGTGTTTTTTCCGATTGCAATTGTTCAGTTCGGTTGCTAAAGCAAAGAAAATCCAATTGAAGCTGCTCTAGCATCTTTGAGCTTGCATACAAATTATGGGGCACAAAAGCCTACGACATTACTCTGTTTCTTTGACGATGTGCTTGTGGGAATGCAACTACTTGTTGAAGGATGCAAATACTAAATCAGCCTTCTGTTTCATTTTTCAATTTCGTCCTTGATACAGTTCTCAGCAAGAATTCAGAACATGATGAAATGCCATCGAGTTGTGCAAACACCCACATTTCCGTTGTGTAAAACTCCTCAAATGAACGGGAAGACGCAATTACCCAAGTCTGAAACCCCAGAAAACGACTTGTCATTGTTGCTGATTAGATTAGAATCCTATCTGACGTAACTTGCTGCATGAGCATTCACTGTTTCAGTTTGACCGTACTAGAAGCCAGGTAAAGAGCCTCACAGCCACGTAGGGCACTGAAGGCAATTGAAACAACAATGCTCTCTGTGGCTTTGGATCCATATGCTACATATCTTCCAAGTCTAATCTCTCTTGTGCATTTCATATACGTACTGTCTTTCAGAACCTCGATCCTCCCCTCTTCTCTTCTCTCCTCTTCTGGTTTAGCTTTTGTTTCTGAGCAAAACAATGATATTCGATTCTCTCTGATAAGCTTGAGTAGACCACATCATGTTTTGGTCCCACCTGAGCAGTCACCTCCTCCCTGCCGGCCGTTTGACGCTGGTGACGCACCGACTAGGGCATCCTCAGCAGAGAGACCCGTGTGAACGTGCTTGTCTTTCTTCTTTTATGAGCTGCATGGTCAATCAAGCAGACAAATCTCTGCTTGACCATCTTGTTTGGGATTTTCTAACATTATATATGTATAAGTCCTTGTATTTTTTTTAGAAAGGTATAAGTCCTTGTATTAGGGGTGGTTCGAAGTTCGAACACTAAATTTGGATCAGACTTATGTTTTTAGACCAACTCAAAATCTTTCATTTATGAAATGAGACTTATGTTTTTAGACCAAATCAAATATCGCCTTTGAAACCAAACGATTACATATGATCCATCCTCATAATTTCTTCCATTCTCATGTCGCAACATTCATTTTAATTATGCTATGTTCATCGCCGGCCGAGCCTTTTCAGCCTCTAGTGTATGAACATGCAACTCGATCTTCTACGTACGAAATTCATCGATTAACGGCTGAAAACCACCTATATATCTTCTCAAATCTTGGACCACCAATCTCACATTCCATTTTGTTAGGTTGTTGATGATAGATATTAAGGGGAGGGGGAAGGGCTCATCTTGTCACCAAGCCAATCAAGCTTTGTTTGAATATAGAAAATGGTCCATGGAAGAACTGAACTGAAAGTTCTAAGAGAAGAGGACAGGATGGAATTCAATTCATTTATTGCGACGGCAGCCCTCACAGACGTAGTCCTCATGGGGGCAGTCGCCGTCAGCCAGGGTGGCTCTACCGGCTGCGCTTTTGGGAGTTGATTTGATCAAATTTGGTGTCTATGTAAGTATGCATACGAGTATGATTGGATGAGTTGGGTACTTGTTTCTTTCTTAAATACCCACATGCCAAGATTGAAGAGCAAACCCCACTTGAATCACTCCCAAAAATGTCCTAGTTGGTGGCACTTTGGCAATGGATACTTCTGGAATCAACTGCATACAATGTTTAGGTTCGATCAAAATCAATACCGACATCATTTTTTGGATGGATTGCTCGACTTGTACTAGAAGAATCTTGTAGCATAATGTTTAAGAACCATTCATTTGCCAGAAGCCCAAAACAGACAAAACGTCAAACAAACTATTCAAATTTTTCTAAAGAAAAGACATATAAACACATGAACCAGTTTTAGTAACAGAGTTTGGACTTCGATACCTACTTTTATGCATCAAAAGAGTCACATAAAACGAAAGACATGAGATGAAACCTAGATACTACCTTTAACAATTCAAATAGTAACGATCTAGTTTTGAGCTATCGTTATGTTGCAACCACTCATAACTTTTAAATGTAACGTCAAAAGCTAAAATCAGTTAATAGTATGTGAAACATCAGAATCATGAACTCTGTTTTGTAAAGTTTGCAACACGCTAGTCAATGGTGACCATACATCGACTCATATATGCAAGCAACCCCTAAAGGGGAATGAGTTGAGTTCATAAACTGGTCATACACACTATGTAAGAAATGTGGTGACATTATGAGATGAACAACCTAAAACCAAACTCTGATATCATTATCAAAGCTAAATCAATTGCCAACAAAAAGATAAACACAAGATGTTATATGTTGCTTTGATAAGGCTCAAAACTTTTGATAAACGCATCACATTGCATAGTGATATGATCATCTCCAAAAGCATTGATCTTTCTTTCACTATCGCCATTCAACAACCAATTAGTCACAAGTGGTTGGCAAGAGTAAAGACTGTGGTCTCAAGAGGGGCTTTCTCTCACCCCTTTTCTTGCTACAGGTTCCTACACTTGCTTTGAAGCAAGAAGGGTATTGATTCCATTGAATAGTCTCAACCACCGACTTCTTCCACTCCTTAATAACAAAACCAACAACTTATTCATTTAAAAAAACACACTTGCCTTTTCTCCCAATTCCCACCTTGTCAACTATTTCCCATTAAACAAGCCCTAGAATCTGATCTCCCCAAATCACTCCCGTTGTTTAGTTAGGCTTTACAGAAAGAAAGTAAGAAACAACAGCAGAAATTTTTGTCAACACCGACCATTGGTTCTCTACATGTCGGTGTGAAACAAAAAGAAAAGTCACTAGTTAACAAATATATATGCATAACTAACTCCGTGTTAAGGTTATATTGGGTGGCTCGACTCACTGATCTAGACAAATAGTAAGACAATTCTACTAATCTGAAGTTCACACTTCATTCTAGACAAAGCTTGTTTGTCAAACAATTCTATTGATCCGATACTTCATATTTCATACAAAATGTATACCGAAATGTAATGACTTCCAAGACACGATTGGTGATGTAGTTTGTGATTTGGGATGAGTCATACTTCATGAGGTAGTGCACTTTAGCGGTTTGAGATCTTTGGCTTTGAGATGACTACCACATTCATAAGCAGATGATGTATTTAGTGACAACCTCATTGACCACACTAATTGGAGTAATGCTGTAATCAGTGAACGTCGGCGACACAATATGGCCCCTTGGTACGATCCCAAGTGATGATCACCTTCAAATTTTCTATAGATTGTGAATAGATATGGACAATCCCTACATTGCCAACAATGCTGACAAATGTTTGGTTCACGAGGAAATGAGAGGCTATTCATTGCTCAGAGAAATGACAATGCCAATCTTACTCTTTTTCAAATTGACCATACCAAATGTGATTTCACTAACAATACATCTTGGTGAATAGGAAATGAAGCATATTAGCTGTGAGAAAAAAGACTAATAGAAAATTTTTTTTATTGTTGAATGATAATTCTGATGATAACATACAGTCATTATGATAATAATGTAACATATTCATAGACATCCTTCTTTCACTAACCCAGTAAGTACCCACCCACCAGACATCTAATCCCCTCCCCTACTTCCATTTTTTTCTGCATGTATCATCACATATATACATGTACAAATCCTCTTCTACAACCAGCCAGCATCTCTCTCCCTCCCTCTTCTTCACTCACCCTCCTCTCACCTCTCTCTCACTCCCACTCACCTCTCTCTCTATCTCTCTAACCCACTCAAGGGTGAACTAAACAATTGTACATGGATATTCTTTTTTTGGAACAAGGTATACAGAACCCAGACCAGCCTACATTTTATATAAAGATGAGAGGAAAAGGAGGAAGAAACTGGAACCAGAGAGCAATGGGGAATGAATGAATAAATGAAAACTGAGAAAGGAACTAAGCTACCTCTCTGGAACCCAATGGCATTGGCTGGTAACTGAGATTATTTGGTGATATTGATTATGGCACAGGTAGCTGGTAAATAGAGGAGCGGAGGTTGAATGGAAGGGTTCTCTATCGAACTGGGGGTGGGGAAGCAGCAAGAAAAATGCAAAAATACAGCAGAGATTAAGCAGAATTACAGTACAGTTTTCTAAATTCTAAAAGCTATAATGCCTGACCGAGTGTTCTAACATTTCACGACCGGGGCACACCATTTCCTTCACCCGGCTACCGTTTTTGTATATCTTGAATGTTGGTACAATCTTCACATTTTCAATGTTTGCAATTGCAGGGGTTTCTTCAATGTCAACCTGCAATGCGTCACTATCATAAGTATATAACTTTCTCCCAATATACAGCAGTGAAAAACTGAAAATAATGAGGCATGTGAAGTATGATTAAAGGGATACGATAGAAGTGTCTTCACTTACCTTGAGGAAATTTATGGATGGATAGCGGCTACAGAGCGTGTCTACAAAAGGTGATATTTGCTTGCATTGCAAATCAGATGATGCTTTGAAATGAACCACGGAGACACCTGTAAATATGAAATATTTAGACACTTGTAGAATGAATGACGCAAGCGTAAACATGAGCTTCTGATAGGGATGTGGAAAAGGTGAAGGCTACCTGGTAAACATATTGCAGCTCTGAACTGCTCAAGACCTGATATTTCTTCTACTTCACCCCCAAACTTCATATTATGCACTTCTTCCCCTCGAGATTTTTTCAATGCAACTTGAGCATGAAACAATGATTCAGCAACTTCACTGTCATCAGGAAGCTCCCTCCTCAAAACCTCATAGTCTCTAACAGCATCAACCCATCTTTCAAGCTGTCTTACACAAAAATCAAAGAGACTAAGTTGTGAATCTATAACAGTAAAGAAAAATGAATGAACCACTTAGACATGCCATTTACCTTGCTGTTTGATGCAGCCCTACGAAGAAGAGCTTTTGTGTAATTTGGTTTAATGCGTAGGGCCTGGTTGCAGTCTTCAATGGAATGCTCCCACATCCCAAGCTTAAACCAACAAGCTGCTCTATTGCAAAATAGAACGGAGTTTGAAGGATCAAGCCTCAGACCATCTCCATATGCTAAGCATGCTTCTGTGAACCTTTCAGACTTAAAGAGATCATTGCCACGGGCACGAGCTCTCACCACCATTCGCACATTTTGAAGCAGCGACGCAACTTCAAGGTTTCGGGGATCAATCTTTCCAGCTTTCTCAGCAGCAGTAACTGCATTCTCAAACCTGCAACACATCCATCATCCGTTCTCACTCACCACAAAGCTCTTAACCTTTGTAATTATAATGAAGCTTAAAATAAAAATATGGAACTCACCTTCCAAATGCCATCTCAATTTGGGCCAAGACAAAGTAAGTGTATGCTTCAGAAAGCATCCCGAAGAACTTTGATAGTGAGGACTTGGTATCTGTGTCTGATTTGGGTATGTTTGATAGGACTGATTCAGCATCGTCAATTTGGTGGAGCTTCAAATGTGCTTCCGCTCTACACATAGCGAGCTGTAAATTCAATTGAACACATTCAGCATTTTGTTATGCTTCTCACAGAAGAAAATTAGTACAAGTCCAGTAACTAAGCCTTTCAGAAACCTATAGTTACCTGGGGAGAAGAGTCAGCCCCAGCAGCAATAGCAGAATCATTTTCCCTCAACACACTCTTCCAGTCACCTATACGACGGGCATCTGTACATTTTTTAAGATGCTTCTCTACTACCTCTAATTTCCGTAACTCAGCCGCATCCGGCTGCAGCCCTGGAAAACAAAGATGCTTCCTGGCATTATCGACCTGCCCTAACCTGTCATAACAGTGAATTACACGAGATTAGATTACAGAAAACTTCAGGCTGCATTTAAAAACATACGGCAGAGGTTGGATCCAAAGAATCAAATCAAAATGGATCAACAAAGCTTTGAAAGCTCCACTCTAAGACCTCTTAGCAAACACAAAGCACCCAATGCAGATATAAAAGCATACCGCAAACTAGACTAAACCAACAGCAGCCATCGTCACGAACACACATCTAGGTAAAGAATCGAAACGAAAACCAGCAAACTAGTAGTGCACAGTCAAAACTAGATCCCGACAACTAAAGAAGTTGAGACATTCTCAAGACCGACACTAACCCAGCACCAAACCAACAAAACTGCTTTGATTAAAGACTTGAGCTTTAGTTCCCAACTCACCTAACAAACAAACAACCCAACCGGTGGTGAGCTCTGCCATAATTGGGATCCAACTTCACAGCCTCCTCACACTCCCTCACCGCCTCCCCCAGCCGCCGTAGCCCCGTCAATGCCGCAGCCCGGTTGCTCCGGTAAGCCGCATTGGCCGGCGAAAGAGCAATTGCCCGATCATACAAGCTCAAAGCCTCTGAAAAATTGCCTCTTCTATAATGCTCATTCCCAGCTCTCTTCACCTCCTCCGGGTCCATCACTCTCTTCAACTCACCGCCGCCTCCGCCGCTCGTCCTCGAGCTCACCGCCTCCGTCTTGGCCGCCGCGCCGCCCCGCATTATGCTCCCGTGGCCGTAAAACCCCGTCCCGGAGCCCAAAACGTCGCTTCTGGAGCTCCGATTGGGCACCGTGCCCGCCTTGAGAATCTTCCCGGACGGGCAGATGTTCCCGGCCGGGAGAACATTATTCGATCTCGGGGAGGAGTTCACGGCGGAGGAGCTTTGACCCGAGTAGATTAGCGGGTGGGCCGACCCGGAGTCGGATCTCTTGTGACCCGGTTTGGAATTGCTCCGGGTATTCGTGGGACTGCTCTCGCTGGACCCGGAGAGCTCGCCGGAGTGGTTGTTGGGACCCGAACCGGACCCGGAGCGCTTGGCGACCGGGTTGGGCCCATTCCGACCCGAGACCGATCCGGAAGAACTGGAGCTGCTGCTTGTGGCGGTGGCGAGGCCGCCGCTCTGGCGAGTCCGGAGAGGCGAAACCGGCGAGCCCAGATCGAGTTCTCGGAAATCGGGCTTGTTGTTGGCCTCGCAGCAACTCAGTGAGTCACGGAGGCGATCGGAGAGCGAGTCGACTCCCGGCTCCGAAATGGGCTTCCCGGAGTGCGACATTTCCGAGAACAGCAAAGCCGGAAACAAAAACACAATAAAAATCGAATATTTTTTTCACTCAAAGTCTCAAAATAGGATTTTTTTACAGAGAGTCAACAATGTGAGACCCCAGTGAGGGCTTTACTCCAAGAACAGCAATGGGTGCAAAGCAGAAGAGACTCACAGACCCAAACCCAGAAGCAGAGGAAGAAGAAGAAGAAGAGGCTGTGATGATGAAGCAGATGAGGAAGAAGAAGACATTAAAGAGTTAAGGGAGAGGGAGAGAGAGAGTGAGAGAGAGCGAGATGGGGATCTCGTGATATTCAGAAAAGGAAGAAGCAAAGAATGAATGTGAAGGGTGTTTGTTTAGAGAGAGAGATAAACAGAGAAGAAGAAGAAGAAGAAGAATGAAAGAAAAGGAAAGAGAGAAGCTTTATTTTATATATAATGGAGGGTTTTTGTTTTTTTCCTTCTTCTTCTCCTTTCTCTCTTCACGACTTCACCTGCCTGCTTCACGAGACGGTTTAGTTTTCTTACTCTCTACTACTACTACTACTCTTCTTCTCTTCTTGGATTTTTGTTACTCTGTTTTAGGCTTTAGCATTTTGGGGTCCCTATAAATGTCCTTATTTCTTTCTTCTTCTTCTTCTATCTTCATTTAGGCTATCCACACCTTTGCAATAGTGACACCTTGACTCCACACTGATTTAGGCCTATAATTATGTCCTATAATCATGCGATTAATTGCTAATTGCTCAACGCATGATTAATAAAAGTTACTAGGGAAGTCCTAAGAGGTGTGATTTACCTTTTGTGGTTTTCAAATTTTACCTCCCTCCCCTTTTGTCAATTCTAGTGCAGTTGTTTCAAATTTGACTCATTTAATTCCATGTGTTTATCACTTTTTGTTTATACTGAGTTTTCCATGATTGTGCGTCAAGTAATACAAGTGTTCTAAATATCAGATATATCGGCCAATATATCGGTGATATTTAGAAAACGATATGATAGCGCCCATATCGGTTGAATATATCAGTCAACGGTCAAATATCGGTCATGAAAATGTGGACCTGAAAAATGACTAATATGTACCCATTTTCATGAAAAATAAGTAAAGGTTTTAAGTTTTATGGTAGGCTAGTCAAGTCGGAGGCAAATAACAACTCACAATTTAGCACTTTAGCACCTAATTAACAAAATGATGTATAAATATCCTATAGGTAACAAGACGATGAAAACAATGTCACATTGACCAAATTAAGTTGAGACAAAAACAAAACAAAACCGGTCTCTAATTAAGACTGTTGTTGCATATTTGGGGTTTATAGCTCTTAAAGATTAACCACTTAATGATGGTGCTTGAGTTAGGGTTACAAAATTAAAGAAACCCTAACAGGAGCACTGCACTTGGTCGCTAGATATCCTAGTCCATATAGGTCGTATTCATGCCTCAATCTTTTTGCATTGTCCTTGATTACTCCCCTTCAGTTCTATTGTGTCATCCCTCTTAGGAAGAATGAGTTTTCTGCAGAGAAATGGGTGCTCTGGGCGTCTCGAATGAGCCATGCTATGATGGCTAGGTTTTTCTAGTGGAGGCGCTACCCTATCGAGGGTGATATTTGGGCAGGCTCATGTTGGCTGGTGTAAGGTAGGGCCGTCGGAGCTTATGGCTGATCAGAACTGGGTAAAATATCCTAATTATGGAGGTGGAGCGGCGGTTGATTATGCCTGGAGCACGGGGCCTCCTCAGGGCCTTTCATCAATCTCCACTTATCTATCTTAGTCGAATCTGGGGCTAGGTCAACGCGGTGGCCGTTCTAATGATGTGTTTCAGAGATGGATTCAACTTGTGGTGCCAGGCATTCGGTCTCCATCTGCGGTGGTCGGCGCTGGTGATCTTTTATCGGCGTCGAGTTTTGTTGCGGGCAAGATGGGAAGTACACCTTAGGCCAGGCTTGGGCCTGGGATTGTGAGTCGGGGCCAATCCAGGAGTAGACCTGAGGCTCGGCCTCTATTTCGTTTTCTTTCATTTTTGTTTTTCTCTTGCTTAGTTTTTTGTTTATCTCTTAGTTTGTTTTTCCTTCTTTGTTGGTTTATTTCTTCCCATGGTGTTCATGGTGTTTGTTTGTTGGGTGCTTCATCACTTAGTTAGGTGATTTATCCATATGTATCTCTTTGATACATGTACCATGAATCCTTATTTACCTTGAAAATGTGATAGCGGGTATATTTATAACGGCATTCCTTGGCTTTTGTTTGCTATCTTGAATGAAAATCTATCATTCCTTTAAAAACAAAAACTTAATGACAGTGCTTGTGTGAATAGCCAAGGAGCCAATGTAGAGAAGCTGCTAAATTGCACTTATACATCCCTGTATTTTCAAATTAAAGTTAGTTTCTTCTCTTGTTTTGGTGTCGCGCCGAGCTCCTTAGTTTTAAAATGATATGGTTGAATCCGAGCTCTCAGTGGCAGAGCACAACTTATTTTCATCGGGTAAATTATCGTGTGGCAGCATATAGTAGGGGAGTTTTTTTGTTTTGTTTTGTTTTTTTGTAATTGTACTTCGTTATACAATAATGAAGTATATCTCTATTATACCAAAGTAAACGAAGTAGCTATATAACACTCTTTACTAGTTAGTGCCTATTTGAATACAATTATATAGTAGAGATTCCTACTGAACTTTATGACGTTGTCTGTACATAAATTTTTGTTAGTAATTACCTAGTATTTTTTGTTTAGTGACTTAAGTTCATTTTGTAAGAGAGAGATCGTGAATTTGATTTACATCAGACTTATCGTAGCATATAAGTTGTTTATTTAATACTAAAAAAAGACTTGAGAACAACTCCCTCGATCACTTGTCAAATTGGTAAGAGCTAGCCTAGTCATGTTGAAACCCCCATACCCAAGTTTGAATCCTGACGACAAAGTTTAAAAGTTTTTAGATTTGGGTAGGCAAGGGGGATGACGGAATTAAAGCCCAATTTGTTTTGGGCAGCCAAGGTGGATGAAGCATATGGATAAATTTTCTACCGACCTGATGGAGTTAAATCCTAATCTTATTTAGCCATGGGTGACTGATGACAAATGTTAAAACTTGGAGACCTTCAATGGGTCTTCAAAGGTTTTCAATAAGGACCAACTTGTTGAGGACTTGTTGAAGATCAATTTGATTCACCTATTTTTCGATTTTATATTCATATCTCAACCATTTTGTTTTGAGTAGGCAAGGGGGATGACGGAGTTAAAGCCCAATTTGTTTTGGGTAGCCAAGGTGGATGAAGCATATGGATAAATTTTCTACCGAGCTAATGGAGTTAAATCCTAATCTTATTTAGCCATGGGCGACTGATGACAAAGGTTAAAACTTGGAGACCTTCAATGGGTCTTCAAATGTTTTCAATAAGGACCATCTTGTTGAGGACTTGTTGAAGATCAATTTGATTCACCTATTTTTCGATTTTATATTCATATCTCGATCATTTTGTTTTTAGATATATATATAAGTAGATCATCCATGTAAAATTTTATCAAAATTGACAATCGTTAAGACATTTTTTAATGTGATTTACTCATTATAAACTTGAACAGTTTATATTTGACAATTTTGGTTTGTTCACTTATTCGATCTACTTTGGTACTTTAATAATTACTAAATTTACTGAAAATGTGTATTTCTAATCTATATTTATATATTTACTATCTAAACGGTTGAGATGAAAAAATATGACAAAAAATTGATCTAATTAACAATTAATTAAAAAATCCTCACTAAGATTATCATCATTAGAAAAGTTAACCCGCCTCCGATTACACTCGCATGACGCCAAGAGATCTCGCCTCCACTGAACCCATCATAATTAGGGGTGGGCACGGGACGGGATGGGACGGGACGGGACGGGACAAATCCCACCTTCCTATAAAATTAAATAAAAACCTATATTTTTACTTTTTCATTAACAAAATAACATTCAATAATGAAATTTTAACAAAAAAATGCATATTATGTTCAAAATATTATAATTTACCATTATTATTTGAGTTGATATAATTTTGGAGTTATTAAGAACATAAATTAGTTTCATTTTGATACAAAATATATAAGAATTTTTAAGTTTTCATTAAAGGTGGGATAGAAATCATTCGTCCCACGTCCCATCTCACTATTATGAAACAGGACGGGATCGGGACGGGACGAACGTTTTTAGACCTCCGTCCCGTCCCGTCTTTATAAATTTCGGGACGGAATCGGGATTTCCGTTTTTTATGCCCACCCCTAATCATAATGACTACAAAGACTGGAAGATTTACGTATGTTTGCCAAGAAAACCAAGCGGCCGCACCCCAGGGGGAAACCGTATCGGAGCGCTCATTATATTCTATCACACACGTCAAGATTTTGAAGAAGCTAAGATAACATGCGTCCATCATTCTCTTCACACACACACACATATATATATATATATATATAGCTAAAAGTTAATGTGGAAAATCATTTTAGGAGTTAATTGCTCTCCAAAATAGAGAGTTTGCGAAAGATGTTAGGAGGATCCTGTATGTATATAGTTTGTCAGAAAAAAATGGATTTTGATCATTTATTTATGCAAATCCAAAAGTCAATGTGTTTAAGAAGCGTGAAAATCATCAAAACTGAAAATGCATGATGGCAACGACTTTAGTGTTACTTACTGTATTACTTGGAGTCAAAATTAGTGCTAGCTATGAGATCTCTTGGTTTTCATTCCATTGCAATAACTTATTCATTTTGTCAACAAAATTGTAGATAGCACCACGGCAACAAAAGTTACTGTTAGTTATTGTTTTCGGTCAAGATCTTTGGAGTGGTCGATTAAGATGAAATTAAAACCCTTTAGAATATTTCGAGTCAAAATTACAATCAATTTAATCTTATAACTAGTACAATTATTTCTTGATAATTGCATTAATGAGAGGGGTATGTGAAATCATAATTATAAGAACCCAAATAATGAAGGGGAGTGGTTGAAGATCGAGTAGCTAGGTTGCGTTCCAGAACGTATGTATGTGGTAAGAAGAAGAAGAGGGTAATGGGGCAGAAATGATGCGTGGCTGTCATGTGAGAAATCATGGAAAACAAATAACGTGCTCCATCTGTACGTGAGTTGTGATCCACTAATGTGATCGATTATAGAAGAAGAAGAAGAAGAAGAAGAAGAAGAAGAAGAAACCTAACTACAAGCTGGGTTTAGGGCATAATTAACTTGGTAAGGAAATCGACTATTAGGGCATTCAGTTTGCACAGTGCAAGGTGCTGCCTCCTTGTTGATATAGAGCGACAGTAGAGGATGAATCAATAGGTCGGGGAAGGACCTATTGTGGTCGAAACTTCTCTTCTGATCGAGCAAGCTCCATATCAATCTCTTTTCTGAACAAAACGTAAACCTTGATAAGGAAATCAACTAGGGTTTTAGTGAAAGGTGCTGCATGCCTCCTAATAAGGGTGGTAGTAGAAGTTAATGTAGAATAACTTATAGGTGGGGAGGGGTCCCATGGTCGTCAAAACCCTTTTTCTGTGCTTCGTAGTATTATCTAATCAAAACCCTAATTTAGAATTTTAGATGGTTTTCCTCGTGGATTGGGACTAGCTAGCTTCAAGTGTTGGGTCTTTTTTATTTTATCATCGTACGCGTTGCTAGGGTCTGAATGTGTCTGATGCTTAAAAAAGACATCTAACTAGCTTAGCGGGATGTAGAGGAAGTTATTGATTGTGATCAAGATGGGCATGCAATGCAAGCTAGTAAGGTGTTTGATTTGAATATATTCTGTACTCCTGTATATATTCCGTTTGTGAGCAATTCATGTCTATGGGTTGTTTTAGCGATCAATGCACAGTACTGTTCTTCAGTTTGACATATTTTAATAAGTTCCCCACATGAGTGACATGACCATGCTACTAGAGAGATATAAAATTGCTTATGCCTAAGGTCATCGAAAATTAAAATGAAGTCGTTGATTAAACAATTTTGATTATGAAATAGAAAGTTTCATGTTCGGGCCGTCAGCCGTGTTGATGACAATGGTGACCCGTGATACCTTAGCTTCATCCATTCAATCAGTCTTAATTGTAACGAAATTGCTTTGGCAATTTGCATGTAAAATTTTCTGAACTTTCATTATTGTTCTCTATCTATGTGACATAAGTTATTTAAGTTTAAAGCTTCATCGTTCTAACGGAAAACCAGTTATCCAGTATTCATTGAGACAAACACGTAATAATTAATTAATAATTAAGCTGCATAAATTAACAAGCTTCTGTCAAACAAAAGGTTCAACGACTACACGAACAACCACACAATTTAAATGTTTGATGCATTTCTTATATATTGAATTCTCGCTCTTAAACCTTGCCCAAAACATTGGTCCGATTGACGACCTTCGCTGCAAAATATTTACGACGAACTACATATATATCGACAAAGTTTAAATTTCTCTTCTGTACTATGATTAGGTCTCGTAGGTAATTTGTTAAAGAGATGAACGTCTCTAAGGCGATCAAGGTTTAAAAACGTTCTAAAGTCTCTAAGGCAATGAGAGAGACTAGTTTTTCCCTTAAAATTGAGAAAATTTAACATGTGAGAAAACTTTTCGAGTTGCAAAGCACTATGCTCTAGAAGTTACAAAGCATGAGTTTAAGTTGTAGATGGTTAAATGGTTTAGTATTTGTGTAAAAAATTAAGTGAATTTTCTTTCATCGTTGTTTATACTAATAGTAAACTTTCGATTCCTACATTAGAAGTCACATGCCACACTAATCGATCGGTTCGAGTCAAGATCGAGGCCTTTCTTTTCTTCTCTTTTCTTGTTTCTTGTTATTTCAGCCAACTCATTTACGGAATTAAGGGAGGGTGATTTGACGTGAGAAAGGTACACAAGAATCCTAGAACGGTTGAACCTACATAGACAACGTACCAACTTCGCATTTTCTTCCGATGCAATTGTCATGGATCGTATATGTTTTTCATTGTTTTCAAACTATAGTTTCTCTAAATTTGAACAATTGAACCTTAGCTATTACCTCTCTCAGTTCAAATATTGAACCTTTTCATACCATCTAGCAATTTTTTTTCTTCTTTATTTCCCAACCTACATTGTGTGTATATGAAATATATGATATAGATGAAATATATGAAAGCATATTTGAGGACTTGTTACTAGGTCTGACGATTTTATTACAAATTTCTTTGTATATGGTTAGATTTGTGATCATAACTTTGCACGATGTTGAAATTGTAAGTTACTGACATGTCAAAATGTGGTGCTCACGTTCAGAAAAAAAATTGGTGTTTGAGCTTATTGATGCTTAGGCTTCACTAAGGTTCGGCTGTATTAAGAACAATTAATTAAAGACAAGTACATTTAGAATAGAGCTCCGAGTTTTTGGGAGCGGAAACCAAAACCTAGTTTTTTAGGTTTTGCGATTGGGCTTTAGTGATCATGGTCGCATGGTGGGAGCATAGTCGGCCGCCGGAGACAAGCAGGTTAACGGGAGGTTGATTGCGTCTCTATGGAGGTTCAGGGCTTGGATTCGGGTTTGGGCTTTTGGGCCTAGATCTGACTATTCCTAGGGCTATTTTTGCTTGGGCCTTAGAGTCTGGGTAATTTAGTCCACTTTATTTGCTTTGAATAAATCAAGATGAAGTTTTGACGTAGCTTCGGGAGCTATCTTGGTAACGTCATCTTTTTTCTTTTTGGTTACTTGTGGACTATTATTCCTAAGGTTGTATTACTTTAGGTGAAGATAGGTTTTGGCTTAGGTTTGTCTTTCATGGCTCAATATTTATGCAGTCGGGGATCTTTCGGTGGGTCATGCTGATAATGTAATCTTCTTATTTCATTAATGGATGTGATATCTCCGATTGTTAAAAAAAAAGTTAGATCTGTGTTTAGTATTGTTATAGAGAAACCGATGTCATGATTCCTTGTTGACCCAAAAGAATTGTATCGAACTTGTGGAGTACATTTCATTGCTTCTTCTGAACAATAAGGAAAGTTGAAATGTAGTGCATATATGCATCATCAAAAGAAAGAGAAAAGAACTATATATATATATCGAACTATATTGTGCGATGCGACCCATATGTTGCTATTTATGAGTCTTAGTTGGTTGGAGAACAAAATGGAAATGAGAGCTAGTTTCAGAGTTAGAAAAGAAACTATGTAAGAATTGCATGTAAGTGTTGATACACGAACCTAGTTTTGACATTAATTCGAGCGCAACTAGAACTCAATGCCGGTAGTGTTTGCATGGCAAATGAGCTCCCTATCCTGGATCTAGCTATTTGGCTGCCATACTTGGTCCATACGGCGCTCCATCCCCATGGAGCCAGCCTTATTCAACGGAAAAATGCACTGGTTTTGCCCTATCTTGGGCTCATCAGGGGATCGGCTCCAGACCCTGACCAGTGTGTAGGGTGGCCAACTCCCTTCTTTAACGTTAAGTCCCCGACTAGTGACAAGCTCCTCAAACTTAACCGGGTCAGCATGCATGAACCCCTAGGAAGGGTGCAACCATATATCTCCCACACTTCTGATCTTGGAGCAATCCCACGTATGCATGAATTTCATATAACCAACGATGCCCACAATAGACACTCCCGAAAACGGGACGTGACATCCTCCCCCACCAAACTTGGTGTACGTCCTCGTACACAACATCCCCACTTGCGGCCCGCGTAACCCTTGTATGCCCGCGATGCCTGAGCGACTAAAGGAGTTCCCAAAGATCGCCCAACAATGCTTCGCGCTGGATCTCTTGTCCTGGACTTTGCCATGGATCCTCGTCCGGTCCTTTCCCTAGAGGCGACCCTGCGTACTCGACTCCCCCGCGGAGCCCCCCGTATCTTGGGGACACGGCGAATCGTGTGAGCGTTTGGCGACACAACGACAACGATGTCGAGGCGGCTATGATACCAGTTTTCATTGACCTAGCCATTCGGCTGCCACATTTGGTCAATGGGCGCTCCATCCTTATGGAGCCAGTCTTATCCAACGGGGCAGAAATGGTTCGCCCTGTCTTGGGCTCATCAGGGGATCGGCTCCAGACCTTGAACAGTGTGTAAGGCGGCCAACTCTCTTCTTCGACGTTAAGTCCCCGACTAGCAACAAGCTCCCCAAACTTAATCGGGTCGGCCTGTCTGAACCCTCAGAATGAGCAACCATATATCTCACACATTTCTGATCTTGGAGCAATCCCACATATGCATGAAGTTCATTTAACCAGCGACGCCCACAATATACACTTTCGAAAACGAGACATGACATCCCGCTAGGATTCAAGCTCGCAGCTAAGGTTAGGCTTTTTTAAGCTAGTGCGCGTTAAAGTTTTGCACATTATTGGGGTTGGTCTAGTGGAAACATGTACATTAGGTTGGAAGTAGGGCTGATGTTGCAATGATAGTCAGGGCCGGCCCAAGGGCAAGGCAAACAAGGCACAAGACTTAGGCCACATAATTAATTGGAAGGCATTTTCTCTGTACATCTCATATGTATATAGGACACAAAAGAAAATAATCATAAATAAACTAGAACGAGAAGAGCTCTCAATATAAACGATAGTATCTCGTTTCTAAATTCATATTCGTATAAGCTATTCATGCCTCCATTTTCAAATTTTGTGGCTATATATTATATTGTTATCATGAAATTATTTAACATATCTTCTCTCTCTAGAATCGACTACAAGGTTGACGGGTGATGCTAGAGCAGCTAGCGTAGCCCACCACGGGCAGTGGAGGACTTTGCGGTCTTCAAGGGTCCAGGCATTGCATGGAAGCTCGATGATGGAGGTTAATGGGAGAAGATGTCTCCTCTCTGTGTCCCCAAAGACATTAATGGATGTAAAGAAACGTCGTCTTCTATATCCCCCTCCGTACACACAAAGGTTTGTACCATATAGCCGGCCAGCTAGTGAGAGTCATCGGCATAACCATGTTCCTTCATTTAGTGGAAACTCATGGGGTTTTCATAATTAGGGTTACAGAAACAGATGGAGGGTAATGTGTCCCTACTGCTCGGGCAATTAGACCGTGTCTTATGAATAGGGGTGGCATTCTGGCAAAGGGGCAGCTAGAGCTGGAGCTGGGGATGTCCATGTCTCCAATTCTATTTGCAAACTCTAATTTTCCCGCCCTCCTTCTTTTCATCTCTAGAAAATATACATATATAAAGATTAATAATGATCGAGTTATAAGAATTTACATTACTGAAAGAGCCGTAAAATACTCTAATCTATCTGGGGAAACTACAAAAATATATCAGAGTATACAAATAATTAACCACATGTGAATTTGAACTCATGACTTCCATCTTTTATAACTTTTACCACTGAATGACCTAGACTCACTTTACTTTTCATTTGATTTATTTTAGATTACTAGAATCATCAATTCTCGATTTTGTTTCTAATGCTAATATATATTTTCCTTTCCTTCAAAGAAAATGAAAGTAAAATTGAATGCTGGCAAATGCACATGGAAATGAGTCACTTGGAGTGACATATGCAGATAACGGGGAAGTATGCACAGATGAAGTGAGCTAGTCAGTAACAATCCTACAAAGTACAAAGACTACAGCTGGTATGATAGATTGGGCTGCTGCTACTCTTGCTACTATACTACCAATTTCCCAAGCCAATATGGCATTGTCCATGTCCTGTGACAATCACAACAAGGTGGGAAGGGAAAAAAAAAATACATCAAGATTACTTTGGCGCAGAACATATCATTGGAAACATAGAAACCATAAATCAAAAAGCCCCCCTCTATCTAAGCTCAGCTATGCCCGATTACGTATCAATTTTATTATCCTTTCACGCATTAATATAAATATTATTAACCTACAAATTAATTATGCTCGTAATATATACATATCTGTTCATATACATACACATATATTGACACACACAGACACTATTTATATACATATATATGCTAAACCATCCTGGTACCTAAGAAAATTTTGTCCATGTTCCGTAAGTTTTATCTCACCAATTAGCCATTAGGATTTTTGGTTTCAACGGTTCATTAGCCATTAGAATGCTCACCCACAAACATTATATATAGTAGGACAAGTGATCTGTTCCCATATGACAAACCATATACATATTAATATATAAGAGATTAAATACTCATCACTCACCCATAAGATTTGTTATTTAACGACCAGCTCTTGTTGATCTTCCAAAGTAATTGCTTAGAGAACTCCGGCAGAATTATATAAAAATATTTACACAATTTGCATATATCTATATATGAATTAATATAGGTGAATTTCATAAGATACTTGTTATTTATACAATTTTGTAGCTAGGTGTGTCCACTTCCAAGGGGCTGGAATACGTGCAAGCATGGGGGTCGTCTATATTACGGTGATGTATACTATACAAATATTTACAACTGATGGAACAAAATTACCATATTGACAACAATTTTATTGAATTAAATTACAACATTGACAATATAATTATCACATTCATTTTACACATTTACATATAATTGAACAAAATTATCATAATTACAACATTTTGTTTAAAAACTTGTAAAATGTTGTAAATAAAGTAATTATCTATAATAGAACTATAATTACTTAAATAATTATTTATTTTACTATATTAACGATAAATTTGTAGTCATTATTATAAATGTGGGTACCATATACTGGTGAGTACCTAAGAAGATTCATGCAAGCATGTGATTAGCCATGAAGTTGAATAGAGAGAAAGAGCGCGGCAAACCTAGAATGTCTTGGACTTCGCTCTCTCTGTGTGTAAGAGTACGGAATGCATTATCAAATAATTTTAAGGATTAAATTTTGCAGTCCCTTTTAATCATGGGAGTCAGAACCACCATGTGATAAATTTTAAGGATTTGTAGTAAGGATGATGCGAGGAAAGCGGAGATTTCACAATATGTGAGTAATTCATATCGGCGGTCTCATGAACTCCTGAGTTCAAAATTCGGGTGTCAAGTTGAGTGTAAGTGTGAAACATGTGAAGCCTCCTCCCACATCTACGCACTCTCAGATAACTGAGATAAGCAATATTAATTAAAATTTATGAGTAGGTTGTGGAATGGGGTGTGTTTGATTACATACATGTTATTAAATAGAGGAAACATGGGGTTTGGGTTCATGAATTTAGAGAGCGAGCTTGGGTGGAGAGGAAGGGAAGGGATCTGAAAAAGGAAAAGGAATAGTGAGCTATAGAGGAGACGGAAGCGATTCAAAATTGTAAAAGTCTTCGATAAATTTTTAGACTTCTTCTCTGTTACTGTTCCTCTTTTACCCTGTTAAAAATAATTTGTTACCAACCTTCATGAGCATCATGGCTTCATCGATATCTGTTAGTGTACGTGTGCAATACGCGCGTTAGCAAAACGTCAGGTGAACCTCCACATAGGTGGAGGGAAGAACCTCCGGTTTATCACATGACATATTGATCTAGATAGAGAGCCTTATTATCTAGTAGAATTTAATATATTAATTGGTCTTATATATATATATATATATATATTTTTCTTGTCCTCTCTCTCAATTACTACGATAGTTCTGCACTTCTGCCCAGTCAAAGTTTGTTTCTACTCCCCAGCACCTTCCTTTTTAAGCTTATAAATTTTGTTTCTTTGTTCTCAGCTTCTCCTCGTCACAAACCCAGAAAGCTTTTAATTTCGTGCAAGTCTGTTAGCTTCGAAGTGGTAAAAAAGAAACTGGCAGTGCAGAGAGCCAAAAGGGCTGTCAGGTTCACACTTGCAGAAACCCTAGAAATATGACGACAGTAGGGTTTATTGTCTTTGAGCTGCAATTGCACGTGACAGCCATGTGATAATCGAAGAGAAGAACCATGCATATGCATGAATCTTTTGTAGAACACCATCTCCCTTCCTCCTCTCCCATCCTTTTCTGCTTCAGTATCGGCCTGTTTTCTCTTATCCTTTTTTCTTGAAGTAAGGCTCTTGAACAGTTCAAGCTGAGCTATGGCTAGGACTGCACCCAATGTCATGATACTCTGGCCATGATCGATCGTGTTTGAATCGAAGCTACAGTGCTACACAGATCGAAGACCCAGTTATGACTTTTACTCTATATCTTTACGGACTTCACCTTGTTTTGTATCTTGCTGGAATGCTACTAGAGTTTGCTCCAGCTCTAGAAATAGGTAAAAAATGACAATACCGATTGTTTGATCGCCTATTTTGTGATGAGAATCTATTACCTTTTTCCTTGACTAGATTGATCACCATGAAAGTAATTAAGATATTTTCCTCAGTTTGTGGATATCCTATGATATCCACAAACGTTGTTCATGTGAAAATCCACTTTTCATGGGCATGCAATTAAAAACTCTCTTGTAGAAGCTGTCAATAATTTTATTTTTAACGCAAATTTGATTAAATGATATGATTGAATGATGGTTACATAAAAACCTACTTAAGTTCTACAAGTTCCGGCACCGATCAGATATATATCCAGTTCATCGACCACCAATCTCCCCAGTCATATGTCTCATGATATCCAAAATTCTGTTGCTGAAGGGCTGAACTACTTAGTCTCACTAAAGTGAAAATCTTTCATAAATCCAACGCTCATTAAGGAAATTCCATTGCTGGTCTATATTATCCTAATGGTATATATATATGATTTTCTTCTTCTTTTGGTCAAGGGAATATATGCTATTGAATTTGTTTATATCTGTTTATTTTGGAATTGGGGGTTTGGATGGATGATAAGATAGCTATGATATATACATCATTGGATAGTGATGTGTTTGGAGGGTACATAAGCTGCATGGATAATTATAGCATAATCCAGTAGACCACATGCATATAATTGAAATATACAATGTACACATTACAAATGGTCTCTATTTGTTATCCGCTTCTCAAGTCTCACCTTGGATTCCTGTTCTATCGGGAAAAAAAGGACTTATAACTTTCACCCATGGCTTGGCTGTTTATTTGTCCTCAACCTCATACCATACACATTGGATTTCTTCACATTCATTTCACTATCTATTTGTTTCTTGATTATTGTGCTTTTAGCTACTTACCCCTTAAAAATGATAAGTAGCCTTTCTGAGTTATCTTATAGGGTTCTCAAATAATTAAATTCTGGAGTCGTGTGTTATATATTGGAAAAATGCTAATCTAACAGCTCTACTAGTTAGGCCGCCTAATCCTTCCTGTGATGAAACCTAGGACCCTGCTAGGGTTAGGGGGTGGCGGCCGACTGTGGCCTAACCACTTTAGCAAATAGACAACTCTCTCTAAGGAACTCGGCAAAATAGCCCCGTAACTTCGGGAGAAGGGGTGCCTCCTCACAAAGGGGGTCGCAGTGACCAGGCCCGGGCGACTGTTTACCAAAAACACAGGTCTCCGCAAAGTCGTAAGCTCTTTCCTTTTTTCGGTGCTACCTTTTTCTTTAATTCTCTTCCTCCTCGAGGGGAACACCATGGCTCCCTCTCTTTAATTCGATCACGGAGGGTCGCAGCAACAAAAGTTCAAGGAGGTTCCTCATTGGGCTTCGGGAGCGGCTCTAGCCTCGTGCTAGGCAGGTGATGGAGACGGACGATGTGGTTGTGTTGTGATATGCGTCGTCATCGAGGGCTCATTTTGTTGGTAGGCCTGAATGGAGCTCCTGGATCCGAATTTGGGATTCAAGCCGTTCTCAGGGGCAGGTCGTTGGCGTCAATCAATGGCAATGATGGCTTCGAAGTGAGCAGCGACGACTTTGTATTTCGGCAGGTTGAGTTCTTGGTTGGTGCAATGGTGGTCGTGCTCAAGTACGGGTAGGTTGACTCCGTCACTGTTGAGTGGTGACTAGTGGCGTCGGTTGAGGCTTAGGCGGCGACTGGTAGAAGGCTCCCTTGTTCCGTCAGAAGTTCCTGGTGCGGCTCTGTTTGGAAGTGTCTGGGTGCCCATTTGCTTCGGTGGCATGAGTACTAGGTCTAGTTTGGTCTTTTTGGGCCTAATTGGAGCGTAGGCTTTGAGGCCCAATCACTGTTGGGTCAGGATCTGGGATCCTGGAGGATGATTTTGCATATTGGTTCTTGGCTTATTGGAGAGGTTCCTTTTTAGGGTGGCTCCTCAATATGATTCGATGTAGTCGAAATAAGTGAGTCTCGTCTCACAGTTCGCATGGTTCCATTAATTTGATGAAGCCCGAATATTGGTGGATCATATTTATGTTCTACTCATATATTTCTTATAAATGACAAATCGCCGCTTATTTAAAAAAAAAACAACTGTACTAGTCTCTAACATATTTAATTACTCCTTAATTATAAAGGTCTTAATAGTACTTCTGAAATATTATATTACACATCACTTTCTATCTTGAAAAATTGATGCAAGATGTCAAATCAAAGTTTTACAAATGTGTATATATCATTAATCTGTTAAAGGAAAAACATTATTTCCTTATTAGTGTGCCTTCGTCAAAATAACTGACGGAGGCAATTGAGCAATCAATATTTAATATATAGTTAATTACAGATATGAATTATGTAACGGACAATTCTTATTCATTGCCATTAAACTGATTGATATTTTTCCATATAATATTTCCCCTATATAAAAGGGTTCGTAATAATACGAGTAGACCAATTCCATTTTCACTTCTACACGATATCACCATGTTAGCTTTCCTCTGGTATTCTGGCCAAAACACAAAGAAAAAAAAAATTGAAAACCATAGTTTTTTTTTCTCTTTCGTCGCCGCTCCCTAGCAGTACATGCGCCTCCGATTGGCGTGACCAACCGCTCGCCTCCGATCGGCGAGACAAGCAGCCCAGATCGGTACGGCTCGCCTCCCGCTCCTGCCGCGCGCTCGCACCCCGCCCCCGCCGCGCGCTAGCCTCTCTTCCCGGCCGCGACATCACCTCCAGATCACCGACCCCCGATCTCCGACGCGACAGGATACACGCCGCAAGCAAGATCAGCGACGCTCTGATTCACGATCTGCAATCTCCGCCAGGCGACCCGCGACCCGCGCCCCACGACCCTCGAACTCCGACCCGCGACCCGTTTCGAGAAAAAAACTGAAATATTTACCATTCTAGTAAATCAAGGTTAGTTTTTTTTTACAATTTTTGTTTGTTTGTTTTTTTTTTGTAATTTATCGTAATCATTTCCTTTTACTATTTTAGAAATTTAATTAGTAAATGTGAAAGTTGGTTACTGTTTTTTTACCATATGTGTTATTTATTTTAAAGTACGTAAATACCCATGTTTACAAGATGATTTGTTTGTCGGGTTTACTACACGCGGATATGCTATATAGTAATGTTTTCAATTATGCATGGTAAATTTATGCCATTATTATTTTATTTTATTTTATTTTTTTTACGATTGTGGCATATTTGATCAATGTATTATACTTTATAACGTGCTTAATAATTAAATATATGCATGTTTCATAGGTTCTTAACATCAATATTATTATTTTAGCACGACTTATATATTATTTTCATGATAATGAAAATCATGCGCTTTACAAAATTTTATAACGTAACTATGTGATAAAGCATTTTCACAAAAAGCATCGAAATAAAATATGTGACCACCATGAAATTTGGTCTCGAAATCCAAAGCACACTCTTGGAAATTAATAAACATTTACTCTTGTTTTTGTAGATGGCTGACCAAACTCGACCCAAATTCGCCATTTTGGACTCATAAGGAATTGAGTACAATCGTTGGGTTTCTGATGTTGAAACCACGTTTGTGGGAAAGGACTACACAACCACCATTTATCCTCCCACCGACAAAAAAGATGAACCGTCGGCAAAAACCAAAGCCAATGCCCTAATGTTCTTGAGGCGACATATTGATCAAAGCTTGGTATGAGAGTACCTTCAGTTGAAAACACCCAAAGAACTGTGGGATGCCCTAAAGGGACGTTTTGGGAATATTCATGACACTTTGCTCCCAGAATTAACTGTCCAGTGGAATGAAATCCGCTTACTTGACTACAAAATGGTTAATGACTTCAATAGTGATATGTTGCGCCTGAAAGCACGTCTCAATTTCTGTGGCAAGGAACTCACAGAAGATGATATGATCCAGAAAACTCTATCTACTTTCCCTACTTCGGCCCTTATACTAGCAAACCAGTATAGGTTGGAGTATGACAACAAAAGAATCACTACCTTCCATAAATTGATCTCTATGTTGCAAGTATCTGAGCGTCATGATCAAGTTCTTTTGAACAATAATGTCAGACCTATTGGAACAAAGAAAATTCCCGAGGCTAACTATGGCAAGGTGAAGGATGGAAAGAACCCTAAAGTAAAAGGGGATTGGACGTGCTGACCCTTACACACGTGGGGGCAATACCCCACGTGGAAAAAGATATGGAGGTCGTAGTATGGGCCGTGGACGTCCTCCCAATGTATGGCGCAGAGATGGTGGTGCAGGTTGTAGTGGCCATGGTGGCACTGGACCTAGTGGTCACAAAGTGCAAAAGGCACCGAAAAACCCCCAAGCAAAAAGGGAAAGAGTTGGCAATGAACCTTGCTATAGGTGTGGAGACACTGCTCATTGGTATAAGAACTGCCAGGTAAGTAACAGAGTCGCAGCCAATTACAAGAGGTATAGAGAGTCTAGAGAACAAGAGGCTCACTATATAGAGGAAGAAGGTCCTGAACCTAATGTCAACCTCACAATCTCGGACTTTAATGGCAAGATGGACCATGCCAAGTCAAGCGATACTCCAGATTTTGATTAATTTTATTTATTTATTTCCAAGTTGAGTGTGAATGCGTAATGCCTTATTTTAATTAGACTATTGGTTTGGTCTGATTACCATTGGATTATTAATAAATTTTCAGATTTTATTCTGAAGTATTTGAGGTTGCTCAAGTTTTTAAAATTATTATACATGGTTCGGAAATAGCACTATTAATGATGTAAAGCAATACATCCATATAAAAAAAATTTTGGAATGAAAAGTATATCATTCGACCTACAATAGAAGACTCTACTGCATATGAGATATATATTTAATGATCATATCAAAATTTAATTGTAGGAATGAATCGAGGAGAAATAGAGTGCTTAGCAGATTGTGCGACTACCCACACTATATTAAGGAATCAACAATTATTTGTTGAATTAATTCCTTATAATTCATGTTTGTCTACTATGACTGGATCAGACAAATAGTAAAAGGGCGAGGAACTGCCTAATTTTTCTTGCCAAATGGCACATTGTTAAAAATCACCAATGCTCTATATGCACCTAGAGCCCCTCGAACCTTGTTAAGCTTCAAAGATATTCGCACCAACGGTTATCTTCTGAACACTTATTGTGAGAATGGAAGTGAATATTTGTGTCTTACTTCTCTTGAATGTGGACGGACACGCGTTTTAGAGAAGATGAAGAGTCAAGACAATGGACTATATCTTACTACCATTCGGATTATTGAAACCTATGCTGTCACCAATGATGAAATTTGGGACACTAACTTATACAGGCTTTGGCATGACCGATTAGGACATCCTGGTCGGGACATGATGGTCCGTATTTTAAAGAATTCACACGGACATCCTTTATTTCGAGGGAAAAATAAAAGGGGACAACAACTAAATACGATGCACAGTGCTCGTTACACTGCTCCAATGCAGTCATTACCTTCTAAAGTAATAGAAGTGTTCTCTCCCTCTGCCTCAATGACTATTTCCAAGGCACATCAGTCATTTTGCAAAGCCTGTTCTTTGGCAAAAACAGGATCGAGACCTTCCTATGCTAAAGATACTAAACAAAATATTCCATTCTTACAAAGGATACAAGGTGATATTTGTGGACCTATCCATCTAGAATGCGGGCCATTTAAGTATTTTATGGTTCTGGTGGATGCTTCAACTCGCTGGTCACATGTTGCATTATTGTCCACACGAAACGCTACATTTGCAAAACTTCTAGCACAGATTATTCGTTTAAGAGCTCACCACCCTGATCACCCTATTAAGTCTATAAGGCTTGATAACGATGGAGAGTTTACATCAAAAGCATTTGATGATTATTGCATGTCTATTGGGATCGATGTAGAGCATCATGTTTCCCATGTGCATACACAAAATGGTCTCGCTGAAGCCACCATCAACAGATTACAGATGGTGGCTAGGGCACTTGTTATGCGCACCAATTTACCTATAAGTGCATGGGGTTATGCAATATTGCACGCAACCTTGCTTATTCGTTTCAGACCTACTGCTAGCCAACCATTTTCTCATACCAGTTGGTTACTGGATATGAGCCTGACATTTCACACTTACGCATATTTAGTTGTGCTGTATATGTGCCTATTGCGCCCCCACAACGCACAAAAATGGGTCCCAAGAGACGACTAGGTATTTATGTTGGATATGAATCCCTAACAATTATTTGCTATTTGGAACCTTTGACAGGCGATCGTTTTACCGCTAGATTTGTGGATTGTCACTTTGATGAGACAGTCTTCCCGTCGTTAGGGGGAGATAAGAAAAATGATTTTCAAAGGGAACGACATGAATTGTCATGGTTTGTCCCCACTCAATCTCATTTTGATCCCCGCACTCCACAATGTGAAAGTGAAGTGAAAAGAATAATTGATCTTCAGAACGTAGCAGATTTGATGCCTGATGCGTTTTCTGATATTGCTAAAGTGACAAGATCACATATACCAACTGCAAATGTGCCTGCAAGGTTAGAAGTCCCCAAAAAGGGGCATGGTGCCGTAGTAGGAGGCACTGCAACCACACTTAGTGGAGGTGTGGTTGAGGCCGTGGCTCCTCAAAGGAAGAAGGGGAGGCCACTTGGTTCGACTGATACTCGCCCAAGGAAGAAAAGGGCGACTAAGGCACAACCAGATCCATTAATCATCGATGTGGAGAATCCCTCTCATGAGATTATCTCTGATTATAGTGATGTCCATGAATCATTACTGGAGGACGCTCCGATGTTTGGTATGATTCCAGATAACAAAGAAATCTCAATGAATTATGAGAGTGCACATGAGTTGATGCAAAGATCTTCCATACACTTTGATGATGCATTTGCATATAACGTTGCTCATGAAATAATAGAGCATGATGATATCGAACCACGCTCTGTTGTAGAATGTCAACAAAGAGCAGATTGGCCTAAATGGAAAGACGCAATCCAGGTAGAATTAGATTCACTGGCAAAAAGACAGGTATTTGGTCCGGTAGTGCTAACCCCACCAAGTGTAAAGCCTGTAGGACATAAATGGGTTTTTGTCAGAAAGCGTAATGAGAAGAACGAAGGTACAAGGCTCGCCTTGTGGCGCAAGGTTTCTCACAACGCCCTGGAATTGACTATGAGGAGACATACTCTCCCGTAATGGACGTCATAACGTTTCGCTACCTTGTTAGTTTGGTAGTTTCCGAAGGACTGGACATGCAGCTTATGGATGTGGTTACAGCATATCTCTATGGTGATCTAGATTCAGAGAGAGAGAGAGAGAGAGATATATATATATATATATATATATATATATATATATATATATGAAAGTGCCTGATGGCCTTCAATTGCCCAAATCAAGTGACTCTAAACCACGGAGTGCATTTGCAATCAGGTTGAAACGCTCACTTTACGGACTAAAGCAATCTGGGCGGATGTGGTATACCCGTCTAAGTGACTACTTGATTGGAAAAGGATATAAGAATAATGAATTGTGCCCTTGCGTATTTATAAAAAAAAACAAGTTCCGGATTTGCTATTGTAGCTGTATATGTTGATGACATGAACATAATAGGCACTCTTGATGAAATAAGAGAAACCACGAGCTATTTGAAATCCGAATTTGAGATGAAAGATCTTGGGAAAACTCGGTTTTGTCTAGGCCTTGAACTAGAGCACCGAGCTTTGGAATTCTAATCCACCAGTCTGCATATGTCCAAAAGATGCTCAGGCGATTTAACATGGACAAAGTGCACCCTGTTAGCACTCCCATGATCGGTCGAAGTTTGGATGTAAAGAAAGATCTGTTTCGCCCACTAGAAGAGGACGAAGAGGTATTAGGAGCTGAAACTCCCTACCTAAGTGCAATAGGCGCATTATTGTACTTGGCCCAATGTACTCGACCATATATTGCATTCTCAGTGAACTTGTTAGCTAGATTTAGCTCAGCACCTACGCAGCATCATTGGAGTGGTGTCAAGAACATATTTCGATACCTAAAAGGAACCATTGACTTGGGTTTATTCTTTCCTTATAGTAAGACAGGAGGATCCGCGAATGGAATTGCAGTTCCTAAAGAAAAGGTAGATGACAAAATTACTATCCCCTACTCTGAAACCCCAAATAATGTTTTGGTTGGTTTTGCTGATGCTGCGTATCTTTCTGACCCACATAAAGGCCGTTCTCAAACTGGTTATGTATTCACCATTGGAAAAACGGCAATATCTTGGAGATCAACCAAGCAAACCCTTGTGGCTACCTCTTCGAACCACTCAGAGATTATTGCTCTACATGAGGCGGTTCGTGAGTGCGTATGGCTAAGGTCCATCATTACTCATATTCGAGGAACTAGTGGTTTAAGTTCTATCACTGAAGAGCCTACGTGCATTTATGAAGATAATGCAGCTTGCATCGAACATATGAAGCTAGGTTATATCAAGGGTGACAATACGAAACATATATCTCCAAAGTTTTTCTACAATCAGCAACAACAAGCTCTCCTCAAGATTCAAGTAAACCAAGTTAAATCTGAGGAGAATGTGGCAGATCTATTCACCAAGTCATTGCTTAAAGTTACGTTTGAGAAACATGTAAAAGATATAGGAATGCGAAAGCTTTCCGAACTCTCTTGATTAAAGTAAGAGTCATATGGAGGGGTAGACTTTAGGGGGAGTCTAGACCCACACATGTCATTAGTGTGTTGTACTCTTTTTTCCTTAGACCAAGATTCATTTTGTCTCATTGGGTTTTTATCATCTGGCAAGGTTTTTAATGAGGCAACAGTTCACGCACTACTGTGTCTTTGACTTGGCACAAGGGGGAGTGTTAAAGGAAAAACATTATTTCTTTATTAGTGTGCCTTCGTCAAAGTAACTGACGGAGGCAATTGAGCAATCAGTATTTAATATATAGTTAATTACAGATATGAATTATGTAACAGACAATTCTTATTCATTGCCATTAAACTGATTGATATCTTTCCATGTAATATTTCCCCTATATAAAGGGGTTCGTAATAATACGAGTAGACCAATTCCATTTTCACTTCTACATAATCAAATTAATATTGTGGGGTGAAAAATCGAGACTTAATCGGAGATATATGCATATGCATTATGGAAGTGAGAGGCAAATGTACTAGGGGTGAACACGGGTCAATGCGGTTTGGTTTTGGGTAAATCCTATAACCCAACTCAATTTTTAAATTCGGTTCGGTTAGGTTCAGTTTTTTCATTTTAGATATTGTGACCCATAACCCAACTCAACCCGTACAATTCGGTTCGGTTTGTTTTTTTTTTCGGTTTCACCCGTACGTAAAATACGTAATATTAGACATTAATTTCAAAGTATAAAATTTAACGTCAATATAAAACATAAAAGGTCCAATTGATTATTCTAAGCCTAATTAATTCTAACATCTCCATAATCCATATTTAGCTCAAGTACAAAAAACATTGTTGCGTTAAAATTATAGAGGAACTTACAAGATATGAAACATTATCAGAATCATTGATAAAAAAATTCAATTATAGAATCAAGATACAAAGAGATGCAACATGAGATAGAGGTCGAGGGAGGAGAGAGGAGCGAGGGAGGAGTTATGTGGACTGGTATTGCAAATTGATGTGAATTTTGTAGTAGAGCGTTAAACTAAGGAGTGAGAATTTAGAAAGTGAGAGAGGGTCATAAGTTTTTTTTTGTCTGAGAGACGAGAGAGGCCGCAAGATTAATTAGATCAATTAGGTTTACGTTGACTTTAGTTTTATTATATTTTTTAATAAAAAAAGTAAAAATATATTAAAACGATGACATTGACCGTTGACTTCGAGTTATTTGAGTTGGTTCGGTTTATGAAAGACTGAACCCAAAACTCAACTCAAACATAATTGGTTTGGTTCGGTTTTTTCTTTTTTTTAATTTTCAATTTTTTTTCAGATTCAGTTTAAGTTTAATTGTGGGTTTTTTTTGTCTTCGGGTCTGCATCCTAAAGTGTACTCATTGAGGAATAGAGGAAGAGGGGCAAGGCACGTGATGCCCATTTGGTATATGGGACTACAGAGAATCCCAATTATATTGGCCACTATATAATGTTCTGGAAAGATGAAAAATAAAACTTGAACATCGATCTTGCATGTAAAAGAAAGCTGACTGTAAAGGTCTGATTCCAACCCTTTTTTGTTGTTGTTTTTGTGTGTGAAAATATATGAATTTGTTTAGTCGCTTCATCATTTTCCCTTTAGTGGGGAAGAATATGAGATCCAAATCTCCACTGGCTTACTTATAGTTATAAGCTAGTAGAGTAAATCAAGCTCGCAAGTCGCAATTTATATAATCAAGACCATCATTATTTTTCATCCCACTAAATGATTCTTGGCTGGGAAATGATATTTAACTGTATATAGTTCATTAATTCACATAAACAAAAAAAACTTATATATGTTACTGAACTTGATGTGATGCATGGTTTTTATTATTTGATAAAAAAACCTTAATTAATAAATGAAGTGTACAAAGGATTTCAGAACTGAAGTAAGGACGGACCACAAAGTTCACTTGCTTTCAACAAGAAAATCATTTAGACACTAGGAAAAGGAAGTAGAAGAAAACACAGGAGAAAACAACAATGAAGCAAACACACAAACACACATGCAATAATAAAAGAGGAAAGTTCACCAACAGTCCCTAAGCTCATGTGGTAAGGACAGTTTGATCCCTGAACTTTAAAAAGGATCAAAGAGATCCCTGAACTCTTATTCTGATATCAATAAGGTACTTCTGTTAAAACTTTTGGAATATTCCGTTAAAATATTATTTTTTCTGTTAATTTTGTCATTTTGTTAAAATTTTGACGGAGCATGGTGGACTTAATTCTTAAAATTTATTTTTCTAAGAAGTTTACTAATCTTTAAATCTACCCTCTATACTCAAAGGTAAACAGTTATTTTATCATCATAGCAATTATCATAGCTTATAGATTTAGGCTTTTAGCGTTTGCTAAACTGTCTTTAAAAAAACTGCAACAAGAAAAAGAAAAATATAAAAAACTAATAACAAATAGAAAGAACCTTTCAAGAAATACCAAAAATTATTGGGATATTATCTACAAAATACAGCGTAGAATCTACGCATCCCAAGAAAATATCGAAGTTCTTCAAGAAATTTTTGAAGAAGATCATAAACCTCTTCACATTTTGAGCATCGGTTAGATTCGCCCTAGCTGGTATCAGAGCTTGTTTCGCTCAGAAACAAGTGAAGACCAGGCTTATGCCACAAAATTGGCTCATTTTATCCAATAAAAAAGAAGTCAGACCTAAAAATTACCAGTGTTTTTGTACTGAAAAAGCTACTGATAAGTGGCAAGTGTGCTTTCATTCAAAACATATTCAAGAAAGTCAGTACTCCATAGAATACGTTTGTAGAATATTAAATATCCTATACGACGAACATATTCATCTCCAAAAGGAGATTGGAGTAGTAGATATTGATCCGTTAAGACCTAGCCTGATTGAATTTCTAGATTATCTATATAGAGAAAAAAGGCAATAACAAAGTTGCAGAACAACTCGAAAGGTTTAATCTTCGATTAGATCAACTCAAAGAAATAAATTCCCAACTAACAAATAACAAAATGACAAAATTAACAGAAAAAGAATATTTTAACGGAATATTCCAAAAGTTTTAACAGAAGTACCTTATTGATATCAGAATAAGAGTTCATGGATCTCTTTGATCATTTTTAAAGGTCAGGGATCAAACTGTCCTTACCACATAAGTTCAGGGACTATTAATGAATTTTCCTCATAATAAAAAGACTAAGCATAGAATCTATGCAGCTTTAATCCGAGCAGGGACTTTTGCACCTAAACCTTGGCCTCCGCAATCGTAGAAGCCAACTCAGTCCAGACGCGCCAACCACATTGCCAAAAAATTGGCAGACGCTAAGCGACTACCCAACTAAACAAAACAATGGGTGGAGGAAGACTACTCTAAAAAGTCTCGAACCAACCAGCAAACCAAGAAGACTGCATATAGGATTAAGAAACCTCTGAGCTTAGGCAAGAAACGAAGACGAACTCTGACCAAACCGTCATGCAGGCGACCTTTATTCAAACATAAAATAAAATGACTTGATGCGATGTTAGTATTTCATGCTCCTATTAATTAGTTTCATTTATGGGTTCTTCATTTTCTGTTTATGCAAAGATAGTGACACCAGAGATGACAAGTTGACACCGTAGGATTGACAGCCAAAACGGAATACCACCATAAGTTGGACTCCTCCCCTTGTGAATACTATCGAGATTAATTTTGATAGGTGACAGCTACACGCATCAGGATTTTATTGTTAGTATGTGGCCGGAAAATCCTTGGTCCATGTAGCTGAAGCCCTTGTTTCTTAGGGACTGTTTGATGAGGGTCATCGTTTGTCCCGCGGGCTTAAAAGTCCTTTAGTGGCCCAGAGGCTCGATCAGGTCAAAAGCCCAGTTAAAATCTGACTTTATGGGCGTAAGGCTGGGTAGAGGCCGAGGGTTCAAATCCTAGACTCGACACATTGGAGCTCATAAGACCAAAGCCCACCTTGGTCGTAAAAAGCCCGTTTAAAACTTATTCATTTTTAAAATTAATAATTATATATATATATTTGTTGTATATGCTAATTAATTAAATTATTAATTTTATTACCATGTGGATATTAATTTTATTAAAAAGCCCAACCCGGATGGCTTAGAAATTTGAAAAAAAAATGGTTGAGGCATGGCCTAAACCCGGTAGTAATGGGCCGGGCCGAGCCCATTACCGACCCTTAGTTTTTATTTATCATGGTGCATGAGAAATGATTGTCGAAGACGACTCAACCCTTGTCTTAATAGGATCAATAAAGTCTACGGATTATTGTGAAGTCCATCCATCATTTGGTACATGTTTTGATTCAATTCATTTTGTTTAAACTTATTTTTTGGGAAACAGACTCTTCTACTAGTGTTGTAGTCAATCTTGGTCATTCTTTTAATCATGGGCGCTAGTTAGTTTGATTAATTTGATTTTGTACCAAGTGTATAGACACTAATATCTTTCTTCTTGACATTGTATGATGTTGGTGACCTATTGGTTTCTCGATCTAATTTATTTCTCTTATATATGTGTCTGTGTGAAGGATCAAGAGAGGAACATCCTTACATTAAGAATTTGAGGACTTTTCTTATTTCACACTAGTATATGATTTATTTTGATAATTTCAACCATTTATCATCTAGATTTTTATGCAAGAGTGATACCTTAAAAAAAATCAACTAATTATATTATGGATTAAATACTTGTGACACCTTACTTTACAACAAAAAACAGTTTTGTCCATCCACTTTCAAATTTAATCAGTATCATCGACAATTTGGCTAATTCTGTTAAATTAATCTGTTATCCCATTAACATGGCAAACATTTTATGTTAATATGACTAAAATATCCCCATTAGAAACCAATTTTATTTTTTTCTTATATATTCCTTATCCTTTTTTCTCTAACACTTTTATTCATATTTTTCTCACTCTAGGTTGGCACTAGGGTGATTTTTTTTCCGATGAAGCACAAATGGAAAGTTTAATATTTTGTCTTGATAGTATTGTCATATTATATATACAATCCTTCATACACGCGATCGGAAGGGTCGTGCTCATGTGTAATCTCCACTCATTCAAAAGGACTTGATTCTCCTGTTTTGGATTTAGAGTGTGTAATTTAGTATCATGTCCATTCAACAATAGACAAAGAGAAATAAAGTTTAATAAATTCTGGGTAATTTAGGTAGTTTAAAAATTTAACCAGTCAACATGTCAACTCTTTTTCTTACTTTATTAATAGAAGATATATATATATATATTATAACATTATTATAGTATAATGTTGCAAAAAAAATATTGTTATAATATATATTTGATACACTAAAGATGAATTAAAGAAAAGAAAACAAAAAAACATAAGAGAAAAAAATTAAAACATAAAACAATTTGATTTTAATTTGGGGTATTTCAGTTATTTAAAATTTTTAACGGAATATTCTAACGGTCAACTAACGAAATAGATTAAACCATCGACAAATGTGAATTTAATGATACACCAATTTAATTTAAAAATAAAGGGACGAAACTGTTTTTATGTGTAAAATATAAGATGTCACGAGTATTTAATCTTTATATTATCATTTGGTAGTTTAAAATTGTGCAAACAAATGTAGATCGTTCAATAAAATATAAACATAAATTGTGCTAATCAAATGGTTAATGGTGATTCTAGTTACACCTCCATAATTACTATCTAAACTTTCATCATCATTTTTTTCCTGAATTTTCCAAATTTACCCTTCTAATTCCTATCCACACCTCTTTTTTTTTTTCATTCTCATCTTCTTATGTTTCCAATATAAAAAGACATTCTTTCAATTTTTATTTACGTCTTTTTCTATTCTAACATGAGATGTAATTACTTCAATTTAAAAACAATGATATCAATTAATACATATTGGTTTTATAAAATTGATCAACAATAAGATTTTTAACACAATAGAAAAATTAGAATTAAGATTTTTCAACCTGACACTTTACAATTCTACTACAACAAAGGTTAAATTGAATTTGATTAAACTCCCAGACTATATTATGCTTCAATGAATAATGGAGGTATGTTGTAAATTGAAGAGGTGAAGCCATAAATATGAGAGTTTTAAAAAATAAGGTGAGAGTTTATAGAAGGGGTAAAATATGATTTAAATAATTAATGAGGTATAAATAGTAATTATGGAAGTGTATTTAGAACCACCCAATGGTTAAACCTTTTCTGTTTTAGCAAACTTTTTGTAATGATTCATATGTGTATATATATATATATATATATATATATCTAGTGAATTGTTGGTTTAAATTGTTGAACTACATGCTACAAATAAAAACATCATCACTTTTAGTTTTGGTGTTTAAGAACATACTCTCTTGATCCTCTATATAGTACCATATATTTAGTACTAATCCTATATATAATATATTGCATTTTCAATGATACATTAATATTAATCCTCAAGCTCCCTCAATTCGAAATGATATCACTAAAGTGATTGAGAAAGTTTCTTAATAGGATGTTAGAAACTAGAAAGAGTTTTTTTGGTGGTATATATGTTTATAGTTGTTGAGGCATATCTGTTTGGGGTTTCTTATATATCTCTAGTGTAGAAATTTGAATAGTAATTAAAGTGGAATTTTTCTTGTGCAAACCATTGACTCATTGAGTGCTTGATTTCCTTGCACAAAAATATTCTCAAGGAAAGGGTGAGAGAGAGAGAGAGAGAGAGAGAGAGAGAGAGAGAGAGAGAGAGAGCATGTAATGTTAAGAGTCAGTCGAATTAGATAGAGAAGCAGAATGCACCGGGATCATTTCAATAAACAGATTTGTATCGCAATCACTATACGATTCATATGAGTATAAAAGTCTTCCTAGGTAAGAAGGTTAACAAAGCAACACTCCAAAATTTTTGGATCCCCTACGAGAGCTGCCTCTCAGTCACAAACCTTAGGGTTTTTGCATCACCATATTTCTTCTATCAAAACTACAGATTCGGCTACATTCTCTCTGATTCATCATGATGCAATTCAAGATTGTGGTATGCAATTGCAGGGCCAGAATAACACTGAAAACACATGATGCATTGGTAAGCATCATCCGCCAACATAACCCGGGTCTGATTTTTCTATCGGAGCTCCTGGGAATGCTGGTGATGGTGACCATGATATCGACTGCGCTGGATTTGAGGTGTACCACCGAGGAAGGTCTAGCCATGTGACGCAGGTGCTTCGCCAAAACTGGCCATATTTTGCTGCTGTCAGTAAAGGCAACGGTAGCTTGGAGGCACCAACCTGCTAAGGTTTGGGTGTGGGCTAGGGTTCCTGGGCCTGGATCCAGACTCAAACTCGGGTTGGTCCAAGCTGGAAACTGGGTCACTGAGCTTGTTTCCCAAAAACAATGGTTTAGCCCAAGTAAGGGCAAAGGGATCCCTTAGACCCTTAATTGGCATGTCACCTAAATTATTCTGATTGGTAGATCATTCCATTTATTCTGAGTATTATGTGTTGTACATCAATTAAGGTCTCTAGACGATGTGTAACATATGTTATAGACGTTTGTTGGAATGCTTGTTTTATCCTCGGGTAGTTGTATTTTATTTTGTGCTCATTCCTTAATGAGGGCCACCTATCGTAGATTGCATTGTACTGAGAGATTTTAGATCATTGTTTGATGTCGTAGGGCAATACAGTTCATGATGTATGATTGTATGTAGCATTTTGGACCTTGGTTATAGTAATTATTTTTTCTAAAAAAAAAACATACGATTCATATGATTGGGGGTTTAAAGGAAGCAAGCTCATTTCGTGTTCCCTTCAATTACGCTTAATCTCTACTCAAACACTAAAATGCTCAACGCATCAATAATTCCACAATCACCAACACAAGATCAATAATATCAGAAGCTGCTTTTAATCGATGTAGTAACTTCCACTTCACTGCTCAATTTTCAATTCAGTTCAAGGTTTGATCTGAAGCTCCAATTATTTGGGTTTGAATGCCATCATTGCTCATTCCACTAGCGTTTAACTCTACCATATCGAATTTAGTATCTGGCCAGGTTTTAGATCAAACAAAATGTATACAAAGTTAAACAACTGGATTTAGTTCTAAAGGAAACCAAGTGGGACAACGTAACAGTTTTCATATGTATACCATCCCCACCAACAAACAGATGTCTAGTATCACTGTGTCAAGGGGAAGTATTACATGGTGCATAGTTGCATACTAGTTGGGAAGCAATGATAATGTAATTTCTCGCAGAGCTCCAGAACATGGACACCCATACCACTAATACATTATTCTCATTCACAAGGAAGTTGATGGTTTTCTGGAAGAAAAAAAAAAAATCAAAGGCAGGACATAAAATCAATGAATCCTGGATTTTGGTATGCTCATCGATCCATCATGCCTAATTTCATTACCCATACAAGTACATGCGAAACGTAATAGCATGTAAAAAGAGACGAAACTATAGTCACTCTTGCTCCAATTCACAACATTTGTTTCTTGAGAACGTACTAGAATTCACAACATGGAATGCTGTCACTGAGAAAACTACCGGAAATCTTTACTTGACTCCTACAAAACGAACTAGACTTGCGATGTATGTGCACTCACTGCACTGTGATAGGGTTACACTATGGCAGAAGGTGAGAAAACAGAAGCCATCATATCCAAAGCTTTGAATGGCAAGTAATTTTAAGGGTCCAAACTGAACTTGGAGGCTCACCCAGTCAGGCTAGAGTATATTTTCTGGTTCTTAAGTGCAGCCTAATGAGGTGTTTGTTTCTTCATTGAGTTGGCAAGCTGCGATGTTAAAGTCGAATATTGTACTAAATATAACACAGAAAGTTTGAAATGATCGATATATAAAACAGAGAAACGAAGGAGGGTAACCAGAAGAACTATCCTCCAAAGTCCAAAGTCCAAACCAGTTGCTTGATTATTCCTCCAGGAACTCAGACGGTTCTACATTCGATGGCCTCATAAGTTTGTTCCATTTCAGAACCTCCACTCCCCTGTCTGTAACTATCTTATCAGCTATCAGCTAGAGTGACATAGTAACTAACCTTGAATGTGTATTTGTGGTAGCAAACTAAGTAGCTCGAGAAACTATATTCCTTCTACCAGACGTCAATCTTCTTTTTTTGTAGAACAGTCACTGTATATGATCAAAGTGCACCGTGATTACTGGTAGTGAGCAAAATTGAAGTATGAAGTATGCAGTCACATACAAATTATTCATCCAAAACAGAAAAGCAATGTTTGGCATTCTTTTCGACATGTATCCGGAAATTCGAAAGAATGATATTTTGAATTAAAAATTAAGATGAATGATTACGTTACAACACCAGCAACTACTTATGTTACTAAAATCCTGCAACTGCGAACCTTACCCTTTTTCCACACTTTCCTCTCTTTCTATCCTTCACCCTAAACACAAGGACTACAGATTTCTGTTTTTCATCGTATAACGGCCAAACGTGGCCGCGTGGGCCTATCAAAATAGGACAAACTCATAAGAACAAACTCATGCAATATACAAGGATTAACTCCTGAATGAGCAAACAGATGCAAGACTGCTACTCATCATCCGATTCCATTGTTGGACTTTTTGTACAGCTATCCATTTGATGTAGTTCTAACAATTTCTTTTCCGGATTGCAGAGCCCTGCATTAAAAGTGACAAATAAGAAATAATGTACATTCTCTCCACATAGAGGTGCAACGATGCATATGAACTCATCAGGACAAATAGGGTCACCCATTAATTACATTCAGTTTTCCGTTTCTCATTGGAAAATACATGATGATAAAGTTATGATGCGTGTAACTGAGTAAGCCAATGTGGATCCCAGAAATCTCTAAGTACCAAACATTCAAGCAAACATATATAATTCATGCAATACATTACTTTTCAAACATAACTAATATATCCGTATCTTTTTGAAATGGTTGTTGTTTTTTGCCTGTAGGTTTCTGTAATTATTCATTATTTTCTATCAACACCAAGGCCTCAACATAAAGGATGGGTTACTTGCAGCACATATTTGTTTCTATAAAGGCCTCAGTGCATAAGATATCAAGATAGATACTTCTGGCATTCCAATATAAACAAGTTATGCAAATAAAAGGGAATCATAAGGACTGGGCTCCAGAAGGGAATTATTCCCGTTGGTGATGATGTCATCAGCGTCAAGCATGATTATGATTCCAACAACTTCCTAGAATATGCAGGTTATCAAGATTCCAATATGTTCCGAATAAGATAGTTTAGTTATTCTAGTTACTTTACGCATGAGCTGGGATTTGGTTTCTAGAAAACACTCATATGAAGAACAGGTAAGCTAGTAATCTTTTCTATTGCCATCGTTGGAAAGACTCCAATTGGTATACTTTAAGTTGGGTAGCTAAGATGGAAGCTGGAGTCTTTTGTAGCTTTATCTTGTCAGAACTTTTTATAATTTTATGATTACTGATAATTTAGATCCATGTTCTCATCTGCAAGTTATATAAATGGGATACCTAGGTGCCACTTAAGATAAAGACTTTAGGGCGGTAAGTGTTGTTTGGTAGGGTTAACAACTGTGCTATGCTTCTATAAAAAAGACAAAAATTCTCCTCATTGGTTTATCATGTTGAGGTTCTCAGAGTGTAGATCTTGTGACTACTACTGGGGTTTGGAATTGGACTATGAGTTTGGAGAAGCCTGGTCGGATGTTCTTGGCGGGTGGGACAATTTTATCATTAGCATACACTAGAACTACTACTCATTGACATACAGCAAAACCTAATACTGATATTTCTAAGGCAAGAGATGAAACAAGTTTTCATCTAGATGATACAAGAAATTAAACCAGGGCCTGCATAATACTTTAAACTAGTAATGCAGCACTACACGAGGAGCTTTATTCATAGAGAGGAAAAAGAGAACGATAAAAAAGGATAGATTTTTGTCGTGGTTTCGAGGAGAAAGAGAGAAAAGAGAAAAATCAAAGGAAGAGAAATGACAGGGTATTATAGGAAATTAAAAGAGATGCGAGTTAAATATATATAAAAAGGTAGAAGGGTGTGTGTTTTGTAATTTTGGGTGCGGAAATTCACTCCCCTAAAGTTATGATGCATGAAACTGAGTACGTCTATAATTTTTTTTTTCAGAAAACTTCAATGTCATATACTTTCATGCAAAGATTATATTATGATATACCTTATTTTTCAAATAAAACAAACTTATTCATAGCTTTTTTTAAAGGTTTTTGGTTTTTGCCCATAGGTTTTTCTGTAACTATTCAATATTTTTATCAACTCCAAGAGCTCAACATAAAGAATAGGTATCTCCCAGCACATATCTATTTCTATAAGGACTCTCTGCATAAGATATTAAAACCACGTATCTGATTCTATTAAGGTCTCTTTGCATAAGATACTATCAAGGTCTCTCTCCATAAGATATTAAGATGGATACTTTTAGTAAATAAATAAAATATAGAGAGAAAAGGAGAAGAGCAAAAACAGGAAAAAGAAAATGAGAAGAAATACCAACCTGAGCACTTGGGAATATCCCACACAGCAATGGATGATCCTGTACATGTTGGCGAACATAGTGCTTGATTGTTCTCATGGTTGACATTCATTGCAAGCATCCACGCGCCAATTGTAACATCCTCATTGCTAAACATCCGAAAACTGTCATTATAGACAAGATGCACATTAAATGTGGGGAATCATCAGTCAAGAATTGTCAATTTAAGCATATGTTCTCTATCATCCTGATTTGTTGCAATGCATCTTCCTAAGAGAAACATGACAATCCCATAGTGCCAGGCAAAAGTAAAAAATTCATGAGCAACTGTTAAATCGTTTTTTGCAACTGCATTAGTGTGAATAGAAAGATTACACTCCACATGCATCAGGTGTATAGTTAGCCAATGAATAATACAAATGGTTAACTATCAACCTGCAGCCGATTGATAGATCTTCTTGAAAACTAAATCAACCAATAGCAGCAATTAATGCCGGACATGCTCAACAACCTGGGTCCTTGGCTCAATTGATAATGCAGTGTTTAAGACTAAGGTTTAGTTTTATAAAAGTCATAGAATCCACCATAATTGAAGCATATGGCCCATGAAGTTGTGGTCATTTCTCAGTCAGGCTGAACTTACTGAACTCTTTTCTTCTTTCTTAGAACAAGATTTTATTACTAACCACAATGACAGTTTAGACGGTAAATGCAGACACATTCAGTTCATTTAGACTGACAACAAAAGTAAGATCTTTGATCACCCCCCTGACAGATGTTTTAAGACATACCTGATACATCAATGTCCTACAACTTTGCAAACCCAATGCAGCATATAGCAATACCAGCAAGCCTCTCTCTCTCTCTCACACACACACACACACATCTAGGTCAAAACTAGTCACTTAATATTTTTGTAAGTACAGGGCCAAAGCAGAGGGGGAAAAACAGCACACCATCAGCCTTTCTGCCTTAGAACACTATGATTGCACACAACCATAACTAAATTTTGAAGAACACTATAAAGCTTGGAACAATACTACACTAGAGATGTCCAGTAAATGTAGATATTGTGAAAATAAACTTGCCTGTTATTCCTAAGAGCAACCAAACTTGCAACAACATCGGCAGAAAGAGCATACAGTGGACCATAAGCATGGAAAAAGTATTCACTCCCCAGCAAATACCCTAGTGGCTCAAACCTGCCAGAATTTTAACTGATCAGATGATTCAGACAACATTGTTACAGGTCAAAATGATTACTAATTCAGGCAATCAATAAACTCTCTCGCGTGGCATGTACATGGTACAATCGAACCTCTAGTTTGGGTCGGTGCAAATGGATCACCATTCACTTCCCCAATTTTACCAAAATGATTTCAAGAATAAAAGAATAACAAACAAAACTTACCATTTAAGCTTTGGATCCGTGAAGACTGGACCTTTCTTCATGCATCCAAGGTAAGTCTGAGAGTGAGACCGCTCTTTTGCCAAGAGAGTTGAAAGGCGATCTGACAATGTTAATGAAAATAGATTGCATTAGTGCAACGAAATCTCCATAATCTAACAAGATATCAGATTGCAGTACACCAAATTAGGAAATCCAGGCACCTGGCCTCAAATAAATGTCGTCATCGGCTTTCACATAAAAGTCGGAATCATAAAGCGCATACGCAGCTTTGAAGAAAGCCAATCTGTAAAGCAAACACACAAACTCTCAGCTCACACTTGACACTACTAATGACCAAAACAGACAAAACAGACGATACAAAATGTCGAAATCCTTTCAAGAACTAACGTTTTGTAGGGGAGCTTACTGTACTCCTCTTCAATATCCAACAGCAAGAAATCATCGTATCGCGCCACTTCCTTCCCCAGCTCCACCATCTTTGCTTCATCCTTGCTCTTACCAATAATAAACCTAAACGCCAAACCAGTGGCCTCTTCCAATCTGCATTCAACTTCTCCCAAATCAACTCAAAATTTCAATCAAACTTCATTTCTTCTCTTTCAAGTTACTAAACCTCATAATGTGATCTAAGATCAAATATGAATCAAAAGAAACTATAAATGTGGCAAAATCAGTACCGTTGAAGGCTCTGAGAATCGGACGGCATCCAAGTCTTCCGAAGCGACTCTCTTCTTCCGACGGATCCGAACCCGGTCTGAATGCCGACGAAGCCCATGACCTTATGGCGGCGGGTGTTGGCATCTGTGGAGCTCAGAACGAGGCCGTTGTCGTTGCTTTTGGCGGTGGCGATTTTCTCCCAGACGATGCGGACCGATCTGGAGGGGGTGGCGAGGCACCGGTACTGGCTGCTGCGGAGGGCGATGAGGCCGAAGATGAAGCCGGAGAGGCCGAAGACGAGGCTGAAGGAGATGATGCGGACCGTTGAACGGCGGCCGGCGGGGGGTTGGCGGGGGTGGAAGAACTTGGGGGAGGAAGGCATCGTGGGGTGGGTGGGGGGAACCCTAGAGGGAGTCTAGGGTTTTGGAAGATCGGAGTAGTAATCGGAGAGAGAGAGAGAGTCGGAGCTGCTGCCCGGCTCTGTTGTTTTAAACTATATTTGGTCCGAAATCTGATTTAGATTTTAGAATACAGAGAGATTTAAACTATATTTCTGATGGACCCACCATGTGACAAGCCGCTTAATATCCGCCAAAACGCTTTGATTGTGATCGCCTAGGCGCCCGCCCAGATGCTTTTCTTCATTTCTAGCGACCGTTTTGCCTGCCTAAGAGCATCTGCACCGGTGAGCAAGAGGAGCAGGCGAGCTGCTCGAGCAAACCCAGATCCGAGCTCACACCAAAGCTGCTGGGACTCGCCCAGTTAACCGAAAGGTTTTGCTCAATCGATCGCTCGAGCATAATTTGCTCCGACCTTTGCTTGTCCGCCTAGTGGAGCCCACGTCACGTGGGTGATGTCGGGTACGTTAAATTTTTTTCTGTTAGGCGCGTGCAATACATGCGCGAGTAAAAGGGTTTTTTTTTTAAAAGGACCACGGAATGGCTGACACGTGGCTTATTGGATGGTCATCCAACTCCAACGGTTAAATGGATCTGGGCCTTCCATTTGAATCAGAAATTTCGATCCAACGGTCAGAATTCATAATCAATGATTAATATTTTATCAGAACGGAAATAATCCCCAAAAATAGTTTAAAAATCCTAAAAATTTCCCACCTTTCCAAAAAAATTGCCTATAAATACTACTTTAATTGTTGATTAACTCACCAATTTGTGCACAACAAATTTCACATCTTCTTTTTTCTCATCCCTCATTTTGTTTTGCATTTTTTCCAAAACAATGGGATTCCATTGGCTTTCTTCCGAAGATGTACAAATGTGCATCTCTTTTGTCCGTCATAGCGTTAATGAATACGATGATAACAAACAAAAGAAAGACAAATTGTGGGAGACAATTTTTACTGATTATATGCAAAATTGGGTGCTAGCTCCGAGTGAGAAAACTCCGAATGAGCCGAGGACCCGAATCGCACTCGCTTATCACTACAACAAGTTTAAGCTACTCTTGTAAAAATGGGGCGAATGTCTAGCGGTGCGCGACAACGTGTAGCTAGTGGCACGTTGTTAATGGATGAAGTAAGTTTACTTTATTTTATCATATATTATAATTTTTATTCGATTATATATATAATTAAATTATGTAATTAATATATCTAATTTGTTTAAATATGTAGCATTGTTTACATTATTTGTTTTTATATATCTAATTTGGTTACATTATTTGTTTTATCCAATTTGTTTAAATTATGTAATTAAATATGTACCTAATATAAGTTTTTCATTAGGAATGACAAGCTCAATCATGTTACTATAATGCCAAGAAGAAAAAGTTTACACACTTTGAATGTTGGGAAGTGGTTAAGGATCATCCATCTTTTGTTGTGGTGCTACCTACTACTCCATCTCCATATGCAAGTAGTTACGATTCTACTTCGTCCGCAACCGAATCATCTCCAACCATCTATTTGGATGACGACCAAGTGAATGAGACACCTCAAAGCAACATAGCAGCTTCCTCGAGTTCGCCTAGACCAATGGCAACCAAGGCGACAAAGAAAGTTAGGCGCCAAAAGAAACAGGGTAAGACTCATATTGAGCAACGAGTTGAGGTTTTGCATACCATTGCAAGTGACCAAGAATCATGGCATGCCAAGAGGCTAGCGTATAATGAAAGTGAACTTAATTATTACGCGGAGTACATAGACATTCAAAAGCGGAAAGAAACAAGGGTGGAAGAAGAGTTACGATTGAAGAAACAAGAGAATGACACGAGGATCATGACAATGGATTTGTAGGCTATGACCCTAATCTCGAAAATGTACTTTACTAAAGAGGAAACTAGAAATCCTTAATGAAGAATGAGCTAGTCAAGATCAACCTACTAATGAAACATATTCAGATTGTTATCACCCAAATCTCGTGTTATTTCCATGATAGTTATAGTATTGTACTAATTTAAATTTTATGTAATTTAAATTTTCAAGAAATAAAAATGCATTTATTTATTAAGATGAAATTGAAATACACAAAAAAAATAAAACGCATACTTAAATTACACAAACTTAATAATTAAATTCAAACGGAATGAAAATACGTAATAAAACATATTTAGAGTATTTCACCATTTCCCACCCTCCAAATATGTTTCACCAAGTCTCTCTGGAGCTATCTATGGATGAAAACGGATTCGAGATCGGCAACACGGTCGCGAAACCGTTGTATATTGGCTCAAAGTGAATTCGATTCCCTTGTACATCCACCGGCCCATCATAAACCCGGAAAGCCCTCGATGGGTTTTGCAAGTCTTCTTCCTCATCCTCTATGTACTCTTCCTCAACAATCATGTTATGCAATATAATTCAAGCCAACATGATGGTAGTCATTACCGATTTGTGGTGCATTGTACAACTATGACGTATAATTGCCCATCGAGATTGCAAGATGCCAAAGGCTCTCTCCACATCTCTCTAGTATGCCTCTTGTTTCTTTGCAAAAAGCTTATCTTGCCGCGTCTGGAGATTAGAAATTGTTTTGACAAATGTAGAGTACTTTGGATATATTCCATCAACCAAATAATAAGCTGTCGAGTACCTTTGTCCGTGGACTTCCTAGACGGCAGTTGGGCCTATTCCAACAATGATCTTTGAGAACACATTTGATAGGTGGAGCACGTTAATGTCATTTTTTTAGCTCCAAGACACCAAAAGAAACTGTACCATATCCACGTATCATAGGAGGCCACGGCCTCCAAGATAACCGTTGAGCGACCGTTTCGACCCGAATATGACCTTTGATAGGCGGTTGGGTAGTTCTTCCACTCCCAGTGCATGCAGTCGATGCTTCCAATCATACCTGGAAAGCCTTGGTGTTCACCTTTAGCTAGTAGTCGCGTGAGGTCTGCCGGTGTTGGACTACCAAGGTATCTTGGACCATAGAGGTGAACCACTTGCCTGCAAAACTCCTTCATACAATGGAGGTTAGTCGATTCCCCCATCCTTGTAATTTCAGTACATTGATATGCGACTGACTCGTACGCCAACATTCGTAGAGTCCCGGTTTTCTTTTGTTGGGGGAAGTAGCCCTAACAAACTAGTGGCGTCTTCTCTTTGGTGCCAAGATTAGTCGTGGTTGCAGAGGTCCGTCATAATAATGTTGAATCAGTCTCTGCTCATCCTGTACCTCCGGCGAAAGTCTTGCGCGTCGAAGATTGGACGTTCGATGAAGTAATCTTCCATGAGATTGTGTCCCCTAGATAGCCTCTGACGTGGCTTATTCGGTTTTTTTACCACGACGTGAACCGCCATGACCACCTGATTGACGAATGATTGCTCCATATGGTCATCCTCTTCTTGTTGACGTTGTCTCCGCCTGAAAAAATTGTGGAAGTTGAAATGATTCATTGGTGCATGAACAAGGAAATGTTGCTAAGTGTTTAAATAGAATTGAGGATCCTAAATCTGCCTTGATTCTTCACAATGGTGTGAGTATAAAATGAGTGATATTAGATTATTAGGCAATTTATAGCCAATTGGTCGAAACTATCACCGGAAATCAGGTCCAATTATTTTGCCGACAATGACATGTGGCAGTGGCACGTGTCAATTCTCTATTAGTCGAAAATCTATCAGAAATCTTATATAATATCGAGTCGATAACGACATGTGGCACATTATTATTGGTTGTGAGTATATTCGGTAAAAAAAATTAATAATTTCACAACAAGACAAAATTGAATTGCTCAAACAAATTGTAAATGAGTGTAGAAAAATCGATTTGCTTGAGTGAATTTTGAAATAATTTTTTTTGAAGTAAAATTTGCTTCCGGACTCACCATTCGCTTAACAAGTTATTTTATGGGTGCGGATGCTCTAAGCGTTCCACGTCTTTACCAACTTTTTTTCTTAATATCCCATTTTCCTCAAAATTTTATTATTTATTATAATAATTCATTCGACATAAGCATGGTTTTCAATGGACTAATTTATCTCTATAATAAGTAGACCTTTCGGGAACTTTAATTGATCTGATAGGCTTCCCACTATAATAGAGAGGAGATAAATATAATAATGTTTTTTGTTATTCTATGGTATAAAGATTAGCGGAAATTCAGGTAACCTTATGTGTATCTAAAGGTTTTGTTTTGTATCTCTGATTTCTTTTTCTGTAATAGAAAAGAGAGATTATGTAACATGATCATCTCCAATATGTTTGAGACAACTATGTGAGGGTTTACCGTCATGATTTCCAATGACAAAACCTCCTGCGTACTCCTCCATTATGAATAGAAGCATAAAAGTTTTGCCGTCACAAAATTAGGATCCGGCTGATGCCGTTTAATCATTTGAGCTCGACAAGCATGAGACTTGAAAGGTCGAACATTCATCATCCAGTAAAAGACTGCTATATAGTAACATTGAGGGGCAGTAACATTAAGAGAAATCAATTTGTTTGCAAAGTGCCGGCCAGAATAGCTAGTTGAAATAAGATGCTTGAAACAAAATCTATCATTAATAAATAAAAGACTCAGACCTATGAGTTTTCAGTGAAGCACATCTCGACTCAAAGCGCTTTCAGTTCACTTAGAAGATGAAGATATCTGACATATTTTGAGAAAATAGGTCAAGTCAAGCCAAACGGGTCTGATATGGATTCACTATTGGTGCCGCCGTGCCGGTCTATATCTCTTTGTGGTGATATAGAGAATGCTGAAAGATATTGTAATATTGTGCGCTATAGTTTGAACGCCATTGCCAAATCTCTGTTTAAGAATTGTGTCGCAATGAGGTTCTTAAGCCTTAAGATTCATATGGAAGTTGGAAGATGCAGAGCTCCTCCAATCTATGGAAATCTATTCCCAACAAATGGTATGTTCAATTGTATGTACGGAGGAAGTAAACACAAGCATTTAGATCCCCATACTACCCTATTTTTCTCTAGCAATTCTACCATGATCAATGATTTTTCCTGTTTTCATTTTCCTCTGCAGATACTTGAAAGTAAAATATATATAACCATGATTGGAGCAAAGCAAAATTTTCTAACTAATCCATATTATTTCCACCTCGCATCATTTCTGTGATTGTTCATCCAGAGAAAGCTGTGTTTCATCATACATTTCCAAAGATATAACATTAGTGGCCTTTTCAGGCTGACTAGTTTCTACTTCTGAAGCTACTTCACAAGACAGCTTTGAAAATTGCTCATGCATGATACTTGCTTCGGGTTCATCCACTTGCATATTATCGCTTTCAAAAATCCTGCTAACTCCAGATTCCAGCAAATCCTTGCCAGTCATCTGCCTTGATTTTGTATCATTACGTACTTTGATCTGGCAACAGATTGTCGGTTGCTTTATAGTTTCAAGTTCCTGGATTCCATCCGATTGCTTTACAGCATCAGTACCAGTTTCGCCATATAATTCTGTTTCCAGTGACTTTTCCATCCCAGCACCAGTTTTGTTAGCAGAACACTGGACAACATGTTGCTGTACAAACCCAACAATGGTCTCTCTGGATTGAATACCTACTTCAGTGGATATGTTCTTCCCTTCTCCTGATGTGCCAACTGGTCCAATATCATCACTAATAGTTGATTTACTAGCTTCTCCCAAATTAGTACCTTCTACAAATTCAATATGTGCTTCAGCCCCAGTTTTCTTTCCACAACATATATCATCAGTGCCCACAAACTTAAACATGGTCTCTTCTTCAGAACAAATGCTTTCTCTCATTCCTCCCATTTCCAAGGATGATGTATCACACGTTCCTGTGTTGACCACAAATCGAATTCTCAAGAGGAATGAAGAATGAACATCAAGGCATATATAGAGGGGAAAAATACTTTACCAGGATGTCTATATGCTGTTTTGTTTCCACATAATGGCTTCTTAAGTAAAACTGTTCCAGGGAAAACCATCAAATTGAACTTGTTCAAACTTTGCTTTTCTTCATCTTCCACAGGTATAAAGCCAAAACCACCCGTCCATGTCCCCACCAATTCTGGAATGGCAGCTATTACAAGCTTTTCCACCTTAAAAGAAATTAGCATCTAGAACCACATGAAAGAAAGAAAAGGCTAATCAATAACATGAAGAAATAAAGATGAGAACATAAATAAAATCAGTTGGAACTGTGAATTCTATAATTGTATCTCTAACCAAATCCATACATTATATGATTGAAAGATTTTATAAATTATAATTCATTTGACCAAAAAAGAAATTTGTAATTCACTATTGTGATAAAGTAACTAGAGTTCTTTGACTCAGCCAGAACCCAAAAGTTGTTAGGATCAAACCTCAAAACAGTAAAAATATCAAGATAGACATATCACTTATGTCACGCACTATCCAAAGCGCTATGACAGCCTTAAAAAAACATTGAAAAGAGAAGACAATTACATACATAGAAAAATGAAAATCATGACAAGCTAAAGGTGGATGTACGACTACTAGAGCATTTATACAAATACAATGTAGTGAGACTGAAAGAACGGCAGAATATCACATGATGATCAACTTCTAGTTGTTGGCATTTCAACTTATTATGCTTATCACTAAATTCTTTAAAAGGCAGTTTAAATGCAGTACATTGCATTCCCAGTAGATAAGGTATAACCGTATAACTATCTTTACTTAAATAAAAAGGTATAAACCAAACATCAATTTTACATTTCTACCTCTTCAATAGCAGTCAGAAGGCGTCGGCACATGCCCTGGCGACGGTATCGACTGCAAGTTGCAATAAGTGGCATCTCTGCAACAGTTGTTCCATGCACCCTGCAACAAACAACAGTTAGCAAGTTCTTTCACTGGATAAAAGCAATTACAGAGGAACAAAATAATCTAAGATGATAATGAAATTGAAGCCACAGATCCAAAACCATTTAGCATGGTGTGGAGATAACCAAAAACCATTTAGGCGATATTTACTAGTTTCTAGTCATTTTAACATCACAGCTTTATATTAAAACCAGCCCAGCTCTCCATCTATAGAATAAAAGATAAGAAAGACCGGCTCATCCACTGGAAAGATACTCAAGCCGACAAGTATACAGGGATGCAGGATGCAGACTAAAATAAACATTCAGTGCAGCGCAATATAAAATGAATGCCAGAAGGATCTACATGCTTATAAACTTATAAAGTAAATTAATAAAAGTACAACCTGATGGATGCTACAGATATCAACACATCATCTTTCTCCAGGACTGCACTGTAGAAGCCTTGAAAATTCAAACGAGCAAACTCTGACCTGAATGTTTGGTTAGAGAAGTTATTAGTAATTCCTAAGAAGAATTACCAATTTTAAACAACATTTACTTCAAACAAATAGCACGATCTGTAATAAGTCTCACATTCTGATATAATTGATAAGTGAATGGACCTTTATTGCAACTAAAATGTCCTTCATACAATGAGCAAACCCACTCAAATACGTAAGACCAGCTACCCAAAAAAAAAAAGCAATAGCTAACTGGCAGTGGAATATTGATCATAGTAGAGGAGTGATCTACTGTTTTTTCAGCTTTCTGACAAATGATTGTAAAAAGATTATAACATCAAGGGATTTTATCATTTTATAAAAGAAATGAAAACTGCTAAAGAACATGATAATTTCTAAAAGGTTAAGAGTAGAACTGGTGGAAGACAAAAAGGACACACTTAAACAGGAGAAAAATTCAGCAAGGAAACAAAACTTATGTCATAACAATGTACAAACGGTCTGCAGCCCTAAATTTAAGTCTTTGTAGTGAACCTATGGCCTCAAACCAATGCCTAAATTGTGCAATATCAAGATGATTTAAAAACGGATCAGAATTTAAGATTGTAGAGAAAAATGCTGAAAGAAGCATGAACTGTAATGTATGTTTTAAAGGGCGCAAATACCCTTGCATAGGCATGAAAACGACTATCAAGAATAAGTATATGTGAGGAAACATGACCAGAGAATAAGATCAATTCATATAATGCTCAAAAGATGAACTCACCCCCAACTATACAGAACTTGGGGTATCATGTCTATGCCAGTTCTAGGATCTACCATAGACAGAAAGCTTTCTTCCATGACAGTAAGAGCAACAGCTAATCTTGTATTGCATTCTGCTTTTAGAGCTAACCGTTGAGCAGAATGAACCTTTTGGTCATCACGAATGCATCTAAGAAGTGCCCATGAAAAGCCATCGACAACGTGATTAATGTAGCCAACATGAGACTGAAGACCTAAGTAAACCTACACAAACAGAAATGTAAGAGTGGTAAGTTAAGACGGTTACTTACAAACAATACAAGACTTGCAAACAGTACAAGAGCAAAGATTTAATTTCCTCTTTCACATTAGTTACAAATACTTGGTAAGAAAAAATCATTTCTTTTTATAGCTAACTAAAGCAGTAAAGCTCATCACTACATGAGCAAGATAGTTTGTATTGTCCCATAAACATTGCTTCCCACAAAGCTAGTTATGTCGCTTCTAGGTTACTCATATCTTGACACTTCAAAAGTAATTACACTAATTATACGCACAAGACCTTGAGTAACAGAGAAGTACAGCTCTCATCCATTCAAGAATAAAATATGAAACTATAATATCTTAAACACAAAATGGGAAATTCACTTGAATTCATAAAAAGTAATGTGTCTGTTCAACCATTCCATTCTTCATTTGCATGTAAAGAAAATGCTTTATTTAGTAGGATAGAAATTAAGTAAAAACAGAGAGAGGATGTACAGAACAGAGGATAAAGAAGAAGAAACTCTTAAAACACAAGCAAAGCACTGAAAAATAATCATAGTCACCGCTTTGCACCATATGAAACTATACCCAGGTAGCCTAGTTACTTATGAATATTAATTAGAATATTGATTGCTTCCGAAAGTTGTCAAAAATAGATCTGTTTTGACGATACAATAGCCTTTAAAGGAAGACGGCAAGCACGACAGCATCCATACAAGGACACAGCTCAGGATACAATAATCAAGATAATCAACCGTTTGTATGTGTGCCTAAACTTAGGATGATGGTTCAGGAAAGCAAAACTATAAACTTCCTTGCAAATATAGTTATTAAAGATATACAAAGCTGCAAGTCCTTGCACTATGAAGGAAAAAAATAAGAATGCCACGGAAGTTTCATTGATATGGTTCCTCTTTAAGTCAAAATTTAGATTTAAAACATACCTCTTGACAATCTCTACCACATAACCAAGAATCCAGTACATGTATGGATTTTTCTTTCAGACATGCCTGATGATCTGTTCACAGAAGTTAAATCATATGGTAAGAAAATTTTCACTTCTCCACAAGATGGCAGTTACTTGTTAGTAACAGCGACCAGATCTAATGTTTAATGAAGATAATCAAAACCAGTTCATATTGGTCTAACAAGCAGAAATGAATAACGGGGGAGTAAAAATAACCAGAGACTTGGCCCAACAAATTGAATTAATAGCTTTGCACCATATGAAAATTCATAACAAATTAAAGTTGAAATATCATCAAAAGTACAATTCACTATCAGACAAAATACTTCTTTTTCAATAAACTCAAACAAGCTTCTAATGCAATACACCGTCTGAAAGGGTTAACCAGCATCAGCATGCCATCCTTAGAACAAATATAAAATCTATATCACATCATGACTAGGTCATCCATTTACATAATAACTGATTTTTAGCCATGGAAATTCCATTTTGTGGAAATAATTATTTGTATACTTCCATTTCGATCAAAATCCCTTTATTTTACCAATAAGCATTTTTAAAGCTTCACCAGTGTACACAATGTCAGTTACCATATCTGACTTTTATGTACATACCACATGAAACAACTTCAGTCTCTCTACAAATACTGAAAACTTTAGGTACTTGAATTCTTGAAAGAGTATCTTAATCTAGAAAACTTACATTTGTGCTCACACTGTGAACATTTAAATCCATCAGAAGTACTTGAAGCCTCTTTATCGGTAACAAAATGACCACATATCCAACAGGTGCAATTTGGGCAATACCAGCTGCCTTCAGGTAGCTCCTGAAGTTCAAAGTACAAATTAGAATATTGGTATACATAAGAAACAACTCCAGAACATATCCAACAAATAGCTCTAAGTATCAAACAGAAAAGGTTAACAGAGCTGATAATCTAACGTCCTGGAACTATAGAATCAGAATGTCACAGTTATGAAAGAGATTCAAAAATATAACTTTTCCTCCAACGGCATAAAGCCAAAGTGTGCCTAACATAAATGAAAAATAAAAAAATAAAAGTAAAGCCACAACTCATTCTGGGAGAAGTAAACTATGGACACAACTCAACCAATAATTAGTTCTTTGTCTAAAATGTATGCTTTCAAGAGTCTATTTTGAATGATTGTTTACAAGATACTGTGAGAAGTACCTAAACTAAATACAAGTACAGTAGTGATCATTGTACATGCTAGACACATTCTTTTCCACCACATTTTTTCAAATAAATCATCCACTAACCCAACAAAACTTTAAGATGCAACAAAATTTGATATGAGAAAATGATACTATTTCTTTCCTGTTTGTCGTGCATATCGGCATAGATAGGGATGAGGATACTTTTTCAAAGATCAACAATTAGTGATCCATCAATTCTCATGTAGTTCATTACTAATGCTTTCAAACATACATATCTTAATCAGTGAGATCACTGAACTTTAGGAGCACTTTTAGGTGTAATTGTGTATAGCCAAAACTATTTACATTAGTGCTTTATCATATTGAAACTCATGTCCCCTAAACTCATATCGAAGTTCACTTATGAAAAAAACATTTGTACATGCAGAAGCCTTTTGTTATAGGAGAAGAACAATTGACCTGTTATAAACATAAGAACTGCTACCATACTTGAATACAAATTTTATTTAGGATAACGCACACATAATGCAAACTTATGTTGCCATATCTTTGAAATATTTAAATACTTAGTATGAGGAAATTTTACGAAACATTAAAGAGCAGCAAAATCAGACCTGCAGAGACATACAAGCCTGATGAAAAGTAGAGGGGCAGTTATCACAGCATATTAGCTCACCCCCTTCACCACAAAGTCCACAAGAATCATCGTTTTCATCATTCTCATCAGCTCGCACCAATTGAGTCCGCCGTTTTCTGGACTTGTATTCAGCTGACCAGGCTTGAAGCTGGCATAAGGAGAAGGCTTTACCAGATTCTAGAAAAAGATTTAAACATGGACGATTTAGCCTGAACCCACTATGAATCTTGAACTCAGAAACTGTAAGTACTTCACTGCAACACTTGCAAAAAATACCATCCCTGGTAACTAGACCGTCTTTAATAACAGAACCATCCTTAGTATTCCGATAATGAATTACATCATCCAGAAATATGACCCCAGCATCAAGCATCCACGACAGAACTGTTTTAACTCCTACACTGCCCAGGCTTCTAAGAAGCAACTTGCAATGGCTCTTTTGACTTTTAGACTTCCTATGAGCTCTAGACTTACAGCCTTTCTTTCTAGAAGAACATCGACCAGGACTTGCACTAAAATCTGTGCTTTTTATGATAGCTGAAACGAGTAAATCATCATCCTTGATTTCACATCTAGATGGTTTCTTCTTTCCAGATTTAATATGATCATAGCCTTGATGATTTTTCATTGATTTGAGACTTTTTTCACCAACCACATGCTGGGAGGAGTCGAGAGATGAGGACTTCTTGCAACTTCCTCTATTTCTTTTATTGCCTTCAAGGTCATCACCTACCTCTTTCAACTTTGACTGGTTACCACTGACATCAGTGCATTGCAAACCAATATTATTACTAGAAGTAGAGCTTGGTACCATTTCAGAAATCTTTTTACACTTTCTTTGTGTTTTCTTTTTCGAACCAACTTGACTTCCACGTTTTTGTTGATAATCCAGAGACCCATGCAGATTGCCTGCCAGCTTATTGTGAGCCTTGCCTCCCAGCAACTGATCTTCTTCCTCAGACAAAACATCTTCCATACCATTAACTTCACCAACTGCCAATCTACTCCCACCAGCCAGATTTGTATTACAGAGGGGAGCAAAAACATCTTCTGTCACTAAATGATTCTTTATACTATTCGCATTAGTCAAGGCCAAAACCTTGTGACTAGTATCAATATCTAAACTTTCAGTTGCTTTAACTGCCTCCCCTTTTCTCAGGGCACGAATCTTTCTCTCAATAAACATAACAATCACAAAGGGATCTAAGAACCTCCACCAATAAGCCAATTCATGTGCAATTTCTGGTTGATTCATCTCTTTCTCAAACTTTACCAGAGCACTAGATAGATCTGAACAAAACTGATTAATATTAGCCCATTCCTTTGCATCATCTCTCTGCAGCGAACTGCACCTATCTGCAAACAAAAGCTCACCACACAACCTCCAAGCTTTGGGGAAGTCACGAATTAACTTTCCTTTTGGTGTTTCATAAACACTCTCAAAATAAGTTCTACTAGATCTTTTCCTCCTTTGAACTTGCCATCCTGCAGCTTCAAGTAAGCGATTCACATCATACTGGAGAAGCCCACGAAGATCTTTACTAACGTCTTTCTTGAACGAAATAGCTGATCTACCTGTCACAGGAAATTCCAGTCCCTCAGCCATTCCCTCAGCACCTAGAGTTCCCAACTTATCCAATATAGTGACAGAGGGACCCGTAGCCAAAAGCATGGTTGAAAAACTCTCTTGGGAAACAGGAGAAGGAACAGGTTTGCTTGCACATAGATCCTTTCCGTCATTCACATCAGAATTTGGCAATTTACGCTTTGAAACATCAGAGTCACCCACTGTGGCCCCTCTGTCAAGTTTTGCAGGCTGCTTTAACAGATAGCAACTAGATGTAACACCCTCACTAGAAGATTCGACCAAACGAAACATCACTGTTTCAGTGATGGAGTCTGTGGCACCAGACATCCCAGAAACCATTTCTTTTGAAACTAAGGGTGAATTAATGACCATTTCTAGACCAGGTTTTGCACTAGGAAATTCATCAACTGAAAACTTCATTCTCTTACCACTCACATCTTCACCATTCCTCTCCAGGGAAAACCCTGGTGCAAAAACTTCTCTGGATTCCTCAGTAACATTATGAAACTCCTCCAAACAAGTATTTTTCGAGTCTGACTGATTCGTTACAATTGAGTTTTCACTGTTTGAAGATAGTGATATATCTGTGGCCTTATTTGACTCACATTCAAAGTCAATCACACCAGTAACAAGACATCTCTTACTTGTGCTAGCACTGCCACCACCAAAGAAAACATCTGTGAATATACAGTGCTCAGTTTTGGATCCCTCAAAGTCATCATCATGCAGATCCTCAATTTCTTTGCTGAGAAACATCTCTAGTTCTACAACTCCACCTTATCCACGGTATCTTTCTTATCATTTCTTATCTGCTCTACATGGAAACATCATCACAAAAGGTAATTATATAATGTTGTAAACTACTCTGTAGGATAGTTAGAGGAATTTTCCCTGTGAAAATTACTGAGATTAATGCATCAAAATAAAGGGACGAACCTCATCATTACTGAAGAGTGGACATGATTCAATAAATGCAACATCATCCTCAAATCCTCAACATTTCCAAAAATAAATTTATTGATCAAAATAAGAGCTACATCCACAATCTGCACATCGATCTAGCACCAGAAAAGGTGTAAATTACTGATAAAACATCTGCAATCAGAAAGGAAAATTATTGAGAATTTAAAACCCAGGTAATTAAAGTAGTTAATCAACATCATTCATAAATCACTCTGAAAGATGCAGAATGCTTAAGAAAGTAGCAACTTGTCTAAAATAGGTAAAGACAAACATCAATTTTTGCATAACTCTGTAGCTACTAAAAGAAAATCAGTCAAACTGGACTTAATAGTTTAGATAAATGATCTCACTTGAGAACCTTGCCCAGATCCAATATGTAACTGTCTCCTTATTTGTAGAGTGGAATTGTAGTTTACTTTCACTGTGTTCACAAATACTTGTTTGTTCTGTAAATTAGAAGGCCTTAGCATAAAAGTCTCCGCATGTGTCTACACATACAATTAATATGTTTATACAAGTGTGTGATTGTCACCTTGGTGGTCATTACTAACGATCTTGGCATTGCGATGCATTTCAACAACTAAAAGTTGAGTTCAGAAAAATACAATTTTTCTTTCTTAAAAATTTAATATCTTACCATCTTACAGCGAAAATTAACCTAGTCAGAACAAGTGTCAGAATATTAACCTAGTCAGTAACAAAAATTTAAATGACAAACAGGACAACCAATTTCAAAACTTCCGAATGTAGCAATTCATCTTACCAACTTACTTCCATTTATGGGAAGAAAATTCATGTAGTTACTATAAAACATAGATCAAAGCAGCCAATAGTCCCATGTAATTTTTGTACGGTTGTTACACTTTAAATGGCTATGCAAATGAACAGTAAATATGTGTGTGTGTGTAATATATGGTCTGGCCTTCTACTAAGATAAAAAGTGAATCATATAATCATATTTTCAATTGCTTATACCCTCAAGCATGTCCATAAGAAAGTAAGTGCACAATTTTAAGATAAACAAAACAGCGAAAAATGGAACTTCTTAGACTTATGATGAAGTGCATCTCTTCTAAATATATATACTTCTTTGGAGGTAACTAGCACTTTTCAAATTGCTTTTTCAAATAAGCTCAAATTACCTTCGAGAGACCCAAGAATCCGAGTATTACACGTTTCTGATCCAATATCGAATACAAATATGTTAAAAAATCATAAAACACATTTCCAAAATTAGAAAACCAGGTGACTCATACGATTAGTGATGATCAAACACATTATCGTTGTGCAACAAAAAGATTCTCCCCATGCTGAGCTTCCTACCAGATTGCTTACGCAGACCCCATGCATTCAAAAACAAACCCTATGGTGTATAAAACCTCATAAATACCACAGCAAACTAAAACCCGGCAAATTTCAGCTACAATTATGTACAGTCATGATCAGAAATGTAAGACAATATCAAAATCAAAACCCAAACATCCCCAAAATCTTACAATTATGCAGATCAAAATCCATATCACATTCCACTACCCCTGAAACACCATTACCCAGTGCACACAGCTACACACCAAGAACAAACAAGCTAATCACACCACCAAACCAAACCAAAATCCAAAAACCCAGAAAACCCATCTCCCCATAGAAATGCACTCTCTGATCAACATGCAAAGAACACAGATTCACACATTCAGAGCTGGGCTTTCAATAACCAGCTGAACAACACAAAGGGTATTAGCAATTGAACACAAAACAGATACAAACAAGAGTAATGGGGCCAATTCAATCCAAAACTCAGCTCACCAATGCATTGCATTTCCCAAATTCGACATGCAGAGCACAATCTGGGATGACTAGGGTTTTGCAATTGAGGCAAGAAAAACAAACGGGAGTGGGCCAGATCAGCGAAACAGATAAGAGCAGTTAGAAATGGGTCAAGCTCTATCTCCGGGGCTCCTCCTCACATCAGTTCACCAACAAAACACAATGAAAAATGAAACCTATTTGGTGAACCCGGAAAGCACTCCCAACTGCAACAGATGGCATGTAATCTCTGCCTTGTTCTCTCTTTTGCAAACTCCTCCCATGTGAGAGTGTGTGTGAGAGAGCTCATCTTCTCACTTCTACCCTTTTTGGCTTTCCCTTTTTTATTTTTCTTTTTCTTCTTCTTCTACAAAAGCCACTATACTTTGTCTGCGGCGCGCATAACCCCCTTTCCCCAAGGGTTTAAATATTTTGTCACGCTCGTTATGGCAAGAGAGAACGATATTTGCTGACTTTTTTGGTGTGGTGTTCTTGGTTAGGTACTGTTTTTGTCATGGAAAGATCCATCTGTACTTGAATACTAGAGTGAGATTGAATTTTGTCATGTGTGCTCTTATTTGAGTTTTGTACCGTTGCTTTTTTTATTGTAAGGATAACAATCATCCATAATAGTTTTTTTTCGGAATAAAATCAATTATGGCCATGTAAAAGTTTTTTGTAAGAGGGTAAAAAAAAATATTATTGAAGAAGTTTCCACGCCGTCTCGTAGCATTTAGTCTCAAGAAAATCCAAGTATATTTTTTTAATCAAACGTCAACTCATTTATATTTCAACAAACATAATTAAGATAACTCACCCGAATGCCGACAAAAAGAGCTAAATTTTATGACTCAAATAAACTAGCTACCTCTAAGAAAACTATCTAACAACTAACAATCCATAAGGAAAACTAGCCAACAAAACTAAGATTCACTCACATTTTCATAGTCTTGAAGCACAAAATTAATAGTATACATATGATGTATAAGACATGAATAAATTTTAACAACCACACTATTACATAACTACGACACGACTCAAATTATGTCCATTCGGATTTTACAAATTGCACTGCCCCTTGAATCTACAATCCAACTGCATGCACTTGTAAACCAAAATGGCTCACAACATCTGCTCTAGGTATAAGGTCCCGAGGCCCAACTGAACGGCCCAAATACATGGACAAAGCCCAAAAGCCAGAACCAACTGCCACAAAACCACTGCCAACAGCCGATGCACGTTAGATGACTAAGCCTTTAGAAATTAGAACTGATTCCATTGACCATATAGTCGCCAGGGTCCAAGTGTCCAACACGCATCCCTCTATCACCAAGAGAACTAGCCAGCGACCATCACAGATCCCCAAATCTAGAAGGAAAAAAAAAAACCAGTCGAACGACCTCCCCATTTGGTCACGAGCAGCTCGAGTTGAGCCACTAGCCATCACCCGCTACAAACATCATCACCTATCCCAATGACGCAGCAAAACCAACCAGCAAAAACCCACCGGAGAACAAGGCACTCATTAGCTATTATGAAACCAGAGATCCAAAACCAAAAATATCCGCCGCCACCCGACCAAGGTCGGAGCCGACCCAGATCCAAGAAATCAACGACACCATCAAAAGGTAGAAGAGGAAGAGGAGAAGATAACCCAGTCACCCAAATGATGCAAGGGGAGAGGGATTTTGTGGCCACCGCCATAGGATTAGAAGGTTTTGTCGCCGCCGCTAGAAACCCTAGCATAGCGATAGAAGAGGTATTAAAACTAAATGGTGTTTGTTGTACATTAACTAAATTAAATTCCAAATGCGAACAACCATCTTCGTTAATCTCTTAGTTGTACTCAATCACATTCACACCAAAACCAACATTAACAGAATGTCGCCTTTCTTTCCATTTACTTGTTATGCCAAAATTTATAATCCAAGTATATTTTGTTTTGCGTCTCACTTGATCAATACAATGAATACAGTTGTGCTATTAACATACATTTTTCTGTGTGTTAGTACACCCCATTTCAAAGAAAATAGTAATATTTTTTTTAGTTACAATTGGTGTCTAAAAGACACAAGCAAAAAGGAAAAGCAAACTAGAAGCTATAGCAGGCACCAAATCTTCTGGAACGAGTAGTAGCACACATGTCATCAAAAAAGGCTTGAGCAGCATGAGCAGGAGGATCTTCGAAGGTGATAATACCAAGTTCATGACTGATACTACATTAGCAAGAGTTTGCTGTCATGTTTGATTCCCTGAAAATGTGAATAAGGCTAGTATCATCCATTTTAGCCATAACATTCCTGTAGCCATTAAGCAAAGAGCCAAGACGGTGTAGATGAAGATTCTAGCTTTGCAAAAGATTAACAAGGATGATAGAGTCATACTCAATTTGCAACTCAGACATATTAAGTTTTGAAGCAAGTTTAAGCCCATAAATAAGACTCCAATTGTGTGTTAATAATTTAATGTTCAAAATCTTTGTGAAGAAAATGTGTGTTAATATGAAAAAGAAAGTGTGGAAATAGCATCATCTAAAGCTTTGATCAATTGCGTTGCTTCTCTAGTCATCAAAGCAGGAGGGAGATTGACAGTAGTCACCCTACCTCAATTCTGGTCATTCTATCATTAACAGTAGTCACCCTATCGCTTAGGACTACCATTCTACCAATAGAAGCAGAGTCCATGAGTTCGTAGGAGACGGGTTTGTCTACACGTATAGGAGTGTGCTCAATTGAGAGCGTAGTAGTTCGTACATAAAAAATACAATATGTAGTCCCGGCAAGCATGCACTTGTTCCAACGAAGGTCTGAAAAATCGAAAATATTCTCGATATTTCGGTGATATTTTCGTTTTTCTCACTTAGCGATATATCTTTGACCAACCAACAGCTTTTTGTACGATATTTTGCGATATTTCAACCAACCACTCCACCACCACCACTCTTCATGTGGCCAATTCAACCAAACCACTCTTCCACTCTTCACTCTCTTTCCCTCTCTCCTCCTCCTCCACCACCACCGCCATGGCTTCCGCCTCTCCCGCCAAGAAGGTAACAACACCTCTCAGCTCCTCCTCCTCCTCCTCCTCCTCTTCTTCGAGCCCGAGACTGACCCTGTGAGTATTGGCAGGTTCTGGTTCCGATTGCCAACGGCACGGAGCCCATGGAGGCCATCATCGCCGTCGATGTTCTGCGCCGTGCCGGAGCTGACGTCACCGTGGCTTCTGTGGAGAAGCAGCTGAGGGTTGAGGCTTGTCACGGGGTTAAGATCATCGCTGATGCTTTGGTCTCCGATTGCGGCGGGAGCTCGTTTGATCTCATCACTCTACCTGTGAGTAGCTCCGTCCTTTGTTTCTGAATCATTTACTTGTATTGTTCTTATTTGTGTATTACATGTTCAAATTTGGCAGCTTTTGTTTGATTTTGCTTCAAAACGTGATGGTCTTTAGGAAAGGTAAAACCAACAAGAACAGCAGGAATTCTGAAATGATTACTGGAAAAGTATGATTATTTGAAGAAGCTGCTGGATGTAGGATTGTGGTTGTTCATGTCATCCAAATCGGCTTGTGATTAGGATCTGATTATTAATTTAATTAGAAAGTTGCTACTGAAAATTCAGGGAATTAATTGGATACTTTACATGCAACTGTAGGAGGGTCGTATCAATTTTAAGCAACCAGCTGTTTTCTTTTTGTTATTTTCTTCTGATGATCTTTTATCGTTTGATAGAATTAACTTATATCTATCTGTACTTGCATTGGTCTATTGTATGCGTTTTTGAAGTTTGCTTTGTTGGTTGCTTATTGTAATTAAATTAGGGAGGCATTCCAGGTGCTACCAATCTTAAGAATAGTGAGGTCCTGGAGAGCCTGGTAAAAAAGCAAGCTGCCAATGGAATGCCCTATGCTGCAATTTGTGCTTCACCTGCAGTGGCTTTTGGATCTTGGGGTGTGCTGAAGGGATTGAAAGTAAGTACTGTAAACCTCGATTAAGTGCTTTTTTATTTCCTTCTTTTTCTTCTGTTTTTCAGTGTAACCTGTTTGAGTTGTTTCTTTGAAGTAACTCAATCTGAGCTCATGCGCCTCAACTGCTTTTTGACAGGCAACTTGCTATCCATCATTTATGGAGCAATTGGCAGCATCTGGTGCAACTGCTGTTGAATCGAGAGTGCAGCTAGATGGCAATTCTGTGACAAGTCGTGGACCTGGTACTACCATGGAGTTTTCTGTTGCACTTGTTGAGCAATTGTATGGGAAAGAGAAAGCTGATGAAGTTTCTGGTCCCCTGGTAAATGCTTCCTCAGCATAGTTTCTTTTGGCTTGTTGCATTCTTTCTTAAGCAAAAAAAAAAAGTATAAAACTATGACAAATAGCATTTGCAGATAAGGTCATTTTGGTGGTTTGATTTTTATAGAATTGGTACAACAGATATTGGTTGCATATCTGATGTAGGAAAAGAAGTTCAGTAAGGGAACAGGGATTCAGTAAAACTTTTTATAGTACAACAATTTGGTGGAGTTTAGAAATGAAACTTTTAAGTCATTTGAATCATTTGATTAACTGGGGAAAAAAGGGTGACAATTGAACAGGAAATTGTAGTGTTCGTGTTCAATTCAGAAAAGGGGAAGATTAGAGGTCGGGGAAGCTATCATTGTCTAAGAAATTGGAAATAAAAAGGTTGTGTTATTATTGGACCTTTTCCATGTCTCTTACTTCTATCAGCAAAGTGGTTAATGTATATATTGGAATACTCTTTTGTTTCTGTATGTGCTGGGTCTGTGACTTCAAATTTATACTCAGGTGATGCGTCCCAACCATGGGAAGGAATATACCATAACTGAGCTAAACCCAATGAAGTGGACTTGCACTGATTCCCCAAAGGTGAACATTTCATTTACTGTATATAACTATTTTTGTGTTTACTTTGGAAATTAAGTTGTGACTTTGTGAGATATTTGCCTTTTCACACAAGTTCACTATGAACTGACAGTTGGCTACAGTCGTCAGTTGGCTACAGTTCTCTTGAGTTTGACATGACAAGAAGAATTGTTATTCCTATTAAAATGCTACGAGTCTCCTTTATGACTTTTTTTTGTCTGTGGTCAGATTCTTGTACCAATAGCTAATGGTACAGAGGAAATGGAAGCTATTATGATCATTGATATTCTACGACGAGCCAAAGCAACCGTTGTAGTGGCATCTGTAGAAGACAAGCTAGAAATTGTTGCCTCCCGCAAAGTTAAGCTGGAAGCAGATGTGCTCCTGGAGGAAGTAGCAAAAAGTTCGTATGACCTAATAGTTTTGCCTGTAAGTTAGTTTTCTTGTTCGCCATTGTTTAATCATTACTATTCACGAGTTGACTAGGTTAAGTGGTTAATTATATTCTCTATGTTTCAGGGTGGACTTGGTGGTGCTCAAGAATTTGCAAAATCAGAAACACTTGTAAATTTGTTAAAAAAGCAGTGGGAATCAGATAAGCCTTGTGGAGCAATATGTGCTTCACCAGCTTTGGTCTTTGAACCTCATGGCCTACTCAAGGTATGCCTTATAGCATTGTTTTTTTTTTCCTAAAAAAAAAGGGTATGCCTTACAGCCTTTTTTTGAAATCTTATTCATTGAAATTCCACCGAAACTTGATTAATTCATTAACCTAGAGCTGACAGTTCATTGAATGAGGTAATATACTAGCTAATTCTAATTCCATTAGATCACCTAATGAATGTGCTTGTTGGATTCTCTTACGCATAGTTAAGATCCTTTCTCTTGGAATCTGATATTGTATGATAGTCATCCAATGTTGGTATCTCAAAAACCATTGCATTACCTTCATTTTTACATTTTGAAATGTCAATGTAACATTTTTAAATATCAACATCTAAGATCTCTTTCATATTCTAGTGTTGGCATCCAGTTGTAAACTATGTTTTCTCTTTTGTGCAGGGAAAAAAGGCCACAGCTTTCCCCGCAATGTGCGACAAGCTGTCAGACCAAAGTGAAATTGAAAATAGGGTATTGGTTGATGGTAACCTCATCACCAGCAGGGGGCCTGGAACTTCAATGGAGTTTGCACTAGGAATTGTTGAGAAATTTTTTGGCCGTGAGAAAGCTATAGAGCTTGCAAAAGTTATGGTTTTTGTTCATCCATAAAACTAGCACATAGAGATGTCAAGAGTGGGATTCATGTGTTTATGAGGTTATGTACCACGGCTTTGTATGTAAATAAACTGTATCGAAGGAGCTCCAGATCTTCCGATAGATGGGCCTAGAAGTCTCTGATTTCACTGCCTACTTAGAAAGAAGAGAGAGAATAATAAATATAATATAATAATATTTGAAAATGACATTTTCGTTTGTCGATTTTGCCTATTCCATGTCACAAGTCAAAATCTAAATTTGACACAAAATTTTGACTATTCGAATGAATTAAGAGCATCTTAGTTATGTAGTTTTTGTTCGACCATCTTCTAGTCTTCATCTATATCCACACTTGTCAAAAGTCAGTCTAATAAAACTGCTCCATGTTAGCTTTGGATGCCATCATCATCATTCAGTTCAAGGGATTTGCAGTCATGCTATGTATCTGTACATACTGACATACACAAAATTACAAGGCCAAACTTTTTGTTTTTGTTTTTCCGGTTCCTTTCGTTGTCTATTTGCTTTTTTATATTATCTAATTAAATTAGTCTACCTAACAACTGGTATGTCAGTAGTTTTAATAATAAAAAACTAGGATTTCAGGTCGGGAGATTCAAGTAACATTTGATAACAGGTTGTGGTGAAAGCTGTTGAAAAGCTAGTTGCGATGATAAACAAGTTCACAAGTTGTTGTTTTTTTCAGAAAGTTAGAAATGGAGCATGATTAAATGTCTACATTTGACCATGATGTACTGGAACAATCAATCTAGAACCTTTGGAATAATCATTCGCTTCTTTTTGACATTTGGAAAATAGTAGGTATCATCTTTGAAGTTGGAACCCTGCCACAATCTTAGAGGGTCGACTCATCAAAGGAGTGAGAAGAAATTAACTAGCAAGATCACACAATGATCATGAAGTTTCCGAAGAGAACAGAATCACACAAGATATTCTTGCTATATCTATTGACTTTCATGTATATCACACGGACACTATGGATTCTATGGGAGAAAACGTATGTATCCATGACCCTAACCTGGCTAGGTCACTGTAGTCGAGCAAACAAATCCCAAGTCAACCAGCAACCTATATATGGAGTAGGGCAACTACGTCTTAATTTCTTTAGTAACGTACGTCCCCTAGTCTTGGAAATCAAGCAAGCCGGCCAGGTCAGTCCGAGTCGATTGCATTATACCAAGGTACGCATACATATTTATAGTTGTCTGCCCAGTCTAGCTAGGCTTCCAGCAATTACTTCCAACTTCTAACCAATTAAGCATCGACAAAGGACTTATCTGATCTAATACTATACCAAGTAATTACGTGAGTATATGATGATTATATTGTAACCAATAATGATAATAATATTGATAAATATGTCCTTAGAAAATCTTTTCTGTCCAGTCTTGCACGGCATGTCAAAGGAGAATAGTCATATATTAATAGACAGACGTGTACATGACGAATGATGACTACATTACAGAAGAAATCATTTAAGCTTCGTTTGATTTGTTTCACACTTGAGCATGTCGTGTGAAAATTTTGCATTCCAATTTGACACTTCCTGAGGACATTGATGTATTAATTGTTAGTTTGTGACAACCTTGAACCTTCCTTGTTTCATCTACTTATAATTAAAACTAGAGTGCTATATGTAGCATTATATATACTTATGAACGGATACATTCCTCACGCAATTAAAAAGAAGCACATCCACGATCCCTAGCAAAATTTAGGCCTCCTGTGTTTGAGCTTAATCGCTAATCTTCACATATTAATGCCTCATTTCCACATAAGTGACATAGATTAGAAGAAAAGTTTTATGTTGAAATGAAACAACTAATATTCTCGTGAAATTTAGAGACTAAACTGGTCGAAAAATATTCTAGAAACTGAGATACTATGAAGATAGTTTTATAACGTATCGTGTCCGAATGACCAGTATCTAGTGATAACACCATCAACATCAAGTAAGCCTAGTAAGGTAGAACAAAAAGAAAATAGAATTTTAAGAATATGGCATGAAAACAAGAATCTTAGATCTTTCGAAAACACAAGTCTTTTGAATCTCGTGCATTTAGGTAGCAGAGGAGCAGTGATCAGTTATTTTAGTTGAAGATGAAAACGTCTGGACAGCCAGACTAGTTAAACATTTCGAAGTCGTCAACTTGAGGAAATATAGTTTTCTCTGCCCCCCACCCAGATTTCTGTTACAACCTGTACCACACTAGCGCCGTAAGTCAAAACTCAAGCCTCTTTATCTTTGAATGAACTCTATTTCCCATCTTGGGTTCTTTTTCATCTTCTTTTACAACTCTGTTTGGCTGCTAAGAGAATGTAAGGAAACCCAACACTTTTGACTTTTCATACACCATTTTTGGAAACAGAAAGAACTGATTTTGGATCTGTTTGCTGGGTTCTTGAATACTCACACCATAATGGTTTCATATGTCTCAGAAAAATCCTTTGGGAAGATAGCAGAAACCCACGTTTTATCTCGTTTTGGAGGGTTGTAGAGGTAAGAGTTATCTCAAAACTTTGTTGCTTCCTGTTTTGACTTGTAAGATTTGCAGTTGGTCAATTTATTCCGTTGCTTTTATAGCACAGAGGATTGCATGTCTTATATCCAGTTCATTGAGATTTGTAATGATATATAGTTCATTGATTCTTGTCTTGAATCCTTTAGTTGTCTTCAGTTACCCCAATAGTGCAGATTTTTCTGTCAGCAACCTATGATCCCAACTGTAACTATACCTGCCAGGTGCCAACTTTCATCGATTCATGAAATTTGGTTCTAGGCCTTGTGAAAATTGCTGTGTTTTTGGGTGTATTTGCAAGCAGATTTTAGATGTTCCCAATTATAACGTAGTAGCATCTGAAAAAGCAGCAGATTTTTTGTATTTTGAAAGGAGATTGACAATGCAGCGGGGCTGCCCTTATCTCATTTCAGTTGGTACTTGGTAGGCAGAGCGTGCAGAATAACATAGCCACCTTGATGTGCCCTCTAAATTTCATAAGCTATAGATTTGTGACTGTTAATTCTTATCCTATTGATGGATAACTCACTAGTGCATATTTCATCTGTCTCCTGACAAGACTGGGAGTTGTTGACATGTTTTGTTTCCGTACTCTCACAGAGTCACAGGATTGAAGATATCGATTGATTTGAGCTGATTTTTGAAGTAAAAAGAGGGTGATGACTTGCTTCTCTTGCTTGTTTCGCCAGAAGGCAGCTTCTTCAGTTAAACGGACAGTTGAAATTGATGAAGGTAAGTGCTGATGCCTTTATTCTGTTGTTCCTATGTAGAGATCATTGAAGAATTGACAGTCATCCAAATAATTGACCAAAAAAAAAACAGTCATCCAAATATGATGTTGATCCTATATCAGTTAAGTACTCTATTAGTTACTTCAGATCCATTAGCTGCTCTTCCTTTGTGAAATAGATTGGAACAAATTTCTAAGTCACGTATGGCCAAAACAGGAGCATTTTCTTTGCTTCGTGCTTTCATAGTATTCGTGTATCAGTCTTGCCTACTGATTCCAAACCAGCTTGAAGTATGTGGCTCAGAGCCTACCATAGAAAGTTGCTATCCTACTGATATATTGTTCTTTTTCAAGTTTATCATTGAATGGCTTCCCTTCTAGATCTTGATACCCTTGACTTCTTATGAGATCACATGGCTATGCAACTAAGACTGATTTATTTAATTTGTGTACAGATTGCTTTAGATTCAGGAGTTTGTTTTTTTAATTTAAGTTAGGTGTCCATTTAGTCTGTTCTCTCATTTACTTTCTGCAACTGCGTAAATTATGCATGAAGATGACTTATATACGTTTCATTTGTTCATTTTATTCAAAAAATATGCATGCTTAGTGTTACCAAGTCTTTAACTTACATTGTCAAGCGTTTCAAATAAAGGAAACTAATGTTCTCTTTGAGCTTTGCATTGCATTTCCATTCTACCCAGAAAGCTTCTAATGGGTACTGTCCTTGTATGGACGCAGTTGTTTCACATATTTCGAATGTCAAACTGTACACTTACAAGGAACTGCAAAATGCCACTGAAAATTTCAGTGAAGTGAAGAAAATTGGGCAGGGAGGCTTTGGATCCGTATACAAGGTAACATCACAGTTCAGAGAGAATGCTTTTGGTTATTACTTTTGAGGAATACTTGGTCAGCACCACTTCATTGTCACAAAAACCATTTCATTGACTTTTGCCTCTCCGAATTATTGGGAAATGTGTTTGATCAGGGAACACTAAAGGATGGCTCTTTGGCAGCAATTAAGGTATTGTCAGGAGATTCTAGGCAAGGGTCGCGAGAATTTTTGACAGAAATTGAGGTGATTGCAAGTGTTAATCATGAGAACCTAGTTAAGCTGTATGGTTGCTGTGCAGAAGGAGATCATAGGATATTGGTTTATGGCTATCTTGAGAACAATAGCCTTTCACAAACTCTTCTTGGTAAGTCTATTTACATTGTCTTTATTTGAATTAAATAATTGTCTGGATGATGACATAGTCCCCCTGCACTTTATAGATGGAGGTCAGAGTGGCATCCAATTTAGTTGGCAAACAAGGTGTAAAATCTGCATTGGTATTGCAAAGGGGCTTGCTTACCTCCATGAGGATGTTCGACCCCATATTATTCACAGAGACATTAAAGCAAGCAATATACTCCTTGATAAAGACCTTTCGCCCAAAATTTCAGATTTTGGTCTTGCAAAGTTTATCTCTCCCAACTTGACCCATGTTAGTACTCGTGTCGCTGGAACAGCGTAAGTTCACAACTTTTAGTTCTACTCTTTTTATATATCCTATGGAGTTCATGAAAGGAATTTTTTTACCACTCAGTGGATTGTAAAGAAATAATTAAAAATTATTAGTTCGAAAAGTTTCCCCTAAAAGATCTATTAAACTGGTGAAAGTCTTTGGTTTTGGCTGTGTACTAGTTTTATGTTTAAAGTTGTGTGTGTGTGTGTGTGTCTCTCTCTCTCTCTCTCTATCTCTCATGTTACACGTTTATCATGATGCACTCGGGTTCCTGTTTGATTTTTGCAGAGGCTACTTAGCACCTGAATATGCCATACGAGGTCAAGTGACGAGGAAAGCAGATGTCTACAGTTTTGGTGTTTTACTCTTGGAAATTGTTACTGGCAGGTGCAACACAAACAGACGTTTACCATCTAAAGAACAGTATCTTCTCGAAAGGGTATAAATCTTTGAAACTAATGTCATCAATAAGTACTTCCTATCACTAAATTAATGTCTTCGAAATAGCTTATAGTTTTTACTTTGCTCTTTGTAGTAATGATGAAAGATTTCTTCTCAAATGGGCATACTCTTATGCCAATTTGATATACTGATAAGCCAGAATTTCCCCTCGGATCTTGATAAATCTTATCAAATGAAAATTCTCCTGTTGCAGGTATGGGAACTATTTGAAAGGGGCCAGCTGGAGGAGTTGATCGATACTTTCTTGGGTGAAGATCTGAATGTTGAGGAAGCTTGCAGATTCATGAAGATTGGTCTTCTTTGCACCCAAGACAAACCTAAGATCCGACCATCCATGTCTATGGTTGTTAAGATGCTGACAGGTGAGGTGGATGTGGATGACGAGAAGATAGACAAACCTGGAATGCTTTCTGAGTTCATGGATCAGGGAGATTCAGCTGATGCCAAACACTCATCTTACACGATATCACCTTCTGGTAGGGTTATCAATTCCTCATCTTCCTCGGAACAGGTCACCACTACGTTTGCCACCATGACCTTCAATTCTATATATGACCGGAGCAATTAGGACCAGCGAAACATCTTTCTGGTATATTTGGTTTGGGTAGGATCCTCATCAGTTATAATTGTTGTTTACTTGTTTTGGAGAACAAGTATCCACCATCATTCTTTGCTTTCCCCGTCTATGAAATAGTCCTTCAACCATTTTGTAGGGTAACAGTATTCTTGTAAAGTTCTATATTCACCTAGGCTTCATCTTTTTGGTCTGTAAAGAAATTCCCGACTATATAAAGAACCCCTTACCCTCCCTGTGTTTACATCCAAGTATCATGTACACTACAGAGACCTATGTTTTTTGAAGACTGCTAGCCATCTAGCCATTAGCTTCTTATATATGAAGATGATATTGTAGTTTGATCATCCGAAAAGAATATACAAAAGAATTGAAAACTGGAACATCATCAACAATTTGTATATTTGTATACGAAAACTTTCTAGCTAGTTTCTATTTCTGTAGCATCTGTACCACAGAATAAGAAAACAAAGGATTCTGTAACCAACTATGAAACCCAGCATCACAGCCAAATTGCTCCACTTTTGTGTCTCTCTTAGATTCTGCTGTCTTAGCATTTCACCCCCATATAGATTGCATTCTCCGTCATTTATCTGAATGCACCTTCTTGCCTGCCCTCCTCCATACTCATTTATCATAAAGCACTCAAAAGGGTACTTGAAAAGACTCGAGTAATGCATGAAAAGCCAGTAACTTGGAATGTTATCCTTCGGAATGAAGTAGCCCGAAAAGAGAAAGAAGGATCCCATTAGCCCCGAAACAACTGATGTCCCCATGATGAAGTTCGGCACAAGAGCACTGAAACATGCTACAACAGAATTGGACATCAGAAGAACCATCCAGACCACAAGACTGAAGTAGATGAACTTGTCGACGTCTCCCCTTAATCCGATCAACCAGTAAACTGGAGTGGAGAAGAGAATACCAACCATTAATAAGAAAGGAAGAAATATGAGGGTGTTTGCTATAACATAAGAGGAAACTCTATAAGCTCCTTTGGTAGTCTCACTCATCAGTATTCTTCTTTCCTGTAAGAAAATTGGCAGGCCTTCTGTAGTGGAAGATAGCAAGAAAGTGAGGCTGAAGGCAAAAAATCCAGTCTGGGTTTGTAAAGCAATCGTACTTTGTTCTCTGCCTACATTTAGAAATATGGTTCCCAGTAGTAAACCGGCTACCAAAGCTTGTACGACTCTTGTGACAAACAGTTGTTTGGTTCTGAAAATGTTGCTGCAAAATCTTTCTCCTAGTATAACAACTTCCTCAAGTCTAGAGTTCCTGTAGAGTTGCTTCTTTCCTTCTGAAATGTGAAAATGATGCTCAAACTTATGATTCCCTCTGAGGTTCTGTTCGTTGTTCAAGGCTTCTGGAATTTGTGTATCCAAGCTTTCAACAACATCGATTGCAAATTCAAGCATGTTCACATGGTTGGGGATGCGATGGCCTACAAACCTGAGCCTTTCTTTGAGAAGATGCACGGATCCGTTGTGCATGACAGATCCACTGGAAAGCAGAACAAGACGATCAAGCATCTCTAGGATCCGAAAACCAGGTTGGTGAATGGTGAGAACAATAGTCTTGCCTTGATTGACAACCATTGTTTTGAGCAATGACACTATATGGAAAGCTGAGGCAGAATCCAGACCTGAAGTTGGTTCATCGATCAGAATTACAGCTGGATCATGCACCAAATCAACTCCAACCGAAACTCTGCGCCTTTCTCCACCCGAAATTCCATTATTGCTTGATCCACTGCCGACTCTTGAAGCCGCAACATGTTCCAGCCCTAGCTCTTTCATCAGCTGCCTCACTTTGCCTGCAGCCTCTTTTCTCCCACCAGGACGCCTCAGCATGGAACTATACGTAAGTGTTTCTTCAACTGTAAGTAAGGGAAATAGGGCATCATCTTGAGTAACATACCCGGACAATCTCCGAAAACTTTTAGCCTCCATGGGGAGATTATTAACCAGCACTTGACCACACACTTTCTTTGGGGAGATCTTTCCAGCAAGAATCTCTAGCAACGTTGTTTTCCCAGCTCCACTAGGACCAGCAATTGCAGTGATCTCAGCAGGCCTTGCTTCACAGTTCACATTCTTCAAAATGAAGCTTGGAACTCTCTTGGCACCACCACAAAGCCCCCATTTCATTTCATCAAACTGAGCACATAGTTTGTAGCTCAGATTTCTGGTTTCGATTCTGTATGGTGTTCTCTGGCCACCGCCTACCGGACTCTTCACGGGCAACTCCATTGTGGGGAAAGAGTGAAAGCTTGAGAGAAAACGCGATATTTGTGGGATGATACGGTTGAGTGATATTACGGGAGATGAGCTAACACACCAAACTTGGTGTTACCAGTTACCACACAGGTTAACCTAGAGAAGAAGCCAGCTTTGATGAAGGGGTTGAACTTAAGACACATGGAAAACTATGTAGTACAGTTGACTTGGTATTGTTTTTATTACTGTTGTTGTTGGAAATGGAGAATGGAAGCTTAATTAGAGAGTTGGAGAGGTTCATGAGAAACCAGAGAAAGAAAGAGAGGAAGAGGATGACTTGCTTTATGGGGGTGCTTATGTTTATTTCAGGTGAGCTGATTATTGACGTACTGTGTAGGGTTGGTGTTAGTTGCTTCACTATCTGCCCACTTTTTAACTCATCGGCTCAGCAATCTGCAAAGTTTGGTTGGAAAATGCTACTGAAATGGACCAATTAGTCAAGGGCAACAATTAGCCATGTCACCATCCACTTTCATGATCATGAGTCCATTATGTGTTCATAATCATCCACTGTCACCTTCAAAGATGTGACTAGTTTAATGAGACGTTATCTATCGAGTGCATACATTGAGTTAATGTATACAATCAGACGCTACCGAGAGTTTTACATTGTAGACTCCCTTAAGCAACTCGATTTTACAACTGCGGAGTCTACGGTCATGAATATGTTCGAACTCGTTCAATCGGAATTTGTTGTCGTCATTCATTTTCAGGCTCTAGCTCCGTTATGTATGTGAAATACATGTGCATTGCAATCGCTAATCCCAACTTAGATATGATATCAAATGATCATTAAAAAAAATTCGGTCGGAGTAACGCCCCACAAAAAAAAAATCAATAATCAAAGTGAAGAGGGGAGCTCAGTCTCTTCAATTTGTGCTTAACCTTAGTTGTTTTTTTATTTTATTTTCCAGATCCTAAACTCTAATCCGCAATATCAAAGATTTGTTTTGTCATTGAATTACTCTATGTAAGAAAATGTATTATGTTAATTAGGTACGTCTATGGTCATTGAATTCCTATCAATGCCATATGTAATAGTCCTGTGTGGTTAGTTCGAGTTGACAATGTAATTCAGTACGAGTGACCAAGAAAAAGGCCGATCCAACATACAAGAATTGAGAACTATTCTTGAGCCAGAAAATCATGTGACTTTGTAGTACAAAGTTTGTACGATTGAATCAATGTGGTGTTTGAATGAAGGTTCAACATCAACCCAGAAATACAACACAGGTTTTACAACTATTATTACTTTCACTTTCTATTGTTTGAAATGGAAAGCTCTAATTTATAAGGCAAATATAATTAGAAAAAAAAAGAGTTTCTATTCCTATCTTCAAAAATAGTATTTGGACATCTTCACTTAATAGACATCTATTTTACTTTTACAAATACTTAAAATGATATTTAGACATCCATTCTTTTCGAAAATGCTCATAATCAATATATCATTATTAGACATCAAAAATCTACTATTCATTAATATTTTTCCAATTCTACTTTTATATTCAATTATTATAAACAAATCGAAAAATTCTTTAGAATTACATAATCCATCTTTTCAAATTAATTTTCTTTTTCACTTCTAAATTCATAATTAATAATATTGTTTTTTTTCATTCATTGATTTGAAACTCACCAAATAGTAAAATTAATACGAAAAATTCTAACATCTATTGGACAATTTTTTCTCTCATAAGAAATTTATCAAAAATTATATGTAGCTTTTCAATTGATACATGAAGATTAATAATGTTATTTATTATATTTTTAATAATAAAAATGAAAGTAATTAAATCATCTTATTCAATTTATTATTTCAAATTAGGGTTAGTCTGAAATAAATAAATAAATAAATAAAGGATTAACGAAAAAAGAAAATTATAAAATAGCCAGGTTGAGAATTTTTCTTTTTCTTTTTTCACTCTTATATGTCTTTTGGTGATTTCACATGTAGTGAAAAAATCAAAATGAAATTAGAAAAAAAAAGGTCTGAATACTATTTTGAGATATATGAATATAAGCTCCCTTAGAAAAATCCACATGAAAATAACCCTCATCACTGTGATCACCATGATCAACTGAGGGAGATCAACTGCATTTACAAATATGAAATTGGAAGCTACAGACTACAATAACAGAGTGAATAAGCGAACACAAAGCAGTTGCAAATTAAGATTTATTAGTAACGTCATAAATACACACACCTTCCTCGGCATGTGTATCAAACCATTGCTGAAGCACCCCAAGTCCGTAATGAAATCACCGAGGTGGTTGAGATGGTTCCTCAACCGGATTTCCAAAAGGAGTCTTCAGAGGTAAATCTATTTGAAATTTATTATACATGTCTAGTGTTAGTAGTGTGGAGATAACGAAAGTGGGATTTTTCTTTTTTGCAGACCATGGGTCGCTTGATTTCCTTGCAGGAAGAATTTCTTAAGGAATTGGCAAGAGTGAGGACGGCCAAGGCCGAGAGCGAGTCAGATTGGATGGAGAAGCAGAAGGGCATTTTGATCGGTGTGGCTACCGGGATCGCTTCTGTGATGTTTGGCGTCATGGTTGGTCCACCAGGTGGAATTTGGGGACCCAATGTCTATGTCTAGTTGTCCACACTCCATACTGCACTGAATCGCCATGCATTCCCGGGACTGCAGTAGCCAGCTACGTGCAGCCAAAATTACACATGTATACAATCTATGTCTACCCAAGGATTCCAATCCCTTGTTAAAAAAACCTCTGTTGATAATCTGGCATAACAAACACATGTTGAACATTAGAGATTATGGTGGTAGGAGCTACCAGCTATATTTACGAATTTGAAGAAGACACAGGCCACATTAACACTCGAGAGTAACAAGATCCTCTTATTTGTTAAACTATTATCTTCAGTGCAGACAAGCGAATGTTGCCATACACTTTTATTTGATGCTCAAAATCATCTGTATTGTTATTGCTGTGGCATACCCCGCATCTTTAAAACTTAAGTCATGCAAACATGCTTGATCATAGGTTGATGATCATTCGATGCAAGAACATTATACAAGCATTTTAAGTTTGACTTGGGGGCTGAGGGAGATGAAAGTTAACTCCTGGTCACCGCAATTTATTTTAATTCATGATGAACATTTCATACAATCCATTCCTACTACATTTAAGTCATCTTGAAACGAAGCATTCACAGTCATCTTCAAATCTTTTAGTGCCTTTACCAAATTCGTGCCATATAGCCACTACAATTACCAAAAATTCGTATCACATGCCTCTTTTAAAGCAAAAGCAGATTAATTATGCCACAACCAGAGCCTCATGTGCAGCAACCGAGACCTTATTTGTGCACTTAAATAAGCCTGATGTTAAAAAAAAATCAAGCCAATACATCTACAAAAACCAATGTTAAAAAAAAACTCGCCTTAAGGCTTGTTTGAGATTTAAAAAACTTAAGACTACTTACCTAACATCTCTGTTTTTCGGTCTAAACAATGAGGTTTAAAAAACTTACGTCTTTCACGCCTATAGTTACGTTTTTCACACATTTTACTAATTTTACTACGCCTTATAAATAATCTTTTTAGATATCTCTTATATATATAATGTGTTTAAATTGATAAAAACTATCTAAAAAGTTTGAATTATGAATTTCATTATATCTAAATGTAATATATTGGTAACTTCTTACGTATATTTATTTTTTTATGTGTATAATTATATATTTATATATTTAACTACTAATTTTTTTATAACATAAAGATTACACTTAATACGCCTTAAGTTTTAAAGCTAAAGGCTCTCAAGAAAACGCCTTGAGGTACACTCTCGCTTTTTAAAACATTGACCAAAACAGAATCAAAGGTCACTGCAGACTCTGCAGTACCAAAACATGCTAGTAAAGCTAATATCGTATGATCGTCACCAAGTCTAAGTACATAAGTTTTTCTTGCAGCTGTTGTTCAAGCTGATAGCTCACTTCGCAACTAGTGAACATATCTTTCTTATTGGTTCCCTGCAGCGGTACTGAACCAGTAGGCTAGTGCATATAACAAAACAGTTCCTGACAGCTTCCTTTAAATGATCCAACACAAAATCGACACTGAGTCCTCAATCTGTGATGTCCTCACCATGCAAACAAGTGATACAACCATATCAGAAGGTCTCCTGAGTCTTGGCTCCCTCAATCTCCGTGATATTCAACAAAAATTTGTAGAAAGGATTTGAAACTCTAAAGGATCTTCCCTTTCTCAAAAGAAGAAAATAGTACCGCTCCAAGGATGTGCAATGTTACCATAGTAACAGTCAAGCGAACTATTAAAACAAGCAATGAAGTTTCTAAAATTGCACCGCTGGATCAATCGTCGAGATACCCGAGTTGGAAGAAATTTCACAAGATCAAGTAAAGTTGAAATAATGTCACCAGCTACTTCCATCAATTGCTGCCTCAGGAGCATGACACTCAGGCTTACGCGCGTTATTTTTGATTTGCATTGAAACTGATCCAGCCTGCACAAAGCAAAAGACACTTAGATCGCAGTAAGACATGCAAAACAAGCAAAATGAAACCTTGATTATGTGAACTTCACATAATCATGGGGCTAGATTCACTACACTATTGCTGAACAAAGTCACGTTGTGTTTTCTATGGCTACCCTCGCCCACTGCATATTCCACTGCTGAAACATCCATACCAATATCGATCCTCATAGAATCACACACAAGGAAAGTGTTAGGGGATGTTAAAAAAGAATGAAGACATGCAGTAAGCTGATGACACATACCATGCAATTATGGTCAGAACTCACCATCAGTAAGAAAGCAAATTATTTAGTAATGAATAGGAGAAGTATATATATACCACAAGCACATACTAATGCATATATGTAAGAAGGCAAAAACCGAGATCTGTTTCACACCGAGCTTTCATTACAGTTACTACTCTCCCAACGTAACCACAATTATATTGTCCTTCACATTTATTAAGCAAGCATGCATTGAAAGCTCATGCCGAAAGTCACACAATGATATGTATACACATATTGAGTCACAAAGTACATACGGAAACATACCTAGTAGCCGTCACCACAGCGCTTCCTTGTAAGACTAGAGTTATTCTTATCTTTGTGTGGTGTCATTACACGGGGCTAATCCAGCTATTAGAACCGTCATCACGTATCAACTAATGGTTTAAGATCTGAAGAAGATTAAACCTAGATACACAACACAACCAAGCCTTTTTGCAAAGCAATGATGGAGCACCTCCTCACTTGAGATGTAATGAAGCAAGAGAGCATTGCCAAGAGGTTAATTCTTGGAGTTTTGTTTGCGGTTATTTCAAGAGATTCAAGATATCTTGTTGCAGTTATCGATTGGTATCAACTCAGTAAAATGGAGATTGTTGTGTTTTTGCGCGTTGATGCAAGTTGGAAAATTAGAATTCAATAATTAAATCATAGTTTAGAAAAGAAAGAAGTTAGCGCGCAGATTTTTAGTAAGTTATAGCTATGAAAATAAATCTTCCAAAGCTCCAATAGTCTATTAGGATTTTAATTAGATTCAAGAATCCTAAGTCTATATTGTATCAACCACCAAGGCTTAATTGTCATGCACCGGCAACACCAAGGCTTTTGACAGCGAATGCTCGAAGTCCTCTACTAAACTTGATCCAATCCCAATTCAAGAGATGACTTGAGTAAATCACCTTCAAAAGAGCTGTCTGGTAACAGCCCAAGTTGACATGGGTGAATTAACATCATCCGGCACCAGCTAGCAAACAAGAAATATATATTTTTTTAATTAGACTTCGCACGGATGGAAAACCTATATTTACTTACCTAGTCTTTCACCAATATTATAGACATCTCACTGATGTGAAGCTAGTGAAAAGAAAAAGTAATTTTAATTTCGACTATTTAAAAAAAATTCTAGGGCATGTTTATTAATTCATGACAGGTTTAACAATGAATAGAAGAGAGAATGAATGAAAATGAGGAGGAATCATTCATATCCTTATGTTTACTTGTAATTCAGAATGAAAATTGGGATTTTTGCATGTGTTTACTAATACGTGGGAATCAAAATTCAAAATGAGAATCATATGTACTTATAGGGGTATTTCTAAATTATCAATAAATGATGAGAATAATTTTTAAATGCAAAGTTAATTATCCTGTGATCAGATTTGAATACTTCTCCCACCCAAATAAAAATAGAGGACTCATTTCTGAAATTATTATGGGACCCACATAAAATCTATTCTCACTTAGTAAACATCTCAAGGGAGAATTGGAATCACTTTCCGAATCAGTAAATGAGCCCAATACTCACCGGTGAATGAGGGGTATTTAAGTAAATACACTGGACATCGAAGTAACAGAATAATATTCACTCACTCACTCGCCCCACTATAAATATCGGCTGCAAAACCCTAAGCCCTTTATCTCCTCAGTTTCCTTCCGAGGGTTTATCACACAGATCAAAACCATGGCGACCTCTTTCCTCTCTCGCTCCCTCCCCAAAACCCTAGCCCTCTCCTCCTCCTTCCTCTCCCGCTCCCTCTCCACCGCCGCTGCCGCTGCCGCCTCCTCCACTCTCTCCTCCGCTCACTCCCGCTCCCTCATCCACCGCCTCCGCCCCCTCGCTGGCGCCGCCCTCTCCTCCGCCGCCAAGTTCTCTCCCCACGCCGTCCGATGCTTCTCGGCGAACCCCACCAACACCTCTCTCCGCGATCCGAACCCGAATTGGTCCAACCGGCCCCCCAAGGAGACCATCCTCCTCGACGGCTGCGACTTCGAGCACTGGCTCGTCGTCATGGAGCCGCCGGAGGAGGGCGTCACTAGGGATGACATCATCAAGGAGTACATCAAAACCCTAGCCTTGGTCGTCGGAAGGTGACCGATTTCGAGCTCTTTTGCTGCTTTATCATCTCTTAATTTTATCACTAACTGTTTTATTTGTGAATAATTTTGTGGACTATTTCATTTCTGCTTATTTTTTACTCTTATAATTAATTACAATTACAGCACGATTGTGTAGCTTGTTGTTTTTAATCTGTTACTATGATCATAGTGTTACACTGGTTAATGGTGTATATAGATGGGCTGAAATTTGTGATTTAAGCTGAACTATGGTATTAGGTTTGTGATTTTTGTGGTCTGAAGTAATTGTGTGCTTATTTACGGTATGAATTGGAATAGTTGTGTAAGTTTATTGATTAATTGTTTTTGTGTGTGCATCTCAACCAGTGAGGAAGAAGCGAGGATGAAGATTTACTCTGTTTCAACTAGGTGCTACTTTGCATTTGGCGCACTTGTGTCTGAGGAGCTGTCGTACAAACTGAAAGGTACTTGTTCGTCTGATTGCTTGGCTTTTTTGGGTTATTGAGCACTTATGGTTTCATTATATTCTTGTAGAATTGCCAAAGGTCCGCTGGGTGCTTCCTGATTCTTACTTGGATGTTAAAAACAAGGACTATGGAGGTAAGGACATGCTCGTTACTTTCAACTCTTATTTGCAAATACTAAAGAAAGAACATTTTAATCAGTTAAGTTCTTGGCCCCATCCACTATCCACTATTGCGTGGTCAGCTGTAACAGAATTCCATTTCTCTTACTTTTGGTTGGGAAGGAAAGTCTGAAGATTTATAATTCTATGAATGATTGTTTTCCTTTTAGGTTCTTTTTGTTGTGAAAGTAAAAATCCTTATGCATGTTTGGATTCTTCTACTGCACTGAAAGTTGTCTAGTAGAAACTGATCTTTCATTGATTCATGTGTGGAACGAGTTTGGCTGCAAGAGTCAGTTTTACATGATCTTTCTGATTGTTTTGTCAGGGGAACCTTTTATTAATGGGGAAGCGGTACCATATGATCCCAAGTACCATGAGGAGTGGATAAGAAACAATAGTCGGGCGAATGAGAGAAACAGGCGCAATGATAGACCTAAGAACTTTGACAATTCAAGAAACTTTAACAATAGAAGGGAAAACATGCAGCGCCGAGAGTTCCAGAACAGTGGACCCCCTCCCTTGCCTAATCAACCTGGGCCAAATAGACCTGGCATGGCTGGGCCTCCGAACAACAATATGCCTCCCAACATGGGTGCGCCAAACAACAACTACGGTGGAGGGCAGGCAGCCTACAATCAGGGGCCGCCAAGCAACTACAATCAGGGGCCGCCAAACAACTACAATCAGGGGCCGCCAAACAACTACAATCAGGGGCCGCCAAACAACTACAATCAGGGGCCGTCTAACAACTATAATCAGATGCCTCCAAGCAACAATATGAGAGGACCACCGCCCCAGAACAACATGGGAGGAGCGCCGAACAACATGGGAGGAGCACCACCACAGCCATCGTGGTCTGATCCTGCACAATACCAAAACAATGGTGGTGGTCAAAACCGTTATTGAGGTGATATGCTAAGCTGCCATCAGTCTCTGTAGGCAGTCACACATGCTGTAGAGAGATTTTAGGAGGAGGCTGCTTCCCCTGGTGGCTTTTCATTTTCTAGTATTTTTGTTTGACTCCTTGTTGGGTTGGGACCTGGTTGCCTTAAAATTGAATATGGTTATAATCTCATGGTCATAGCTGGATATGATTAGTGGTATCTTCTTCCTTTGCTATGTAATGAGTTATTTCATGTAGTGCACATATTGGCTAATAGCAGACTATCTAGTTACTTTGGTATTGTGGTATCATATCTAGTCTATAATTTTCTGAATTATGCTTTCTATTACTTTCTTCTTAGTTCTATCAAATAAGCTCCTCTGCAATTGACAATATATGTTAGAATATGTGCAAGTCGTCTTTTATTCACTCATTCTTGTTTACAACATATATTCAAGGTGTAGTTGGTTTTAGGTGATGAGTTGGATGCCTGTTGTTCGTGTTAATTGATTGAAAGGCACTATAGGTTCTAGTAATTGTCTCTTGACTTAAAACATCAATCTAGACCCTTATGATTCTCGGGCAGACATGATTAATCAAATGCTCCCCTGCTCCAGTAAATTCTGGTCTTTGTATGAAGTAGATTCGCTGGTGTAGATAGTGTGTGTGTAATAGATTTGCTGGTGAGAATTAATCTGCTAGTGTAAGAATTTGAATTGTGTTGTCCAAAATGTACTTGTAATTTTAATACTAGGCCTTTTTTTAGAAGATTTCAACTTTAGAGTTACACAAGTACTCACAAAAATTTGGATCTGACTTGCTCACTGGTTTATAATTATGCAACGCAGTTCCATTTGTGGTTCTTTGATCTTGGATTTTGAGTTGCACATATGTTCTGGTGTCACAGGCTTGGGTGGAAAGCCACAGAGCAATGCTTATTGCAGTGGCTACTGGTATCGCCGCAACGATGTTTAGTTTTGTGGTTAACCCACCTGGTGGGGTGTGGGAAGACACCACATCACCGGCACTGCATACTGCACTCCCTCGATTCCTTGCATAGCTGGGACAGCTGTCTTCAGCTATGTGCAGCCGAAACTATGGGACGAGGTCATTATGTACACGTCCCTCTGCTTCCTTATGTGTATGTGTATCATCCTCCTACTGCTCTATAGGATTCCCTATTTCAAGAGAGCAGTAGTGTGGGTGTATACAATGTTGACGTGCCTCTTGACCATCCATTCTACAAGACCATCAACCTCATAGATTCTTCAAGAATCTCTTGCAGCAGTTTGGACATCAAGGCTTATTATGGTGGTGTTCTGACCTTGATATGGATTCCACTGATTGGATTCATAGCCTTCCTGGTTTGGCTAGGAAAGGCAATCCACCAGAAGATAATGAAGCCTGCTGGCACTACAGAAGCTTGAGACGTCTTCTTTCTACTTCTTTATACCACAAGTGCATTCCTTAAAAGACAGAGGCGGCCTTTTATCTGGTTGCCTTTTATCTGAATATGGTTATAATCTCATGGTCACAGCTGGATGTGATTAACCAGATCTTTTTCCTTTGCTATGTAATATGAGTCATTTCATGTAAGGCCCAAATTGGCTAACAGCAGACCGTTTAGTTACTTTGGTTTCTTGGTGTTGATTAACAATTTGTTGTCACATCTTTCCTATAATTTCGAGGATTACGCTTTCAGGACATTGTTCTCATGCTAGTGTAGAATATCTTGATGTTTAAGTTTGTTGATTGTAAGACTGACGCAGTGTCCATTTTGGAGTAATAAAATCTAATTTCTTGATGCGCATCTACATCTATTTCTCAAAAGACTGATGTAAAGGATCACAATGTGTATATAACAGTCCCCGGTCAGTGGTCATTATTCCATTACTTAATCTTTTCTGTCATTGATGTGCCATCCTATTGCCCTATTTCACTACAACTCTGACCTGTTTATATATCCTTTTAAGTATCACTAAAGTTTATCAAAGTTTTTTTTTCTTGAAATATACTTGGAGGAAAAAAAAAAAAAGCAAATGAAATACGCTCCTGCGTATTCTTCAGCTCATATGAAATGAGAATGAGAATCTATTACAGATGTAACTCCACAATTCTCCTTTTCCATACATAACTTTGGGTGAAACTGTTTTATCTAGCTTTCTCTGGGAGATTTGCATTCTCAACAAAATCAAATCAAATACCAAAAATGTTCAGCTGCATGAGGATGTTGTGAAGAACATGCTCTTTCTGCTTGTATCAGGTTCACTGGAAAAGGTTGCAAGGCAGCCAGAACCTCCTTGTTAATATGAACACAAGCCCTTGTAAAAACAAGGGGACACTTGCCACTAAATGGAAAAGGTGTTCACAAATCCAATATTTCTCATAATACAGACCAGATTAAGATACATTTAGGCATTTAGCTAAACAAGAAAACTGTGACATCATAGTGAATAGTTGAAATTTAAAATACAGGAGATGTAGAGGTGAAGTTCAGAGTGGAAATCACCATTTACCTTATTTGATGGTAATAAGCTACTCATGAGACTGCAGAAGTGTATGCATTGCTGGTTTCTTGTTTACTACCACTGTAGATGGAGCTGCCATAGCTTGTTCCATTTTTCTGTTTTTGGCAGCTCTTATCTGGTCTGCGAAAGAAACTTCTGCACGCAATTTTTCTTTCTTTATAAGCTCTACATCCAATTTCTCTAAAGCAGAGATATTGAATTGCGATGTAACTATGTCCTTTCGACTAGCAACCAGATCATTTGTGGACGTCTTGATGTCAATCTGTAGACAAAAAACAGTGTGTGACAACACCTTGTAATCAAGATTGTGAAGCATAAAGAATCAATGCAACAAGTTTCTAGAAAAGGCACCCTACATGTTTAAAGCCAAGAGATCCGGAACATTCAGTGACCATGGATTTGAAGATATAAGCTCTTAAGAATTTCAACAGGTTTGTGAATCAGGTCTAACTTTTACATATACAAGGCATTAAAAGTGCCGTCTCAACTAAGAACATAAAATATGTTCCAATTTTTCCTGTTTATTGGGGCCACATTCCAAATACAATTTGACTCATTCACAATCCCTAACTACATGCAAATGTGTTGGTAAAGGAAAAGCCCTAACATCAGTGAGTCACAATCCTGTGACCAATTAATCAAGCTAAAAATTGTGCTTCTGTATATTTCTTGTTGTCTATTATTAATATATGTATGTCCAAGACTTTAATCAACGAGATACTCCAAAATTGTATTAGCTAACTTTATTCTTGAGCTATTACCTTTGTTGATCTCTGCTTAGCTTTCAGCCCTTTTAGAGATGTTAACTCTTCATTTGCTTTCCTCTCAACAGCAAGTCGCACCTTCTCTATCTTTTTAGCTCGTGCTGCAGCTTCTTTTGCTCTCATCTTTGCCCTTTCCTTTGCCTTTTTCTTTTCGGCAGCAGCCTTTTTCTTTTTGGCAGCCTGCTGAAGCTGTTGGAGATATAATTCTTCCCGTATATTCTCATAGCTATCCCAACTAAGCTCTTCTTGCTCGATCCCACCGGTCTTAGCCGCCTCTGCTATGCTTTCTACCCATGACAGAAATATATTCTCTCTTGACCGTTTCCATTTTAAACGCTGTCCCCAAAGACGTCTAAGTGAATAACTCATTTTTGCCTTGGACTCCACACTGCATAACAGTAAGAATGAGATTAATATTGAGTAGCAAGAAGATATTGACACTCCTAACTAACCATTCAAAGAGCCAGACACTGGAACAAAGGAATAAAAATCATGTCTATCAGCAAAGTCTCTCTTTTCAAGGTACAAAGTGGTTTCTAGTGTGTATGATCACAAAGTGGTGATGTTACTTGGTTGAAATTGCCTGAAAAACCTTACATAACTCTCGCTCTCCCCCTCTCTCTCTCTCTCCCTCTCTCTCCGTCCCTCCCTCCAGACATTGCTAAATGACAAAACATCTCTTGCAAGAAAGTATTCAAACAAGATATACTCCGACACCCAATCATGAGGTTGTGGATGTCTTGCAAGAAAGTATTCAAAGCAAGATATAATCTGACACCCAATCATGTGGTTGTGATGTGATGTGATACTTTAAACCTTCTTCCTTTGATGAATGACGGATTAACTTCAACTATTCGCATGGAGGAGTTCAGAACATCAAGACAACTACAGTCCCCATAAATTCTAGTAGCCATTCTACCAAATAGCAAATATTAGTATTCAGTTTAGCATAAAGGTGTTACCAGAAATATCTAGAAGCAGTTTCTAATTACTTTTTAAGACAATCATTTCCAGAGTAAACCAACCATCGACCACAGGATCATAGCATTTGTCTATAATCCATCCTCTAATATATAGTTATATCGTAATTATGATAGTTCTCAGTTCCATTCATTGGTTTCCACAAATTCAAAGTCTAAACCTACGCTTGGTCAGAGAGTTTTATGTTAATCCAGCTAGCATTTTTTTAGTTATTAAATTTCATAAGAGTACATGTGAAAAGGTTTATGAGTGTACCTATGAGAACGCGGGCGCTGGGACATCTTCTTTCTAACCTGAAAACTACTGAGGGTCATAACAGGAGATTTCAAAAGCAAGTATAAGGAATGAACAAGATTACTCTTCTTTACATCAATTTTGTTGTTCTTATGACTACTTGATACAATAATATAAGTTCTCTCATGCCGTAAAAAAAGTCCATGTGCAGAAGAAATTAAGAATATATTATATCTTACATGACTTCACCTTGGGGTCTTTTAAGGCTTCTATTGTTTGTTGCTTGATGCGCTCACAAGTCTCTGCATTATGTGGAAATCATAACTTCAGATTCAACCAAATGATTGAGCATGTAAGATCCAATGACATACACACTGTAATTTATAAATGTAAGGTCCTTTACCTGCACTATGTTTCCTGCCTTTGTTCCATGGCACTTTTCCTTTGTTGGCTAGTCCTATCTTCTTTCGTCTTTCTCTTTCCTTATAATCTACGTTGTTAAAACATACTGTAGAGTTGCTCTGACCACTTAATTGAACCTCCTTTCTTACATTTTGTTGCTCTCGTGACTTTCTGCTAACTATTGAATGGCTGAGGTTGGCAATATCACATTTCTCATCCATGCCAACACTGATTCGCATGTCTCCAACGTGCTGGAGTTGCGGCGAAGAACTGATAGAGGCAAACAACGGGGAGCAATTCCTCAGAACACATAAAGGATAATTCAAATGCTCTGTGTTCTGTGAAAAATGAGCGGCTTCCACCGCATAACCAAACAGCGGAACATGATCAAGGGTTGATTGTGGAGCAGACAGTCTCCTGTTGGGACTCAAAAATGTGATAGAACAAACTGGACTGGTTAAAATTTGGAATTCATATTAATTTGTAGCTGATATCATTATAAGTTATCAATTTACATATGGAAACACACTACAACTTAATAAAATGATCTCCATATGTATACCATTCCTAATCATTGAAGCAAATCAAGACCTTCAAAGTAATTAGAAACCATCTAGCCACTTCGTACTAACTCAACACGACAGACAGTTACACAAAGAACTTCACCAGAATGCCGATATCAAGTAAAATCAGAAATCTGAACAGCGCGCCACTTTCCGCATACATTTACACATATATGAAATACAGTAAACAAGTAATGCCATCTAAATTCTTACGGCTTCTAAACCTTTCAACCGCGAGCAATTTCCACCCGTCATTGCCAACCACTCAACCACTATGAACCTTGCTAAAGTTCAATTGTAAGCTAAATTCATTATATTCTACTGTAAGTATTCCACATTCCACATCTATATGGAGAACTTATTTATAGTACATTGTTCACAATTCATTCATTTATGGTAAAACCACATAATTGCCAGAAAAGATTCAAACTTTGGTTAAAAGTACAAACACAAAGATGCCAGTTTCCTAGTAACTAATATCAGTTAAGACCAGACCCCAGAAAAAGAAGCAGAAGCCAAGAGTTTAAGATGCTTTTCCTCCTTTTATTTTTATTTTTTTATCTTTCTTTCAAGACTGAGTCAGAAAGTGGGTGGAGAAGAGAAAGCGAGTAGACCCATGTTAGTGAATGTGTCAAAGTATGCTCAGCGAGAGAGAGAGAGAGAGAGAGAGAGAGAGAGAGGAGAAGAAGGAACTTACAGGTGAAAGAGCGGCATTTGAAGGTGGAAGATAAGAGTGTTGTTGGGTCCAGGCGATTGAGGCGAACCAGAAAGACCCGTTTATTAGTCTTGTAACTGTAGGGTACCCGCCTTCTCGGATTGGGCCAGTTTCACGGGTCGGGCGGTAAATACGGGTCTTTGCTCCACCCCTTGATCTAGGGATAGCAATGAGGAGGGTAGGGTCAAGGATTAAAAAACTATACTCATACTCCAGTTTATTTGCATCTCCATACGCCCCGATCTCCGTAATAGGATACTGGATATTCACCGTACTCATACTTTTAGGGGATTAAGTTTTCATACCCGCTCCAATATCCGTTAATAGTAATTTATTTTAATATATAAAATATTTCAATAAAGTACACAAAATATAAAAAAATCAAAAAAAATCAATATCATGATAAAATTATCTCCTTATGTCAAAAATTATTGTACTAGCAAATAATCACAAAATATATTTTGATATTTTTTTATTTATTTAATTTGTCTATTAATTTATTTGAGTGAATATATATATATATTAATCATATTAAATATATGGGAGTGGGGATTAAAATACTATCACTGCCCCTTATCTATTTCAACTAACCGAATAGTGGTGATCCCCGTACATGTTACTTGATTATACCTAAAGCACTCCCTCATTAGGGTCGAATACCTGTGGATACCCTGCCCGCTTGGTATTTTTGTCATCCCTACCTACATCAAAGAGACAACCATAAAGGTTTCTTCTTGTAAAAAGAGTAAAATACTGGTCACTCCTCCAATTTTTAGTAACTTGATAGTTTAGTTCTTCATGTTTCAATTTCAACTTATCACTCCTTATACTTTCAAATTTTAAATAATTTGGTCATTCCGTTAAGTCTCCGTTCAATTGCACCGTTAAGTTGTTGATTTAGCAAACATCACATAAGAGAGGAAAAACCACTTAACAGTGTAATTGGACAGAGACTTATCAGAATAATCAGATTGTTTAAAATTTAAAAGTATAAGGAGTGATAAGTTGAAATTGAAACATAAAATACTAAATTGTCAAATTACTAAAAATTAAATGAGTAACCAGTATTTTGTTCATATAAAAATCAGTAAATCACATTTTCGTGACTAGCTATGCTTTTCATTGCCTTTTTTTTGTGATATGAAAATTGTTTTTCATTGAAGTTACACAAGTTTTGCCATGTGCATATGGACTTAAATCGTATTATCTCATTCACTTTTCGGCGCATTTTAATATGTTACAATGTACGCTTTTTTTTTTTATACCTACAATGTATGCTTTAGTACTTGAAAGTGCATTGTCAAAAGGCTATACTCGATCTTGCTATTGTTTAGTCGTGGTACGGCGGAAACCCGAAGCTGACCCCTGAAACCAAAGGACACACTTCTATAACCCGATCATGATTGCCCTGGACAAGCTCAAGCTAGCCTCACAAGCAAAACCAGCCCTAACCCTACTGCTAGATTTACAATGACCTTAGGCAAAACTCCCTTTCGGAAGCAATACTCTCATTGCTCTGATATATTCACGAACTGCTATGGATGTTTTCTAGAACTCCCAAAGCAACCATCAATTCATGTACTATAGATTTGTAATAAAATTTTCTTAGTTTCTACAAATTATATACAAGAAATTATTTGTTCAACCTGACGTCTGATAACGAGCCTTGTATACACGGCTAAGTATTGGACTTGAACGTTAAAATTTATAACGGACGGTCACCCTCAGCTCCCGTTGACTATAAACCCTCACGTCAGTATATAGCTAGCTTCTGCAGAAGCAGAAGATCTATCTCCAAGCGCGCTACAAAACTCACACCATTCATATCACTCAACTGAAATTTCAACCCTCCAATAAGGTCCGAACAAACCCCAAATGTGTCCCTGATCACCGAATCCTCAAAGTATGAGAAGATGAAGATGAAGAAGGAGAAAAGGTGCGGGTTTTTCTTGAAGAAGAGGTCGTTGTGGATATGCTGCTCAAGCGTGGAGATTGAGAAAGATGATGATATCAAAGAAAGAGTGCTCAAGTACTTGGAGACTGATGACCACAAGTCCAAGAGGGCCTCTCTGATCATGTGCTGTGCAAATATTGAGGTCGGTGGCCGTCCAAATTGATCAAGTTTATGCTACAGCTGCTACGCTCTCTATCTTCTTCCTGGATCCACTGCTAGGGTTTGATGAGAAATAGAAGCCTATACTGTTGCTCTAATATTAGTTGTACGTTGTTTTTGATTTTATGTTTTCCGTTTCTCTATCTGGATTTGGTGTTTGTGTGTTTGATTTATGGATTTTGGGACTTGGAATTCCGATCCTGTTCCTTGCTATATGTCAGGGTTCTCTATATATTTGGATTTCGAATTCTGAGCTTTTGTCTTCTCCGGGTTCTTTGTAAAATAGTTTCGTGCATGAAATTAAATAAATATGTAAATACATTTTAATTAATTTGTTTTCTCTCTAATTGCATGTACATTAATCACATGCAATAAAAATGATAAACTGGCGTGTTTGAGCTATATTTGGATTGAATTGGGTTGGGATTGGGATACGTTGAAGTGCATGTTGAACACACGAACCTTAATTAGAACTGAAAGTTCGCGCTTCGATAGGTGTAACTTTTGGTGTTGCCTGCTGCAATAGGAATGAGGTGCATGCTATGTGGCCTACGTAGCACGGAAGTTTGGTTTAACGACCGATTGTTTTAGAAGTGGAAGTGGGAGCGGAAGCGCGATTCCGGTAAAAGAGGGTTTGAGTGCGGCGAAAACATTGACTTCCGAATTGGAAGCGCGATTCCTTCCCTACCTCTATTTCATCAATCAATGTCTTGAGTCTCTTCTTATCGTCTCAATTTCTTTCAATTTCTTCAAGCAGCTAAAGATGAATAGCATCAATCGATATAATATGTTTATGAGAGAAGAGGAAGAGTTTGGGAGAGATATGAAAAAAATCTAGATGAGACAGAGAGACAGAGATAAGACGAACCTTTTTTTATTCAATTTCATCAAGTGATGTCTCTTTGACTTGCACATACCCAATACATTCACAATATACTAGACCTTTTTTTGTTTGAATTTTGAAATGAAGCTTTAATATTGCTATAATTAAGGATAATCATGGTTTAGAAAAAAGTTATTAATAGTTATTCAGTTTTTTTAATACTAGATAAAATAATTAAAAAATAAAAGATAAAAATAGTATATAATATATATTTATTATTCCGACGCTTCTAAAACGTACCCGCTTTCTTAATTAAAAAAAACACTTCCGTGTTTCCAAACGCTTCGCTTCCACGTACCCGCACCCGATTCCATACATCCTAGTTTGTGCCCCATAATTTACAATGAAGGGGAAAATACGTATTATGACATATATATACACGCTACATCTCAACATACGTACATACATACATTCACATATAATGATCACAATAAAAAAAACTTAATTTATATGCTTAAGATGATTAATTACTATACTAACTTTTGTGTACCTGTTGATGGTTTGGGTGATTTTGTGTCCCACTTATGTAGCAGTTGATAAACACCAACAAATCTTGCGTTATACAAGTATATCCCATCCTCCTGCACCCTCCATACGTAATGTACGTCTTCCAGGAATAATCCGATCAACGTTAAATGCATCAAATGCAACATGGTGGTTTGAATACTATATAAATTGCACCAAAAGAGTGTGGTACGAGAGAAATTGCACCTAAATCTAACTCATAATATTCCCCATTAGCATAAAGACTTTGCAGTCCGAGATCATCGTCTTTAGATTTACAACGAATGTCAAGCTTTTTGTTATTCAAATTGTTTGATTCACAAAACGTACACAATACTTGACAAGAGGTCTGGCAATACGATCAACATATGCAAAAGGATCTCTTTTGGTCTGCTCGCCAATGCCGACCCTGCAGCAAACCATATGTAGGAGGAGAAAGCTTTTCTGCAATAATACTGCTTTTCTTTTCATTTCTGATCAATTTTAGCTTGCAGTTGCTGATAGTTCTATTTTCATATACTATGCACGTCGATATTATCATTTCCGATCCATTATAGTTGAAAGCAGGGGCAGACGCCGCAGACCAGCCCGTGTATCCCTCGCCTCCAAAATCGGTGGTTGGCGTCAAAGTAGAAATTAACGAATTAATAGATCGAATATATTGTCTACTATATATGTACATGTTACATAGTTTATGTGGTGTACCACTTTAATATTATTAGTTCATTTTTTTTATTACTATTGTTGGCATAGGCTTATGTCTGACCATAATCATCATAGCTAAGTCCAAGCGAAGCTCGAACCCGCAGCACCGGCGTAGAGCTAGCCACGAAAGCTGCACAATGGGCCGCAACACGACCCAATCAAACTATGAACGCGCCCTCATGCGCCCCGAAGATGGCTCCAGGAAACACATTTAGATGGAGCAAGTCCCACATCAGGAAATGAATGCTTGACTCCCTCTATTCAGCTATTAAAGTCCAAACCCTTTGTGATTTCAAGTAACTTTCCTGAACTACTCAATGTTACTATGCCCAAATTATCATTCGCCTAACTTAAACATCGGAGAGTTGAAGACCACGCCGCCGTGATCTCCACTCTAACGAGCTGTGTTACTGGTGACAGGGAAGAAAGACAAGGAGCATATCGTAATACATATCAGTGTAGTGGAGTGAACTACACCATCGTAGTACTACATTAACAACTATGTTTGTTTATGATTAGTTACTCATATTTAAATAATTTTTTTTCTTTCACCGCGTGCATGTTTACCACACCAAGAAGTAATATGATTGGTACACATAATAATTACTCTCTATTGATAATCCAAATCAAAATTGATTCGTTTTTTGTTTTTGTTTTTATCAACGTATACTGGTACAAGTTCAAATGGTTAAGGAGCTAATCTTGTTTGGATGGAAAAAACTCAGGGACGAAAAATTTGAGTTGAGAGTATTGACACACAAACCTATATATAAGATTTTGAGTTTAATTTATAACGTTCATGTACAGTACATATTAGATGTTTGGAATAACACGATCGAACTAAACATGCAAACAACCTGGCCCTTCAATTGCAAAGCAGCAAACGTGATCGAATGAGCAGATTTACCCGAGAGTTAGATAGATCGATTTATCTTATTAATTCTTGGAGTTAGCTTGAATAGGATATGTGTCAGTCTTTCACTGTATATATATTTTTTAATTCTATTCTATGTCTCGTACCAAATACGTATTCCATGATCTTCATCAACAAATAAGCTGGTTACAACAAATGTACGTAGTTAATTATGTGATTACCTAACGTACACGGCTAATTATTTGACTATCAAATACAATAATCTATGGTCACATTCAGCTATGGCCATTGACTCTAAATCCTCACGTCAATAAAAGCTTCAGAAAAATGCTAATGAGTAATGTGTCCAAACTCATCATCATCACCCATCTGATCAATTTGAACTCTCCGATGGTGCCCGAGCCCACTGTAGACGCATATGTTATGGTCGATCCCGCTAAAAACAAGAAGAGAAAGATGAAGAAGATGAAGAGCTTCGGGCTTCTCTCTCGAACTTCCGTGATCATGTATTGTGCCAATATTTTGGTCGGTTTTCCACCCAAATAATCGAACGTCGATATATATATATGGTGCTATCACTGCTATGCTACAGCGATTGGAATTTTGTGGTTAATTGTTGGTGTCTTTATCTTCCCTCTATATTTCTGTGTTGGATTTGGAGTTTGTATGATTAACTCGATTTCAATGTGTTCATCTAAGTTGGAATATTGTGGGGTTTGCTCAGATTCCATTGTGTTGTTGGCCTATTTCCAGGCAAAGTTATACAATGGTCTGTAATCTTTTCCATGTGTTTCTTTGCTTGTGCCTCTTTGGTTGTCCTTTAAGTTTGATGTGAAGTAACTCAAGTAAAGAATATGTTTGCACTCTTACTGTCTTGCAATTACTTTTGCTAAAAGAGAAATGAGGATTGGTAGGTAAACAATAAATTGTAAAAAGCCAAAATATAAGGACGGGAGTTAATGAGTTACCGTACTTAATAAGAATTGGTGTTGTTTATCCAAGATAAGCTAATTACGCATCACACATCACGCATGTAAACGATCAACAAGACAAACCTCTATTGATGTTAAAATCTCGAATGTAAGCTCCTAAAAAACAAAGATTGAAAACCCAAGTCGTAAAAATGAATTTAGTTACTCTATCGTTTCCTATTAGAGGGTAAATTTTCGTTGAGAAGTCGTGCTCACTAATAAAATATAGATTGAAGTGAGAGCTAACCTAAAATTGATATAACTTTTGACATTCCGTTGACTTAACTCAACATTGACCGTACTATCAACATGGCCCCTTGCATGATCGACGACTATAACCTCAAGCTTCGACTACGAACTAATCGAGAGCGAAAACAAGAGCGAGAGGGGATACCTACACAAAATTCTCCGATGCTCAAATCATTATTGTGCTCTATTAAGTTTAGAGAAGTTTGAATTGAATGATTGCCTTAGTATATCCATCTTCTTTTTTTAAGTGTAGTTCAATGGGTTGGCATTGATTACCATTTATCATTCTATTACTCATTCCATTTAGTTTTCAACAGTTTCAGACTCATTAACCATTGTCGGTTATGCTTCATTTAATTTTCGACAAACATTTAATTGTTGACAACTATGTTGTATTTACTCGCTGACTGTTACATAATATTTACTTGTCAATCTTTTCGATTTCGTAATAACTTCTCACTGAACATTCATGTCAGCTTTCATTTATTCTTCTTTGATGGTCATTAATTTGGGTGTCATTATTTTTATAACCCCACATTTCCTCCACAATTCCTTCATTGCAAGTGGAGTTTATCGAGGATAGGTGTCATACAAGTAGAAGTGCAGTAATGTATGCAGCTAAGGCATTCTAACAGGGCGGCAGACCTTGTTCCTACGTGACTCGATCTACTGATCAGGCACTCGCAATCTATTTCATTGGAAACGATATTGAATGAAGGTTAATCTTGATGTCTATGATTATTAATTTTGATGTTGAAACTCGACGAATCGAAAGGGTTACTTTTCTTACCGGTTTGCTACCGAGTTCCAACTTTTTACCATATATTTACTCTCAGAAGAGCCCAAACTAACTTTGACAGCGGGCCCATCTCGCAACCTATATAAACAGTAACAGAGTAAAAAACTCCATTAGCCGTCACTCCCATCTTCTTCTTCTTGTTTCTCTCTCTCTCTCTCTCTTTCTCTTCCTCCTCCCAAGGGTTAGGGTTTATCCTTCTCCCAATGGACCCGACCAAGAAGCGCAAGCTCGACGAGAACGGCGTCGTTTCCGACACCGACGCCTCCTCAGCCCCCAAGCTCGACCGCGACGACGCCCGCAAAATCATCGAGCGATTCTCCCCCGATCAGCTCATCGACCTCCTCCTCGACGCCATCTCCCGCCACTCCGACGTCCTCGACGCCGTCCGATCCATCGCCGATCCCGACACCGCCCAGCGCAAGCTCTTCATCCGCGGCCTCGGCTGGGACACCACCACCGAGGGCCTCCGCAGCCTCTTCTCCGCCTACGGCGACCTCGAGGAGGCCATCGTCATCCTCGACAAGAACACCGGCAAGTCCAAGGGCTACGGCTTCGTCACCTTCAAGCACGTCGACGCCGCCTACCTCGCCCTCAAGGAGCCCAGCAAGAAGATCGACGGCCGCATGACCGTCACCCAGCTCGCCGCCGCCGGCAACCAGGGCGGAGGCGGCGGCTCCGCCACTGCCTCCGTCAACCCCGTCGACGTGTCGATTAGGAAGATATATGTCGCCAACGTGCCGTATGAGATGGCGGCCGATAAGCTGCTGGCGCATTTCGCGCAGTACGGCGAGGTCGAGGAGGGGCCGCTAGGGTTTGATAAGCAGACCGGCAAGTGCAAAGGCTACGCATTGTTCGTGTACAAGAGCCCCGAGGGTGCGCAGAAGGCGCTCGTGGATCCGATCAAGACGATTGAGGGGAGGCAGCTGAATTGTAAGTTCGCTAGTGATGGGAAGAAGCCGAGGATGGGCGGCGAAGGCGGCGGCCAGGGACAGGGCTCTGTAGGTGGACCGAATGCCCATGGAGATGGAATGGGAATGGCGCCGCCCTCGTCGATGCCTGGACAGTATGGAGGGCCGGGGTTTGGGTATGGAGGGTTTTCGGGTGGGCAGCCGCCCTTGGGGCATCATCCTTTGGGTGGACCGGGCCTGTCGTCTGTGGGAAATCAGGGGCCGGGTGGTGGGTTGGGTGGGCCTTATAATTACGGAGGACCTGGTTCTACTGGATATGGTTTGGGTGGTGCTGGTGGGGGAGGACCTGGTAGTGGCGCGGGGACTGGTTCGTCTTTGTATGGACTGCCACCGGGCTCGGGCGGGTTGCCCTCTGGGAGGTATCCGGAGGGCGGACCTTATGGCCTGTCTGCATTTCAGAATCAACACCACCAGCCAGGTACATCACCGCTGCCGAGGGGAATGTATCCTAATGCACCTTATTACTGAGGTATGGTCATTTGTTTTTTTTTTTTTCTGTATCATGCATTTGCTTGGTGCATTTGGCTTGTGTTGCATTGTATTGCATTTTATTTATTGAGAAAGACATTGCATTGCATTTTGGTTGTTGATTTGCTTGGGGTTTTCTTTCTGTACCTCTTGAGTGTCTGTGATGATTCACCTGTCTGTGAGTGACTTTGTGAATTTTTTTTCAGATAACTTTTTTTTCTAGATGGATGGATGTTTCAGTCTTGTCTTTAGTAGCGGTGCACGCCTTGCCATCTTGTTTGGGAGTAAATCTTAAAAGGCTAAGAAGTCAGATTTGAGAATAGTTAGGAAGATGCCTATGAGCTTAGTATTCTGTGAGTCGAAATGATTTTTTCGTATCCACGTCATTATACCTATGGTAGTGTTGAAATGAGTGTTTTTGCTTCTTCCGTCCATTATTTTGTTCAAGTGGTGTGCCTTTTGACTCATTGTTTGAGTGTGCCTTCCATGGTATTGAAATTTCAATTAACAGTTTCTGTGTTTGGGAATTGAGTTCAAATGTTGTTGAAATTGGATTGAGCTTTGGTTTTAAGTTCTCTTTAATGGCTAGTGGAGAACCTTAGTTCTTCTGTTTACTCAATTTCCACCTATTGGATCTGCGTATCTCTTAGCAGCTCTTCAATATGAATAGTAATAGTAAGGGTAACACCAGAGGTACCTCTCATCAATAGAATATTAAAAGTTTGACTGGTTTACAAGCTCCGAATTTTCTATCCAGCCGCTCTTCAAAATTGTTTGGTGATGTCTCTTTCACACTTCTACCTTGTTAGTTATTATCTACTGCCCAACTTTTTTCTATTTTCTTTATGATCATGTCTATCTTTAATATGTGTTTTGGAAGTCTGACCTGCTATATGACTGAAATTCATCTTCAAAACTTTGACATTTCACAACTTCACTGATCTTGTGCTATCTTTTTTTTACCACCAGTGATTGCTGTTTTTCCAAGCATTCTTGCTTCGCCACCCAGTTTTCTTTGTTTTCTCACCTCAATTACAAAATATGTGGTACTTGTTCCAATTTCTATTTTCCCAAGTTGTGTTCAGTTGATTATATACTTCTTGGGTCAACTCTGAATTGCATGGTTGTTGAATTGAGCTGCGTTTGTTATGGTTGATTTGAATGATGAATTGAGTTGATGGATATTTGATTCAGGTGTATGACCGCTTGTTGGGAGCTGATGCTTTATGTGGTTCTGGTGATTTGCGTGATTGCAGAGTATATGCTCTCGTTTGATGATTGTATTAGCTCTTTTATCGCCACTTCCCCTGTTCATCTGCACCTTTTAAGTTGTAGGTCATTTCTGAGTATGGTAGCCAGCGTGACTGAACTAGATTATAAAGTCGTTTGTATTCTGTCAGGAACATAAGTAATGCTTGCTTTTTATATAATACAATTTTATTTTATGAAGTCTAGCTATTGTTTTTTTTTTCATTTGCTTTCACAATGAGAATATCTGTATGGTGCTGGTTTCTCTGACACTGTACTCAAAACTTCCATTGTTTTTATGTGGTTTTAATTGTATGGAGGATTTCAAGCTGGTTGCTTATGGATCCTGGTAATGCATTGTTATCAGAAAATGCTTCAAAGTAATATTATATAAGTTCATGGAATGGTGATCTCCAGCTGGTGAGCTTTTCTCTCCCTTTTCGGTGAAGAGGCATTGTTTTCTTCCATGTGGTCACCCCACTGTAGGGCTTTTAGTACCCTTGTATTGGCTCTATTGGGTGTGTTATAGTGTTCATGCCTTTCATCTTTTGACTGGGAATTGTTTGTAGTGAATGTCAGAGTTTCTGGTTTCTATTTTGGTTGAATTCGCGTTGTGAGGGTGTGATTGGAGTTGGTCAACACTAAACAAGTTGTTGCAGATTCTTCTAGTCTATGTTCACGTTCATTCAGCTTTTGATGGTTTTCTTAAAGAGCTCAATTGTTTTGTGAATATAGAAGATCTTGAGTCAAAAATTGGTGGTTGGTAGTTTATTTTATATTCTCACACGCTCTGATTGGTGACACTTGAAAATAAAAAGAATGACTGTAATTGTAGGTTTGTTAATTTGTGTGTTGTTTCTTTTCTTTTTGGGTGGGAATGAGGTGTTTGGTGATTGTTTTATCTGCATTTGTTTCATGGACTGAAGGGGTTGTGATCCCAATATCTTGGTTGAAGTTTTATTCGCATGTCCGAGTGAGCTATTGGAATACTCGTTCTTTGCTTTGTGTTATTTATTTCCAGTTCACCTATCTAGACATAAGGAGTGATTGAAATTGTGATTGGTTGTGTTCTGCTATGATCAAGGCAGACTTGGTTTTCCCTCCTGTGTGGCTCCTTTAGCAAAATTGGGATGATATTCAAGTAATTCTGTGAGTTTGATCAGCTATGTTCCCTAAGTGTGGGCATATCTAGCATGTAGCCTTTCATTCTGTGTTCTCTTTGGATTGAAGAATGCTGGTAGTATCCTTAACTTTAACTCACTTACATATGGGGAATCCCTATCTTTGTGATGATGAGATATAATGATAATATTAGGAACTATGTCGATGGAATTATTACTGTGCTCATCTATGCATACGGTTGACCAACTCCCTGTGGTGGTGTAGTGGTCTACCACTGCAAGGGAACTTTTCTACAACTCTAGTTGTGTATGGGCAGCGATCTACCCAGGTAGAATTCCCCCCTAGTTCTGGTAGGGATTTCTGCTTGGTGTATTGCTGGCCGTCATCGATTGCGATCAGATAATTGCATTTTGTGCAACATATATCCAAGTCTAACAGATGTGATCAAATTATTGGCTCTTACATCAATTTGCTCCATTTTTACTCGGTGTTTTCTGTTTGTTGTTGTCTGGGCCGACGGGGTCATATTCTGGAAAATGTGAGGAGTCCACTCCGAAGTGAAGATGCTATGATGATGCAAGAGCCTGAATTGTAGCGCTTGGTGTTTTCTGCTGCACTTTAAAGCTGGCAAGGCAATACATTGGTTCTCTTTTTCAGAATGATGCTGAAGCATATGTAGTTGTATTCTCAAGTTCAGAAGCTTTAAGATGTTAAAGTGAAAATGGTTGTACAGTGTCCCTACAAAGTTGAATAATAAAGCGATTTGCGAATCATATCATAATTCCTTATCTTCTTCGTTATCAAATTGCCTGTACTTGGTGAGGAAAGAACACACCTATGACGATAAACTGCTGTCTCAATCATCAGTCCTGATTAGATAAAGGGGATCATCTCGATGAGGCATGGTCTTTTGCTACTCTTTTCACAAGTGACTGAAGTGAGCTTGTTTGATTGCCTTATCCCACAGTGCACTTGAGGAGTGCCTAAACCCTGGACAACTCTTCAGTTTGGGGGGAAATTAATTTAGAGATTGTTTAGATTGTCCGAATCTAATTGAACGAATAGATAACACATACGTTAACGAGTGCTTTAGACCGCCTGGTATCGGATTGTGATCATGACTAATCTTCAAATTGCTACGAGGAGAACTATAAAGAGTAATTCGACGTTTTTATCCATTACTTAGTTAATTTGTCTAAACTCTAAGCCATAATATTATGTAATGAATTCTTAAAGTTGTTTATTTCAGAGTTCAAACCGAATCATAATGTGTATTATCAACACATATGCACATCGACACAAACGTTATTTTCACTATCGGATTGACAAAGGCACACTAAGCTAACAGAACAAAACGAAAAAACAAAATTAAACTGTGGACTAAATTTAATCATTTTATATTTCAATTTTTTTATATTTTTTTTCCTATTTCTCTTTGGAGAGAGCTGACGTGTAATTGGACTCTAGAGATTATTGTTGGACATGCATTACTTTTCTCTTCTAACAATAATAAACAAACAAACAAAACACCTTCTTCCTTAAAAGTTAAAACCCTGCCTCTCTTTCTTCCTAAACCTCTCTCTCTCTCTCTCTCTCTCTCTCTCTCTCCATGATCGCCTGAGTTCACCTGCCCAGCATCCTCTGCAACTCCCCACCTGCTACACTTTCTGGTAACCCTCTTCTTCTCCCTTCTATTCAAATTTCCAACCTTTTTTGCTTTTCAGGTCAATCTAGATTCTTTGATCATTTTTGGTTTCTCTTTCAAAAGAAAGCTCCTTTTTTTGTTTTTCTACAGAATTATAGCAATTGTGTGTTTGTTTATAAGTAAGTTATGTCTGCGTGAATCTGTGTACTAATGGAATCGTGAAAGCTATCACTTTTTTTTGTTTTGTTTTAGTTATGCGTTCGGGTATTGAGTTTTGGATTACCAGTTCGATCAAACTGAATTGATCGTCTACTTTTGCTTTTGGATTGCCTGATGAGAATTTTTGGATTTCCTGATGAGAATTCATGTGTATGGAGTTATGGTGAGACTCGAAAAAGAACCTAATTAAGTATGACTGTTGCTTTTGGAATACACACATTGGTTTATCAAAGAGTGTTGGTTTTATGTTCAGAAAGATACGGGTATTGTCTAAGACTTGCACACAGAAAAAAAAACATTAGAAAGACTGAAAGATCAAGTTTTAGCTATATTTGCTTAATATAAGTGCTAAGAATAGGCACATGCTTCTAAGTCAAGTACCGTTGAAATGAATTTGTGATGTTTCTGTTAGATTGAAAAGAAATTGGAAATTCCAAGTAATAGGTTATCTGTATGAATCTATCTCTCGTCTCTGTGTTTATGCAGTAGTGCTGATCCCCCAACTCTCTTTACAGGTTGTCAAGACCTTGCTTTCCTGATTCTGTACATCTAATCTCATCACATCAAATCATAGATAGTGTTCATCAGTTGATCTTGTCATGCACTTTTTCTGTGCCAGGTTTGATTCAATTTCTAGTTTTCTTTTATTCCTGAAGTTCTCAAGTGCTAATTGCTCGTGTCTTGTGTTTTTCCTGGGTGCTTCCCCTGACCTTATATTGCCATAGTTTTTATTTTGGTCTGCTATTCGTAAACATATGCACATGTTTCTTTATTACACAGCACATTTGATCTCTTTCACTTACTGTGACCTCAGGATCCTAGTGGTTGTAAGATACAACTTAGTGACCTCATTGTTTTAGTACTTATAAAACATGGATGTGCACTTTTTGTTCTCGTTACTAATGTTATTTCACCCTCATCAATATGACAGTATGTTTTACTGTATTCCTTTTCCCCGCTGCTATTATTACATGTGCTATATAGTTAAAATAAATTGTCCTCTTATTTTGAATAAGTTGGTTTTGGAGACTATGGATTATAAATTCATACTAGAAAGGTGCAAAGCTCAAATTTTCAGATGTTTTTTTGTTAGAAAGAAATTTGCACTAACTCCTCATTAGAACTAGGATGCATATCTCACGGTCATAGTAAAGGTATTTTTTAGCTAGGTTGTCGAATTTTATCTTCCTACTTGGAACATTTGAGTGATGTAACTCATTCATATATATAATATGACTGGCTGTAGGTGATTTTCTCCATTCACGATGGATTCTAAATTTAAAGGTCCAAAATGGATGGGAAACATTTACCAGAAGTTTGAAGCTATTTGCCAGGAGGTGGATGATATTGTGAAACAGGTAATATGAAACATATATATATATATATATATATATATATATATATATATATATATAAAGGCTTCTGATTTTATTTCTCCGCAAAGCATGAGTGTACTGAACTACTGATAACAATGATTCTGAAGATGTTACGTATATTTTGTTCACAGGATACAATTAAATATGTGGAAAACCAAATGCAGTCAGTGGGCAAAAATGTGAAGAAACTATGTTCTGATCTACTTCCTCCTTTAGGACATCCTGTCAAACATGTGGCTGAAGATGTGGCTATTGAAAAGAATACTACTTCTAGTACTAAGACAAGGAAAAGCTTGCAGGAAAATTCTGTTGAAGCATCTGAAAGGCAATCACCTACAGAGGCCAATATAATAGATCCTGCGTCAAGCCAACCGAGTCTTATCTCAACGGACCATTACCATGGGGACCAACTTAGTTCTCTAGCTTCTGTGGTTACTCTTGAGGAGCCAGAGGTTGACGTCATTATGGCAATTGAAACCTCGGTGGCAAACAATGAAAAAATTGCCAAACCAGTCCTGTCAAAGTTAACTTGTGCTGGTGGGGAAGAACATTTTGCAGAGTCATTAGTTGGGGAATTTGATCAGAGTAATTATGAAAATAGATTGGGTGATTTCTCTGAGGATGAAACCTCCACTGATGATTTGAATTTTGGATCTAAACCGAAAGTACAGCGCGGTAACTTTTCTGATGAAGTTGAGTGTGTGTCTGGTGTTTCAACTGTAATGGTCTCCACTACAGAGCCCAAAGTAATGGATCCTGAAAACCAGCTGAGTTTTGTCTCTAGTAAATATCACCTTTTAGAGCAACATGGTTCTCCAACATCGGTGGATACCCTCAAGGCCTCAGAGTCAAACTTATGCATGGGAAAAACTGATGGAATTTTGACAAATGAAATCCATGATGCAAACAACAATGAATTTTTCATTAAATCGTATGCACCACTATTATCCAAGTCAACCCCTCCTGGTGTGGTAGAACACTTTACTATGTCACCAGTCAGAGATTTTGTTCAGAGCAATGATGCAAATAGATATGCAGATTCGTTTAAGGATGAGCCTGAGACCTCAACACATGAAGTGCAGCTTGAATCCCTGCAAAACTGGACTCTTTGGGATGATTATGTTGATAAAATTGAATGTGTTCCTGATGCTTTGAATTCCACTTCTGAAATGTCGTTTTCAGTCGTCTCAGTGGAGAATCCTACTGAGGATGCTGAGCTTGTATCCTTCAGCAGATCCAATGCAGAGGAATCTCTTAGGATCTCTGAAAATTCACTTGAAAAATTAACCCAGGAAGCAATATTTTGTCATAAATCTGTTGAGGGGGTCAGTTTTGTTTCTAATTTCTCTGATGCCGCATATGAAACCTCAGCACATAGCTTGGAGTGTCAGCTAGACTCAACTGCTTGGGATGACTTTGATGATGAAACTGAGTGTGATTTCGCTAGTTCAAGTACTGCTTCTGGGATGGTGTACTCAGCTGTCTCTGGGGAAAATTCTATAGAAAAGACTGGTGTAAAATCCCTCAACTGCTCCAATGCTACACCACTTGGGCTTTCTGAAGATTCATCTCTAAAGTTATCTGGAAAAGCAATGCTATGTCATAACCCTATCGAGGCGTTCAGTAAGAATAAGGACAAGGATGGTCGACTTTCTTCATTCAGCAGCTCCCTATCAGTTGGTTAGTATTTTTTTCCCCTAATGAGTTATTGGTTTCTGACATATGTATATTTGCTTCATTTGCACAATGGGCATTAATTAACTCATATTTTACAGCTGAAGGAACTTCTAGAATTACAGAGACCATCCCTCCAACAGTACCTTGTGGTAAACAGCAAGTTAAGATCTGCGAGTCCTTTCAACATAACACTGCAATAACCTCTTCAGATACTGGTATGAAATTTAATGTACACACTTTACTTCCATTTATTTCCTCTGTCCTCTTTTAATCTTGCTACTATTAACTATTAAGCAGCTTAGGTTTTACAATTCAGTTAAAAGGTCGTGGTCCATTTCACATTTTGGCTTAAGACTATAATAGTATGTTCCAGCAACTCCCCAGATTTAGTCCTCCTTTGCTTCTACTTCAAGCTGTCCTGAAATACCTAATTTGAGAAGGGCTAGATGCCAAAGATTTGAGAACTGCATCTCCCTAGTCAGTGCCTTTTATATTTTGTTCTGCACCTTAATTTTGTGCCCTAGTATAGCATAGGTAGTTCAAAATTAGATCACCTCACTCAGAATAAGATTGCAATATAGCACATGTTGCAATGGTATCAGATGCAAAGACAAATAAGAACCAAAATCGCAACTAGAGAATAAAAAGGCACAAAAATTTATTACCGGATGGTTCTTAATAGTTAATACAATAGAGTGGCCTACTATGGCTTCACAATTGTGCTCTCCTTGGGCTACATTTGCATGCTGGAAACTAAACCAACAAACTTATATCATAACTATATATCCCTTGTATTTTGTTTCTTTGATGTTATAGATCTGACCTAATTCTCTAATCTTGTAACCGTCTACAGAATGTTTGGATGAATTAAGCTCTGATATTGCTTACTGTCACATGGAAAGCATTGACTTGCATGATAAGGTGCAGATTCAGGAAAAGTGTGTCAATGTAGAGGATAGTGTACTTCGTGCCATTTCTCGCAGAGCAAGAAAGCAAAGATCATACAAGGTACTCTCCACCTCTATTTTGGTAATATTGTATTTATATAAAGAGTGCAATTTCAGAAGATAAATAAGACAGCGGTCATCATTTAAATTGGCATTTTAAGTCTTTTTATAGAATTGCTTACTTATTGGGCATCCGTTATAAGATTATTAGTCACCTATTGATATCCATTGATTTTTCGGACAGACATGTGAACTGTCATAAGAATCAATGGCTTATCAAACAGAAATTACAACTGTTGTTGACAAAAGGAAATTAAAGTACTCGTGGTCTGTAGCAAGATGAGATTTTTATTGACAGTGCAAGGAGAGAGTTACTAAATCCGTGTCTTGTGTCAAATTTTAGAAGCAAATCCAGGATGCTTTTACATCAAAGAAGAGGTTGGTGAAGGAGTACGAACAACTAGCAGTTTGGTTTGGGGATGTTAGTTTGAATCCTAGCCAAGAAGTAACCTCTAGCAAGGACAATTCAGGAACTCATCATGCAGGTGACTCTGAATGGGAGCTTGTGTAAGCATTATAATATGTAACTATATGTAATAGTATTGCGGACTGGACCGGGCATGCTATACGAGGCTTGCCTTTTCAGATAAAACATGTCGGCAAATGATAGAGTGATCAAGCCGACTAAATAGTGTTAGATTGATCAGTATTGGTTCTAGGAGAGAGTTATATGTGGTAAAGGAACAAATGAGTTAATACAAGTCATGTTGGATATCTCACTCCCTTTTTTCTTTCTTGCATTACTACCACTTATTGTTTAAAAGACTTGACTGCTAATTTCTAAGTTGCTAAAAGTTTTGATGACTCTTTAACAAATGTGCGTACAAAATTTCGTTCCATGTATCTGGAACTCCTGGCAAGCACCAATGAATGCAATCAGCAAAGTTTTTTGGATCAGATCTCTGTTCCTTCGTAAGGAGCTTGCCCTTGCGTTCCCCATAAACTGATGTGTGTGCATCTTTTCTGTACTCGGATAGTTGTGTAATATTCAAGAATGTAACCTTAACCTTCAAATCCTGTAGTGTGTCATTTATAATATCCATGATCCTGGTGTTTGAACCAGTACCCCAATATGAACCTTGAATTGGATAGGACTCATTGTAACAATTTTCATCACTTCCAGGCCTCCATTCCCAGCTCCTACAGAAGAAATCATTACGTTTTGGTTTTGTTTCATTTATTCGAAAGTGTTTGAATCACACTCACCATAGATGTGTTGGAGACATACTCATGAAGAACACCTTTTGCCTTTCTGGGTTTATGCTTGATTCTAACCATTCTGCCCAAGTTTGTAATGCCAGTTTATAAGCAGTAGTGACATTATATTCTCGGACATCGTTTGGAGAACCATATCTAAGAGAAACAACAGGAATATACAAACTTCAGTGCATTATTTTAGACATAGAATCTCATTCTCAGCTCAAGGTTCACTAATATTATAGACAACCAGAGTAGAGAAAGATATGTTACTCACGTAGCATTGATTGTAGGCTTGTGCATCCACCATACATAGCTCTCAAACACCAAAATATCTACTCCTTCCCAGTGCTTGCCGTGCTTAGCTATGGAGTCGAGTTTCACCAGCCGTTTCAGTACAGTATGCTTTGTTGCATGATCCGAAATCGACTCCACAATGAATGGAGCCCAGTAGTACTCAATGGAGGCATCAAACTCCTGGCAATGAAAATAAAAACGAAAGCTAGCTAACTTATTGGCTATGCCAAAAACCCAAAACAAAATGTTAAGCAAGCTGTTGCAGAATGTTTACCTTGATCTTGAATATCTTCCTGGGTGGAACCCTTTGGAGGGATTTCTTTCCTTTAGGAAGTATAGATTGTACCATACACACCATTGATTCAAACTGGCCTCTCTGTACCGAGTCTCCAACAAACATCAATCTTTTGCCCCTCAAAATCTGCAGTAGCTTCAATGCATCAAACCTGAATTCAAAACCAATGCCACTTACTAAGGAAAGAGAACACTTGAGATGACACCATCCACATCCAATTCCATTCCATATATGTAAAAGCTAACACAAGTACAGGAAAACATGATATAAGTCCAGTTGTTTGATTCTAGTTTCTAAAGCAAATTAATAGTCTTTTTACTTCATTCCTTTATGCATTTTGATTGTAGAATTTACAGCATCCGATTCAAAATTAACGCAGTGGGATAGGAAGTTTTAAGCATTGCCTCAGCATCTTAAGCATAGCTCTAGTAAACTTCCACAGTGATAATTAAGTATATGAGTGTCAGATAGTGTTTTCTTCACCTTGGGAGGTTGCAGTCGTTGGGTTGCCATCTCCAATTCTTGTAGTATGAATCAGGCCTACCATTCTTTTGGCAAGTAACTTGTTTCACCAAGTAGGGACAGCTCTCTTCTGTATAGTGAGGAGGATATGACTCGTTATTCCACACCCATTTTCCTTCGAAAACATTGCAACTTTCATCAATGCGGTCCTCAGGGGAAACAATCACTGCTGGTCTCTCACCTTGACCTCTTGGCCTGCCATATAACTGAAACACAAAGCTATGATTGCTCTTCAACGTGTCCAGGAGTAGTCGGGTAGCCCCGAGGACAAGCAGAGAAGCCAATGCAACCGGGAAGAGCGATAAAATGCTCCGGTCAAGAGAGACCTGCTTTGTCATTTGGGGAAGGTGGGGATGGAAAACATTGGTTTGATGGTTTGTGTTTGATTATCAAGAACATTTGCCTTGGGCTTTAAGTCTGTTTGGTGAAAGCTACATATGCAACCACCAGTTGGTATGATCAAAGTTTTAGGTACATCTCATGCATCTTATGTTAAAACAAGGCTGTCACCCTGAGTTCTGATGTAGGCATTCACGGCTTCATGCAGTAACATTTTATCTAAGAAATTTTGATCTATCTATAGAGTATATTGCTACATAGGATTCGGTTTATGGCAGCACCATATTTCGCAAAACTAGTTAATATTCATTAAATTTCTCTACATTTTGGTTTGAACTTTGGATTATAATAATTTCTTCAAAACAGATAGTTAAGCATGCAGGTATAAACACATTGATCACTTGCATTATCAAGTAATCCGGGGTTGGTGGCTTCACCAAAGTCTAGACCACCCTTCAAACTTGCTTAGATCTCAATTTACCTTTATACACGTATTGCGTTGTCAAAAAATCCAACAAAACTAGCCAACTAAAGCTACCATATATTATACATGTCACATAAATTATAAAGTGTCACATGTATTTAAACTTAAAAACAAAACACTCCAAAATCTCACAATCCAAAACCCAAAACCCCTTTGGAAACCTCAAAATGATTATCAGCAGCAGCGTCCGTACATGTTTCCCACGCTTTCCATCCTCGTCGGACAAGCATGTCCTCCGTTCCGCGGTCAAGTTTACCTTCAGTCTCCGGCGCCGACCCTTCACCACCTTCTGCTCTGTTTCGGCCACCCAGAACAAGAAGAAGGATAAGGAGAAGGTGATAGTGGTCTCTGGGCCTACCGGAGCAGGGAAGAGCCGGCTGGCCCTCGAGCTCGCTAAGCTTCTTAACGGCGAGATTATCAGCGCCGACTCCGTCCAGGTTTGACCCAACTTGCTATACCCACTTTCAAGTTATTGGCTTTTTCGAAATGTTTGGAAGGAAAATGAGGAAGTGTGGGTTTGTTGTGGAAGTAAGCATTTGTGTGGTGAATTGGGTATTGAAATTACATTGCTTTGCTTTGAAATTTGTACTTGTTATGAACTTATGATGCATTCGAGTTTGAGTAAGAGCTAGTTTGGCTGCATATGGAAGGATTGAGGTGGAAGATGTGTAAAAACATTGAAGAGAGGGAAGCTCTAGTTGATTTATAAATGAAGATTGAGTATAACTGGTTATAGTGTTCACTATACGACAGATAAGCAATTGAAGTAGGAAATAAGTTGGGGATTATGTCAGTTTATATGTTGTGCAATATATGTTAAGGTTACTTCATCTGATATGGGTTTTCTGGCTCAGGTATATCGGGGTCTTGACATTGGATCAGCGAAGCCTTCTCCAGGTGATAGAAAGGTGCTTTCTTAGTTGAGAAGTATGTTTGGTCATGCTTCTACATTGAAATTCAATTTCTGGTAACCTGGAGTATTTAAAAGTATCTCATCATTTTGTTTGGTGCAGGAAGTACCGCATCATCTTGTTGACATATTGCACCCGTCTGAAGGTGTGTAGGCTTACTAAATAAAGCATCATCGTGTATATTTGTGTGTTTGTATTCTTATCTACTAATAACCATACATATGTGTGTGTAGTCTATATATATATATATATTTAAAGAGTGAAGTTCCAATTTTGGCACACTTTCCAGTCAAATTTTTTCATCATAAGCAATTTAATATTTAGGTATGTTATTCAAGATCATCTCTACAAAATTTCATCTAATTCGGACATTGTTAAGGTATTGAAATTAGATTAAATCATTGAATGAATTAAAAATGTTCAACATGAACCATTCGTGTAAATCTCAATTTTAAAAACTCAAACCATTTTCGAATTAGATGAAACTTTGTAGAGATGATCTTGAATAGCATATCTAAATATTGAATCTCTTATGGTGAAAAAATTTGACCGAAAAGTGTGTCAAAATTGAACTTTCACTCTGTAATTTCAGAGTAAAGTTTCACTCTGGATAGGAACTATATATATATATATATATAGAAGGATCACAAACGGACGTCCGCAAACTCAAAAAAGTGCGGACGTCTCAACTTTTTCGATGATCACACGCCAACGACGGAGCTTCTGCTGGTGTACGGAGTCCAAGCCTCTACTTGGAGCTTCTTCTTGCCGGTGGAGCCGCCGTCGACTGGTTTTTGATCTATTCAGATGAACCAGCAGTTTTAGGTGAGACTGCTGCCCAGAAACTTCAAACCTGCTCTCCTTGGGCCTTTATCTTCATGGTAACGACGTCTGGGATGCATCTGCAGTTGCTCCGGCAATAGAAACGTCATCGCCGGCGTGGGATCGTGGATAAAGCTGAGACGTCCACACTTTAGGAAAGTTGGTTCGTCTTGGATCGGGCCTCTATATATATATATATATATTTTTTTTTTCTCTGCTATGACTTGGAGGCTTCAAAAGTTGGCTCTAGTTTGTATGCTTATGATGTTATACTGCTATCTTGTTTTCTGTTCGTCCAATTTAACAGATTTAATATTCTTCAGACTACTCTGTTGGACAATTTTATGATGATGCAAGGGAAGCTACGAGGTGTATTCTTGATAATGGTCGCGTCCCCATAGTTACCGGTGGCACTGGATTGTACTTGCGTTGGTAGGTACTAAGTTCTTTTGTAACTATTGTCTACAAAATAATTCTCATAATTCTCAAGTCACAGAAATGCCACTTAGCTCATGATGGAATAGCCTTTCTGGTACGTAAGTATCTCCTGAAAAAGCAACTGTACGGTTTATTGGTGATATAGACACCAGTTAACTCAGTCTACTTCATAACGCTCCCTAAATATGTTATATTAGGTTATTGTTAGCTATTGTCTCTCTGACATAGGCTTCTGGAGATATGCTGTTAGTAATTGTTTCTCTCTTTTTTTTGGTTTCATTTTAAACATTATTTGGTCTCACCAATATTAGGTTAATATATGGGAAACCAGATGTTCCCAAAGCCTCGAAAGAGATCGCATCTGAAGTGTATTCTGAGTTGGCAGAGTTAGAAAGAAATGGACACTGGGATGCAGCTGTGCAGTTGGTGGTTGACGCAGGTGACCCTAAGGCTGAACTTTTGGCTGCTAACGATTGGTACCGATTAAGACGCCGCCTTGAGATCATCAAGGTTAATTTATAATGTTTCTTCTTTTATATATGATTAATGGAATCTTCCCTCAACCCCTCCCCAAATAAAAATTGGAACAAACATTATACATGAAAGGCATAGATACAAGTTGTTGATATATTACCTCATTTTTTTTATTTTATGAATGACCTCATTGTTCTCGCTGTTTGTTTTTCTTCCGTGAAATGACAGTCTAGTGGATCACCTCCATCTGCATTTGAAGTACCTTATGATTCTTTCCGCAAAGAATGTGATTCTAGTGTAGTAGACGCTCATGACATCAGCTCCACTGGTGATTTTGTGGGGGAAGTTAAATCAAAGGAATTGGACTATGATTTCATTTGCTTTTTCCTCTCAAACCGAAGGGTTGATCTGTACAGATCCATTGATTGGCGATGTGAAGATATGGTATCAGGCAAGTCATACTGGGGTACATTTCTACAGATTGATTATCCACCTTTGTGTTCCCTATTCAAGTTAGAAATTATCATTTGTTTACATAAGGTCATTATTTAACTACAGGAAGTGATGGTATTTTGTCTGAGGCAAGATGGCTTCTTGATGCGGGTCTTCTTCCAAATTCCAATTCAGCAACCAGAGCAATTGGCTACAGACAAGTATAGCTCTATTCTTATTTGATTCGTTGATCTTAATTGTTCAACTAAAAATTCTGGATTTTTTCCCATTAATTCTTATGCACTTTATTATATCATGTTATGATTGTTTGCAATAGGTAGTAACACTGATATATTTCAGGCTATGGAGTATTTATTATTGTGTAGGGAGCAAGGAGGTAGTTCTTCACCAAGAGAGTTCTACAACTTTTTGACTCAATTTCAGAAGGCATCTAGGTAATGCATTTCTCTATATGAAAGCAACATCTGATAAAAGCACTGGGTTATAGAGGGGACGAAAGAGGAAGTTCAGTTGCATTGTAAAAATCTATCAGGAGCGATCCATTCGAAATGGAAAATAAGTATCAGTACAATCATCCTTACCATTAGTACTTTTACTTTCAGTTTGATTCCAAAGGTAGCATTCTCATTGTGTTACAGACATCTTTAATGTTATGGTAGTATCTTTTTCTTTTCCAAAATGAAGTTAAAAGTTAAGTTGCATGGTTGTGTAGAAACCTGGTGCTGGGTAGAGCTTCAGTACTCCCTGTGTCATCTTTAGTGTTTACAAGTTTCTTACTCATTACAATTAAAATTTCAAACCCATAATATATAAGTTCTCTGCAGAAATTTTGCAAAACGGCAATTGACATGGTTTCGTAATGAGCAAATATATCACTGGCTTGACGCTTCCAAACCCTTGGTATGCATGCTTTTCATTCTGTTTTCACTATTTCATAGAGATATAGGTAACTCTCACCTTACCTGTTGGTTTAAATTCTTGTGAATAGGCATATTAGCTTTAACAGCTATTGTCAGCAAAGAATATGGCATCATGAACTGTTAAACTATTCTCATGTAAACTTTGTGTACACTCACACCGGACAAATTTTGCAGGATTCAGTTCTTAACTTTATTTGTGATGCGTATCATGACAAAAGTGGAAACTGGGTTGTGCCTGAATCATTGAAATTGAAGAAAGAACTGTCAAGCCACCGTGAAGAGTCTGAGCTAAAAAGCTATCGAACTAAAAACAGGTATACTTCAGAAACATTGAGTGCTTTTAGTTATTGTTGAGATGGCACAAGGGCTAATAGCTTTGTCTATATGCATTCGTGAAGGCTTTTAATCAAACGTGAAGATTGTTCAGATATTCTAGACTGGATACAGAAAACACAAGGCTGTAACATTGAAGTGTGATTTAATCATTCACTTCCTTGGAGCTTCAATTTTACCAAAGCATTCAATGTCAGACGATCATCCACAACTTTACCTCAGTTGCAATAAATCTTTTCCTTACCGGCTGAAAAATCTCGTCACACATTAGTGTCGGCGTGAATTCGGCCGGGAATCACGGCCCGTGATTCTCTCCGTGAATCACGGCATAATTAGTGGAAGATAGTGGTAGAATAATGCTAGAATTAGTCTATATAAACAAGTGTAATCTGTGTATGAATGTAATTAAGCAAGAACACTTACCTTTCAACTTGGTATCAGAGCCTTCGTGCTCTTCTTTTTTGGGTATTTGTCCCGCCTTTTTTCCGGCCGGTTACACCGCTGCCTCTTTCCCTCCGGCGCTCCCTCACCGCTGCCTTCCAGCTCTCCTCGACGCCCGACATCGCCGAACTCCTCTGCTGCTCTCCGACGCAGCTCGACCCGACGTCGTCCTCGCCGCTGCTGCTCTCTCCGCCGCCGTTGCTGATGTCTCTCCCCGCCCCGACGCAGCTCGACCCGACATCGCCCTCGTCGTTGCTGCTCTCTCCACCATTGTTGCTGCCGCTGCTGTCTCCCCGCCCCAAATCGCCCCTCTCCGCTCCTCAAATCGTCGCTCCTCAAATCGCCCCTCTCTGCTCAAATCGCACAAATTCAGCCCTAATTTAGCCACTGGATCCGACCCGGACTCGTTCACCCGGCCCGGCCCAAACACGACCCGGCCCATCCAGAAACAGTGCGGCCCGACCCGGCCCGCTTGATCCGACCCGGCCCAGCAATAATCAGCAGCCTTTTTTCTTACTATCAGTGCACACGCACCGTCAGTGCAAGTGCACCGACAACAGATTCTCCTCCATTGTTGGTTCTTTGCTGTCTAATTCCTTTTTTTTTTTACATTATTTCTTGTAAATGGGTTCCGGACGCGAAACAGAGGGTTCTCAGCTCTCTGATGTTCCGACCTTCGAAGTATCTGTCAAAGGTTCTGACAGTGGTTCATTTGGGGGCGCCAAACTCAACGGAACCAATTTCCGTAAATGGAAACGACTTATGACTGTTCATCTTCGAGGCATGCATAAGATGAGACATGTCACCGGCGTCACTAAGGCTCCTAGTCCTGAGGATATTGTTGCCTACACTAAATGGGATGACGATGATGGTCTTGTTATGTCAGTCTTGTGGAAAGCTATGAATGATGAGATAGTTGATCTGGTCGAAGCATGTGCCACTGCGCAGGCAGTATGAGAGACATTGGCCGGCTTATATACTAATGACTCTGATTTCATACAGGTTCATGAGTTAATGTGCACAGTTTTGACAATACAACATGATGGGCAACCGGTGGCATACTATTTCACCAAACTAAAGAACATTTGGGCTGAGATTGATGTGAAACGTCCTTGCCTGATTAAAAATCAAGAGGATATTATTTGGTACCACAAGGAGAAGGAGCTTGAATGCGTTCACCATTTCTTGAAAGGTCTTGATGCCAAGCATACCAGCGCAAAGGGCGAATTGCTCCGAATGACCGAACCACCTAGCCTACTCACCGCTTTCACCTATATCCGAAAGGATGAATCTCACCAGGCGAGCATTCTTCAGGCACCGGCTATCGTTTCCAGTCTCACTGTTCATGCTCGGTCTCCGGCACCACCGCTTCCGCAAGCCACTTCTGCTCCCCTTCATCGACAAGGACCACCACCAGGCTTCGGGAATCAACCCCGCCCGCCTTGCTCTTATTGTCATGATACTAATCATGCTCGTGCAACCTGTTGGAAATTGTATCCACACCTTAGGCCTAAAAGGCCTAATTATCGTCCTCAAACTAAAGTAGCTCTTCAATTAGTTCCCGAACCAGATATCTATGGTGTGGTTGGGCATGATCATCATACTGCTGGAGGAGCACCTACAACCTCCATCGTTGGTCGTGGTCAAATTGGTATGACTTTAAAAATTTCTAACTTTGTTGGTTTTGATACATGGATTATTGATTCTGGTGCATCTGATCATATGACTTATGACAAATCTTATTTTACCGTATTGTCTACTCCACCCGTACCCTATGTTACTAATGCTAATGGTGAGGCATTCCCCGTGTTAGGGACATGGTATGTTCGTATTACTCCCACCATAGAGCTTCACAATGTACTATATGTACCTGTTTTATCTCATCATTTGATATCTGTTCCTCAATTGAACGCTGACGCTCAGTGCTCTGTGACATTTTTTCCTATGTATGTGCTCTTTCAGGACCTTCTCACCGGACGGGTAATTGGTCGAGGGTATCTGAGGGGCCGGTTGTTTCATCTGGATCTGACATACGCAGGGGAAAAACCAGGAGGACAGTTTCGGACCGCTTTACTCTCCACTTTTGACAAGCTAAGTGAAGTTTGGTTATGGCATCGTCGCTTAGGGCATCCATCTTTTAGTGTTATGAAACAATCCATGCCTACTTTGTTTATTAGTGTGGACGAGTCTTCTTTGTGTTGTGAGACATGTGTTTTAGGAAAGAGTCATCGATCTACTTATTCCCCTAGTACTTCTACTAAAAGTTTTCTTCCTGTTGAATTAATTCATTCTGATGTTTGGGGGCCCTCTAAAGAATCTACTGTGTCAGGCATGCGATATTTTGTCTTTTATTGATGATTGCACACGTCTTTCATGGATTATTCTTCTTAAAAATAAAGATGAGGTTTTTTCCGCTTTTCGTGTTTTCCATACCTCTGTCCAAACACAATATAATGCCACCATTCGAGTTCTTCGTTCTGATAATGGGGGGGGGGAATATGTGAATCATGTCTTTCAGGAGTTCCTTAACACACACGGAATTGTCCATCAAACAACGTGTCCTTACACCCCTGAGCAAAATGAGATTTCCGAAAAAAAAAATCGTCATTTACTTGATATGGCTCGGTGTATTCTTTTTAGTGCCCACATGCCTAAATACCTTTGGGGTGATGCTGTCATTACTTCCGCCCACCTCATTAATCGTCTTCCTTCTCGTGTCCTTCAGGGGAAAGTTCCCTATGAGGTGCTTGCATCTCATGTCTCATTACACTCTTTTCATAATCTTCATGCCCGTGTTTTCGGTTGTGTTGCTTTTGTTCATCTTCCACAACATCGGCGTTCTAAGTTGGATGCCCGGGCAGTTAAATGTGTGTTTGTTGGGTACGGGTGCTATCATCCCCATACCCGGAAGTACTATGTCACTATGGATGTTACTTTTTTTGAGAATATGAGTTATTTTACCTCTTCTGATACTGCTCTTTAGGGGGAGAATTCATATTTTGAAGAGCTGTATCATGGAGAGGGGGGGGACAAGTAAGCCAGTCGATATGGTAACAGGTTCTGTTGAGATTACCAATGTGACAGCTACACAAGCATCACCAGAGGTCGTCACTCGAGAGATTCAGGCACCACAAGATGATAACACAACTGCCCCTCATGTCTCCCGTACAACTGTTTATACCCCTGACCAATGCTCTCCTGGTGCAGAAGATCACTCATCTGAGGTTAGTCATAGGAGACAATATGTTTTGCCAAATAGGTCTACTCGGGGGCAACCAACAAAACAATATGAACCTACCCTTCAGACTAAAGCCAAGTACCCTATGGCAAATTTTATATCTACCAAAAGATTATCTAAGTCATATGAGTCATTTGTGAATCAAATATCTACTGTATCAATACCTAACAAAGTGCAGGATGCATTGAGAGATCGAAAATGGAGGAAAGCAATGGAGGAAGAGATGAAAGCATTACAAAAGAACAATACTTGGGAGCTTGTACCTCCACCACATGGCAAGAAGACTGTAGAATGTCGTTGGGTGTTTACAGTGAAACATAATCCAGATGGGTCAGTAAGCTGGCATAAAGCACGACTAGTAGCCAATGGGTTCACCCAAACATATGGCATAGACTATGATGAGACGTTTGCACCTGTTGTAAAAATAAACACTATCCGGGTATTGCTCTCTGTCGCTGCTAACTTAAACTGGCCACTTAGGCAATTTGATGTTAAAAATGCATTCCTTCATGGAGAACTAACAGAGGAAGTATACATGGATTTTCCGCCTGGATATGTAGCCGCTTCTCCAACTACCTCTGTATGCAGATTGAGAAAGTCTTTGTATGGTCTTAAACAATCACCTTGTGCTTAGTTTGGAAGATTCTCACAATTCATGAGAAAAATTGGCTACATACAGAGTAATTCAGACCACACGTTATTTCTCAAACATCAACAAGAGAAGGTGACAACCTTAATTATATATGTTGATGATATGGTAATTACTGGGAATGATACTGTTGAGGTGGATAGATTACAAAAACAGCTTGCCAAAGAGTTTGAGATAAAGGATCTAGGTACACTCAAGTACTTCTTAGGCATTGAAGTAGCCCGGGGAAATGAAGGTATCTATCTCTGTCAGAGGAAGTACATTCTTGATCTTCTAACAGAGACATGTATGTTGGATTGCACTCCCATTGATACTCCTATTGAGCAGAACCATCGGTTAGCAGAATATCCAGATCAAGTCCCTACTGACAAACCTCGTTATCAGAGGCTAGTCGGGCGCCTGATTTATCTATCACATACCAGACCAGATGTTGCTTATGCAGTGAGTGTAGTGAGTCAATTCATGCATAATCCCAATGAGGACCACATGGATGCTGTTATAAGGATTTTGAGGTATTTAAAATCAGCTCCGGGGAGAGGAGTAATGTTCTCTAAGCACAATAATATCCTCGAAATTTGTGGCTTCACAGATGCAGACTGGGCTGGAAATATTACAGATCGAAGATCCACATCAAGATACTTTACCTTTGTTGGAGGTAATCTTATTACATGGAAGAGTAAGAAACAAAATGTGGTAGCACGATCTAGTGCTGAAGCAGAATACAGAGGTATGGCTCAGGGAGTGTGCGAATTGTTATGGCTTAGAAGTTTGCTACAAGATTTGGGTATTAAGCCTGAATGTGCTATGCAGCTGTACTGTGACAACAAGGCAGCCATTGATATCTCCCATAATCCTGTGCAACATGATCGTACAAAACATGTGGAGGTTGATCGTCATTTTATAAAGGAGAAGCTAGACGCGAAGATCATCAATTTTCATTTTATTTCTATAGAAGAGCAACTTGCCGATATGCTCACAAAATGAGTGTCTAAAAATGCCTTTTATGATTCACTTAGCAAGTTGGGCATGGTTGATATGTATACACCAACTTGAGGGGGAGTGTCGGCGTGAATTCGGCCGGGAATCACGGCCCATGATTCTCTCCGTGAATCACGGCATAATTAGTGGAAGATAGTGGTAGAATAATGCTAAAATTAGTCTATATAAACAAGTGTAATCTGTGTATGATTGTAATTCAACTATTAGTTTGTTTCTTCGAAGAGGTTAGCTTTAAAGGCTCTGGCTTACTGCAGCTTTTATGTCTTGAGTCCTCACTGTATTTTATGTATCTTTTCAACAGCGCAACGACAATAACATTTTTAGTATATGATTCAATTTATAGGTTTATTTTTCTTGGAAATGGATTGAGTCTACTGTCTACTTCGAGAGTGTGATATATAAAGATTGGCGGTATGACATTAGCAACATTGTGCAATGTCACTGTTAACTTTTTTAATGAAACATGAATGGTTCAACTCACATACAAACTCGGATCCCTTACACTTTTATGGTATTTTGTTTTGATATTGATAGCAGTATCCTCGACATCCTAGCTCTTGCTGGCATCGACAGTTCGACACTGCAAGTCCTCGTCTTGTTGCATTTGTCGTTCTCCTCGGTCTTTAACATTGACAAGACTTCTTGATCGAATGAGACCGTCACAAAGAGATGTATATATTGACCTTTCTTCATTTGGAAAAGGATCATAGTTCATAGGATTCACCTTACAAAAATCTCTGATTTCATCAGTGTTTATAATGGACATCCAAATACAAAAACATGTTTGGATTTTGAAGCTTATGTTGAGTGTAATATCGTAGCCGAGTGTTTAGTTATCAACTAATGTTGCTGAACTTATTCGTTATTGAGATGAAACATAGTATAACTAAGGTGATACTTATTTAGTCAGTATATATTTCTGAGTAGCGCGGTTGTGTGATCAGACACGGAACTAAGAATGTGCTGAAGTGTGCTCCAGCGCACTTAAACTTTTAAACTTGTAAAGATTTAGAGTTAGTTTGGTCCCGAGGTGAGATTGGAAAAATATGTTTTTACAGATTTAATCAACAACATCTTCTAAAAGCTTTATTATGTAACTTTCATAATTTGCCTGAAAATTGCATCGGAATTCGTGAACTTATGAAATAAGCTGATTCACTAAACACTTTATTCAGATTATTTAAGAATTTTAGCTCATAATCTAAGCGAAATTCGGGGCCAAACACAGCTTAAACATGTCTAACTATTAGTGATTGTTCTTATAAAATTTATTCCGCCGATACAATCTTAATTTAGCACACTCCATCCATTCTTACTTCAGTCCTGAGATTTTAGCAAAATTAAAATATCATTATTATTCAGAAAAAGTGTAAATAGACGGGTAAATTCCTCCTATGGTACATGATGTTTGACTACTTGGACATTTTAGTACTTGATGTACGAAAACGGACAATTTGGTACCTAAAGTTCTCAAATTTAGGCCATTTGGTACTTATGTCAATTTTGACCATATTTTTAGGGATATTTTCATCATCTTATCTTTATTTTACTTTATTTTTTCATATTACCTTCAAATTACCTCTAAATTATCACTAAAAAGTTGATAACTCATCCACTTAGTATCTGTGATGATTTACGTATATAATTTTTCATAATGTAGTTATCAATCCAAATTGTCTGTTTTCATACATCAGATATTAAATTATCTAAATAACCATACTTCAATTATCATATGAGGAATTAATCCTAAATAGACTTGTGCACGCCGATAACGCCAAAGGAGCCTTCATTTCTATCCTCGCCGAAAAATAGAGAAACTGAAATATTTTCAGAATCTGCGTAAAACCCGTGAAGCCCTACCTAACCCAGTAAATCTATAACACAGTAACTATTTTTTACCTTTTAGATCTATAAATAACACAGCACTACTGTAGACTCCAGTTTTACTCTTATCACTCTCGCACCTCTATTTTCGTCACTCCCGAGGCAAAAACCAGAGATAGAGCAAATGAGGCCGTCCATGTCGCTGATCAGATCCGCCAGCCGCGTCGCCCGCCGCACCTACTCAACTGAGTCCGTCCCCCAGCGCAAGGTCGCCGTCCTCGGCGCCGGCGGCGGCATCGGCCAGCCCCTCGCTCTCCTCATGAAGCTCAACCCTCTCGTCTCCCACCTCTCCCTCTACGATATCGCCGGCACTCCCGGCGTCGCCGCCGACGTCAGCCACATCAACACCAGATCTGAGGTACTACTCCTCATCCTCGCTCTTTCAATTCGTATTCGATTTGCTCCGATCCGACAGTTTTTTAACTGATTTTTTGCGGCGGCGGTTTTTAGGTTAAGGGCTACGCTGGAGAGGAGCACCTCGCCGCGGCTCTGGAGGGATGCGACGTCGTGATTATCCCCGCCGGCGTGCCACGTAAGCCCGGGATGACTCGGGACGATCTCTTCAACATTAATGCTGGGATTGTCAAGTCTCTGACCACCGCGATCGCCAAGTACTGCCCTCATGTGAGTGTTTAGGTTTGCTCTTTGGTTTTCGGAGTGTTTCGAATCGGTTATTATTAATTTGTGTGTGAAATTGAGATGGATTTTGGTTTTTGATTAGGCGATTATCAACATGATCAGCAACCCTGTGAACTCTATTGTTCCGATCGCCTCGGAGGTGCTGAAGAAGGCCGGGGTTTACGACGAGAAGAAGTTGTTTGGTGTGACTACTCTTGATGTGGTCAGGGCCAAGACTTTCTATGCTGGCAAGGCCGGTGTCCCCGTTGCTGGTATGCTTTCGGAAACTTCACTCGTTTTGGTTATGTTAGTATAGTGTGTGATTTTTGTTGCAAAAGATCGGTACTTGCAACCGGTAGATGTAGTAAAGCTTGTGTTTTGCGTAGCTGTGATTGAGGAATGGTGTTTCTTTTTGCAGAGGTTAATGTGCCAGTTGTTGGTGGTCATGCTGGCGTCACCATTCTCCCACTATTTTCTCAGGTGGGAATCACTTGAATACTTTTTATTCCTAACCTGGATTGATTGAATTCTGTAGAAATGCTGCTCTGGCATCTGCTTTGGATTGTGTTAAACTGGCTACTTGTGTGTTGTTTGTATGAATGTGTTGTAGGCTACCCCAAAAGCCAATTTGTCTAATGATTATATCGAGGCATTGACAAAGAGAACTCAGGACGGAGGGACAGAAGTCGTGGAAGCCAAAGCTGGAAAGGGATCTGCTACATTATCTATGGCGTAAGTATTTAGATAGAAACTATCTGATGTATATTTTCTGCTAGGTGGTTTAACTTTTTGTTGTTGTGCAAGAATATGTGGTAAATATTTATTTATTACCTTCTCTTATCCATAGTGAATGTTATGTCTCACTTACTGTTAAGTGTTGTCTCCATTGCTGTTGCATGTGTCTTTAACAAGTTGTACAGCATGTCTGTCGGAGTAAAGAAAATAAAATATTTTTTTTATACTAACTCGCCTTGTGTCTTGCAGCTATGCTGGAGCTCTCTTTGCTGATGCTTGTCTAAAGGGACTTAATGGGGTCCCAGATGTTGTTGAATGTTCGTTTGTGCAATCAAGCATCACTGAACTTCCTTTCTTTGCTTCCAAGGTTTGTGAGCTTGACAAAATTTTGTTTTGATTTCTCTCAAGTGTATAATTTTTTAATGCACCAGTCCATTGCTATTCTTCTCACCTCTGCTCAGTGTTGAGTTTGAGTATTGTCATGTTAATTGCATTTCTTTAAATCTCACTATGTTTAGCCATAATCAATGACCCATCGCCAATGGTTTTTTGGTGTCGACCTTATAGGAACACTAGTGTCAGAATGGCTTCACTAACAGGTGTTTTCTTTGCCTTTTGGTTTATGAATTTTTCTGTTTCCGCGTTAATTAATTCACTTACTTTTGTCCACAGTATATCATTGATCATTAAGTGACTTTCTCTGTCAACTATTCAGTGTGTTTGTTTCATTAGAGTTAGAACATGCATTATCATGCATATTCATAGCGCAACTTTGGTATATATATCATAGTTGTCATTTTAAAATCATAAATATTTGCTTAAATGAAAATACATAGTGGATTTTTGATTATCAATTGCTGTTTGCAGGTGAGACTAGGGAAGAATGGTGTGGAGGAAGTTTTGGATTTGGGTCCTCTCTCAGACTATGAAAAGGAAGGATTGGAAAAATTGAAGCCTGAGCTGAAATCTTCTATCGAGAAGGGTATCAAGTTTGCCAACCAGAGTTAGTGTAAAATATGATTGATGCCTCAGGATGGGGTCATCTACCATCCTTATACCCATCGAAATTTTGCATTTGTCCAAGTAGTGTTGTACTTTTATTGCTGCCAGCAGCGCCGGCTTTGCTGTTTTTATTGGAGTAAGCTCTGATAGGACGGAACATTGTGTCAATAATTCCCCGTGTCATGTTTAGGGGAGAGTTTACTCTGTTTGAACTTGATCGCAAATGTTATATAGTGTTTAGTCATTTGACTGGATATTTATTGATAGATGCCATTTTGAGAAATGATGGAATTTGAAAGATGGCCTCAAAGGTTGCACCTCCGATTCAGTGTTTCTATACTGGTTGAAAAGATCTGGTTATCCTTTTGCTAGTGGTTTGGAGTGATTGAAACACTACCGTTGTTGTTTTCGTAGAACTGAAATAGTGCTTCCAGCTAATGTATCTGGAGTACGAGATAAGCATACTGCAATCGGTTGGATGGCGACCCAGATGGATACAAATGTGCAATGCTTTAAGACCATTTGTTGTGTAGCCTTTCACCACTAGGAAAATATTCTGTGTTTATGGTCCAGACGCGAGGACATGGACACATGGAGTTGGGGATGGAATATATATAGAGATTTTCCTTTTTTGAAATAATTGAATAACTTCAGTACAATTTAAGATATAGATTTGGAGGTGAAATGAATTAATTCAAATTGAAGGTGGTAACCCTTGGCTTCATGCCTTCATGGGCTAAAATATGAGCTACATTATTAGTCTCCCTGCTGACGTGTTGAAGCTTAGCATAAGAAGCTTTACGCCTAAGCTCTTTAAGATCAAGAATCAATAGTCCCAGCCCTGACAAATCCAATGACGTGCCCGTTGCTGCCTGGACATGCTTTGCAAGAGGCACAAAATGATGAGAAAATTGCAGTCTCCATACCCAGTAATAACGCAAGGAGTCGGTATGTCTAACCGAGCTGGAATACTCCTAAACAAGTACGGGGATAAGACAACTAGAATGAACAACTAAAACTGAAGAAAAATATAGACATTTTCCTCTACAATGCTACAGAGCAATGGCAAATGATTTAACATTGTTCCAGACGTAAACTGAAATCCACAATGACTGCCACTAAATCATCGGCCATCAAGATGTCATGAGAGAGTACAAGGGCGCTGTAGAGTTGCATTCAGCCTTTCCAACTTTGGCCACAAATATCCTTTGATAAAAGTTCCGCAATCATAAGCAAAATTTCAATGTGATGTTGACATAGCGAGCACCAATTTGCAATTGTAATATCATAGAAATATTTCCTGTAACCATACTATTGTTCAGGTCACATTGAAAGGGACTGAACCCTTAATCTAGCCTAACCCTAATTCTAGTCCATTTCACCCTACCCTCACCATTTAGGTAACTATGTCACATTAACATACACCTCTGGAGTACTCTGATCAGGGAGCAGCCGTCAGATGGATCACCATGGATGTACAAACCATATCCCACGCTGAACAATAGCTTCTCCAAAACACCGAGCTGTCAAGAATTACAAGAAAACTTGCATTAGACATCTACATAGAGCTTTACAAAATGAATTAGCAGATTCAGTATATTCATGTATGCACATGATCATCTTAAGTGCATATTAAGGAAGAGAACATATTTCTCGCTTGATCTCCAAATGGATCCAGAGCAGACACATCATGCACAAAAGATACCCATAATATATTAATATATATCATGTCCATTATAAATTGAACGACAACAAAATGCACAGGGGCCTTGTAAGCATAAAGCATTGGCAAGCAAAGACAACAAGTTGGATGATATTAACAGTGACAGCATTCATAATTTTAACTAAAATTTATAATAATTGAAAAAGTTAAAAAAATTGAGGGTTGATGACTGTATCACATGAATAAAATATTAAAACAATTGCAGCGAATATATTTATGACAAACAATATGGAACAGAGAAATATTAAATGAGGAGAAACAGCTTGATTTCTAAAGAAGCAACAGTTAAAATCTGCAATGTAACCCACCAGTTAAAATGCTTAAAGTTCAAAGTGCTTGTTTTCTGGTAAATACTATGGTTAAACAACACAAAACTTGAAACATACACATGCCAACTCTTCTGTCTGCTACGTGTGAATTTATACATTGACAGGTGGCCATAAAAGGCTAAGAGGGGAAGGAAAGAAACCAGTTAATTTCATAAATGACAATTGGCAGGTTACCAAGTCACTCAGTCGATAACAAGGCTAAAACCTCAGCATTCTACCTTTTTTTTTTCTTTCTCATTTCCCTTTTTTGGTTTCGCACGTTCAGAGAAGGTAAAAAATAAGCACTTATGGAAGCAATATCACTGACATCATAGAATTGTCTATATATCATATTCCATAGTTGATTTAACACCGAATGCATTCTGACGCCCCAAAAGCAAACAGACCATAATCACGTGCATATTGACCAGAAAATGGAAAAACTATCAAGAAAGACGGTGCGACTTACCTTTAAATCAATCTAAGTCCTAGGTCAACAATTTGAATATGATCCACTTCCAGAGGAACTATCATGGTCCGAATCTGTACAGTATGTGACAATGTAATTAATTAATTATCATCTAAACAACTATATAACCTATAAGTATGAGAAAGACAGCATAATGATATTTACCACTTGAAGAGGATCCAGAACCACTGCTAGAATTGCTTGTTCCACTCACATTCTCACCTCGCTCTTCTCTTGTAACTGGTAAAAATGCATTTTCGTTGTATTCAACTGATAAATGAGGTAAAAAGTTTAGCCAAACGGTTTTTTATATGTATCATGTCATGAAGTTCCAACAGTAATAAATCAAAGTCCACAGGGGCTTTAAGAGTTGAACTTATTACCTGCTATGGCTTCATGTTGTGCCGCTGTGGTGACTTGTGCCACATTCTGCAGTTCAAAAGATGAAAATCAAGTATGATCCCTACAAACTTAAAAAAGGATGTACAAAGAAGAGGACTTCAATAGTAGACAATTGATAGCCTTACCTCCTGCATAGCAAGGTCAGATGCTTCTACTGATTGAGGAGCGAATTCAGCTTTTCTCTTATTTTTGGTCAAGCTCTTGTTATAATTAGTCACAAACCTATCCAGTTCCCAAAGTGTTTCAGGATCAACACTGCCAATGTCCAACTCAATCGCATCGTCTTGTTGTAATATCCCTTGACTCCTCTTTTTAACAATTTGGACAACAATATCCAGTTTATCAGAAGGCAACTCCTCAAGGTCTGACCTGAGTTTCTGCTTCTCCTCCAAACTCATATCCCTTTTGTCAGGATCCCAAGCTTTCGGTTTCTTTGGAACTGGCTTTCTACCTGCATGACCAACACTTGGAGTTGCAGGTTTCAACTTGGGCTCAACAGGCTTTGTCATAGATTCTGCTCTATCCAGAGTCCTCATCTCTGTTGGCGGAGAAGAAGGAGGAGGTAGAGGAGGAGCAGGAGCAGGAGTCTGAACCTTTCTTAGAATAGGGGCAGGCGATTCTGAATTATTACCCATTCCAACTCTCCTGCTGATATTATGAGAGGTTCCTTTTCTGGAAATAGGGGTCGGCAACTCTGAATTTTTACCCATTTCAACCCTCCTATTGATATGATGAGTGGTTCCTTTTCTGGAAATCAGGGTTGGCAATTCTGAATTATTACCCATTTCAACCCTCCTATCAATATTATACTTCGAAGAAGCTTCAACATTTCTAGAAACAGGGGTCAGCAATTCTGAATCACTACCTATTTCGGCTCTCCTATTAAGATTAAACTGATCCTCTATAGCCACCCATTTCTCTTCAAACAACTTCAACAATAGAGCCGCCATCACATGAACATCCTGCTCCTTTGGATTATACAACATGGCATTATTGAATGTAAGTCTCACATCCTCTGAAAACTCAGCCGCCGTTTTATACCAATTCTTGTCCATCCTAGACTTCACCGTCCCCAAATCCATCGGATGCTTCACAATCTTATTGTAATCAAGAAGTCCAAGCCCCTTAGCATCTACCGGCTTATTAAACACCCAGCCATGCTTATGCTTCATCAATTTCTCAAGCAAAGTATAGCAACTCTTCAACAATCTACCCGAACTCTTATCCGGCCCCAACAACAGCCCAACCTCACTCTTCCTAGCCAAACTCTTTTCCCCCCAAGAAGGAGGCACCTTCACATTCCTAGAACTCTGCTCTCCCTTCGGAGTCTTCTTCTTCTTCTTCTTCATCACCCCCACACTCTCACCACTCCCCCTATTCTCATTCTCACTAGTACAAACACTTAAAGCCCTAAACGGCATTGTACTCCTATTACTATTATCCAACAAATTATAATCAGATTTCTGAGAAACACCATACCCTTCATTAAGCTGAGCCTCCATTGCTTCCAGATTCCTCACCAAGCTCCTCACTTGCTCCAGCTCACCCATCAGCTTCCACTTGATTCCTTTCACATCAGCCTTGGAGCTCAAGCTAATCCTCACCTTGTCCCCCACCTTTGAATAGCCACGTGGGCCCTCGGCGAGCCCATTGTTGGAGGAGTCAACCGACGCCGTTTCGCCGCCTCGGAACTGCTGCATCAAGCTCTGCTCCGACGAGTGACGTATGACATGGTCGTAACTTTTAAAGGGGCCTGAAACCATCTGAAAAACGCCAGAAACAATCCAAAGGTTGTAACTGTAGTCCCAAACTTAACAGCTTTGATCGCAATTGGTACTGGGTTAGGGTTTATGATTAAAACCCCTAAATTTATTACATTCCTAGGATTTTGCTACACAATAAATACCCCCTCAAAAACCCTACTTTTGCAATTGTGGAAAACCCTCAAGGTGGAATTGGATTAGGGTTTAATGAATTTGGGACAAGACTCCTAATTTAGGGCTATCAAGGATGAAGAAAAAAGCAAAGTTTGAAACTTCGGGAAAATTTTGAGTGTCAAAGGCTAGGAGACGATGGTGGAGTGGTGGGTGCCTGCGTAGTGAGCAATAAGTGTTGACCTGACTGTGTGTCGTTTTGTTCTGTTACTGGTGTCGTTTTGGGTAAAAGGTCGCTTCTTTTTTTTGGCAAAGTGAAGAAAAAGAAACAGACTTTGGTGATTATGCAATGAATGAGTGAGAAGAACACATTGGAGCAAACAAAGCATTTGTGTCCTTTTGTAGCTCAGTAACTTGTTTGAGCTTTCATGCTTTCACGAGTTTTCATGTGTTTTTGTAGTTTATCTCCACAAGTTAAATGGAGTTGACCAGAGGCCATGTGCTAGTTCTATAGAGTTTCACAAGTTCGAGGAGATCCGGCATCAATGGCCTCAAGACTTTATTACAAGTTCATGTCATCTAAACTCCCAAGGATCATACTTTTGATTTAGCAATGGGATTGAAACATCAAGCTTGCAAAAGCTCTTCTTCTTCTAACTTCATACCCATTAGATTCTCAACTATTCTCACTTTGATTCTGCTATTTACTTCATTGTTCCTCTTCCTTTCGTCACTTAAGAACACCCAAGACTCATTCTATGGGGGAGATGAGAATACCCAATTCAATGGTGATCTTAGAGATGCTAAATTCCCTTGGAACAAACTCTGTTTTGGTCCCACATTCGAAAAGCTCAAGCTAGCAGTCTTCTCCAAAACATGGCCAGTTGGTGCAGACCCGGGTGGCATGGAGCGCCACGCTTCCACATTGTATCAAGCACTTGCTGCAAGGGGTCATGAGATTCATGTCTTCACTGTGCCTTCAGATAGGAGGCCTCATTGGGACATACATGAAGGTAACCTTCATGTTTACTTTGCAGCAAATGATCATGGCTCTGTTAATTGTTCTCTAGCATTTGAAATTTTCAATAAAGTAAACTCGGATGGGGCATTTGATTATGTGCACACTGAGAGTGTTTCGTTACCTTATTGGCGAGCGAAGAGGGTGCCTAATGTGGCTGTCACTTGGCATGGGATATGGTATGAAATAATGCACTCTAAGTTACTGCAACAACTCCTCACTGACCCAAATGGGGATATGCTAGAGCCTATGCCAGAGCTTCAAGAAGCGATGCCGAGGCTCGTTGAGGAGATTAGGTTCTTTAAGAGCTACACGCAGCATATATGCATAAGCAAGAGTGCTGGTGAGGTTCTGGTCAACATATATCAGATCCCACAGAGAAATGTGCATGTTATACTTAATGGGGTTGATGAGACAGAATTTGTGCCGGACCATGAAGCGGGTGCAAGGTTCCGAGAAAAACATGGTGTGCCTGCTAATGTGAGCCTTGTCATGGGAGTGGCAGGGCGGCTGGTTAGGGACAAAGGACATCCACTTCTTTACAAGGCCTTTGCGTCAATTGTCCAGCGCCACCCTGGTGTGTTTTTGCTAGTGGCAGGATCAGGTCCTTGGAGAAGAAGATATGCTGAATTAGGATCAAATGTCAAGGTTCTAGGAGCATTGGAACCATTGGAGCTATCTAAGTTTTACAATGCTCTTGATGTGTTCGTGAACCCCACATTGAGGCCACAAGGGCTTGATCTAACACTGATCGAAGCAATGCAGAGTGGGAAGCCAGTTCTAACTCCAAACTATCCGAGCATAGTTGGGACAGTGGTGGTGAATGAAGAATTTGGATACACATTTTCACCCAATGTCAAGTCTTTCGTTGAGGCTTTGGAGTTGGCAATAAAGGATGGACCGAATGTGCTAAAGAGGAAAGGAATGGGTTGCAAAACTTATGTGCATTCGATGTTCACTGCAACTAAGATGGCATCAGCTTATGAGCGGTTCTTTCTTTGCATGAAGAACCCAATATACTGTCAGTACCCTCTTTCCACTGATTGTTAGAAGTTGACTCTCAAGTACATGACTATATATACAATTTCTAAGCTTAGATATTTCTATGTATCATCTGATATAGTTACCTAGCCAAATAATGTTTTGCCTTGGCAATATGATGTAAGTGTTAAACTTATGTCCACAGTCAGCCTGATAATAAATAACAGAAAATCAATACTGATTTGGAGATGTAAAAATCAAATTATGAAAGATTGACTGTTAGAGGGCCATTTCAGTTAGCAATACATTAAAATTTATCTGTCCGGGATGTTTGTTATTTTTGTTAGGCTTTAACACATCCTTCTGATCGTTGATGATCAATCGATATTCGTAACCACAACTGTTTCTATTGTGATGGTCTTATTCGGTATGGTATCCGTATCATCCATACAGTATGAGAACCTCTAGCTGGGTAGTAATGCTTAGGCTTAGCACTGTCTTGTACGTATTTATGGAATCTTTTGCATTCCTCCTTTAGGATTATGTCTGCAACATATTTAGATTATGTAGTGTGGATTATATTGTGTTGGTGACTAATATATCATGATATAGATAACCAGGCAGCACATTGCCAAGACTCGATCGGCTTTATATAAAACAATGTAGTAGTCCTTAAGTTTATACAAATCGATTAACTTGACACGTATACACGTCGAACTGTAGAAGCATAGGAATTTTCTAAATTGAGTTTAAAAACGAAGCAGAATTGGAGTGAGATCACTAGCACTGTGAAGCACTGTAGATTTTCCAGCTGGAGCATAAACTTTAAAGCAATGAATAAAATATCGGCGATTACAGAAATATCGATTGTCTAAAAAATAGATATTTCAACAGAAATTTCGGGAAAATATCGATCTTGAAAATTAATTGAGAAAATTGATGGAAATTTGAATAAAAACATGTAAATTTTGAATGGAATTTTGAGAGATGTTTATTTGATTAATTATCTACTATATTTCATAAAACAATATTGTATAACTATTAGTCTATAATGAGTTATAGTAATTTGAGTTGAAACAGTCGTCCAGAATTCTGAAATTGACACTTTAAAGTTTAAACATCTAATTTTTTTATGACTGAGAACCCAAAGAGAGGCTAGATCATCACATCTTATATACATATGAATATGATACATTGAGCATGAATTTGCATACGTGATTTATAACAACGTAGAGGATCTATGAGATATAAAATTTTATATTATTAGGAGTTTGTACAAAATTTCAATTATTAGAACCTTATACCACATAGGGAATCTGGTATAAACATTAATTTATAGTTATAGTGGTTTTACTATAAGTTAACATGATATGGTACATACTTAATCATTAAGAATTAACAATAATTTACTTTTTTATCTAATCCATGACCTAATAAGACATGAAAAATAAGATAATGATCATAAAAAGTGTAACTAAGAATGTAATGAAATTGAATTTAATTATATTAAAAGGTACAAATTTTTTAAATTTATTGGAAATATTGGTAGTGTAATTGAATTTAATTATATAGAAAAATATATTAAAAGGTACACAAAATTTAAATTGATTGGATATATCAGAAAATATCGAAAATTTCGGACGAAATTAATTTGGTATGGTAAAGATATATCCTTACCCGAAAACAACGAAATTATCGCCAAAATATCAACGATAATTTGGATTTTTCAGTCCTTGCTTTAAAGTATACGCCTTTTGAAGTATGCTTTTCAACTCATGTTAGATTGCTCAAATTAGTGTATCGTTGAAACCAAATAACTCAATCGGGTGATCCTTTCTCTGCCTTATATGAATACTATGATGACATGTAATGTTTATTTTGCCTCCATGTTTCTAAAGATCGGCCGGCTAGCCAGGCTATACAACACCTAGGGACTAGGAGATGGGAGACGTTGGAGAGAAATGCATGATCAGAGCTTTAGGGCACTATAAGGTCTAGCCAGCCGCCTAGACGGATCTTAGGAGGGCCTAACTCCTAAGTGGACACTGGGCAGCCGTAGCCCGTAATCCCCTGTAGGTGTTCTGGGTAGGCGAATTCCGGTTTTGACTTTGTTTTTTTTTAATAACTAAAAATAGAGTTATGGAGGATTTGAAAAAGAAGAATTTTCTAAATAGAACTATTATTCTTATATTATTGTTTGGACTTTGAACCACTGTACTTTGATTTGTTTGGATTTTGGAGATTATTTTGAAATTTGATAAAAATAAATATAAATTTAAAATGTAAATCCGCCCACAAGGCCACCTAGCCATCGATGCTCTCTAAGAGAACCCTGACCTCCGCCTTAGGAGCATCTAGTGATTTTTTTGAACCTCATGCAATGTAGGTTGTCTTGTTTGATGAATTATGTTCTTTGTGAACTCGGTTTCATGCCTAGTTTCACTTGGATTGTTAAACAAGAGAATGTCAACTTCTGATTAACTCAGTAAGTCAGTATATCCCTCATTATATTTGTATGTTGAGCCGTTGAGGATTATACATCCGTTATGACATGCAATGCATGTTTCTTTGGTTATGTTATAGATTCTAGTGGTGTCAAATTTGAAATATTTCAGAATGAAGAGGTAAACTTGATGATCTTTCATTCATGAGTCTTACACATTTTATACAGAGCAAGGAACAATCTAGATCTCGTAGTTTTGGAATATACATAATTATACGATCAATTACAATCAATCTACTGCATGATACTAGCTATTATAGAGATGTGATGATATAGTTTAGGAAATACTGGAATCAACGTTGATTTGAGCTTGATTTGATGCATTCAATTCCGGATTGGCAGAGCTTGGATTGATATGGTTAACACCCCCCCACCTCGCGCGAGCACGGAAGCTAATGGTCCAAGCCTGGACAGGCTGCTTGGAGACAATGTACCAAGAGCGAGCTGTGGAGAGCCCTTTAGTAAAGATATCAGCCAGTTGATCTTGAGATAAAACATAGCCAACTTGCATTTCCTCACAAGTAACCTTATCTTGAATATAATGGTACTCAACCTCAACATGAGGGGTGCGAGTATGAAACACCGGGTTGGAAGCAAGAGAGATTGCACTAATATTGTTACACCACAGCTTTGGAGGATGCAACGAAAAGCTCATGTCTTTGAAAAGAATGTGAAACCAGGAGAGATGAGCTACGGTGTATGCCATTTGTTTGTACTCAACTTCCGTGCTAGAGCGAGAAACCCCACTTTGTTTCTTTGAACTCTATGAGACTAAATTGGAACCAAAGTAGACACAAGTGCATCCAGTTGAGATTCAAGTGTCAAGATCTCCGACATAGTTTGAATCACTAAATCATGTCAATGTGAGTGCACTTGGAGTATAATAGAGACCATGTGTGGGAGTACCATTCAAGTAACATAAAATATGTTTTACATCGACCCAATGAACATTGGTGGTAGACTTTAGAAACTGACACAGTTGATTCACAACATAAGAGAAATCTGGCCTGGTAAGGGTTAAGTATTGAAGAGCATCCACAACACTTCGGTATTCAATACCATAAGAGAGAGGAATACCCAATTTTGAGAATATCCATCACATATTGGGAATTGAGACTTAACATGTGGGTTTATAAGGGTTTGAACCACTCCATTCATTACCAATTGGTTTTGGATGTGAACCTCAGATCATTTTATCATGGTATCAGAACGGGTTATCCACATCCACGTGTGAAGCCGAAATGACCATACGCACTCCATATCACCCAAAATGATGTCCACGTGTATGGCTTGAAAATTCGTCACACGTGCAAGGACATGTTGAGAATATACATCTCAAATTGAGAATTGAGTCCTAGTCTGTGAGTTTATAAGGATTTGGGTCACTTAATCAATTTCCAATTAGTTTTGGATGTGAACTTTATATCACTTTATCATGTTATCAGAGTGGGTTACCCACATTCACATGTGAAACCCAAATGTCCACACGAACTCCACGTCACCCAAAATGTTGTCCACATGTATGACTTGAAAATTTGACACACGTACGAAGGCATGTTGAAAAAATGCATCTCACATTGGGAATTTGGTCCAAGATTTAACCATATCAATCCAAGCTCTACCAATTTGGAATTGAATGCAGCAAATCAAGCTCTAATCAAGGTTGACTCCAGTATTTCCTAAACTATATCATCACATCTATGTAATAGGCTGTATCATGCAATAGATTGATTGTAATTGATCCTATAGCTATGTATATTCCAAAATTACGGGATCTAGATTGTTCTTTGCTCTGTAAAAAACATGTAAGACTTATGAATGAAAGATCATCAAGTTTACCTCTCCATCCCTGAAATATTTCATGGTATCAGAGCTTGGATTGATATGGGGATTGAATATGGTTAACAAAATTCAGGAGTAACAAACATGCATTGTAAATCCAATTGCTGCATCTTCATGGTGCAATAGTCTCCTTCTTGCTTTAGTTATCCAGAAGAATCAACTACGTATAATTTCTGATCCAAAACGTGATTTGTAATAGTGGAACTAGATGGAATTAAACGGTAGGAAGGTCAAAGAATGCATCATTATTTGAGCTACTTATTCATTCACAGGTTGCATCTTATCTAATCAACATTACAGGTAAAAGGATATGAATGAAAGCAATATGTATGCAAGTTGCACTGTAATTAAGAATATGTAGATATGAATGAAGGATTATGGGACAGCATTCGATCCCAACGAGCCCATCTGCATTCTCATTTGTTACTCTTCCAACTGATTTCTACAATCCCATCACTTTGGTCTTCTTCCTTCATGTAAGTGATCTAACAGATGATGTCATAATAATGTCTCCTGATGAGGTTTCTATTCATCTTGATGTGAACGTGATCAACTAATTCAATTAATTACTTGTCAAAGTGCTCGTTCGACCGTACTAATTAATAAGATAAGTTCATAACTTTATAACCATCATTGACCAATAATCTGTCCTCTTGAAAGAGTAAAAGAAGATATATACAATATAGATGAGGTTATATATATATATATATATATTAAGTGTTAGTCAGTGTCTCAGTGATAGTCTCTAATTGGTTTTGATCTCTTTGATTGTTGGGTTGACCACCACGTACATAATTAACAATTTCTCGTATAATTGATAACAATCAACAACTCATATAATATTTCTTACAGATAATCACCACTAGGAAATGTTACATATCCAGAAGGACCAGAACTGAAAAGCTTCAAAAATCAACTGAGGGTTGATTAAAGTTTATGTGTCGAATTTAAACAGTACGTTCTGCAGAAAGTGTTGCATGCATGCTCTTCACTGTTGATTGATAAACCACAAGGCGTCTTCAAAATGTAAATCCTAATGATCGGCAAGGAATTAGTTAATGATGTTGTCCATCAGGTCCCCCAGGACTGGTACGCTTCGACACGAAGTGAGTTCTTCCTGCTGCAGCTGCTTGTCTTGCAATGCTTGCCTTGAACACTTGTTTGGCAGTCTCCATCATAGATGCCCGAGGAGGGTGGTGGCTGATCCTCATCCGATTGTTGGATAAAAAAGATGGAAGAGAACGAGACTCGGAGTTGAAACATCTTTGCAAGACTAGGAAAAGGCAAAACCAGAACTTGAGGCGGCTATGGTTTGCAGCCATTAATTTGATCGTAGAAGCTGCTGATCCGTGTTACGATATATTACTAATGAGCATGCACGGTTGGATATATATACAGATGGAGCACATAGTCGACCTTCAGTATTGCATATACTTTTTCATTATCAAAATCACAATTTTTAAACTTAATTTGCGCTCCAGACAAATTAATAAACCACTTTCAAGAATCATCAATCAAGTATCAATAATTCAATATTATGAAAAGACATCTGAATTATAGATTTTACTTTACCTTCATATACTAAGCGTATAGGGTGATGATTAATATTATATATATGGAGCTCAAAGAGTTGGGTATCTTCTGGAAGCAGTACTAATCTCTACTTGAAACAGCATTACGATTTGCATGGCTGAATTCTCAGTTCGTATTTGACAGGCAATAGCCAAATACGTCTTTCTAGCTTTTGATTTGCCAAGGACAGCTTCTCTCCATGAATGATACGCACTTACTATAAGGCACTGCCATTTCTCAGTTGCAAATTACTTCGTATGTTGGTGACCTAGCTAGTCATCTCTTTGGCCTTTCCTAGCGCGCATGAAATGTTTCTTGGCATATATATCAATGGAGCTTGTATTATCTGAAATCTGACAGTGATGATATGAATCCTATGAAACTTTTCAGGTTTAAATATAGTTGCTCGACCCTTTACTATTATCTTTGGTGAAAGTTGACAAGCTTTAGGGGTGTGTGTGTGTGTAAGTATAAATATATAGTGATTTTTGTCTCTTTGTCTATATAACTCCAAATTTAGACTAAAGGATCTCTTATTGTTCTCCAGGCTGTGTGCATGCATGCTTCAGTAGTGCGATTATCTACAGAGAATCGAGAATCCCTTATAAGTTATAACCAAGGAGATACAGGATCTTGTATTCTTGTTCGAGTTGTTGGCTAGCTAAACTAAAAAGGGTTGGGGACCTCGAAACTTTTTCTCCAATTAATTTTGTTCTTTTCTTTTCTAATGCATCGCCATCATACATGGCAAAAAAGGAGCTGTGAACCAGTTAGTAGCTATACGAAATCAAATCCACCGTGATAAATATATATCATGATCATCCCGCATTGCATATCTAGTAGGATTAAGAACTGGATACGTACTAGGATATATAATTATGAGACCGAATCCACTTCAATCTACCTTAGCTAAAGCTTCTTTTGTTTGAACTTGAAGTTTAAACTCATATAGAAAATCTATTTTGTGATCTTGATTAAGTGACGATGAAGATACAAAATCATTAATTTGAGCGTAAGTGCGTAACTATATGTTCATGAGTTGATCCTTCCTTCCATTCCCTACGGGGACCTACAACTACAAGATAGACAAATGACGTTAGAGGGCAGACCAGAGGGCGGGCTCCGGTCGTGCAACAATTGTTATACGAGGTGAAATGCATGTAATATTGCACGTCCAAATATTACATGCATTTCCAAACTATTATTCGACCTTCTATTATTCGCTCGATGTTTCCAAACTATTCGATATTCTGATCTTCATGGGTTAGAAGAGTTTGGTCGGCTCACAAGATAATATTATTGATGATAGATGAATTTCCAATGCTCACTTGAACTTAGATATTGTACCTAGCGAAGCTACGATATTGCTAGAGCCTAAAAACCATAACCGCAATTAGAGCTTGACCGCTATGTTATCTCTTCCAAACCCTAAAATTTCATCGCACTTTGTCGTGTTTCTCCATTCTCCACAATGCAATCATGTCCTCCACCCTCGACACCATGTCGACAAGCTTTCCAGCCTCTCTTGCTTTTGCAAGAGGTGATGAGGAGGATGTGGGTGATATCTCTCATATGAACAAAGAGACTGAAATTCGAACCAACTCCAAATTGTACCTTCTTGCCAAACCTCTTACCATCAAATCTTATACCCTAGGTGATCTGCAATCCCAATTTCGTCCAATTTGTGTGCTTAGTGTGGCTTTAAGGTGCTATCCTGACTCAACAATTGGTTCGCGTTCAAGTTTAATTTTACTTTTGATCGTAACAAGGTTTTCTGGAGAGGTCCATGATACATGAAGGCCTCCAAGAACAAAAAAGAATCTGAGGTGATTTCGAGTCTATTATTTTCTGTTCATTTTATTTGTCCTAATATTAAGGGCAAAGACAAAATTTAAGATTTTATTTATTTTGAATAATATTTTACAATTATGTTTGCATGTAGTTGTAGGTTGAATAAGTTGTGCTTAATTTAAAATGAGTAGACAAATACTATGTACCATGTGAGTGTACTTATAACTTTTTGTCTATTTGAAGATGATAAAGGATATATATATATATATATAATGACTATTCTTGTCTTAATTATCTTTTTTAATAAACTAAGTGGTTCTTAAAAAAAATGCTCGCTTGAACTTTAATTATTGAGTAACTATAAGACAACTTTCCCAGAGTCAATCACTCAATATCGTACTACTCCTATATAAGATTTCCGTCATGTCATATGCGCGCTCGTGCGTTGAAAATTTGGGGTTTTGGGGTTTCGATAAGTGCTAATAATATTTCTAGCTAGTAATGCCTGCTTAGAGAAAATCGATCACGTACCCTCTAGCACTACAATTTTTTTCAGTAATATATAGAGAGTGAGTAGGCAGTGGCTACATGACGAAATTAGTCAAAGTTAAAATATAACAAGTCAAGGTACACTCTCATTTGTAAGAGAGAAAAGAGATGCACTTCAACTCATTTTCCTAATGCGCTCTTTAAATCACCACCGAGTTCAGAACCACTATATAATAAGGTGTTTATATTTTCCCACAAACCACTTATGTCATGGCCATTTTGATCACTAACAAGTGCTTATACAGAAAAGCGCATACATATTTTCAAGTTTGATGCAGCCATTCCTATTGTAACATTTCGCCAATGAAGGTTTATTATAAGATGGTTGCTAATGGTCAAGATGTGGAAAACATGGAACTTAATTTTGTGGATGTATGATGCATATTTTAACTGTTTAGTTATATATGGAGCACCTCTTAATGGGCAACCCTACAATTTTTGGATTAATATCCAATCTCATCTTGTACGTAGAACTAGCTAGAATATTAAGTTGAGTTTATTTCACGTTTCATGGTACAGTAATGAAAGTAATGCTGTTAATGCATGACACACACACACACATATATATATATATATATATAATAACACACACATATATATAGTAATAAAATGATATGATATAGAACTGATTTACGACTGTAGGGGGCGGGTATGTTTCTATAAAAAATAATTACCTACTTTGAATACATTTATATTAATGTATCACATCTTGATTCCTTGAGATCCATGGTCACATACAATTAGAACATTACTGTCGAATACTAATTATTAGACTTGCCTCACAGTATGGCAGCGACCGTCAACTTTAACCTCTTTGGTTGTGGTTCTCTTTATAATTTAGTTTTTTTTTTTGAAAGAGTCATTTTTTAGTGTACAAAGAAACTATATATTCAAAACTAGGAGATCCTCATTTTTATATCACTCAACAGAAAGAAGTTACATATATTTTCCCTGATTATAATGGCCGATGATGGCATCATTACATTCCCTGATTCGTCTCCTCCTTGTGCAGCTCCCTGTGGTGGTGGATCGTGGAGTAGCACGCCGGTTTCCAGCATCCAAACCCGGAAGTCAACCTGGATACCCGTCGGTGACCCGGTTGTGTTTTTCAATTTTCCGGTGATCTCCGGCGAGTTTAGGCTTCACCACCAGTTTCAAACTCCTTGTCTCAACATCGTCAACAACCCCTGCAAAGGTTTTGAGCTAAATCGAAAGGTAAGACCTCGAATCGAGAAATTTTAATTCTAGGGTTCATGATTTGGGATTTTTCGAAAATTCCGAAATTAGAGGTTTTAAGATTTGATTTAGACTTTGTTGTGAACTAGAAAGTTGTTAGGAATGTCATTTAGATTGTGGTGGGGAAATTTAGTGGTCATTGGTGGCGGTTGGTGAACAGTGGCGCCGCATGAACAGTGTTCATGAATAGCACTGTGAACATTGGTCCTAAACAGCACTCGATAACCAGTAAATATGAACAGTGTTCTGTAAAACAGTAAAATATAAACAGTGTTTACTAACCAGTGAATTCGAACAGTGTTTAGTACAACAGTAAAACATGAACAGTGGTTGTGAACATTGTTTTATAAACAACATTTAGTTGTACTGAAATTTGTAACCTGATATTTTATGTATCATTTTCTAAGCATTTTATCATGCTATTAGGTGACTAATGAAACAGTGAGAAAATTACTTTCAGTGTCGTAAAAGTTGCATGCAGGAAATAAGGTGAGTAAACCTCACAATGATCATCATGATCGAAGTAGTATTATAATTATGAATTTAGTTTGTGTTATCACCATAGTCGTTGCATCACTAGTTTATAAAAAATATTTTAAAAATATGTTTTGGTTTAAATTACATGAACTTGATCGTCTACGGTTCATGGGTAAGTGAAACGCTATTTTAATAAATGATTATGAAAAGGTTTTTTGTGATTATAGACTATGGTGAATGTGAGTAAATCTCATTATGACGAGCTTACCCTTAGTGGTGACTCATATTTACGTTTTCTTGAAAAGATCGAACTATGACATGTATATAATATAGTGGGTTGTGTATGTGTATAAAATGGTAAATACGATATATATATATATATATATATATGAGTTGCTATATTATATATTGTTACGTTCTTATTTCCAAATGAATTATATTGTGGCAACTATGTTTATTTTATGTGAGCAAGAGTCACTTGTTGTAGTACAATAACATGAGTGGATTGTTATTGTACGTGGTTTTAGCATTGAGTTTTGTTAAAACGTTTTTTGTCTTCGGACGTGTTTTTCTGTCTTCAGACATGTGTTATGTCTTTGGACGTGTTGGCATGTCGGAACCTAGCCTTGGCCGGGCGAAAGTTACAATACTGTTAGAGCTCTAGTCTGTCTACCGGTGTACTGCATGAGGGGATAATTCTGCAGGTGTGGATTAGCAGAATTAGATGGTTTTTGTTGAAGATTGTCGAAGATTTCTTTCTGGTGTTTGTGGTGAGGATTGAGTGAATTTTACATTTCTATTGGTTGTGTATTATTCTAGTCGACTGAGTCATGATGTGGATTCAGTTTCGATACACTGTTATGATAAGATGATTTCAATATACTTGAGATTGTTTTAGAGTTTTCATGACTTCGAATTCGAATTTTTATCATTCGAAATTCGGGGTCGTGACAAATTCGAAGTATGATTTTTTCTACATACTTAAGATGTAAATAAATAATTTGATTGAAAAAATAATCATCATTTTTTAAGAATATTTTATTTGTTTTTAAGAAAATTATAAATAGAAAATTATAAGATTACCCCTCATGTGCATGACATGTGACGCAAAATTAAATAAAAACAGTTAAATTTAACGGATGAGGTGCAAATCGACAATTTTTACCAAGTTTAGGAGGTAAATTGACTCAAATACAAGTTCGGGGTGTAAATTGACAATCTCAGCCAAATTTACGGTGTATTTTGACAATTTTGCCAAAAATAATAATAATAATGGCTACCATACAAGCCAGCCTCTAATACATGAGAGAAAAATTGCAACGCAAATAGAGACATAACAATTCAAATTGATGGAAAAATTACTCGTAAACAAGATCAACTGTGAGACTTGTAATAGATATTAGACAGGCGTCTAGTGATGGCGTGGATCAGGGCCGCCGGGACTCACGCGTTTGGAGTCGAAAGGCTTTCTGTCTTGTCTTAGAATACTAACCCGTAAGATCTTTCTGGCACTCTCCATCATTATCGATCGGCCGATGACCTTGCTCTCCTTCAACAATGGAGATGGAGCACGAGCTTGATGAGAACCTGGAAATGAAAGCAGGACTAGGAAAATAAAGAACAAGAAGTACTTAAGCCGGCCAGCCATTATCTAAGGAAGTTGGGAGCTCGGAACTTCATCCGATACAACTCTAGAGTTAGGGTATATGCCGGCTATATATAGACAATATAGTAGCAATAGATTGCATCTATCGCGTATCGACGTGCTCGAATGACTGTGATATGAGTACTTTAATTTAATTATAGCACTAATTACTTTTGGTTATCATGGTGATAGACTATGTAGTAATGTGCATGAATGCATGCATGCACCTTCAGACTGAAAAAGAAAATCAGACAATATGACAGTAAAGGAAAAGGATTGATATCAGGTTTCTGCTAGATCAGACCAATAATAATAATAAGGTTTCAGTTATAAGAAATTGGTAAAATATATATTTTGATCGATCCATAGTTTTTTCGATTAGTTCTTATATTCATAAATTTTATCTGATATCGACTAAGAATCACTCGATTCGAGTATTCGTAGTTTGTTTGCCAAGTGCCAACTAATCACTTAAAACCTTTGCAATACAAGGACCGAAAATATTTTAAGATCATTTCGAGTTAAAACAATGATATTTCAAGTATTGTGCAGGGTCATAGAAAAAAAACATGTAGATAAAGACAGCTTCAGCATTTTGAAGTTCAAATTTTAAGTAAGTTGTACATTAATGTTGGAATTTATCATCATCAACTCTCATCCAATAATAAAATTTAGAAAATCATGATAATGTACTCGATCATTACACATTGACAGAGTGTAAGGATTATTTTTCGTTTGCTTTTAAAAACAAAACGCTGACTTTGCGATCACAAAAGTATCGTGGTTTGTTGGTGTGTCCCTTTATTAAAACATCATAATACCCTACTATATAGCTAGGTTAATTCAGTGAGACCAAAAACAAAAAAGATATAAAGGCCAACAAGTTTTATATCGTGCTCACAGTTCCAGTCCATTACTTGCCGATAAGCTTGCAGAGTCAGGTCATAGTGTCATACTACTACTTCTCTGTCATTATTATATACAGCGTTCCATTTGGGTCGGCGGGAGGCGGTGTAGTTGAAGAGTTCCGATTTGTTCATTTTCTTCTGTCACCCGGAAATCCAAAGGTCAACTTGCACTAGTGCCAACTTATAATGACTGTCAATCTCACTAATATGAAGTCTTTGGCTTATGCCGCATGCTGAACTTCTTGTCCTCTAGTATACTCACGACTTTAGGAACTTATCTTATTGAGGACTCGAGGCATAAAGGAAGTTTATCGATGTCATTAGAGATTTAATCAAAATTACATGCACAGAAAACTGCCAGACTCGATGCAAAGTTACAGAACGACCGTTCCCTTTATAATCAGCTTCTCCACCATTACTGGAATCAATATTATGTATGTGATCTGCGTCTGATTTTTCTCCAATATAAGTTTCAGAAATTGGAGCAAACTTGGTTCATGACAAGCTCCCTCCTTCACTTCAGTAGCCTTATTATAATAGTTTGCAAGACACTCGCGTGTTTTGTAAAAGCTCTCTCAAAATTGTATACTCGTATATCTTTTGCAACTGGAACTTTGCACAATTGCACAGTAGCTACCAGCATCTGCTGCTCTAGCTAATTGTCCACTCTTTCCAAGTGTGATTTCTATGTTATGTATGACCGTGCCTAAGGGCATATCGGTTGGTTGGATTAGCCCACTTTTCTGTCGGTTATATATTTCTGAAGCTTCTTATTTTTTGATCTTGCCGGGTGCCTTGCTTGAACAGCCTTTCCCCTTTGTTCAAAATTATTCAGGAATAAACTTTCCCTGAACTGATCAAAATTATTGTCGGTAGTGCATCATACTTTAATGACTAAGCCATAATCAATCTTCTATCTAAATGAAAAGACGATCTACGGATTGATTTGGAATTGTCGGGTAATAATGCCAAAAGGGGGTGAATTCAGAGGGATCCTCAAGCACCAGTTTCTTTGTTGGCTTTCGCTATACCTTCTTTTAGCTTATGGAATTTTATATTTCGCATGTGATGATGAAGGAAAAATAAAGGGAAATAATGATACACAGCCTAATTTAGACGTACTTTGAACTTTCAAGTAACTTCTTTAAAGGACATCAGTAACACTGCGGATAAATTTTGTACGGAACAATAAGTCACAGTACTCCAATCCTGTTATTGATAACATCCTGCTCGCTAATCTGGAAGTAATGGTAACCTTTCCACAGTGGGAAGGGAACCGTTTGTGCTACCATTGGTACCGGAAACTTCATCAAATTCATCATCATCATCATTAGCTGTTCTTTTGCTGGTATGATTTTCTTCAATCACTGTCGCATGATATGGAAGGATACGGAGACGCACATCTGCCTCATGACCAATTTTTTCTGCTTCTAACTTGTACTTACGAATAAGGTCAATCTGGAGAGGCATAATGTGGGGTGACCTTGGAAGAAGGTCTACAGGTTCCCCTTTCGGAATTACCACCTGCTCAATGGCTATTCTTGCCTCCTGTAAGACAGTATTAAATAAAATATTACTGAACCAGGTATTGATTAAATCAGTGCACAAGGGACTATTATTGAACGAGTCAAACCATAACATCATAAATCCTTTTTTTTTTGAAAGGATTGTTTTGTTTTGTTTTTTCAACATCAAAAATCAATTTTCGCACACAGATCTCCTTTGTCTTGTTTCTTGTCACAATTCATAAGGGGTCCAAAATGAGAATATGCTTGAAGCTTGGCTAACTAGATGATGTTTCTACCAAGTATTATCAGATTGGCGATTCGACTTAATGTACTTCAATTCTCTTGACTTGTGTTAGCTGATTATGCGGAAGTTGATGATGAGAAAAGAACATTCATTTCTTGCCTCATTTTAGAAATCAGTAAAAATAGAATCAAATAGAATTTCTGAAAATGGAGCTTGAGAAGTTCCATAAATTACCTCTAGAGCATCAGCCTTCTCAGATGATTGCATCTTGTCTACTGGTCCATAATCATTCAAACCACCGTAATAATCATTCAATAACAACCGCAGTGCCTTTTTGATTTCCACCAGTGCGCTTGTCTTAACCAAGAGAAAGTTTAATGGTGAAACAACGATGATTATGAGTGTCTAAATTTAGCAAATAAACTAAGATAGTGCAGTGCCTCAATGGTGATTACCTTAGTCACATAAATGGGTGTGCCATGAGATTTAGCAGCCGCCTGAATCCCAGGATTCTTCTTGAGCTTGGATTGCATACCGAATAGTGCATCTGCCTTGCTGATATCATCTGTTAACTTGATAGCAGCCTCATCCATCTTCAACTGCTTAATCCCTTGGATCACAGTGGCTTCTAGGATCTAAAATAACTGCTTATTTTGTAAGTCTTGTATTTGAACATTACAATTATGAACGGGATTGCGACAAGTGAGCATCAGCAAAATTTTAATTGACAACACACTATTGTTTAATATTCAAGGTTATAATTTCTTACCCCATAAACAAATAAACGAAGATCCATCCCTTCATCCTCAGAATCCACTTGCATGTATGGAGAGACCTCAGGAGTGAGATCACTATATCCATATCCTTTCTCACTCAAACTTTTGGAAACTTCTATAACATTATCATCGTGTTCATCCAAGGAAGTGGGATGAAAATTTTCAATTTCAGTAGTTTCTTCTGATCCTTGCGAGTTAATTTTGCGAACTTCGAAATTTGCGAAACGGCCTAGACAAAATTTATAACATGACTTTCAGATTTAATTTGCAACTACAAGAAAGGAAAATGAAATAGGACAGGTTTACTTTCCTTACGAAGCATACCTGAAAGAATAGCATCCACTGTTGTCTCTAAGCTACGATGAACTCTTAACTCGGTCTTTGAAATTATCTCCACCCCACAACTAAATGTTGCAGGTCCTTTCCTTTCCAGCACTGTCTTTTGAACCCCCCTTCGGCTGGCCTCTTCATCTCCTAGCGTCACACTCTGAAAAGGTGAATGTAATAATGTAAATGAACAACAAAAATAAGGTGAGTAAATAAATTTTAAGAGTAAGAAATAAACAAAAATCAAAGAGAAGGTTGTAACTAGCACAAGAGATTGTTGCACTACCGCACTTTAGAACAACAGAGAAGTCCATAAGATCAAGATCATCAATCAAGATTTAAAAAAAAACACACACACACACACAAAAACCTAATAAAATGAAGAACTCAAAACACCAAACATTTCATAATGAAAAGAGAAAAAAAAAGGAACTAATTGCTAGTGATATATGAAAGTTTACATAATTAGGGCGAAATAAAAAGTCCTTTTAAATATGCAATATTGCCATGGGCCAATGTTGTTTATAAAGGTAATGAAACCTAAGATCACAACCTACTCATAGCACATGTAGTAGATTGCAAAATATAGCCTCCATACCTGTACACCTCCAACAAGCATTTCCAATGAAGGATTCATTATCAAATTCTCGATGGTTACTCCATGAGCAGTGGCCACTAGCTGGATTCCACGTTGTGCAATTGTGCTCGCAGCCATTGCTTCAAGCTTAGTGCCAATCTCATCAATTACAATCACTTGCGGCATATGATTTTCCACAGCTTCTATCAAGACCTAAATACCAATACATATATAGCACAAGAATCAGTTAGTGTCAGAAACCAAAAGTAAGATAGAAACTTTTGAACTAGAATATGAGACGCTACCAATCAAAACTGGAATATATCATGTTGCTGGGAAAGTGTAGAACTAGTCCCTACTCCTACAATAGAAAGCAATCAAGTTTATGTTGACCTTTTACACTTTCTTAGTTCTGAGTCTGTGTAGAGCTATTTAAACCTTCATTCGAGTAAGTATAATTAACCTTCATCATGCCAGTAGAAAAAAGCTAAAATAAATGGAAAACAATGGATAATACGCTTTAAGAAGTACCAACATCCAACACTTTTGATCACAAGTTCACCTTATGTTGCATATCAGAGATGGGGACTTGCATTCGCCGAGCATTGCCTATTCCTGCATGAGGTATGTCACCATCCCCACCAATCTCATTGGAGGTGTCAACAATCATGACACGTTTCTTATGATCATTTGCAAGCATCCGAGCTATTTCCCTGCATGTTTAAGTATCATATGGAGAAAACTGCTCTTCTTAGATTACACACTGAATACCATTTATAACAATTTAACAATGGACCTCTTTGATTGGATACTACACGGGTGTTGATCATGCACCACCCAAAGATATATCCTTCTGAAACTATGAAATTACTGACGAGACTCAATATAATGCTTATAGCACTTGCTCAAGAACTCAGTTGACATTTGTTGCAAATATAACCATATCATAAAATTCATCACGGAAGCAACCATCTGTTGAATTGAAATCGCAATGCCATTTCTTAAGAAAGTTAATGTTGTTAAAATAGCTCGAATACAGTTATACAGACTCGCATTTTTCCTGCACCAAACTTATACTTCTTTGTAGCACCGCGATCCTAGTCATACATATATAAAAGGACACACTAACCTGATAATTGTTGTTTTCCCTACCCCAGGTGGCCCAATGAGCAACAAAGAAAGGCCATTTTGAACCAAATCTCGCAGCAAACTAGCACTACCTGTTATCGCCCTACCAACACGACAAGTCAGTCCAATAATAGCACCCTTCCGGTTCCTAATGGCACTAATGCGGTGCAGTGTCCTGCTGATGCCTGCTCGGTTGTCAATAGCAAAATCACCCACCTACATCAAACAACTACAAAAGCTAAGAATAGTGTTCCCTAGACCCTAGTCTCACCAGTTTCGAAGAAATAACACTGAAGCACAAGTCTTCACACATGTTAGTTCTCTCTTCCTCTCTTATCCCTCCCACTGCTTTGTGACTGATAAAGCAAGAATCTTAACTCATACTAAACTAAAAACATATTCATTTATGCTTTTCATTGCAAACCCAGCAATGAAACTTCATAACAAACCAAACCCACACTAACATCCACACAAAAGCCATAAACTTTAAAGTCCCACCATATAAAAATTCAACCTTTATCCAATACAATTCATCAAACTCTAAAATGGACATAACACTAACATACCTGAGAAGTGGCCTGCTCAAGTTCCTGAACCGTAATCAGATTCTCCGACAACACAAAGTCGCCGGAGGGAAACCGGGCCAGCGGCTTCCGGCCCAAATCCATAACGACTTCAATCAACTGATGATGTTCCGGGTGCTCCTTCAATCTCTGCCGCATTTCCTCCGGCAAAAGGGCCAAAAGCCGGCCAAGTTCCACGTCGAAATCCTCCTCCTCCGGCGAAGAAGAGCATGATGAACTTGAAGAACAGAAACAACCCCGAAAAGGCCTTGAATACCCAGATGGGGTTTTGGCGCGCAAGTGAGGGAAATATGGGTTTGGTGAAGATTTAAGGGAAAAAGATTGAGTCTTGAATTGAAAGTTGGGAGATAAAGGTGGGATTAGGGGTTTGGGGATTGAGAGAGGTTGGGGGTGAAAGAGGTGGGCACAGTTGGAAAGCATCTGTTGTTATTTTGGAGGGAAGAGTAGTTATGCATAGAGTAGGAGGCTATGATCTCCCTAGTTTCTGCTTTTTTCTTCTTCTTTGCTTCAAAATTTTGAAAGGAGAGGGATAGGTTTGGAAGGTGAATGTGCCGAGTTTTATTATCAGAATCAATTGATGGATCTTCAAACAAGAACATCTATTTTCACTTATCCATAATTTGAAGGACTATGTTAAATTTATGCATGTTCCATGGTAAAACATTAGTAGTCACTTGTGCTACGGTATATAGAATTACGATACGCAAACTCGTAGCTAACTATTGCAATTGTAATTAATAAGAACATATGAATCAGGTCGGAGCTAATCTCCATATATCTTCTATGTGGGAACTGGTTCCTTTGTCGCAATCTTAACAAGTTTCATTACTAGTTTAGCAAATTTAACGGATTGTACTAAGATGATTTAGTTCAGCGAAAATTATAGAATTTTATGATATTCGTTTTGGAAATCTTTACTAAAAGCCATGAAAGGGTTATGAACTACCTTGAAGTCATATATATTAGTTGAGTTCTATTTTAGAAATCTTAAAATTTGAAAAAGAATTTAACGAACTATCTCCAATTTCTAAATACTAGTCTTCCAAAGTTTGATATCACTACTAGAAAAATGTTCTTAGGTCACGAAATAAATAAGTTTCGTCACCTAAGACAATACTAAGATGACGAAAAGTAATTAGCCACCTAAGTAAAATATTTCGTCATCTAAGTCAATAAGGGTGACGAATTGCTGTTTCGTCAGCCAAGTCGTCATCTAAGTGAGTGCTAAGCTGACGAAAAATTGTTTCGCCATCTAAGTTATATCTAAGCTGACGAATTACTTTTTCGTCACCCTAGTGTTATACTTGTTAGGTGACGAAATAAAGTTTGTGGATGTCTGCCTATCCATTAAAGTGCTTATCTTCTTCTTAACTTTAAATGGAAGCTGGAACTTTTGATAAGAGCATGGAGACCTTATTTTTATGCACAGCTGCATTGGTTGATTTAGATTGTAGAGCATGAATTTGTAAGGAAGACTCTGCTTGGTCATAGATAGCATGTTTGTTTTTTGTTCTGTGATTCAGTAGAGACCGTAAAGCATGTTGCTGCGGCATGCCATGGACCAGTTAGCTAGGTTTGGCAAGTGAATTTTGTATTGCAGCCTGACCATATTAATTTAATGGCCTAGTTTTGCTTGGCTTCTTGTCTAGAGCTTGGTTGGCAGTAGCTTGGAATGCAAAAAATAAATCATAGTCACTTGCTTAATTGCTTTAACAGCGGCTTCTAAATTGTTCCTATCTGTGAATATGTTCTAAATCCCTGTGAATCTTATTGCCAGGCCTAGAACCAACAGAGGATCCTAGGCCTTCAAATAGCTGAGTCTGTCTACTTCGCATCAACATCGATCAGTGCTTACGTTCCTTTGGTAAAAACCCTTTTCTTTCCGTTGAAGTTATATTCCTTTGTGTCCAATGATCTTATGAATGCACCTCTGACAATTTGATAGGTTTGGTAACTCTAATTACATGCCTAAAACTGAATTAGATTGGGTTTTACATAGTGCACACCACGTGTTTGATAAAATGCCTCAAAGACACTATAGAGCTGAACCAGTGGGCTTTTTCGTGATTTTCGAAATACTTATCCTACTTGTTTTAATCTCAATTCTTAACAGTTAAAAATAGACTCTTCAATGATCGTTTTAGTTCTGGTTTCATGTAAAACGGAGTTGATATGAGAAAGTTATGCTATTTCAAAGTTTGCACAGTGCTTCAGGACTTCTGCAGAAACTATATTTTCAGTCACTTTGGATCTTTGTTTGACTATGCATTTGGTCTCTGTTTGACTTGAAATTTTGCCAGGTCTTAGCTTTGCTTGTCTATTATAATTTTGGAGAATTTCAGTTGAAAATATTGACATGTCAATTGTTGGTGAATTTTTCCTTCTTACTACCCATTTCCTGAAAATTTCTAAGATTTGCGGCTCTTTGTTGCAAACTGTGGGTTTTGGATCCCTTTAACTCTTCATTTTGTTATTGATACTTCCAAATTGTAAAGTAACTTGATCCTTTTAATTTCCTTTTTCCAAATGGTTATCTAGTCTGCTAAAATTATGTTACTTTTTAACTGAAATTTCAAGCTCTTTTAATCTGGAACTGTTTTTATTGAGCTTGATTTTGAAAAACACCCAGATTTTGGATGCTTCCTCTATAACATATTTAGTTAAATCTTGTTTGAAAATTTCTGAATTTGGTGCAAGCATGTTTATCAACCTTGAGGATTAGTTCATTTTCTTAAATGACTAAAGACCTTAACTTCAAACTTCTTCTGTTTGTTACTCGTTTCCTCTTTAAATTTCTCTCCTCTTTAAATGACTAGAGATCTCTTATATGCTTAACCATGTGTTTTGAACTATCGCTTATTTGTTGTTTCTATGACAGAACATGGACAAGAGATGGATGCAGTACGACCGGGGGAACCCTGAATACCAACAAGGTATTCTAGATTTTTTGTTTTTTGTACTTGAACATGCTGAGGGGAGAAATGTACACAGGTGTCCATGTGTGGAATATCACAATACTAAGTGGATGACGATTTACGAAATCCACGAACACCTGAATACAAGACGTATAATGCGTAGTTATACTACATGGAATATGCATGGTGAGACATTAGATCATGAACATACCATGGAAGAAATCCGAGCGGGATACTTTCAACATGCTAGCTCATCTAGAGGTAGTATCGGCCCTCATGTGGATCCCTCTATGGACATTGTACAAGATGCTTTTCCTTCGTTTGCTTCAAGACATGAGGATGAGGTTGTTTATGATACCACTGATGCAGATCATGCTTTTTCACATGTTCACAATGGTGATTATGATAAGTATAACAGGCTAATTGCTGAAGCGCAGACTCCATTGTACCGAGGATGTAAAGAAACTGTCTTGGGTGCCATCATCAATCAGATTAAAACTAAAGTTTCTAGTAAATGGTCGAATGTGTCCTTTAACCGTAATTTGGTGAATATCAGGAAGTTGCTTCCTCCGGAAAACAACCTGCCCCACAGCTTTGATAAGGTACATAGTATTTTGAAAGACCTTGGCCTTGGTTATGAGACTATCGACGCATGCAAGAATAACTGTGTTTTGTTTTATGGAGTTGACAACCAAACCCTAGATAATTGTCCAGTGTGCAATGCTTCGAGGTGGAAGACTTCTAAGAAGAGAAGGGTTCCTGTAAAGATACTCCGTTATTTCCCATTGATTCCTAGGTTGAAGCGTTTGTACATGTCTTCACACACTTCCAAAAAGATGAGATGGCATGGGGTAAAGAGGACAGATGATGACATTCTCAGACACCCTGCAGACGGGGAGGCTTGGAAATCATTTGACAGATGTTTTCCTGATTTTGCAGCAGACATTCGAAATGTAAGACTTGGACTTGCAACAGACGGGTTTAATCCTTCTGGAAACATGAATGTCTTATAGTATTTGGCCTGTGATTGTTGTGGTGTACAACCTACCTCCATACATGTGTATGAAGAAGGAATTTAGTTTGCTGACATTGTTAATTCTAGGTCGTTATTCTCCAGGAAAGTGTCTTGATGTGTACATGAGACCATTGATTGACGAGTTGAAAGAATTATGGGAAAATGGTATCCCTACTTTTGACAGGTATAGTCAAACTTCATTCAGGATGAAAGCAGCAGTGATTTGGACCATAAGTGATTTTCCTGGATACGGGATGTTATCGTCTCAAACCACACATGGTTACAGGGCTTGTCCAATCTGCTTAGAGGACATAAATTCTAGTTATCACGCTGGAAAGGTGTGTTTCTTGGGGATCCGTTGTTGGCTTCCGGCTGGTCACCCTTGGCGATTTGATGCGGCTTCATTCGATGGGAAGCAAGAGTTTGGTCAAAAACCCAGAGAGCAGTCTGGTGAGTGGATTCTGGACATGTTGAACTCTTTTGATTTCGGACGTCTTAGCAGTGATCGTTCAATTTTGGCACGGAATCCAAAACGTCCTTCTAGACTAGAGAACTGGACGCACAAGAGTATATTTTTCGAATTGCCTTATTGGAAGAAATTGAGAATCAGACACTGCCTAGATGTCATGCACATAGAGAAGAATGTTTGTGACAGCGTTGTGGGAACATTTTTCGGTTTTAAAGATAAGACTAAGGACACTCTGAAGGCGCGGAAAGATCTTCAAATGATGAACATACGCCCTCACTTGTGGCTAAAATAGTCGGGGTCGGGGTCAACCCTGAAAATGCCTCTTGCACCTTACAGGGTTAATCCAGCTAATGAGAAAAAAAATTTCAAATGGTTTGAAGCTATTAAGTATCCTCATGGTTATGCAGGAAATATATCTCTATGTGTTAAAGTGGGGGAGAACAAGTTAATTGGATTAAAGACTCATGACTGTCATATCATGCTGCAACGTCTTTTCCCAGTGGTAATTCGGCCATATTTGCGTCCTGATGTGGTGGAGCCTTTAGTAGCGTTGTCTAGATTCTTTCAGCAGTTATGCGCTAGAGAGCTAAAGAAGTCAGATGTTCTTGAATTAAAAGAGGACATTGTCTACATCATGTGCAAGTTGGAGCGGATTTTCCCGCCTGCTTTCTTTGACGTCATGATTCACCTCATGGTCCATCTACCAGAACAGGCGTTGCTGACTGGTCCAGTACACTATACCTGGATGTTTCCATAAGAAAGGTACATTGCACGCTTTAAAGTATGCCAGTTCACATTTACATATTATTGTTGGCACAAAACTAATAGTTCAATTTTCAGACAACTTGGGGAGTACAAAAAATACGTCCGCAACAGAGGGAAACCAGAAGGATCAATTGCAAATGCATACCTCTTAAGTGAGTGTGTAACCTACTGTGACTTATATCGCAGTAACGCAACGGAGGCGGAGTCATCTAGAGACTCTATTCCACATCAATTCAATCTATCAGTTGTTTCAGACGTTGTACGTTTATTTGGTAACTTACCAAATTCATACAAGTTAACAACAAATGAGCTCCGTGAAGCTCATTGGTGCGTGTTGGACCACTGCTCCGAGGTAGAATACTACAAAAATAAACATTTGGAAAAAATCAAAGCAAGACAACCATACAGAGCTGAAGAGATGAAGAAGAAAACTTTTCCTGATTACTTTCTTAATTGGGTAAGTTCAATCTATGTTTCTTTATTTGGCGATATTACTTACATATATAGTCCCAACACTTGTAAGTTATTCATTAATTCTTTTCCAGATGGAAGAGTTGCAACGTGAGAACAGCACTGAATACTCACAAGAGTTACACCATTTGGCATGTAAGCCGCAACATCACAGTGTACGTGGGGGATGTTTTGTCAACGGTGTTAAGTTTGTCACATTCCACCGGGATGAGGACCGGGTTACTCAAAACTATGGGGTCATGGTAGAGGGGGATGAAACTTGCTACTATGGGGTCCTACTCTCTGTTGTCGAATTATTATATGGAGCTGGCATGCTAGTTGTGTTATTCAAGTGTAAATGGTTCAACACTGACCCAAGTTTACCGAGGAGTACGAAGATGGATCATGGTTTTTTATCAGTGAATACAGCCACAAGCTGGTATGAGGATGCGCCATTCATTCTTGCCACCATGGCACGACATGTGTTTTATCTTGATGATCCCAAGGAAGGTGGGGATTGGAAAGTGGCAAATGTGATGTCTCACCGAAACATATGGAGTGCATCTATACTTAAGGGGGATGATGACAGAGCAACTGATGATGAAATTGAGGCGACAGAACCATATCAAGAAGCTTCTACCTCTCATATTCCTGATACTCAGACCATTCGCATCAACAATGACCCCCACTACATACACGTGAATCAGTTCATTACGATTCCTACATCTGATGAGGATGATGAAGAGGGCGATGACGAGGAAGATGAGGAGCCTTACTATGACGAGGATGAAGAAGATGAAGAAGATGATGATACAGAAGATGAAGATTATGTATGACACAAACTACCGGCCAACCTTTTGACATTCTTGAGCTATGGGGGGGTACTTGAGGCTAAAGGAGATGTGATCCAAAGTATTATTGACACTGTCTTTGGTGAGTAGACTAAACTCTAGCATTTCCCTCTGCCTTGTTGTTAATGTCCAAGGTTTCGAGTTCTTGAATATGATTTAGGTTTGGTTCTGGTTTTACTGTGAACACTTGAACCAATTTGTGGATAATGATGTCCATGTTTCTGATGTTGTGTGGGTGATGGTGCAAAGGGACATGTTTAGATGCATCAATTGTCCCAACACTTGTATTGCTGGCTTGCTGCTATGTGTATGAATCAAGATTGCTTATGGAAGGCCAAAAGGCCCTTTAACTTGAACTCATGTTAGCAGCTTTCCAGTAACCAAAGTGCCTTCACAAAAGTGTTGGTGTGTAAAGCACTAAATCTTTTGGTTTTTGACAGAGCTAATGAGCTATAGTTTCTTGTCCATTTTGTTGTAGTTGGTGTCAATATTCATGATAAATTGTTTTAAGTTTTTGGAATGCCGAATGCTTTTTTTTTCTTCTGTTTTTCTTTTTTTTGTTGATCTGAGGAATGTAGAATGCTTGACAAAGCTCCATAGTTATTTCCAAAACTTGTATCCATCAATTAAAACTCTTGTTATTAGCAAAGTTGTGAACTTGTGATGACAATATGTTTATTTTTTATTTTTTATTTTTATGAATAGGTGTGATGACGATCTACCTATTTCCTCAACCAAGTCCCAAAATTTGAAAAATTTTAGTTCACTTAGATGACGATATTACATTGTTTGGTGACCTAAGTACTCAATATTTGGCGGGTTAAAATTCCGCCAATTGTTTGGGCCAAAGTTCGAAGTTTACTTAAGTGACGGAGAAGTCACTTTCGTGGGCCGGGTTTCTTTTAATAAAACCCAAATCCCCTTGCTCATAAACCTGAAATCCCTAAATCGTGTCATTTTCTGATCCCCTACCGCGAGCTTCCCCCGCATCTCTTCTTCCTAGGTCTCCCCCGCCAGTGCCGTCATCCATCGCGACCTCAAGATCCATCGACATCCACTATGCCACCGACTAGTGGGAAGAGGAAGAAACAGCAGGAACAGACTCAGCGAGTGAGGGAGGCGTTACAGCAGCAATACCGACGCAACGGAGAGGGCCCCTCGATGACGCCTCCGACTAGTATGGGACCTCCTCTCCCTCCACCACTGCCCTTGGTCAACGAAGCAGCACCCCCAGCATCGAGTGAGCGAACCCAATCAGCATGCAAGATCAGCGCTCGCTGCAAACCTGTTCCTGAAGGAGGTAATTCTCATTCTCATAGTGTATCAACTAATTTGCTCTACGCTGGAGTAGTCCACTGTCCAAGGCTTATTGCCATACTATATATGAATGATGGGAGTTTCTTCTTTAAGATGCATGATTATAGTATTGACCTTCCAAACGTGTGGATCGGGGTTGGATGAATATTAATTAGTGATTGGTTGGTCTGTTTTTATCCTCTCTTGTGTGGTTTCATGTATGTCTCATCCAGGTATTCTTTTTCTTGCAGCACCTCCAAACAAAAAAAGACGGGGGAAGGTGCGAGGCGTTAAAGCCGAGGCGATATTCAAGAGGACCGGTAAGAGGATCAAAGTAACATGGGATGATTTCTGCCATGGTCTGCACAGTAAAGAGTTAAACAGCATGTTGACGCATGATGTTGGCTACATTTTACGGGACAATGTTGGCATGATGACCGCAAGTTAGGCTGAGTCTGAGGATCATGAGCAGAAGAAGCTGCACACTAAAATCTTAGTAAGAAATATTTCTACTATAAAATAATAAATGTTGTTTGTATATTAATGTTGTTCATTTTGACAGGTCTTTTATGAGTTTGATACTGATGATGACAACATGTGGGAATGGCTGGAGGAGAAAGCTAAAAGCGTATACAAAAACTGGAAGAGCAAGCTAAACACTATTAGGCTGGAGCATCCGGGGAAGATCCCAGAGGAGTTTGAGCACATGGTGGACGAGTGGGAATGGCTCATCAACCACTTTGAGTCGGAGGAATTTCAGGTATATCCCAGCTTTTGTTTTCTTCTTTGATTCCAATTCCTGTTTAATTTTTTGTGTTCACAGTGTGTTGCACGAATGATTTGCGTATGTGTGTTCCTCAAGACATTGTTTCAGCAAGTAAGACTCCATTCATGCATAGACCTAACAATAGCTATCAACTGAAAAGAAAAATAGCAAAAGTAAATATGACTAACACAACTGCAAAATAAACTTCTGAGAATCAAAAATTAAGAAATTCTGTTATTGATATAATTGAATACAAAAACATACCTGAATTTCTATTTTCCCTGATTGTAGCATTACCTTATTTATACATGAAGAGTTTATGTTAGAGAATATGCAATTGGACTATCTTCAATTTTTAAAATGAAAACCCCCAAATTATCATGTCTCTGTTGGACAATTGGTCTCTTTGGGAAGCTAGTGTTTGGGAGATTCTCCCGTTGTTCATGAGGCTATTTGGTAGAGCTTAGATAGGTTATGTATGTAAACGATTATTTTTACAACTCAGCTTTTTAATAACTAAGTTTCGCCACCTCAATACCAAACTAAGCCATAGTTGTATATGCAATTGTTTATGGGTTGAAATGTGGAGGTTTTATTGTCGATTTGGTGACTTTGAATTATTATGGCACCATATTAATTACTGTTGCTCAAATCACTGTCCATCTGGTCAATTTTGCATTTCATTCTTCATATGATGAAATTGCAGAGAAGATCGGCCGCCAACAAGAGAAACCGGGACAAGAAGACATTGCACCACCACACCGGATCAAGGGCTTTCATCTACAATGCAAAGGAGTTGAAGGACAAGGGTGAACATCTCTACTTCATTAAATCTCACTCACGAGCGTATGACGCTGATTGCAACCCAGAAGCTGCTGAAAAACAAGTAAGTGGTATATGTCTGAATGTTGCTTCATCACTGTCCATGTGGTCGATTATTTAATCTCTTGTATGTGTCTAAATAGTTTTTAAATTGCATTGAGAAGGTGATGAATGCAAAGCTGTTCTCCTAAAGTTTGTAGCTTTTCACCTTCATATATTATGAGATTGAAGTACCACATCACTTATTGCCTTTGCATTCATTAGTGCCTCAGAGAATAGATGGGTTGTCTTTTGGTCTTGTTTTAGGTTTTGCTTAGTCTCTTGGCTGGAAGCCAACTTATACTAGATGAATTAATAATGCTATATAAGATCCTATGATTAGTGACTTTCAGCAATTCTATAATACTGCCCTCAACATTCTTTCTCCATATTAATTGTTTTTGTAAAACATATACTCCTCAGGCTGCATTGATGAAGACGATTGATGATATTCGTGGGGATCTGAGGAAGGAGAACCCCGACATTTCTGAAGAAGATATTGACCTTCATTTAGACCAACTACAAACTCAGGCAAATGTGTTTGAAACAACATTTAAACATAGAAACATGAAGGACATCAGGGGAATGGGCTTTGCAGGCAGTCATGGTTTGAGCCAAGGGCCAGACAAGACCGGCACTTCACGTTCTAGGCGAGTTGCAGAGATTGTTGATAGAGCTGTGGAGGAAGCCCGACAAGCCAAGGAGGAAGCTCGCGAGACCAGGGAAGAGAACACACAGATTAAGGCTCGTCTTCAACAAATGGAGCAGCTTCTCTCTGACAAGTTTGGCATACAACTGCCGGCTCCCCCCCCCCCCCCCCAACAGCAGCCCCGTGATGATGATGGAGGCAATGGTTCCATCAACATTGCCTCAGTTTCCTAGTCGGTGTCTAATAAACTATTATAATTAAGTCACTAGTTTGTTTTTGAATATATATTTTGTATGAACAAGTTGAAATTAATGAGTAGTTTATATATTTTGGAATGGTTTGTATGAACTTGATTATGAAATGTATGTATATATATATATATATATATTTTTTTTTTGCTCAATTTTGTATTCTTTTAATTAATAGTGAAGGTAAAATAAACAATTAAACAATTTAATCAAAACAGCTTCAATAAAATATATTACACTAAGGTGACGAAAGTTAAAATGTGGTGGCCTTACATGGATGTCCAAATAGTCAGCAGTCGGAGGGATTTCGTCAGCTAAGCAAGTAATGACGAAACATGTTTCGTAGTGTTAGAGTTATGGTGACGAGACAATTCGTTACCTGAGATGGCAAGGTTTCGTCACTCCAAAGCTTAGGCCACCAAACATATTTCGTCATCTAATATGTTACGTGACGAACAAGTATCGTCACTTAAGAACTTATATGACTAAATATGTTTCTTAGGTGACGAGACTTTTTCGTCACCTTATAATGATAGAGACGAAAAAGAAATCGTGGTGTAAGTTCCCGGTATAGTGACGAATCACTTTATTTCGTAACCTAAATTCTTCAATCACGGCTCTTAGGTGACGAAAATTTCGTCACGTAACTTCTTAGGTGACGAATAATGCTCTTAGGTGACGAAAATATTTCGTCACTTTAGGGTTTTGTTCTAGTAGAGATATAGTTCCATGTAAAAAAAAAGATTTTAAATACACACCCCAAATCTCTTAATACACACACATACTTAGTACACCACATATTTCAATTCTCATTCCAATAGTTTTACTAAATACACCACAAAAAAGCCTAAAATACTCTTGAATTAAAAAAATCACAAAATACGTGATTATTTAGATATACAAGGGTACTTTTTATAGTGATTAGTATATTAATATATATATATATATATATTAAAATCTGATAAATGTTCATATCGATTCTTATTTGTTCTTACGAATCATTATAGATTGCTATTGTTTTTTTTTCAAATTCTTTAACCATTAAAATGATAAACAACATGAAGAATATATATATATATATAAGAGAAAGAGATAAAATGATTGTTTGAAGAATATGAACATTTCTTTGTTAAGAATGTATAAAGATGAAATTTAATGATGAAAAATCATAATTCTTTTTCATTAATTATCTTATTTGAGACTCTAAAAATAGAAATGATATTTTTCGGTGAAAATTAAGGAATGAATTGATTGTTTGAATCTCCCGCTTAATTTTCCATCATAATATATATTAATTTAAATTTCTCTGTAAATTTTCTTATTTTAATTGTTTCCAAAAATAAATTCTTAGTTTTGATAATTTAATTTATTTTTAAATTTTCTGAATTATTACATATACCTATTTTGGTCATTCAACATACATGTAAAATGTTATTTGAATTATTAAATAATAGGGGTGTGTATCAAGAATTTATGAGTGTGTATTTAAACTTCTAAAAAAATACATTGTCAAAAAAGAAGAAGCATTTGATAGGAGGACAATAAAGTATTTGATACTGTGTAAAGCCAATATAAGTAAACATGCCATTAGCAAAGGAGTTTTATAACTTTTAATTCAAGTTTCGGCGTAGAATGTCGATTATGGGTCGATATCACCGTCTATGAGGTTGAGGGCTTTGAGTGTATATATATGCTTAGAGTCAATAACGCGCGCGTTTAAGGATTGATCAGAGTTTATTTCATGAATTAGGCGGAAAAGTTATTTCATATATTATCATTACGATAAACAATAGCCTTCATAATATATATACAGCAAAGAAATCCACACAAACGGTAAATTACCTTAACTTCATGAATGTAATCCCAAAAAAATAAATTTCTCTAAAGAATCTTTGTTTGAGTAAAAGAGGTTTAGCTTTCAATGCGTCATAAACAAACTCAAATTTCTATAATTTTTTAAGCTCTGCTATGAGTAGCCAGAGATAGTCAGTATCATATATCATAAGGTTCATACACGATATGTCTCAACTACCCAAATATAAGCAAAACGTAGGTTTCTTGATAAGTGGAAGTTCAATATAAGATGGGGATATAGTTCTCAACTTCCTACATTTAATTCACTCTAATATCATACAGTACAAAACATATAATAAGATGGGATGATGGAGGGCAGGCAATCGTGATCAAGTACTATGGCTAGTCAGGATCGAAGTTGTCAAGTTGTAACAATTACTTGCATCAGATACGTGAACTATGTAGCATGCTAAATGGATCACACGAAATTAAAACTTTAGAAGGTCATGGAAGATTTTCAATTTGTAGCCTGTAATTTGCATGTTTCGTTCTCTTGACTGGTTATGAGAAATAACGTTATAGAATGATTAGAAAACTTTGACAAAAAGCTAATGTTGCACGAGTAAATTGTGAAGATGATCGATAAAGGCAGGTTTGTCTGGGGTATATCGTTGTATACCATACAATAGGTGTTGAACGGCTAAGAAGAACTGTCAGCTTTTGCACGATGTAGTGGTGGTCTGATTGACTATGTACCGTATACATCCGCGTAGATTAGATTTTTCCAATAAAAACAGCCTCTTCTCCGGCCTTCCTTGACATAAAAAATAATAGAGAAAATAAAAAATACGTAATATAAACTCTGCATGCGTGTACGTGTCTCAAACAATTTGAGAATTGAGAAGCCAGGAAATAGGGAATTCGGTCTAAGTGGCCCGATCTCCTACTGCTACCTCGTCCATTAACATAGCAAATGAGATGGTATAAACATCGGCACTACTAATAAACATCAAATGATGAATAGAAATCAATGAATATCAGTTGCAAACTTGCAGTTGCTCAAATCTTGCTAAGGAAGTATGTTCAATTGTAACTCGATCTGTTACAACTGCAAAAGAGTCAAGACGTACTTTGAGCAACTCGTACTACACTTTCCGGGTCTGAGATCGTACTGTACGTACAGTCTGTGATACGTCTTTTTATACACTTCTTCTCCAAGAATCGAAACCGCGCAAGAACATATATCATCAACCATCCTCAATAGAACAGAGAGCTTTCACATCCACTGGAACTATGGAAGTCATACGTATGCTACAGTAGCGGATCCTGAAATTGTTAACTTAGGAATGTTTGAAGTTCTAAATTGAATAAAAAGAAAAAAAATGAGAATTTCGATAATATGAGAAAAATTTATTAATTGAAACTAAAATGGACACACTTAATCATGGGGAACGTAATAAGTTTACCTCATCAAATGCATATAATAGAAATGTTAAACTAATTAAATTTAACTATATGAATCGATAGTTCTTCAAACTCTTTTATGACCTCTGCATTTCCTATAAATTCAGCATATTTTTTCTCAATATGAAAGACCATACCATCTCCAAAAAGTAATTTTTTTTTCAAATGCTTCCGTTTTGGTTGAATTTCTGACATTATATGACATTAGTCTAATAACCTATAATCATTGAAAAAACAATATAGGAATTAGGAATGTGGAGTGTGGAACTCAGTCTCAAGGTCCCAAATGCAACCAATTAATCGAATTTAAGAATTATGAATTTAGTTTTTGGGGTTGGGTAATAGGAGAAGAAGACGAAGAGAAAAAAGAAAGAAGACGAACATAAAGATAGAAATTTGCTTATTCTGTGAGTGTAAAATGGTTGAATGTGGCTAAGGGAATTAAGTATCGGTGGGTGTAAGTGATGTTTGAAATTAATTAAAAATTATTATTACTATTATTGGTTGGGGATTGGTTGGGGATGCTTGTTGGGGATGCTTGAACATCCCCTACTAACATAGAAGATCCGCCCCTGCTACGCTAGTTAATAAAAGTTAGTTGATCAACTAGCTAATCAGTGGAAATTATTGATAATAAAGAACTATGGTCTTTCATGAACACGGATGAGAGATATATGTGATCCTTTTCATAAAGGAAGAATCAACTGGGATTGTCAGGACATTATAGAACAGAAATGAATTTATGAGAAAGGTACTCCAAGTATTTTCCTTTGTAGGAATACGCCGAGCACTTGATAGAAACCCAGCACGTACTTACCGAGTCTACTACTTAAGGAATGTTAATTCCCTTTGACACAAACCTTAATTAGCTTTACATCCTTCCAAACTGATAGTACTCTAAACATGAGTACAATAATTGTATTGAACCTCTCTTTCTCTGTTGAAGAGCAAGCCGAGAAAGAGAGCGAGAGCACGATCAACTTGATCACCAGGTCAAATAATGCAGTCTATAATGTCGTTACACACATTACTTGTCCAAGAAGGATAACCAACCCCTCTTTTCCCAGTGTCAATCTATTCCTTGGTCATGCGCAAACAGAAAAAGAAGACAGCTCTTTTTTTTTCCTATCAACTGAAAGCAATAGGCTGAGTGAGGAAGAAGCTGCTAGTTTCGAATTTTTGCCAAGTCTGGAATCAATCAGCAATGATGGTAAAGGATTGGACCTTAGTGTGTGGTGAAAATTAGGAAAGGAACAGATCGATCGCGTTATACAACGTCGACTTCATTCTTCTTTTGAAAATGAAAATTAGATCATGAAAACGGCTTTTAAACAAAACCCTAGCTTTACTACCTAACACGTAGATCCAGCAGGCATGCATGTTTTTGATTAGGGAAAATTTAAAAAATGGGACATGAACTATGCACCACTAAGAATTAAGGTGTCTTTAGTGTACAAAATATCAAAATGATACACGAAGTTAAATAGCACCACACTTTAATAACTCTGTTAAGAGTTATGTCATTATTCATATTTCAAAGGATAATTTCATCTTTTGACTCCCCTTTCCTCCCTCCTCGGCTCCTCCCCATCCGGTGCTCTCGCTCCATTTGATGACCATAAACCATCCCTCCCCTCCGACTACCCACAACCACAACATCAACCTCGACATTCAAGACAAGAATTACCGGCAACATCAAACAAACACTTGAAAGTCTATGTATCAACTCTCGACCAAAATTGAAATTAAACTATACCCACATATGTCTTACCTCACGCAGCCCCAACGCCCGAAAATTAAAGTGGATTGCATACTCTTTTATGAAGTCCGGGTCTTCTCTCACACGAGAGAGAGAGAGAGAGAGAGAGTGGTGAATCATTGGTTCATCAATTCTGATTTTTCGACTGTACCGAGTGGAAATTGTGCTGCCGTATTCAAGATATATTGTAAACGTTATGGGTCAATAGTAAATTGGTGGTCAAAGAAGATATGAATGAAATGGGAAGTGTTTGCCTGTGTCATTGGAGATAGAGCCTAGAGTTTTTTTTTTCTTCTTCCAATAAAAAGACAGTATTGCCCTACGGAAGTTAATAAGACTAACGGTCAAACCGACATAATGTACTTATGCTGGGTCAGTTTTCATACCTCATGTACTGTTACGATATTTTGTAAAGAAAATACACCAAGTCTTAGTGGTGCATAATTGATGTACCGTTGTTAAAATTTTCTATTTTGATTAAGCCATGCATGCTTAATCAAAACTCCAGAACCGTACAACAAAGTCACACATCATGACCTTCATATATATGCATGCATGTCTCTCTCAGGATCTCATATATATCTCTGGAAAAAAAAAGTTTTGTATATACATGGACCCTATTTATTTGTTAGTATATGTTCAAATATTCTTACAACGACGTACCACTACAAGCTTTTGTCCATGATTTTCTTGTTGAACGTATGTGTTCTTAAATGTTAACACGCGTGTAATGTCACCAAAATTTTGAATATATGCATAACTCGATAATCAGAATGATTGAATGGAGTTAATCAATTAGATTAAGTTTAGTAACCTAGCTGAGTTGATTGATATCGATAAAACTTAATTAAAACCCAAAAGCTTTACGTACACTTCATGTATATATGAAGAATTTCTAATCTGAAAAACTCTCCGTTCTCTCTTTGCCCTAGGTTAAGCATACAATGGTTAACCTATAAATGCTCTGAGCCTCAGATATCCTTATATTACCGGTTGTAATTAATCGTCCATCAAATTATTTCATAAAGTAGAAATAGCTAGCTAACCTGCATGATATTATGAAATGTGTCTATAAACATTCACGGCAGGTAATTAGAAGCAAAAGATTTCCCGGAAACAAATTCATGTATGCCATTTTGCACGTTAAAGCCAATGAACAATGGGGCACTTAACGATGGACAAGGACTGGATTGAGATTGATAGCAGCATCGACTTCATTTAAACGCGTCAAATTGAGGTTCTCAAAAGTTTTGAGTCAAAACTGCATATGGAAACTGCATGAAATCAAAGCTTACACAAAAAACGCAATCATTACATTTTTAGATACAAAATCTACATATCATCTATGGCTCCCGTGTGGATCGAAACCACTGTTAAATATCTGAACAATCTTCGTTAATTAGTTATTTTTGACAAAGAAAGTGACATCGCTCAAATGATTGACTACATATTTTCGAGTTCTTTGAAGCTTTTATATATCTAATTTTGAGGCTGGAAACCAACGATAAAGAAGAGGTCCTCGACCTAGTGACCTACCGTAGGTATTAGGAAGGAATCCGATTGATACGTTGCATCTTTTTGTGGACACAACTCAAACAATGATATATCAGAGCAAGGCAATGCATGGTCTGCAATGTCGTGATTCGTGAACAATTACTTATCAGTCATATTTCATCATGCGTACCAAGGAGAAAAGAGGTTGATTATCTTAATGCCATCCATGTTCTATAAAATCATAGTTCATAATTCATAAGGCTCTTATTTCATATTAGGGTGAAAAAGCTACCGAGAATTTTACAGGTTTGATTGATGAGTTTGTGGAAGCATGCATTTTCAGTGGGCTTGAGCTCCGAAAGCCCATATACCTAGTACCCAATATCCATTATAAACTTACCCCACAGAATCGCCCAGCACGTGTTAAACATATAATTGAAGGATTTGAAGGTGTGAAATTACAGTTTTGGGTTCTTGTTGCCTGAAAATGATGGGGGAGAGACACCCAAGTGTTTTCGCACAGACACTCCCACACGTGCACACGTGTATTAGGATACTCGAAGGGCCCCACAGGTAAATGGTAATGGAGTTATGTGTGACAGTGTGGGTGTGGGGAACGATAAGTCCCTCTCCCTCCCAGGTGTCTTGCCCTCTGTACATCCAACATTAAACCTTTTTGTTGTCTTACTATATAGTCCTATTCAATTCCTAAACCTCAAATAAACAGTTTTCTTAAAAATGATTTTTTTTTTGAAGAAATTATTGAAAATGGCTGTTTCAAGATCAAAATGTTAAATAAAGCTATTAGTTTATGAGTTGTTAAAAATGACCTTAATTAAAGAGCATGAATGATAAAAAGTTTTTTTTTCTTTTACAATATAATAAAAGGATGATGCCGAAATTTCAAGTATGTAACTCGAAATCAAAACTATGAAAACTCAAAAATAATCTCAATAATTCGAAATCATCTTATCGTCACAGCGTATCATTATTGAGTTCATAGTACAACTAAATCAAATGGATTATTACAAGACCAATTTAAAATTCAAGTATTATTTCAAATGGAAATGTATAATCTTCTCAATCCTCACCACAAAATAAATAAATAAACTTCGAAGTCTTCAAAGTGATCCGTCAATTCTGCTAATCCACACCTGCAGAACTATCTCATACACCATTGAATAGGTGCACCGGGATTGTAAACACAAACCCGGTAAGATTTGCAGCTCGTATGAGTAAAACAACAATATAACTCGTGTATAAATACAAAAGAGGAATCATGAAAATATTTAATTATAAATGTACTCATTAGTCATTGGACGGCCCATCTGGTTGTCCAATAATGTCTGAAAATATAAGTGCTCATGAGAAATCGGGCAACCCATCTGTTTACCCAAATACATGTATAATACGGGTACTCATGAGCGCCTAGTACTCATCTGTTACCCTTCATGCAGTACGCCGCCAGATATTGGGCAACCACTTGCTACCCAATATCCAAAAATATGGGTACTCATAAGCAGGTAACCTATCTGTTACCTCTCATGCCAGTACACCGACAGACAGACTAGAGCTCTAACTGTATCGTAACTGTCGCCCGGCCAACGCTAGGTTCCGACATGTCAACACGTCCGAAGACATGTCCAAAGATAACAAAAACGTTTTAACATAACTCAAGTTAAAACCACGTACAAAACAATCATCACATGATATTGTACAAAACCAAGTGACATACTCCAATAAATAAATATCAATGCTATAAATGAACTTATTTTGCAAACTGAAATATGACAGTATATAATATAGCAACCCATATATATATGTATCGATTTTACCAATTATACACATACACAACCCACTATATCATATACATATCATAGTTCAATCTTTTTAAATAAGCGCAATTATGAATCTCCGCTAAGGGTAGATTCGTCACTGTGAGATTTTACTCACCTTAGCTTCCTAAGCGTATTTCCCACAATACTGAAAGAAATTCTTCACTCGATTAATCGATCACCTAAAATCGAAAAGAAGTGATTAGAAACGTTACGTAAAATCTCAAATGCCGAAATAGTATTAATGATATATTGTTGAACAATTTTCGGTTTTTACGAACTTATTGTTCACGTATTACTGTTCATATACGCATTGTCCACGTATTGTTTTTCGTATATATATTATTTACGTATTACTCTTCATATACATACTGTTTACGTATTACTTAACCAGTAAATACAATTTACTAATTTACCTTTCAGAAATTATTTTCACAATTATTGTACGTAAAATAATTTTACATTCACCGTATGTAAAATAATTTATATTTACTGTACGTAAATTATTTTTTACATTCACCGTATAAAAATCACTTATTACAAACATTACAGTTTGAAAAATTAATGTTCACGACTTCCCTCACGCGCCGCCTAAGGCAGCGGTATTCTCTCCACCTCCTCCTCCGATCCTTCACCAAATCGACCCAAATTCCATCAACAATCCATCTCAACCATCAATTACAACAAATCTTACCTAGATTGCATGTTGGAGCCACCGGAATGTCGTCTGAGAGGTTCGGATCGCCGATCGTGGTCGATTTCTTGAAGGATGAGGAGCGGCGCGATTCTGAGTTCCAATCTCCTAGCATGCGGCTTCGGCGACGAGGATCAGTGATGGTGAGCCGGTCTCCGTGCTCTGGTCTAGTCGGCGATGAAGCTAGGACGGCGGAGGGAGTCGCGGGCCTCGGGTTGTCACGCGAGCTTCACAGCGGCGAGGGAGGTCGCGGCTTACTCGGGGTTTGTTGCGGTCGGGCTTGCAGAGCTTTTGCGACCGGTGGTGAGGGCCACGGCTGCCCGGTTGGCGAGATCGTCGGCGACGATTTCTGAGAGAGAGGGACAATCGGGGAGAGAGAGAGGAGCGGCTGCGGGGTAAAAAGGAGAGAGAAAGAGGATTTCCGAAAATGGAAACTCTAACTCTTAATACTTCCTTTTTATACCATTCTCCAAAATCGGAAACTAACTTCTGTCATTAATAACTTTCACGTACAACGCCCGATTAGAACGTGTAACTTGTCCACGAACTCGTATCGACGAGTTCTACAACTTTCATGAAGGAAGTTTTCGGAAAAGAGTGATAGAGTAAAAGTTGATTATCGCTTCGCGGAAACGTAATGTTTTTCCAATTTAGTTTTCCGAATACAGTTCTGTTTTCGATATCGACAACGTCGCGAAGCGAAACAAAAGCGTTTTATTAATTTAATGAAGTTTATTAATTTCTAAGAATGCATATAATTTGATCCCGAAAAATCGGGTCATTAAACACACACTCTCTCTCTCTCTCTCTCTCTCTCCAGATCAAAATTCTCTCTCTGTTTCTATTGAAGACGAAGACGACCTCGTCAGTTCTTCTTCTCCATCTGCATTCCGCCATTGAAGCTCCTCTTCTGATATCAGGTAATCACTGCGCGCCTCACATCAATTTCGTCTCAATGGTCATCGTTTTCTTGTGTGATCATTCAAATCATCATAGTTTATTTCGATTTGGGTAAATTATGTTGTGTGATTTTTCAGTTACAAATGTTGTATTTGATGTTAAGATAGGTTTCTAGCGTTGTTAGATTACATTTTGCTCTCAGATTTCGTACATTGCTCGAAATCCTTCAATTTTTTTGTAAGTTTCTTTCGTTTTGTCTCACAGTTATGTTGGTAGTTACTTTATCAGTTACTTGAGCTATTTACTTGATTTTAGCTGGTTTGTTAACTTTAGTAGCTGCATTTGTTATTTTGTTTTGTATCATGATGTTTCTTTCATTTTGTCTCACAGTTATGTTGGTAGTTACTTTGTCAGTTACTTGAGCTATTTACTTAATTTTAGCTTGGTTGTCAACTCTAATAGCTTCATATGTCGTTTCGATTTTGTTTCATTGTATTTTGAATAGTTAGTAGTTTTGTTTTGATTTCTTTCGGTATTCACATGTTGTTTTCCCTTTCGTTTTTGTCTTGTCAAAATGAAGAATTAGATTTGTTGATTGCTTCACATTGTTTTGAGTTTATAGTTTTGAATTTACTTTTGTGTGTTACTCTCATGTTCATAGTTTTATAATTTAGTCTGTTGCTTCGTAGTTACCTTGCTGGTAATTTGCAGCTCGGACAGTTACATGTATGGTTACTTACGTTGTTACAGTTCTAACACTAGTCACACTGATTGTATAGTTACCGGGTGTTTATGGGTACTATCCATCTGATTATGATTCATAATCTCTTTTGTAGGTGGAATGGATGGTTGTATAACAAAGCTTGTATATTCTGGTGAAGGAGCAGCTATTTCATTTTCATATAATTGTTCTTTCCCCGATTTTTGTCACCGCATACAAGATCGTTTTCCAAATTTGTGTAGAGGTGCTTTGAAGCTCAAGTATACTGTTCCTCCAGATACTACTGTTTACTAATTGGGAAATGAAGTTGATGTTTAGAGTTTTAGAGCGGTATAATTCTGATTTTGTTGATGAAGATGTCTGCTTGATGGATGCTACTTGTTCTTCCAGTGTAGTGAGCAATGATGTTAGTGACGAGTCTAGTGTGATGCTTTATGAAAATGAGTACTTGGGTTGTTATAGGCGGGAGCAACCAAAAATGTATTTAACGAAAGGATGAGAATCTCTGATTCACTCCAAATGTCAGATTTTTTAGGATGGTGTGAAAGAGTTTAGGACGAATTTGAGAATGTATGCAATTGAAGTTGGATTTGAATTTGATTTTGTTACAAATAAGAAACATTGTGTTGTTGCTTGCTGTAAGAACAAAGTTTCTGAAGGTAGTGAGTGGTCTATGAAGGCATCTTTAAGCAGGTATATTGTATAATTTTTTCATTCCAGTTTAATTACATTGATAGTTACTAGAGTTTTATCTCAGTTACTTTAGCAGTTCTCCTTGCAGTTACTCTTATTATTTTTATTATTGTATTGTAGCTAGTTTCATTGATGATACTTTTACATAGGTATAATGGTTTCTTTGAGATTAAGAAATTGGTGAACGAACATAAATGTCGTGGTGTTATCTGATTTCAAAAGAGTAAGATGATGGGAAGCAAGATTATAAAAGAGATAATGTTGGATAAGTTGCGGGAGAATTCTAACAAGAAGGCTATTGAAATATGTCAAGATATAAAACAAAATTATGGCTGAGATGTTCCTTATCGTACTGCCTGGTATGGTAGGGAACGTGCTAGAGAAGAAATTCTTGATAATGAAGCTGAGTCTTAGAATCATTTGTCATGGTTCTGCAACCACACCGTTGAATGCAACCCTGGTTCAAGGGTGACAGTACAATGGGATATAGAAACAAAAAGGTTTCTTCGTTTGTTTGTGAGTTATAATACTTGGATGAAAGGTTTCCAGAGTTGCAGACAAATTCTCTTTATTGATGCTATCTTTATCACCAATAAGTACAAATGACAGCTTCTTTCTGCATCAGCAAAGGATGCAAATCAAGGTGCATGCCCTTTAATTTTCTTCTTCTTTTTTGATTTCCTTCATGTGGACTTTGTGTATGTAACAAGTCAAGTAACTTCGAATATATGACTTACTTGACCAGAATTACAAATAGTTACATAAATGCCTCTTTATTTTATTATTTTGTTTTCTCACTTCCAAACATTTATGTGAAGTAACTATGAATCTAATTTGGTTATTTACATAGTTACGTATATAGTTACTTATGTTGTTTTTTGATTATTTTGCAGGTTTGTAACCGGTAGCTTATGCTATTGTAGATACTAAAACTGAGAATAACTAGATCTTCTTTCTGGAATTTTAGCTGAATATATGTCTACATACTCTACAAGGCAGATCACATTCATTTCTGATGGCAATCATGTGCTTTTTAAATCAGTCCAATCAGTGTTTCCTAACACCAATGTTGGTTGGCAGCTCTTCAATGGCTAGATGCTTTGGCCATTTTTGGACATGAACAGAGTACCCCTTGATAGACCATGGGGAATTATCCAATATATCCTTAGCTCCTTCCTCGCTGCGGACTGTGACTACAAAGAGGCGGTTCGTTGGATCCCTCTCATCTCTTGCTGTAACACCAACTGCCCCAAAGGAGGCCCAGGCAGTTTTTAGCATGCCAATAGTTGTGGGTTTGTGAGGGACCCTGTCTGCAAAGATCGCTGCTGCAAGTCAGACATGTTGGTTTAGGCTACGAAGGGAAAGCTTTTCTCTCATATGAATGATAAGGTCTTGTGTATAAGCATTCTCAATTTCCATCTCTGGCTTTTCGGTTTGTGCTTTGGCTGGAGAGTGATGTAGAGCTAGCAAGAGATATAAGGATAGGAGAAATATGGGTTTGAACTGAGGTGCAAGGGGGTAGGTATATACATCTTGAGGCTCACACCTTGAGGCAGAAGGCTCTTTCAAGATTAATGCAGTTGATAAGATTGCCCAGAAATTTAAGGCTAAGGCAAACTCAGTTTCCCAGACTTGCACAAGAAAGGCAAACAACAGAGGAGATGAAGTAGCCTTGCTTCTATGAGGAAAGAAGTAATTGTCTTGACAAAAAGGAGAGAAACAGAGATGCAAAAGCAGGGAAATCTAATTAATGGTCAATGGAGCTAAACTGAAAGGCTGAGCTTGATGGGATGGATGCAGTAGGTCGAAAACTTAGATTGTGGAAGATCTGTTGTAGGGGAGTCAATGGAATAGCGAAATGAAGGAGGTGAGTTAGGTAGCTAAAATTAATGTGAATGAAGCTGGATGGAGTTTTGTTAGAGACCAGGGATAGTTGTAGGGGCGACGATATGGGGAGGTGAATTGCTCACCGGAACTGAGACCAGCTCAGGAAATACTCACAGAGGAGTAGGGACTGAGACAAGCTCAGGGATACGTCCTCAGCCACATTTTGAACCAGTATAGGTTTTATCTGGTTGGGAAGTCGAACACCATGAGGGCCGCGATTTTCGATTCGTTCTATGCGGTTGTCCGGAATATGTGGCGTACAACGGTGCCTGTGGAGGTGGCTACACGCGGCGACCGCTACCTTTTCATGTTAACAAACGAGCGTGATCTTGAGAGGGTAAAGAAGGGTGGACCTTGGAGATTCCAGCGAGCTATGATCTTAATCAATGACAACGATGGCTTCTCTTTATATTATGCAAGTCTCGCTCGACTTTGTCTGGATTTGAGTTGAGATACATGGTCTTCAGCTGCTCTCTTAACCCCTGCAACGACACAACTCGTCAGGGAAACGATCGGTCGTGTTCTCCATCTGGATGGGGGATTCGAGGCTTTGCTAAGGTTAGACTGACCTTGCCTCTCAAAGATCCAGTAAAGATAGAGCGGTGTCTTAGGGTTTCTCCTAATGATGTAATCGAGGTTCAGTACATGTATCTACGACTTCTTGGCCAGTGTAGGGTTTGTACCCTGATCAATCATGGTGGCGAGCCTTGTCCTGCAGAGATTCCTGATGATGACGCCTCGTTAGTTTCGAACCCTAAAACCCCTGCTCCGCCGGCTCCTCCGGCTTTTGTGTTCTGAGATAACTCTGCTCCCAGCCTTATTGCTCCAACCTTGGCTTCTTTTTCATAAAGAAAAGCGCCAGGTCCAAATCAGGGAGATACATGTGTTTCTGTCACCGGCAAAGGTGACTGGAATTCGTCGGAATAAAGACGAGGCATAACCGAACTCAGGAAAGAGAACCAAGCATAGTTTGGAGATCGTTCCTTTGGCTCTTCGACCGGAGGACTTAGGGTTTGTGGTTGGATTTGATGGCTCAATTGGTATTAATCCTGTGTGATCAACAAGCTTATATAAGATTATTCGTAAATATTCTAATTAAAAATAACATCTTTCGTTTAAACTTACTTTCGAAATAAAGGTAGATTCATTTGTCGTGCTAATCATAAGGTGTGTATACTTTAACATTTATCCGTGATACATAATTAACAAGGAATTGTAGCAGCAGCTGCAGCACAATCTTTAGTTCTGGATGATATAACGTACGGGATCCCATAACGTACATGTGGTTACAATAATAAGAGAGACCCGAAGACTAAGACCCAATAATTGGTTGCTAAATAGCTAATCATTTGAGTCAAATATTTATACATCGATTCGATGCGTCCATAACATAATCACACAAAAATTAAATTCTCAAGTTATGCATTAGGTAGACTTGGTATCCAACAACCGATACATATATTTTCTTCATAATCCCATTAGACTGATCTTTGATAAATCAAACTGCACAAAAACACGAAATACTTGCATGCTCTACTTGGCAATTTGAAAACAAACACTTCTTTATTAGTGCATAAGAGAGCTAGCTGTTATTGATTAGAAGCTGCGGTTCAAACCTTACTTTCTCAATTTGTCAAAACAAATTTGAGAATAAAACTACAAACTCTTGCTTCCTCAATGCAACCAAAATGCGAAATGTAAATCCATATGGGTACGCAAAACTTTGCAATTACCTTAAAATTTGCACAACTTGGAAATGTGGGATACTTTAAACTGATCCCATCTTTTAAGGTATATTTGCTTCCAAAGGTGGCATTGTTTAAAACCCATTTCCCAACATATATATCAGTTTTGTGAGCTGTGACTGCTCCATGCAACTTCTAAAATCTAGAATGCTTCGTTCATTGACACCTTTGGTCAACTTGGTCGAACCATGATCGACAATTGTAATATCGATAAGAGGCGCGTTATTTGAAGCTCGGCCTGCATGTTGCTGTATAAGTTTCTTTTGACAAATTGTTTGATTCAGTGGTTCATCGAGTCATTGGATTGATTGGAGGCTCTGGTCGAATACTTCGATTCTGTTCGGTGTTAGTTTTTTTTATTTGCTGTTTGGTATTAGTCATTGGTCTTCATTTGAAGAAGCTTTGTGCTAACACCTTCCTCTAATTACCAGTGACGGTAACCTGGTAACGCCGGGAGTCATAACAATTTGCAAGGTAGCAACATCTCTGATTTGAGCTTCGTCATTGACGCCGTCCAAGATGGCTCGCATGAACAATAAATGCATATTATACCGGCCAACATTCCCACATTGAAGGAATGACCCATAACTTCTCTTAGTGCGCCTATAAAAGGTCCATGTAGATCGCCAGAAAAATGGTAATATATTTCTAAGTTTTTAACTCTCGATCTTAAATTTTGTTCTTGATTCTAACTTAAACTTCATAGGGTCAAAGACCGGCGCATCGCTAGCTCTTTGACTTGACGTGTATTGTGTGCATGTCCCAATGAGCTGACACTAGTATTGCACTGCTGTTTAGTGTTGTGCGAAACTGCGAATGAAGAGCAGCTGGTGATGCTGTTAAATGCACTCTTTAGGAGTTCTTGTGTTTATTATGTGTTCATGATAATGGATATTAGTTCGAAATTTTCCACCCGTTATGATGAGGATACATATTGTTTGATTGGGTAAATAGGATCTGGTACGTGTTTACAATTGTCTGATACCAACTTATGTTACTAGCAGTAATTTCCCCTAATTATATAGAACTGTTCGTTGTGAAGTCATCAATATTTACTGTTGTAGACACTAGACAGAATAAGAAGCAAAGGTCTGTATGAATATTTCCTTCGTAAATGATCTTGTTAAGAACTTAATTTCCTTTTAAATCAACTCCGAGGAATGTCTCACAAAGCAGATAGGATGTGTATGGTTCGGGTATAAGTCTTGACGACTACCCCAAGAAAACATTGAACATTTCAAGGTAACCATGACTTATTGCTAGAATTAAATGGCTATGAATTATATATGTAAGGTGTTGTTGAAGGTATTCTCAACCCTATATAATGCAAGTATAGAGAATAATCCTAGCAGATCCATGCCTCATGGACGCTCTCTGTCAGGAAGACAAAGACATATTTTTCAGACCTTACTTAACTTCTTTTTTGGTCCGCTGGTGACGCTTTTATTTTTCTTGATACCGGTGGCGTAACCAACATGTAATAATGTTTAATTAAGATTTATTTTTATCTCCACTACTATAATGAGATGGTTTGGTGTCAACAATTTCAACAAACTTTTGAAGTCTCTTGATGTGCTCATATTATCCTATATGTATATGCATTATATCCTTAGTTTATTTGTTTAGTTCTCTAATTTATGATTGATTTATATTATTTTAGTGTGTTGATATGTTTGTCTGAAAAAGAGAAGAAAAAAGATTGCTAATAACGATTAAATGACGATTATAAACTTCATTGTCAGAATCTGTATGTGCAGAACATCCAACTTTGCCAACGTCCTGAGAGAATTCCAGATCGAATCAGACCATGAGCCTTATACTATTAGAAATATGCGGATATCTAATTTATGTAGGATTTTACGGATCTTGATTTCGATACTCTGAGAGGAAGTTATGATTGTTTGAGTGACGAGGGGTCAGAGCTGAAATCTGTCCGGGTTCATTAGCATTCACGGAGAGTTCAAGTTGTGTTGCCAACATTCAATTTCAACATATCAAAGTCAATGATTCAAATGAAGATGAAAATATTATATGGATTCCTACTTTTACAAAAGATATTTTAAGGTTTTCCTATTCCATATCAAGTTAGGAGTCTGAAACTAAGTCTTACAATGAAACTGAAGTCAAAGATGAGCAAGAATCTTCCCTATATAAAGGAGCACGAATTTCATATGAGATGAGGTCTCCATAACACAATGTAGACGCCAAAAGAGCAGAGACCATCCATCAATCTTCATCATTTATTTCTTTTATGTTTTTGTTATATTTTCCTTAGTCGTAGTTTGTTAAACTTTTTTCTAGAGTTAGGATGATGCCCCTATCATGATTATTTATGTAGTTTGATGTTTCATTGATAAATTAATAGTTTATTTATGACGAATTCTTAGTCACTATTTGAATTGATGCTTTACGTTTAAGTTCTTTGATTGATTACCTTAAGGGTTTGCATCTAGTAATTAAAAGATGAATTTGAGGCGTACCTACAGTATAATTCAACTTAGCTTCTTGTGATTATGAGTTGTGAATTACATTATTGTCATACCTGAAATAATGGTTTGCATGGTTCTCTTGTTTTCTAGAACGTAATGAGTCATTCATGTTAAATTTATGCCGTACCTGGATAGACTGCATGTTAGGATATACGACCTATGCCGTACCTGGAGAGTATCATACACTTAAGGAAAACTATGATCTAAGTGTCGTACCTGGACTTAGATACGAGAATTGTCATCTAGAGATATAAAAGAATTCACTAGTTGTATCGATACATAAATATGATTGTTAGTAGTTGATTATGATATCATAGGTTCTATCTTGTTTGTTTATTCATTTAACTCTCGTAGCATTTGTTATTTGAAAATCCAAAAAATTATATCTTCCTTTTATTATTTATTTTTAAGTTCTTAGGTTAGATTAATTAAGTTAAAATTGAACCAATTCTCAATCTATAGTTGGAACGACCTCGTACTTGCATACTATACTAACGACGATTCGTGCGCTTACGAGTTTTAATTAAAATTTCACAACATCTCTAAAATGATCATACTAGAGATAAAAAGAGAAAGAAAGAATAATATGTGAGAGAGATAATATGATAAACTACAAAAAGAAAAAGAAAATTAAATTTAGAAAATCATGAGAAGATTGTGGATAGTGGGAAGTAAGGACTATAAAATCAAGAATATCGACGAAATCTCAGATTTTTCGAGATCTCGATATACCCTACGGTTACCGGACAAATATCGTTAGAAAATCCTCGATATTTCCGGAGATTTCGGCATTTATTATGATACTCACAATATTATCGAGATTTTCAGACAATATTCCTTATATTTGCTCCAATCAATGACTATTTCCTTCTATTTCATGCCACGTGCCCCTTAAATTTTCAGGAAAAAGGGGAGGGGCCTCGCGGGAATCGAACCCTGGTTGGAATTGCCAAATATATTTGAGCAAACCATCTCTGCAAATGCATTCTTGTTGTAAAGTTGTGCAACAAAATATAAATAGATTCATATATTTTTCTTCAAATTTCTATAATTACGATATTTTCCTGAAATTTCCATTTTTCAGACCTTTGATTTTTCAATTCTCGCCAAAATTTTAATCATTGGTGGGAAATAGATAAATCAAAACTAACTACTTTTTTTAAAGTAATTATGTAATCAGTAGAAATTTATACGGATAAAAGCTAGTTATTATAATTTGAAGTAGACATCCTCCCATGGTATATAGTATTGTGAAAACTTGTGTGCATCCGTATTCTCCCTCCTCATCAAATTCAAATTCCCAAAACTTATAAACAAGCAAAACCAAAAAAATCTCATTTCAAGCACCTAGGGTGAATAATTATCGGATGTGTTTATCACACCTTAATTAACAATAAGCATCAGAAAAGTCCAGACTAAGAAGATTTCCAGGTTAACCCACAATTAGTTCTGTAAGGTCGTTCTCATTTGGCATAAAGATGTATGGAAATTATTACATGCAGCCAATTAACATACGGAGGCCGATAGGGGCGATAGGTATTACATGCTATGTGAAGAGCAATGCCCTATACGGCTGTTGATGACATCCATTAGCTAGGGGGTTTAGGGTTTGGTAACTACTTATTGTCAATACTCAATACTAAGATATTGCCGGGATATTGGTCTACTTCTTTCACCATTAATGTAAGAATATCAGAAACCCGATCAAACTGGTCAAAAAAACAAAAAGGTCAATTGGAGCTAACCTAAATGAGCCCTCATTTGGTGAGCATTAATAAAAGTTTGGTCGGAGGGAAGAACCTGCAACAATTGACCGAAAGTGTTAACGAATAACTACAGTCAAAATTATTACCTAAAAATCACCGATATTCTCATATTTCTCGAATGATAGTACAATAGCTAGCAATCTCACCCTGGTCGATATTGAAATCATGTCCAGCAAACATGACTTCCATGGTTGGCCACGAACATTGAGGTGAAAACCCTCGTATCGGGCAACTATTTACATTTTATAGGATCACACAATGACACAAAGAGAAAACATTGCAAATCCGTGCGAGCTAGCTTGTACAAAGTGCAGAGCTAATTTCATGCACATTTTCACCTCGCAGGAGTAAGTCTTTATGACGAAGGGGTAAAAGTATGTTTAATGTTGTTATTCGTTGTATTCGTTCTATTCAATATTTTGGATATCAAAAGAAAAATCCGCATATATTTACAAAAGAAAAGGTGAAAACAATAGAGGAAAGACAGGGTCCCAAAAATGCCATGTAAATGAGAGAAAAAAAGCTGGTCTGAAAAAAGGAAATAGAAGGAAGCGTGAAAAAGACAGAAGGGAAAACGAGAGAAAAGAAGAGATGACGTTGTTTCTTTCAAGTGAAGGCGTCGTCGTCTCCGGGTGGTCGTGGGGTCTTTTTCAAAAGCCGTGGGTGGTGGTGGCATAAAATATTATTACCCAAAGGATCTAATCTAACCCCAAAGCATCCTTTGCAGACTAGTCTGTGTAGTCTTCCTTCCCTTTTCAGCCAGCTAGCTTCCAAGTTCCCCAACCAAAAATCCCAACTGTTCTAACCCCCACCCGGGTAAAACCCAGAAACCCTTCACGCTGGGGTTTAGGGTTAAAACTAGCTTGAATCTTGGATTGAGTTACAGAGATGGAGTTTGGGTAAAAAAAGAGAGAAGGGATTTGTTACCAGAACCCAGTAGTATACTGGACTTGGTGTCTTGTTGTTTAGATAGATAGATAGTACAAAGAGATGACAGATACAATGATGAGATCACAGAGATCTTTAATCCTCTTTCTGACCAAACACTGCCACCCTTACCACTGGCATCATCAACCTCTCCTATAGGCCAACACAGTATTTCCATCTCTACCTCCATTTTCCTATTCTGCCCTCCTCTCTCTCTCTCTCTCTCTCTCTCTCTCTCTCTCTCTCAAAGATTGAAGCTTTTTCCTACAGGGCTAGTTAGATTTTGAAAATTGGGATTTGGGTTTCTGTTTCTCTGGGTTTGCCTGCTCGTACTTTGAACTAGGCAGCACAGTGAGAGAAGGAGAGAGAGTGAGAGAGGGTAAAACTATGAATCTCCCCATAACATAGTTCCTAATTGGTGAAAGTATCAGAGCTGAAGCCTATGCATCATCAGAAAGTACCCCAAAACCTGTGTGATGGGTTAGGCTGATTTTCTTCTTGTATCTAAATAAGCTCTCTGTCAGCTTTGGCGTCTGGTTTTAGTAGGTTTTGTTTGTTTTGTGTGATGGAACTGAAACTATTGAATGGCAGAGCCTTTTGCTATCAGGTTTCAGAAATCCCAGAGCACCAGCAGCAGATAATCAACTTTAGAAAAAGCACCAGGCAAATTGAGAGCTGGGAGTGTAGAGATTCACGAACCCAATAAGCAAAAGTCGAGTCTTGCTATAGCTAAAAGTAAGTCTGATAGGTCTAGTACTACTACAACTGCTTCTTCTTCAGCTTCTGCTTCTGCTGCTGTTACTGTTCCATTAAAAGCTGGAAGAGGAAACACACAGGTCCTTGACTCTGGATCCTCAAGCGAGCCATTACTGTTTCCAGTACCCTCATTCTTCTACTTCAGCCATCGAATTTGGAGAACCCACAATCGAATATGCAGGAAGAAAAATGGGGGAGCAGCAGAGCCACAACAACAACAACCTCCACTACCACCACAACCACCGCGCCACCGCCTCGTCCTCCTCCGCTGCTGCTCGACAGGGTTTGGGGATAAGAACCACCACCTCCTCCTCCACGGCCAGCGAGATCGTGGAGACACGCGGCCACATTCTAAAGGCCACCGGCCGGAAGGACCGCCACAGCAAGGTCTGCACCGCCAAAGGCCCCCGGGACCGCCGCGTCCGCCTCGCCGCTCACACCGCCATTCAGTTCTACGACGTCCAGGACCGGCTGGGATACGACCGCCCCAGCAAGGCCGTCGATTGGCTCATCAAAAAAGCCAAGGCCGCCATCGACGAGCTGCCGCCGTGGCATCCGACATCTATTTCCGTCAACACGACAACGTCTCCGATTTTACCGCCTGCTTCCGCGGCGCAAGACACGCACAACAGCAGCAACAACAACGCTGGGGCCCTCCATTTCTCGATGGTGGGGGCCCCGAGCTCCTTGTCTGGTAGCCGGAGAGCCGCTGCCGCCTCAATGGTGGGCAGTGGCGTGGCGGAGCTGGTGAATCAGAACAGCTCGAACTTTCTGCCGCCGTCGATGGACTCGGACTCGATTGCTGACACTATAAAGTCTTTCTTCCCAATGGGCGCGGCGACGGCGGTGGAGACGCCGTCGTTTCACCCGAGCTATCCGCCGGACTTGCTGTCCAGAACCAGCAGCCAGAGCCAAGATCTCAGACTGTCTCTCCATTCTTTCCAAGACCCAATTCTCCTCCACCACCAAGCTCATCATCACCATCACCAAAATGAGCAAGCTTTTCTTACACCGAACCCTCTCGGGTTCGACAGCTCCGCCGCCACGTGGACAGAGCAGCACCAGCAGCAGCAGCAGGCGGAGCTCAACAGGTTTCAGAGAATGGTGGCTTGGAGCAATGCCGGTGGTGATAGCAACAACAGCGGTGGTGGTGGCGGCGGTGGAGGTGGGTTTACGTTTAACTCGCTGCCGCTGAGTCAGTCACAGTCAACAGCGGTGACGCTGCAGCCGTTCTTGTTCGGCCAAAATCAGTTCTTTTCTTCACAGAGGGGACCCCTTCAGTCCAGTAACACGCCTTCGGTTCATGCCTGGATCGACCACAATGACATTTCGGACCATCAACATCAGATGGCCCCGTCAATCAATAACCATCATCATCATCAGTCGTCCATTTCCGGTATGGGATTTGCCTCCGGCGTATTCCCCGGCTTCCACATTCCGGCACGAATCCAGGGCGAGGAGGAGCACGATGGCATCTCAGACAAGCCGTCCTCTGCTTCCTCCAATTCTCGCCATTGAAATCGAAACACTGAACTTCTCTCCCACCCGCCAAAGGTGCTTATTTTAATCAGCTTTAGTCGGTTGTTCTTCCAATCCAAGTTTGCTTATTTAGCAACAATTTTACACATTGTTTACTTGTTTGGTTGATATATATTTTTTAATTTCAGGCACATTCTATTCTTTCAGAGGATGAAATAGGAGATAGTTGCTGATGCGAATTCAGATAAAAGATAGAGAGAAGATTTTCCGGTCATTTCGATTTCAATAGCGTATGTAGACCTTGGGAGGAAGAAATCTGTGTCGGTTTTCGGGTTTCTTTCTAATCCCTCGGTTCGTTTATCTTAGTTTCTGTTTCATCACTTGATTTTATTATGTTGTTGTGCCTATGTTTCCTTGTTTTGAGTTGAGCTCTTAAAGCTTATACTCTGCTTAGTTTTTGTTGGGTTTGTTTTGTGTTTCTGACTTAGCTTTGAGAGTTGAGACTATTATGCAGTTTGTTCTATTATGTTCATTTCTAGAGTTGAATGGAACTTTTGTGCATTTAACTAATTAGTCCTGGCTACCAGAATATATTGTTATTCTAAATACTACTTGAAGCAACCTTATAGGATCACGGATCACCATATATGGAACTTGTAAATTGAAAGCTATGTTTTTTTTGGGTTACAAAATTGAGAGGAAAATAGATAGGGGCTTCTTCTCCCCATCTGACTTAGAAATAGCAAATTCTTTGGTCAATTGTTTTTGTTATTTAATAAACTTTTCACTGAAAAGGGTAAAGCTTCAACAAGTAGCTCAAACCGGCATAAAAAATTGAAACAGAGAATGTATCTCTATCAATGCTCTGGTTTCAGGGTCAAACTAAAAGTCATTTTCCATAGTCAGTACATATTGTTGGAGTTGAGCAGACCAGCAGCTCACAATCCCCCTTGAGTTAAATTTTCCCCAAACTGCTGCAGAATTGGGAAAATTTCCCCCAACTGAGAAAAGCAGGGTTTCCTTTCTCTCTTTTAACATTGCAGTCAAAGTGAAATCCTGAAAACCCATTTTACCCAATTCAGTCAGTAAAGATGGTCCTGTCTGAATGTTGTTGACTTGAAGAAGAAGAAGATCAGTGTCAGCTATATCCCACCTTGAACCCCATTTCACTCATCTGGCTCATTTAGTTCAACCATTGCCCTACATATTAATGTTGCTGCATATATTTGACTGAAAGAGGCTGTGAAATCTGGAAACTACTATGATATTTTTGACATATAAGGTCGGATGTAAAAGAATCTAAGGGTCATGGTCTATAACTCTGTATGAGGTCTGTAATGAGTACAGGGAGGGAAGAGTGGGGCTAAATCATCTGCTTCAGGAGGAGAAAGGAGAGGGATGAACAAGAACAACACAAGAAACTCAATTATGGAGAATACAATTCATTCATATAGAGCAGATGGATAGATACCACCAATAACTACTGGGACTTGCCCATCTGTATATGGTCCCCTGCAATCCCTCCTGTAAATCTTTTATGAAAGAGTACGTAGCTGGAAACTGCTTTGTTTCTTCTTTATATTTCCCTCCCCATACCTCCCAAGATAAAAAAAAAAAAAACATCTAGAGCTTCCATTGAGATTGAGATTAAGATGGTGACATCTTCGCTACACTTGTGTGTATTTTAGAGGAGCGCGCAAAAGAATATTGAGATATTAAGAAATATGGCTCCGAACATCAAATAATATGCTCACAAGTTTTAACTAGTAAAGCTAAAATATGAGCTTGTGAAAAGGGTTGAAAGTGAAAAATAAAGGCTCAAGATGAGTTATGTCTAATATATGCGTAGTGGCGTGCGCAAAAGAATATCAAGATATTAAGAAATATAGCTGCGGACTCCATATATTATGCTCTTAACTATTGCTCTATTAGAACTATAATTTGAGCTTGTAAAAAGGTTTGAAGGCGAAAAATGAAGGCAAACTGATGTATGTTTTAAGGCGAAAAATCAATACTTTTTCATTTGTAAGTGAAATTGATTATACACTGGTGAATCTAATATGTTATCTGATTAGTATTGTAAGAAGAAAGAGAGCTCATCTTTTTCCCTGCATGGTTGCTTTGTGCTCCACAGCTTTTCAGCCGATCATCAACCCCACATTACATAGCTTTTTCTTGTTCCTTTGCTAATGCAATATTAAGAAATGTAATTAGAGATTATAGAATTCAAATCATTGAGTTGAGTATTTTGTCCATCATAGCCCTAAGGACACACAGAAATATATATATGTATATATATCAATGTTGCACGGATGAGCATTAAAAATGGAAAAAATCATTAGGTAGTTATATACACATCATAAACTCACACCAACCACTAAAATACAAAACCAGAAGACATGAAATGTATTTAGTTTTGTGCATCCTAAAGCCATAAGTTACGATGTGGAGTTCCCATCTGAAACTAGCTAGTGGGATCATGACAGATACTATTAGGTTTATTAAGTCGATATTGTTGATTTCATTCTCAGCTGTAGTTCTAAGATAATGACTTGATCAAATTGCTGATAGTTGGCCGCGGAAATCACGACAAATTGGATCGAACTGCTCTTGTAAATATGCTTTTAATTTCATTGATAGAAATTCCAACCTCTCGATCATCTGAGAGGAGCTTCTGTTGGATTAGATGCTGACATTAATCTTCTTTAATAATATTGACGTTTCAATGCTGAATCATAATAACAAAGACTTCCCACTTGTGTATAGGAAAAATGCACAGGCAATACAGGTGAACACAACAACTCCAGGGACACAAGTCAATCAAAGTTTAGACACGAATGCTACCGAAGCAAACTTTACGACGAATTGAAAGCTTGAAAAAACAGAATTTGTGCATATATTGTTTGGATGTCAAATATTCTGGGGCCATTTGAGTAATGGTTTAGTACTGCAACTTACGCAGACAGCAGACTATAGGGCCACAAGTTTTTGTGATGGTATATAAGACACAGAAGAATAAAAAGGTCGCCTGAAATTTCCAGCCTTACATACTCATTCAAACTTCCTGCAAGAACCCTACATATATACGACTGTACGTATATACTCATTCATTTTCAAGCTTCCTGCAGCAACACATCTGCAAGTGTCATGCAAACAAAGTTATTTATGCTATGGATTCATACCAATACAAGTGAGATTGATACAATCCATTATATGGTAAACAGGTTCTAGTTTGAGACGCGTCAATAAAACAGAAGAAGCGTCCAGTGAATACTATCCGGCGCTAGCGAAGATAGTATGAAGCTAAACCTACTTAACCTAGCTAGTCAGTGTAACAAACTACCTATCTTGCCGGAATTCTCCCCCCACCAGATCGATATTTTTAGGTTTCTAAAGATGGCATTGTAACATATACATGTTCTCCTCGCAAGCTGAGTACCTCTTAAAGCTAAACAACCTAAATGCAAAGAAAGTTGAACCTTGGGAAGTCTTGGCTAGTGCAGGAAAGTTTTAGAGAGAAATCAAAAGACCAGAAACACCTGCTGAAATGGCTTTAAAGGTACTTATGCTTCAAGATTAATTCTACATTCATTAGCAATGATAGACTACAAGTCTGAAATACTGTGCCTATGCACGTTTTCTGAATGACTAGCAAACCAAAGCAAGACAACAACTACTTCCAAACTTTGAGTTGCAATTGTATGTGCAAAAAAAATTAAGAACAATGCTGAATTTTTGGTCCCGGCGGGGCTCGAACCCGCGACCTTCGGCTCATAAGACCAACGCTCTAACCAACTGAGCTACGGGACCTTACTTGTTAACTGAGACCACTTTATTTAATTTAACTGTGAAAACAATAATCACCTTCGAATGTTTCCCTTTTCTGTTGCCAAACGGCAGAAGCTGAATGTCATGCAACAGACCATGTTGATTTGTGAACGCCGTTGCTCTCGTTGGGAAAGAAAGCTACGGCAAGGAAAATTCCGGCGGGTCATATAGTTCACAAATCCATTGTGTAAAAACCTTACCAGCTATTTGTTTCATTTATGTTCGAAGATCCTGACTTCAAATGATAGAAAGAAATTCTTCACATTATCAGTTTATCACTATGATCTAGTTTCTGTATTGTGATGCTTTCTACTATATAGATATCAAGTATTCACGTTATTAGTTAGTATGAAACTATGAATGGATGATCTAGATCTTCATAAGAAAGAGAATCTGTCAAGGTTCTGTGTCAACCACCTCTTCTCATCCTTTACGTCTTTCTATATCTACCCATCCGCACGGATTTGACAATTGCAAAGCAACTCAACGGCTTATTTTGATGATTATGTAGAATGATTTGAGAGTTACATGAATCCCATATGGTGATGAATTCAACTAGATATAGAATCCAACATGATTAATGGCCTCCTAAAATTGAATTGGTCATTAGAACTTAGAAGAGATATAAGAAGAAAAGATCAAACAGGTAAAAGGAATCATGAGGTCATCAATGGACTCAAAACGATCATCCTACTATCTTCACATCTTTGATTACATTTTAAAGACATGTGCAAGACTCATATCGGTCCAACCATCTCGAGAAACATATAGCGTGTGAGAAAAGAAAATAAATGAAAACTATTGAAAGGATTACTAAGACAACGTGCATAATCTTCATTATAAATCGAAACTCTATTCTAAATCCACTTGGCTTTCAATTAATGTGATATGATTAAACACACCGGATTCTTAATACCAAACTATTGCAGCACGTAATCCTTTATTTCTTTTTCGGGCATATGCTTAATTCATTACAGAATCGACAGCCGAAGAAGATCAAGAACATTCATGAGATCACATAACCCAAAAGGAGAATCTTAGTGATATATGCCTTGGAAGGAGGCCTTATATTCTGTGTTATCAACAAAATCTTTGGCTTCCTTTATGTGACAAAAGAAATGGTGTCATGGAGGCTCCACTGTCCTTCTCAAATTGGGGGGTGGTACCTGGTTTTCTTGAAGCTTACCAGTTTTTCGGTTTTGTTATGAAATCATTCTTCAACTTGAGGATCGTTTTGCTGGCGCCAAAGTGGGTCCTTTGAGAAAGGTAGAGATAGGGTTTGCTGACTTTGCTCCTTTCAGTGTGTCACGGGAGAGAGAGAGAGAGAGAGAGAGAGAGAGAGAGAGAGATTTCAGTGTTGTAAAAAAAAATATCATAGAATGTGTCAATGTGATTCCTATTCCTTTGTCATATATCAAATTTTGTGACAGTTTCTTCTCATGAATTATGTGCCTGAAACCGAAATTTACCGTCAATTAAAATTTGTTTGTATATAGTATAATCCTGATGAGAAATTATAATATTGTATCTAAGGCTCTAAACCGAAGATTGAATCAGGATCTAGCACCAGTGGCACGTCCATATTTGGAAGAAATTCTCATTGTGTGATTGATGATAGAACAAAGAAAAACTCAATCTAAGCCTGATTGTGTTCAGAATATTCTTGTGTTTCACTCATTATGATGTAATTTGCTGATTGTCATTAACTCATTATGATGTAATCGGAAAAAAAAACTCCATAGAATCAATCAACTAGCAAAATACAATAATTTTCTAAAATTAAAGATCAAGATTATGTATGAATGATACAAACAATAGTAGATCACGATATCATTTTACACCGGCGTTCAGAGGGGCCTAATCAACTCCATATACAATCAGCAATTCAGATTCATAAAAACGAATTAAAAAAAATTTAGATTCATATACAATTGACTCCACCTTGATAGTTCACTTACACCTTAATACTCAATAGGTAGAATAACTTATGACTTTTTTTTTTTTGCAGAAGTGTGGCTTCATTTTATTTGGAGATCTGGATAAGGGTTTAAACTTTCGAACTAAGGTTTAGCTAACATCGTGAATGAGAATTGAGAAATATTACTCATTAAAGTAATAAGTAACTGGTAAGGAAGATGATTTAACTGGATCTAGTAGGTTATACTTTTGTAAAATATTCTCATTTTCCATGATTGATTTAACTAAATTAAGACCTCAATTCAAGCCCCATCACCATTAATTTTGAGAAGTTCTCATGTTTGTTTAAAGTAGTTTTCGTCATTTAGTAGAAACCAAATTTGGTCAAATGACTAGACTAAAAGATACGGTAACTCTTACGGTTTAATGATCACAATTACAAGTCTACGTGACAATAGACCTTCTATAAGCGCCCCCTGACTTTATATATATAATCAACGACGGTAATTACGATATATTTCAAGGATTTTCAGGCCTAGAGACTAATCGGCGCGAGATCTTATAGTATAAATTGAGATTTAAATTTCAAAAGACTTTAAAATATGAAGTAAAGAAAAATTATCATTGTCGAAAAAGAAACTAGCTAACTAATTGATAAGGTATAGCCATTGATAATTTGGCCTTGAAACGAGGCTGACCCATTGTCTCCTTATACAACTGATTGATAAGGTAAGTAACCAGTAGCTGATGATGATGATTTGACCTTGAAATTAGGCTTGATCCAATGCCTTTCAGATTATCTTACAAATATTTGTTTCAATTTATCTTCCAACGAGTTTGAAGCAAATTACACTTTCAAAAAATGCAATACCTTGCAACTCACTACATGGACCACAATATTCACCATCCAAGAATCCCATGTTCAATACTTTCACCCTCTAAAATTCCCATGTTAGGAATTTGGTAGTGAAAACCATGCTAGGAATTTCGTGTTGTATTTCAAGCATGCACAAATAGCATGTGTCTGTGTTAGAGACGGTTTTGAGAAGGGTCCTTGAAGGAGCCATAGATACCGAAAAAACGAAACAATCCAACAATGGTGACAAGCAAGAGTGGCTTGTAGCTCCATTTAGGCAAGAAATTGGAGAGAAAATCTGAGATGGGTGGGTTTTGCTTGGTGGGTGAGAACTCTAGTTTTAGTCAGGGCCGGCCCAAGAGGCAGAAGAGGCGGTCGACTTGGGCCTCATAATTAGGCCTCCTATATACATGTGTAAAAAAAATGCAAAAGAGAAAAAATATGTATAAAATAAATAGAATATGACTAGATGATGAGTACATGACTCGCAACAAGCACCTAGAGGTCTTTGTCTATTTGAGATTAGAAAGAAAATGATTGTTTCCAATCTTCCTTTATTTAATTAAAGCCTCAATCTTATAGATTGAAATCCAAAAGTAATTTTCTCTTCCTGTTTCTATCGTAATTTCATTATATTCTGATTATCGATTTGAAATCAAGTTTTTTTTTTCGTATTCATACAAGTTATTAAGCTTTCGAGTGCCAAATTTTGTAGCCAACATAAATCAGGCTATGTTGTTTTTTATTAATTCCGAATTTTGTTTCAATTTAGTTGTTTTTGTTATATTAAGTATTAATATGAATGTAGATGTAAATGCATATCCCAAATGTAGAATTAGTTTGTGCAGAAGATGTAATTGAACTAAATAGAGTGTTGAACCAAAAAAGATGGAAAATCCAGTGGAAACAAAACCTATTGAATGGGTACCACGTACATTTTCATTTTGGCAGAAATATTTTTGATCTTAGCCAATTGTAGAACATTGATTCAAATAACCTAAAAAATCAGTTTTCTTTATTTGTCGTTATTTTTTTTCATAGGAAGCCTCTCTTATTTCTGGCCTTAGGCCTCACTTGGTCACGAGACGGCACTAGTTTTAGTTGTCATGATGGAGAGCAAGTTTAGTGAGATGAGCTAGAAATCAGAGAGCTCATAAGAGTCGGTCTAGCAAGGAAACGAGGAGTGGAGCGAGAATTTTGGCAACAAATTTGACAGTGTATATTAGTATTCATAGTGCTCTAGATTTGCACATATGGTTTTGAATTTCGAAAACAATAGTTGGAAAAAATGGGGAGAGATTTTTTGGTCATAAATTTTGCCTATATATAAATAAGCTCCTCTCTTCTCTCTCAGACAAACTCAAACTAGATGTGAGAAAAATCTGAAATCCCCCCAACTCTGTTCTCTCTCTCTCTCAAAGTTTTCATCGTTTTCCAACTCTGTTTGTGCTAAAAACGTGCCTAGGCTCTTGGGTTTGTTCCCCTCTCTCTGCGAGATTTTGGGGTAATCTTAAATCCCTCCCACACAGAGATCGGTTGGTTTTCAAATCATGGTTCTTCAAAACCCAAGATTTGGGTCCTTCTCTCTCCAATCTTTGTTCTTTCTTTCATAAAACTCAATAACACATGATGTGATTTAAAGGGTTAAAGGGAGAGAGAGAGAGAGAGGGGTAAAGGGCTAAAGGCTCCCTCATGCTTTCTGGGTTTTTGATCCCACATTCATTCTTGCAATCCGTGTGAGCCCGTAGGAGTGTTAGATTAGCAGAAATGGGTGTAGAGGAAAAAACCCAACAGTGTACTAGTCCTAGTGGTGGCTTTGGGAGATCCTCAAATTCCAAAAAGACTAATAAGCAGAAGAAAGTGCCACAGAGAGGTTTAGGTGTGGCTCAGCTTGAGAAGATCAGATTAGAAGAACAGCAAAAGAAAGCTGCTTCTGTTTTGACATCACCAACCCCATCAACTGCCTCTAATTCCTTTCCTTCACCAACCAAATCATCTCCATGTGTTCCTAATCCCAATCCCATTAGAAATTACCAACCGCCCTCTTCAATCCCATTTCCATCTCTTCCATCACTGGATCTGCCCCCACCAAACTCGATTTTTAGGCCACCCAATGCCGAGGTTGTTGTTCGAAAACAGAACAGTGTTGGTACTGTTCCATTGCCTAACAATGGCTTCGAGATTCCGGGACATGGAAATGGTTATGTTCCCAACATGTGGAATCCCAATTGTGAGTACAATGGTGGTGATCTCCATAAGGAGAGTTCATCGGGAATCTTGGATCCCGGATTTGCATTTCGGCCTAGTTTGAATAATTTGCCTACTTTTGATCACTCCAACCCGATTTGGCCTCTCCCCAATTTTCCTCAAAGAAAACAGCAGTTTCATCACCAAACACAGCCACAACCACCACCACCACCTCCTCCTCCTCCTCCCTCATTGGTAAGAATCATATATATTACTTTTTAATGTGGTGATAGAAATGACTTTCTGAAGTTTGATCTGTGTTTTTTAGTATTTTGATAAGGCATATTGTTGTGTTTGTGCAGGTGAATGTGTCATCAGCTACTTCATTATCATCATCGTCATCTGTGTTAAACTTTCACACAGAGCCCCCTTCAAACCAAAGCTATTACAGCAGCTATTCTACACCAATGTGGTCAGATGAAGAAAGGGTATGATCATCTCTTTGTATTTAGCCATGTGATTGTTTTTCTAAGTAATGTACTAGTATTTTCTTCTCTTTTAACAATGATAAGTAGTACAGGCTGTTTTTTGATCAACAGAAGCATTACAATGACACTTAGCTGCTTAGATTCTGTGCATAGTAGTCTTTGTAGTAGTAATATTTGGTTGCCTTAAACTTGGATATGAGCGGAATTTGTTTCTGTTGATTAAGGATGTACCTAAGGTTAATTTTTTTTTTATTAATGGGGACTATATTTCAAATGTAGTAGATGATTGGCATGAAAAGGCCATATCCGTTTTCTCAAGACAATGATGCCCCCTCAATTAACTTCAAATTCCCAACCTTTGTTACTCAGTCGATGAGAACAGATGAAACAACCTCCTGTGGGAACAGAGGAGGCATCTTCAATTTAGACCCTAGAGGCAACACAATCTTCAGGTTTGGAATCGTTATCTTTGTGATCCATTTATATCCCTCAGAACATGTTTCCTTACACGGTTTTCATTTGTACCATTTCAGAGAAGGTCCTACATGCTCAACTTCGATTTCAGAGTCCAATTCAAGGATTGGCATCAAAGAAAATGGGAATGTTAATGGAGAATTTCTCACACTTGCCCCTCCTGCAAGTAATAGGACATGTCCAAGCCCAAAGTTCAATTTTCCTCCAGGTTATCTTGCGTTCCATAACCCTGAAGTCCCTGACTTTGCCTCGTTTCATTATCAGGTAAGATTATAGCAGATACGCTCACTTCTCATTCATTTGTTTGCTTTACTCTTACTATCTCATTCTCTAATTGCTTCTACTGAACCATTACAGGGAAATTCAGAAGATACAATTTTCCAGTCAGGACGAAGTGGTTCAAATCCACAGCAGGCTTTCTACACCTTCATCCCACCAGCAAAAGCACAAATTGTTAGACCAGCAGCAATCTTAAACAATTGTAATGGTGATGTAGGAGAAACTGTCGATCTCAATTTGAAGTTATAAAATAGTCTTATAAACTTTGCCAGGCTAGTCGTTCTCCAATCAGTGAACCGTGCTCAGAAATTATTTAGGCTTTTCATAAAGTTCTAATGAGTAGGATAGATATGTCTAAATTTGCATATGTAAGCTTGAGCCTTGTGAAAGCGTGGGATAGTTGATAAAGAAAAGGATATGGAGATTCAAACTAGTTGTTACACAATTTTATGAAGCCAGAAGTGTAGTGAGTTATACTATAGGGTTGTGGTTTATGGTTTGATTTCTTTGGTAGGTGGATGGCTCAAGTCACTGGTTTGCTAACAAAACCCTTGCTTGTTGATTGTGGAGACTCCGATTGTGCCATTTATCTTTCCTACCTTCTTTCATTGAGCCTTAGATCAGATCTTCATGAATTGTGGTCATCGTGTCCGGTTTGCACGGTGTTAGGCCATGAATTGTAGTTACTGTGTACCACTTGAAAGCAGGTACACCATTGTACCACAATAACACTGTTATGCAACGAGAGCAGGAAGCTTTGCTCATTGTACATAGCTGTGATGGTCGTGGTTCATGGTGAAATCAATTCTGCTACGCTGATCAATGCTAATCTTTGGAGTTTTTGACAGGGAGATAGTTATTTCATCAAAATGAAAAACACATGCCTCAATAGAATCCGGTTCAGGTATTTGATTCTAACATGCCTGGAAGGAAAAGGAAAACATGGAGCAACAAGATATGAATCTCCATTCCGAATACTGCCGTCAGGTGAGACTACGTGATCAACTTGTCCTTGTTAGTACAGTAACAAGCGGGACTGGTGCACTGGACGTCTATGACCAGCCAAAAACAAAATCCAGAACATAGATCAGTGCCACAGAGAAGGGATACAGTATGAAAGCAATTGATGATGTCCAGAGGGGGAAGGTGGTGCGTAAACTGGCAAAAACACCCATCACGGTGCAGACAATTAGAATGACCAGAACTTCTGCTGAGAAATCCCATGTTAATCCCCTGAAGTACACCAGGGCCAAAAAAACTGATAGGCAAAGCACATTCTTCATGGTAACTGAGCCATACAACTGCAGTAACGAAGAAACATATATTTCAGCAATCAACAAAGATGCCACAGAAATGAAATGTAGGCTGGTCGCATAAAAAGGCCACTTTCAACTATCAAATTATGAAGCATTGAGCTATTATCTGGTCTGCAGGGTGCCAAAACATAAAGGAGATGTGATATGTGAGACACAAACCTGAGAAAATGTCAAAGAGGCAGTTCGTATCTTTTTTCGGCTAGCGAATGTTATTGCAGACACACCCTCACTAGCAGTAAACAAAGGTAGCACAATGAATGAGATGAAGAAATTTGGAATGCTTGTGGCCTCTGAGAAACTGTCAACCACGTCGACCAACGGTTCTGCAACTACAGCTGCAATAAGAGTTCCAACCAACAGCATTCCTATCGCTTTGATGAATTGCAACTTGACATTTTTCCTTCCCTCAATGGCCTCCTCACTTTGATCACCAGCTCCCAAGAGATCATGCTCTTGCTTTGTCCTCTGTAGATAAATTTCTATATAATTAGTACATTATCATGGAAAAGAGAATCGGTGTTTGATAAGCAAACCTTACCGAGTGGAAGTCAGTTAAAAATTTAGGATCAGAGGGAGAGTTGGAATTTGCTACACGCTTTGCAACATTAAGCCACTTTGAGACACCATTGAAAAACTCATGAATATCAACGCGAGAATCGTGAGAAGTATCAAATTCTTCCATCAGTTTTTCCACAGCATCATCCTTATTCAACTCTATTTGATCAAACCGGACTCCGATAATAAGTGCTCTTAATTCAGTAGCCGAAAGATATCCATCATGGTCCTGATCAATTGTGTGAAACAGCCTGGAATACATGTGGTTAGCATGTAGAACAACATCCTTTGACAAAAGAATAGAGGCAACAATGTCTAAACAAAAAGCAGCAAGAAATTAGTACTAACTTGTCAATAACTTCTTTGTTGGGTTCACCATCATCATCAAGAAGCCATCCCAACGCACGCATCTTTAGATGTTGTAATATTCCTGATATAACATGCTTATGTTTTGCATAAGCAATATGTCTCTTCTGGACCCATGGCTGACTTACCTGCACCGACAGTAACAACTCAAATATGTAACAAGCTCTTAATTCTGATGCAAAAGGTGACTGAAACAAATTATGGTATGTGACGTGTGAGTGAATCAAAATGGACTCCAAAACCAAGACATGGTTAGATTAAACAAATTTACGTTTCTTTCAGTGGGGAACCTACAAAACCAATGGGGCATGTATGAATATCATGCATACCTGATAGACACAATACGAAACAAATAGCGTGACAGAAACGATTAGAGCAATCAAAACTGCTATTCGTCTTCCTGATTTTGAATTGAGAATCTGCGGTAGCTGAACAATGAGGAATGGAATGACAGAGGCAGCCATAATCCTTGCAGAATAGCTAGTCCAGATGTCAGTAGTGACACCAGAACCTGCAGTTACGAATAGTTCCTATATGAATCAGGCAATTCTAAGTTGTATCATTCCTCAAGTGAGAACACAATCATTTAGAAGACACAGTGAGTAAGGCCTTCCATGTTACCGATTATAAAAGCTAGTCTGAACTGTAATGAACACCATAAGTTAAGCAGAAACTACTACTTGTAACTTGTAAGTACACATTTCTTTGCTGGTCCTTATGAAGCTGACATTGGGGCATTAGGTTAGCTTATCACTGAAAAGGGTTGTTCTTTAATATCTTTGTGGTGGGTTGATAATCAAACAGGGTCATTTATGATCCAAACTCATCAAGAACCTACTTATATGCTGATTACACTTTGTTAATAATAATGTAATCAACATCTTTGTCAATGCTCACTAACTTGGGATGCTATACAATTTAAATGATGCATAAGTAGCTAGGTCAAGTTATCCAGTTTATTTGTTCAAAAGAAGCATTACGAAATATATGATTCCTTCCATTTCCATTTGATTACATACAAAATTTCTACTCACTGAAAAAATACCATTCCTGTCTCAGTTTCTAATTCTCTATGACTATTTGTTTCAGATAAAAAATGTAAAATAACTATAAATGCACATACCAGTGAAGTTAAACCCTTTTGTGTCCTGGCTGTCTTTTGCAATGGAATCTTCAATATCGCACTTGCCAACAACAACACAGGAGCCCCAAATTAGTGAAAGAACCAACACTGTTGAACCAGCAAGCAACCCAATTCCAACAGAGACCTGACTTTGAGCTTCTTCTGTACTCCCAGAGAGTCCGGATACTGAAAATAATGGGGGCAGTGCATAACATCATATCAGAAACACTTTAGAGCTAATAAGTACTACATTAGCATCAATATATAACGAACATGAAAGCCGAATTCAGAAACCACATAGGGTTGGAGGTGAAGAAGATTCACCGAGAATGAGCATGGCATCGGGAAGAGAAGTGAGGACTGGGAGGAACAAGCCTCCGACGATACCAGGGCCGAGAATCTCAAGCAGAATCTCGCTGCCGCTGGACAGCCACTTGGCTGCGGTATACATCAAGTAACCATAAACCAGCATGAGGAACATGTTCCCAAGAACGGTGGTGGTGCATGGCATGAAACCGTAGGTCTCCTCACACGTGAGCTCCACGGATGATAAGGGTTTGAGACTGAGGAGGTAGGATGAGGTCTCGGACCTGGGTTTGTTTATCCCGTCGGAGACTAATTCTGTTGAGGATGACCGGTAAGAGGTGAACTGGCCTTGAGCATTGCCACAGAGGACTAGCAAGAGGAAGAAGAAGGGTACGTAGGGTTTCACAGACATAGCTAGCTAAGCTAAAAATGGCTTCAGTAGCCTGAAAGTATCTATATCTGAAAAATTAGAGTGCAAGCTCTAGAATTTTCTGAGATATCAGAGAAGGAAATCTAATATGATAGACATATGTGTGGAGTTAAACAGAGAACAGGGAAAATGTGGAGCAGCAGAGTAAGCAGCAAGTGACAACTTCAGAGAACCACATGTTTCACATTTCGCCTGTGACTTCGAAATTTTCCAGGCGGAAACAGCCACGGCTAGTAGCCAGCAAGTACTTATTGACAGCTCAATTGGATTGATAACTATTGGCTCATATGGTTTTGATTGTTTGTGATAGGATACTTTTGTTGATTCCAAGTCCTGTTTTAAGGGTACTTCTTGATATCATGTAAATTAATTCAAAGTAATGACAATACAATAATTCTTATTTTGAGTTGGATTCAATATCTTTCTTAGTTGTAACCTTTTTCTTTTCTTTTTTGTGTTCTTTGTTTTGTTTTAGATAAATGAGATTGTTAGCTACAATTGAGTAATTATTGTGTAGACTATTACGTGATCGATTATTCCTGACCGATTATATCACGTACTTGAATGTTTGCAGTGGTGAACAAGATTTCTAATAATCAATCAGATGAAGTTGACTCGTTTCATTAGGCCGGATAACATGATCTTCCTAGGACTTGTATGTGCGTGTACCATGGTTGAGGACCATGTAATAACTTTTCACTACGACATAGGTAAGACAAAAAATAAAATAAAATAATTGAAAGTAAACTTTAAAATGTCAACTAACATATTGATATGCGCATTTTGTGCGACGTTCTTAATATATTTTTAGCTGCATTTGTACTTTGCTTAGCCCTTATTATTGTAGTATTGAGTCATTGAATCGAGTTATGAGTCTTTGGTGGCGTTTGTTGCATTTTGGTACTAAGACGGGTGTAAAACGCAGAAATTGTCGAGAGTACTATAGAGTAGTATTCCTTGTCGAACTAGGAAACCTAGTTGGGTTAGGATTTTTATTATTCGACATTTTTGTAACATTTGTGATTTATATTTATTCTTTTCTTTCCTTATTTTCAGAATTAAATCAGAGATAATGGCTTGAAAATTAAGGAAAGAAAGAGGAGAAGAAGGAAACAAAATGAGAAAAATGAAAGAAGTAATTTAGTTTTTGAATGAGATGAAAATGAAGAAGTATGCAGCCTCAAAACAGCGAAAGTTCATCCGGCCATAAAAAGAAAAGAATAAGAAAAGAAGGAAACAAAAAAAGAAAAAGGAATTAGAGAACTAAGAGATAATTCTGAAATGTATGTGGCCTAGAAGAAGGGAGAATGCATGTGACCAACAAAGATGATCATCATTCAATCATGAAGGGAATAAAAGAAGAAAAAGAAAATAGAGAATCTGTAACGACCCCAAAATTTCAAGCTTAAAAACTCAAAATTTCAAAGTCGTTAAACACCAAACAATCTCGATGAAATCGAAATCATTTAAAATGCCACAACAGATCATCTCTGAGTTCAAAATACAACTCAGTCAAACCGATTATTACAAACCAAATTATAATTCAACATTATAACAAATGGAAATGTATAATCCTCACAACAAACTCACAAGATAGTCACACAAAATCCTAACACAAGCTAGAGATAAATAACTTCAAGTCCTCTGAACGGTCCGTCAATTCCCGCTAATCCACATCTGCGGAGTTATCCACTATACCATCGAATTGGTGCACCGGGATTGTAAACAAAAACCCGGTAAGCTTTACAGCTCGTATGAGTAAAATGAAAATATAACTTGCATATTAATATATATACGAAAATCCACAAATCAAACAAATATAAATGCACTCATGAGTCAATGGACGGCCCATCTGGTTGTCCCAAAGAAATATGAAAAGAAGCGCTCATGAGAAATTAAGTAACCCTTCTGGTTACCCAAATGCATTTATAATACGCGTACCAAGAACGCTGGTACACATCTGTTACCCCTCTCGTAATACGCCGATATTGGATAGCCACCCGCTACCCAACATCCAAAACAATCTGAGTACCCATGAGCAGATAACCACCCGTTACCTCACATGCAGTACTGTGGCAGACAAACTAGAGCTCTAACTGTATCGTAACTTTCGCCCGGCCAAAGGCTAGGTTCCGACTTGCCAAACACGTACAATAATCTCACATCATATTGTACCAAATCAAGTCCGAAGACAAATCAACATTTTAACAATCTCAATGTTAAAATCACGTACAATAATCTCACATCATATTGTACCAAAAATCAAGTCCGAAGACAAATCAACATTTTAACAATCTCCATGTTAAAATCACGTACAATAATCTCACATCATATTGTACAAATCAAAATCACATGCTCTATATATAAATCTCGTCATCAAAATAATATAAATCACGATAAAATCATAACAGTATATTATATAGCAAACTATATATATATATGTACATATTTACCATTTATACAATATATATAATCCATTATATCATATACATGTCATATTTTATAAACACGTCCGAAGACAAAAACTCATTCGAAAACAAAACTCGTCCGAAGACAAAACGTTTTAACAAACACCATGTTAAAACCACGTACAATAATCACACATCATATTGTACAAATTAAATCACATGCTCAATATTTAATTCTCGTCATCGAAATGACCAATTCCAATGAATTTATAACAGTATATAATATAGCAAACTATATATATATGTACTTATTACCATTTATACAATATATATGTAATCCACTATATCGTATACATGTTGTAATTCAATATTAAAAACTCTTGTAAAATCTTGAATTCCGCAAGGGTAGATTCGTAAATATGTGAGATTTTACTCACCTTATCGACTCGAGTGTAATTCCACAATTTCCGAAGATAATTCATTTCCTTGATTTATTGATCACCTTGAAAAGATAAGAAAATAATTTAGAAACGTTTCGTAAACCTTTAAATGCCGTAACAGTAATAATTTGTTACTGTTCAGCAATTTCTGGTTTTACGAATTACTATTCACCGAGTACTATTCATATATTTACTATTCAGGTATTACTGTACAAATACTCATCCATTACGTATTCATGTACGAGTACATACTGTTTACGTATTTCTGTACGTATAAATACTAATCAACAGTACTTATTGTCTCAGTAAATATTAATTACTGATTTACCCTTCTGAAATTACTTTTTTACATTTACTGAAAGTAATTTATATTTACATTTACCGTATGTAAAATAAAGTTACATTTACCATACGTAAATCACTTTTACATTTACCGCACGTAAGAATAAATTACAAAATTACCCTTCAGAAATACTGTTTCACGCGCCGCCGCACGTGGCGGCGCGTGGGGTACACGCGCCACTCGCCGGCAACCGCGCGTGGGGCCCACGCGCCGACACCAACCAAGGCGTGTATGACGCCACCGCCACCCCCAACTTCTCCTCTCTTCCTCCTCTACCTCCCCACGGCATCACACCGTGCTTAGCCCCCTCAACGCCTCCACACGCGCCGCCTAAGGCGGCGGTGTTCATCAATCCAAATCCAACAAATTTCAATCTCACAATCACACACAAGCATCAATCACTTCAATTCTTACCTAGATCGTACAATGGAGCTGTCAGAACTCGTTGGAAAGGGATGGATCGTCGGTGGAGCTCGATCCCTCAAGGGGGGTTGCCTCGGCTCGAGTTGCGTAGTGATAGCTCATCTGCGGCGTCGGAGGGAAGAGAGGGGTGTGGATCGTGTGCTCGCGTCGGCGGAGGGCTGCTCGAACGGCGGAGGGCTGGAACCCGTCGTCGGTGGGCTCGGTGTGGTTCAACGATGCTTCGTGGCGACGCTGGAGCTTGTGCCATGATCGGTGGGACGTCGCGTCGAGCTGCTGAGTGCCATGGAGCCGGCGGTGAGGAACACCTCCCTCGGAGGAGGGAGATCGAAGGTGGAAGCCGAGAGAGGGAGGAGAGCTCGGGTGAGAGGGAGAAAGAACGAGAGAGAAGAGAGAGAAAGTGGGAAAAGGGAGGCGGGGTGAAGGGTTTCCGAAAATGGCAACCCTAACCCTTCAATTTTTCCTTTTATACCCTTTTTCAAATCGGAAACTAACTTCCGTCGTTAATAACTTTTACGTACGACGTCCGATTCGAACGCATGACGCATCCACGAACTCGTATCGATGAGTTCTACGACTTTCGCGAAGGAAGTTTTCACAAACGATCGACGGAGTAAAAGTTGATTTTCACGTCGCGAAAATGTAACGTTTTTCTAAATAAACATTTCGATAACGTTTCCGTTTTCGATTTACCGTTTCGCTAAGCGAACAAAATTCGTTTAAATAAATTTCACAAATTTATGAACTTAAAATCAATCCAACATTCGCTCCGAAAAATCGGGTTATTACAGAATCAACACATTACCATGTAGCCTCTCTCACTTATTCCTCTATAAATAACATGTCATTCCTACACATTAAGATCACCTCTCATTCACAAAGCTAAGCCGAACCTCTGCCAAAATACATTCAGAAAATTCAAGCCACAAGCATCATCCATCACCACCACAAACCGTGTTCATCTTTTCCCTCCTCCATAATCGAATTCATCATCCTTGCCGAATTCTTCAAGGTTTCTAAAGTGTGATTCATCAATGGCTTGTATTTTACTCTTTGTTTTTATGATTTTTGCGATTTCTATGTATGGATTATTGAATGTATTTTTCGGTTTTATATATGAATAACATAATTTCAGACTTGTTTGGTTTTATGTTCTGATTGTATAAACTCATGTTTATGTATGGATGTCGTGTCTAATGATTGGGGGCAGTAGAGTTTTTGATTTATATTTAGGTTTTATTTTGATTAATTCCTTGAACTTGTGCATTTAAATCAATGCTTGAGGAAGCCATGACCATGGCTCTTCTTGGGTTGCGATTTCATTCACCAAAGTAGTTTTTGATCGAGTTATGCGCTTCATGTCTCAATTATTGCTACTTATATAGGGCTGTGATAGTTCTAGGAATTTGCATGCTTAAACATGATGAGTGTCGTCATGCAGGTTTATATGTCTCCAATTCGACTTAATGTGTTTATGTGCTTCTTTGTGTTTAACTAATACGCTTCGTGAAGTTAGACTCTTTTTAGCATATGTTTAGGATTGAACGCTTCGGGCTCAAATTAGAATTGGAATTAAGATGAACTTGGATTGATTCGAAATATACTTGTTGCCTCTTAGTTGTTTTGTGCGTGTCTTACATGTTCATGAGTAGATTTCGTGTTTGGTAATGTGATGAGTGGTAGATCAATTGTATATAAGTAATTTAGGATTTATTTTCAGTAGTAATTTTATATTCAATCTCAAAACCCCCAATAACATGATAAGTTTTGAGTCCCCTTTGATTCCCCGGATTGAACGATCCTTACTTATTCTATCCTAACGATGATATTTTACAGGGTTTATTATAGACGTTCTTAGTAACGATCTATCACGTATAGACCTCCAGAGTTGCTTGTTGGGGGTACCAAGTACGGTTCAGCTTGTGATATGTGGTCTGCTGGTTGTTTCTTTGCCGAGCTTCTATGATGCCACGGCTGCCTGATTTTCAATACTATAACACTGAGGCAGGTGTGATGAGTAAGATTGTTAAGGCGTTTAGAGTTCCAGATGAGGCCTACTGGCTTGAAGTTTCAAAAGCTTCTTTGGTATAACACATACTTGAAGAAATGAAACCGCAGCAGAGGCCAATTAGGCTTCTTAGTGAGTTTTTCAGACACCATGACTGCCATGCTTTGGAGTTGTTGGAGAAATTGCTCACTCTTGAATTCTTGATCCTTCCAAGTGAATATCTGAAATGGGAACAAACAGATGCCCTAGAGCAACCTTACGTTCTCAGCCACCGGTTGCTAGCTGCACTGCCTCGCAGTCGCTATGAGTAGGCCTCGCCAGCCCTCTGTTAGGGCAATAAGATATAATCAGAATGATCGTTCTGCTTCAGGTATGGAAGCTAGTCGCAACTGGCTTTACTAGCTTTACCAGTGATGCTCTAACCGTTCTACAATAATTAGCATGACTCGATTTGTATATGTTCCCATCTGTTATATAACCAAACTGCCAAATTATAATATTAAAAAACTTTCTCCCCATAATCCGATCATTCCGATGCAAGAAAGAGCCAGCTTGGGGAATTCGAGCTTTATGTTCAATTTCTTAAAGCTTAAAATTTAGACCATGGTAAGTTTACGTACTTGTATGAAATGGTTGAACAATAAGATTGCCTTAAGGGTGTGAGATTGAAGACCTTTGGTAACATTACATACCAATATTAATAAATTGTGATTGAACACCTCATAATAACCTACTCTTCGTGATCATCACCTAAACTCTTCCTGATCATCATATCATTGTGGACTTGTGGTTTTGTCAACTAAGGACCAATGAGGTCTGCAAACAACGCTTTTCTGTATTACTCTGATCAGATGGAGAATAGAGAACCCATAGACCAAATATAAAATGTCTAAATGAGCCGTTTACATACAGTATTGAGAAAATTGGATGCAAATGTGCCTACTCACAACGGTAAAATTATTCAAGACTAGAAATCATAAGAAACCAACAGAACGTAAACTATGAGCAATCTATGAATCCATGCGAGTCTATGAGCAACCTATGAATCCATATGATGTCCAGAGTTTATGACCAGCCAAAGATATAATCCAGAACGTAAACCAGTACCAGGGAGAGTGGGTAAAGTACGTAAGCGATGGAAGTTGTCCAAAGAGGGAAGGTGGTGCGTAAACTGCCAAAAACACCCATCACAACGCAAACGATAACAATGACGAGGACTTCAGCTGAGAAGTCCCATGTTAACCCCCTTACGTAAACCAGGGCCAAAAATACTGATAGGCAGAGGACGTTATTCATGGTTACTGCACCATACAACTGCAAAAAATATGCACAGGAACAAGAGGTCAAATTTCTTGATTCAGTAGGGAAAACATAACTGCTTAAGAAAAAACCAGCAAAAAAGCTATGTGAAACTTATTTTACTTCTAAATTCTAATTTATTAGAGTTAAATAGAGAAGATTTGAGATTCAAACCTCAGAAAATGTTAGCGAGGCAGTCCTCTTCTTTTTACGGCTAGCAAAGATAATTGCGGACACAGCCTCACTAGAATTAGTAGCCAGTGGCAATGCTATGAAAGAAATGAAGAAAGTCGGAATGCCTGTGGCATCTGAGAAATTATCAACAGCATCTACCAGTGGGTCAGCAAACGCAGCCGCAATAAGAGTTCCAGCCAGCAACATCAATCCCGCTTTGATAGAGGTCCTCCTGGGATTATCAACACCCTCGACAACCTCATCGCTTTGATCTTCATCCACCCCCACAAGATCATGCTCTATCTTTGTTTGCTGTATATATTTCCAAGGAGTGAGTCATTCAGCATCCGGATAAAATCCTAAACTCTCAATAAGGAAACCTTACCTCATGGAAGTCATCTAAAATTTTCATAGTGTGACGATCAGAGTTAGAAGTGGGGCGTCCTGCACGTTTTGCCTCGTTAATCCATTTTCTGACACCAACTATGAACTCATCAAGCGATATTTTACGATCAAGAGAAGTGTCAAAATCTTTCAACACTTTATCTATAGCATCATCCTTATCCAACTCTATTTCATCAAACCGGATTCCAACCATTAATGCTCTCAACTCGGTGTGTGAAAGATGTTCATCTCCGTCCATATCAATTGTCTTAAATAACCTGACGTTCAGATGATAAGTATAGAAAGCAGTTAGAACAATCTCCAAGAATTAAAAGACGCACAAAAGGAAAGACATGGAGAACTCCAGGATAATACTATAATGTATAAATACACTAACTTTGTTACAATGTCTCTATCAAGTTCACCACTATCATCAAGGAGCTTTCCCAATGCACGCATCCTTAAATGTTTTAGAAGTCCTGATATAACATGCTTGTGCTTTGCATAAGCAAAGCGTCTCCTCTGGATCCACGGCTGGAATACCTATTATCAACAGCTATATATATATAAGGTCGACAAAAACCCAAATGAACATCAACTCTAAAAAAATCGAAACATATTACACTCAGGAATGGAGGCACCACCTGACTGAATCAGATTCAGAAATTTAGCAAGAAAGATTCAATCAACACAAATGGCTACGATTAAGGCCAGTCCCTTCTAAGAGAATATTCTAAAGAAACAAAGGAGGTTCTGCTTATCAGAATAAACAGTTGTCGGAACATAATTTTCAGTAGTGATATTACTAATACTATCATTTGAACAAGTAACAACCTAAACAGATCTAATCAAGTGCAAGATGCCAAGTTAACCTCTGTAAACAGTAAGCTCACGAGAAGATATGACCATATCTCATAAAAATTGATATGCACCAACCAACGATACAAAATCAATAATTCCCCCAATTTGTGGCCAAAAGAGTTCTTTTATTGTCATGTAATGCAACTGATGTCCAGTGACTTTTCTTTAACTTTTCTAAGAGTTCAATACAAACAAACTAAAATTACAGGAAGAAAGAATGGTCAGAGTGACTGTTACCTGATACAAGCAGTACGAGATCAATAATGCTAGAGAGAAAATTAGTCCAATTAACACTGCCCACTGCCTTGCTACGGTGGAACTGAGGAGCTGCGGCAACTGAACAATAATAAATGGGATACAAGATACAGCCATAATTATAGCAGAATAGCTAGTCCAGATATCAGTACTGATACCAGAGCCTGCAATTATAAAGAGCTTTAATGAGTTTAATCCCCTGAGATACTTTCCTCTTATTCCTGAGTGAAAAACACAATCATCTGAAAAGAGTTGGTCATGTTGGCAATGTAGCATATATTTTGAACCAGTGGACAATCTATGAATGAGTCATTTAGTTATGTGCATGAGTTACAACATCAACTCTATCACATGAAGTGAGCGAAAAGGTATGCGAGTATTCAAACTAAGTACCCTATCCCATGACACAACTTTAAGAATAAAAATATAAGCCAAGAGGTCTCTGCACTTTCACAATTTGTCTAGCAATGTAAGAACCTAAATAATTCCTCATCGCCAAATGTGCAGTAGCATATATTTAGGTATCAATTAGATGGTTAGTAGGATCCAAACAGCACACGGGAATAAAACGTTGACATACCTGTCAAGTTAAAGCCTTTAGTATCTCTGTTATCTACAGCAATTCCATTCTCAATATCACACTTGCCAATAATAACACATGAACCCCATACTACTGTGATGAGCATTACAGTCGACCCAGCTAACAAGCCCATCCCAACAGAAACCTGATCTTGAGCCGTTGCTGTACTCCCAGAAAGTCCGGATACTGAAAACAATACAATTCATTGTATCAACTTCAAATGATAGCTACTATCATCTGATCAATTAATCAAGAAAAAAAAATCAGCTTCAAAAAGAAAATCGTATTCATAAATTCCAAAATGGGTAGCCAAGTCTGATGTGGAAGACTAAAGGCAAGATAAAGTCCCCCACTTTACACATACAAAACAAGGACTGAAGGAACCATCCTTATGTCTGCTTTATTCTGTTTAGCTCCTGTGTTCTTTCTTCACTAAAGATTCATAAGCCAAACACAGTCCAATAAGTCCAGATCAGATTCTTGCAAAATGCCATTCAAATGGGACAAGGTGTAAAGCAACCAGATTGAATATCAATTACAATTCACACGTGGGGTCCTAATTCAGAAAGTGCTTACTATGTTATAAAATTTATATTCCTAGCGACTTTAATCCACAGTATAAAGTGCACTGAAACAAAAATTCCACTTCTTTATAAAATGAAAAATAAAAAAACAAGGAGCTCAAAATTCAGGAGCCGGAAAAGCAGCACCGGTAGGGTGACAAAATACAAAATATAATCTTCCAATATATAATTATAAAAAAAATCCGATAGTAACACATGTTTGAGCCATGATAAGTAAAAATAACAGTTTCATCATACACCGTCGGATTATGAGTGTATATTATAATGTCCGTAACGTATATAGTAAAAGCATTAACTACACTAGTAAGAGAAATTATAAACACACACCTCAAATCTCTTAATACACACCCATACTCAAAACACCACCTATCTAAATTTCATTCCAATATTTTTACTAAATACACCTCATAAAGTACCTAAAATACCATTGAATAAAAAAAATCACAGAATACCTTATTATTTTGCTATACACGGCTACTTTTTAGTGTGATTAGTATATTAATCTACAAAATAAAAGAATATATATATATATATATATCTAAGAAAAGAGAAGATGAAGAAGATAGAATGAATTTTCATGAATTACCTTGTTTGAGACTAAATATAGAAATGATTTTGTTGGGGTAAAAATTAAGGAATGAATAGATAACAAAACTTCCCGCTTAAATTTTCATCAAAATCTATACTAATTTAAATTTTACTGTAATATTTTAATTATTTCCAAATATAAATTATCTATTTTTCATAATTTAATTTCTTAATTGTTACATTACCTATTTTGGTTATTTAAATAAGAGTGTGTATTAAGTGATTATGGATGTGTATTTAAAACTTGTCCACTAGTAAACGTTCATTGCAATTTATGAGAAGAAAAAAAGAAAGAAAGAAGAGTAATTGACTGACCGAGAATGAGCATGGCATCGGGAAGTGCACCGAGAATGGGGAGGAACAGACCTCCGATGATTCCAGGGCCGAGAATCTCGAGGAGAAGCTCGCTGCCGTTAGAGAGGTAGGTAGCGGCCAAGTACATGAGACCGCCGTAGACGATGATGAGAAAAGCGTTGCCGAGGATGGTGGTGGTGCAGGGTAAGAATCCGTACGTCTCGTCGCAGGTGGACTCTGCTTTCAAGGAGAAGGTAGGGCGGGTGAGGGTGAGGAAGTTGGGTGAGTAGGCGGAGGAGGTGCCGAATCGGTGGACCCCATCGGAGAGTAGATCCGATCGGGGCTCCGGGAGGCTGTAGCGGGCGTGGGATTGGGGGCAGAGGAATAGGAGGAGGAGGAGGAGGAGGAGCTTGGACATGGCTGGAGTTTGGTGGCTTTCTCTCAGGGCATAGTGAGGTGAAGAGGAGGTGAAGAGGTGAGTGAGGAGGGGTCGGGGGGATTTAATCGTGAGGTGGCGACAGGTCAGGAGTGAGGAGAGATAAAAGAAAGAGAGAGAAGGAATGGGGAGTTCAGTGTGAGACTTGTCTGTGTGTTTGTGGTGGGGACGACTTAGTTTCCCTTTCAATGATGGCATTATTTGTAAATAATTGATGCATTTTTTCTATTTAAATCTAGCTGTTCTTCCCCCTATTTATACAATTTTCTTCGTCTAGACTTCTAGAGCATCCCATTGGATGAAGTAGGAATGTATCGGTAATTATATTAATTTCATTTTTCTAATATTATGTACTAACTAATAATTGGTATGAAAAATTCATCATTTAAACTAACTAATAACGTTGGTGTGTACCATTGCCACCCTAAAATGAAGAGTTTGAAGGTGAAAAGAGAGGGTGAGAGATCTGTTTATGTAATTATCAATTCGGTTTAATGGTAGAAAATATTATCGTTAGGTCAAGCAAATAAATTTCCATATTTTCTTTTTTGACCGTTGTACTAGATAATTTGTAACATCCGTTTTTATTACAATAGTTTTCATCGATTTAGTTAGAAGTCTTTCTTTATCTTTACAATTTGCTGGCCTTTCATTTTCTCTAAAAACAACCTTTAATTTTTATGAAAAAGAACGATGCATCTGTCCATAATCATTTACTAAGAAAACTATCAATTACAAAGAAAAACATTGAGCTTAAATACCTATTTATAATAAGCATCCAATAATCATTATGAAATAACGCAAGATCAAAGATCGAAAGCACATGTGAACTTATATAAATGCGATAAATATTAAGAGATCCTAATGTAGTAGCTCAATAAATCTTGAGATGTCCGTGCATAGAGTGGAAAGGTAGTTTGGTGAAGATCTTGTCAAAGAGCCGAGGCGAGATCTGAGTGACCTGTATATCCTTTTAAAGTTTTTATTATTGAAATATTGTTGCACTTCCGGTATTGGATCAGAAATGAATGAAAACTAAAATTCCCATCTTGTCCCATTTCTGACATAATTCCACGTGGTAAATCACGTTAGTTTGTACTTCAGGTTGGTAACTGCAGTACTCAACAGCATAATAATAACTACAAGTTCCAAGAGTCCAGGTTAGCGAGTAAATTGCGAAAAGTCTTCAGCACTATCTATAGCCATTGGTTTGAGTATTGTTGGTTTTGACTAAAGAATTTACAGCGTGCACACTCTATTAAAAGAAAGAAAATGTGGATATTCGCATAGTGAAGGGAAAAAGTTCTGAGTAAATTGAAAGTATGTTAAAATGCAGGGGGTTCATAGAAGTGAACTATAATCAGATAGGGGGACCAGACCAAAGGACCACTTTCCAGTACGTATAAGTGAGCTTCTTGCTTGACCCAGCACGAAAGAGTCACACCAGCTAACCATTAAGACACCACAACCAGAAAGAAAGAGTTACCTAACTATCCAAGAAGTCCAACCAAAGAGTCATCTCTTTCAATAGGCACGCCAAGTTCATCAATAGTTCTAGGAACTAATACATATGGAACTTCAGACCAATTCTTCAGTATACAAGTAACTGAAACTTGAAACGATTCCTTCAACAGCAAGGAAATTCCAATCGAGTGGACCAGAAGACAAGGAGATTAGAACTACCCAGTCAATCTAGAAAGTCGAACACACGATTAGTGTATTAAACAAGATCTTCTGGACCCTGATCGCAATCAACATGTTGAGACACTCAGTATTCAATTTTTCTCTTTTAGAGGATAATGTATTGGTTGATCAAACCCATCAACATTATCTTTGTCAGCAATGCCAGATTATGAAGTATGTGGAGGTATACTCGCCCCATATCTATGTCGGCAGAGTTATACAGACTTTTCTTCATGGCCTTCACTACGTTATATTAAGCACCAACTACCGATTCCATCACTAACACATCACCATCTATCCTTGGTTTTATTTATTTATTTTTATACTGGACATATACATCTCCCAGATGAAAAGGAATAAAATATGCACACATGTTAAACTTAATTAGAAACTTAACAGACAAGAGTTTGACAACTTGTATGAGTGGTGCAATTTCTCAACAATCTCACTTAACAAAAAACCTTAACTGCCAAGATCTTTGACATTGACTAATCCCTTGCCTCCAATTATACAATCAAAAACCTCAACATCAAACAGATCTTGAATCCACAACCCCTTCCATACCATTATCATCTTTGCTTCAATCTCCAGTCACTAAGTGCTTATTAGCTATAAGAAATAAAACGGCAATACAACATAATCATGAACATTACATTTATTACCCCATAAAGTTATACACTTCACAAATTTATACTGCCTCTAAGTATTGAACATGAAAATATGTGTACAAATGAGAATGTTGCAAAATAACTGCAGTTAACTATTAGAAAAGGCAAGCTCTAGAGATGATGAGAAATGTAGGCAACCCAGGTATAAATAAACAGACAAAGAGGAAATATGAAATCAATAAAGCTAGGTGGAATTTCAAAGAAACAATTGCATCCCGTACAGCTCTCATTGTTCAAACATCATATGTGAATTGGTGGAATTCCCACACCCACAGGGGCATGCTAATAGTAAGAATGGATATGAAAAGATCAGTACACAAGATAGCTGGGCTTCCAGGATACTTGTGGTTAGGCCACAACTTACCAAAGTTCCATTAGTATCAAAGCAAATAAAATGAACTAAAAATATTGAAAGTTTAGATGGTCTTAGGAAAGAATTGTAGCTCTAAGATAGATGGTATACCATATATTTGCTAGTATGTTCAATGTTGTAGGATGATTGGTAAGATACGGTGAGTGGTGAGTGACTGCATGTGTTGGATGGCCCGATCATGACGAAAAGTATATAGGATGTTTAGCAGACTTGCACAAAAGATACTGATGGTTGTTAACTTCTGTAATCTTAGTAGCTTTCATTATTGTCCACTAAACTAATCTTGAAATTAATAGAGGTTCTATAATAGCAGTCAAGCATACTAGTCCATGCGTACACTCTTTATCAATTCAATTACATTCAAAATCAAGAAGAGAGTTCACAAAATGTGAGGTACAAATACGACATTAAACCAATATTGATACATCTTCTCATTTAAACAGAAAGAAAATGTACTAATTAGAACTCAAAGAAGAGAGTTTCAAACACTCACTCTGGCATCTTTGGAGGCAGATGTCATTCCAGTTTCGTACTTGATGTTAATTTCCACAAACAGTCCGTGCACATGCATCAGGCAAGCATCAAGCTCAGAAAAACCGCACACAGAAACACAAGTATCAGGAATTGGGTCCTTTGAGAATGCACACTTTTTCTTCAGCATCCTCTTAGATGTGCATACCCTCTTGCAGACAAAAACCTCATCAAAAGTTCAGAACTCTTCTCCTTTCCTATAGCACTATTTAATTCTGCTTGTCATCACATCGTTTCGTCACTCAAAATGGTTGTCCTGCAACCACTGCAGGGATAGCAGCTAAAAGGGAACACCACACTTCCACCATCACCAAGGCAGAGGCTAATCTTTTCTTCAGCACTCTATAACAGCAAAGAAATAAAAAGATCTTAGTCATCCAGTCAGCTATAAATTTCTAGGTCATATATATCTGGTATGAATCATAGGATAAACATTAGAAAAGTAAGAATAGATAATCAGGTCAAGATGAGATGCATCTAAAAGATAGAGTATCACAAATTTCATTATATGCATACTTCTCTCACAATGAAGCAGGCAACAGTGCAACACCAATGTGATCAGAAGTTAAGGAGGTCATGAAATGTGTGCAGCTAGAATTGAATGATACAAGGAAAACCCAATAGTCGTTAAATTCCACACGACTAGCACAGCCAGAGATAGAATGTTATCACAGAAATTCCCAAGATGTTGAACTACATACAAAGAAAAAGTCTCTTCCATAGTACGGATATGATCATCAACAATAGGGGACCCTTTTATCCCATTACAGCCCACAAGCACAATAACAAACTAGTTTCTCTATAATGTACCCACAAAAATCCTAACCTTTTATTAATTCAACCCCATATGCCACTGTCTATAACAAGGACAATCAAAACAAACATTACCCTGATTTTGCCAACAAAAATTGACAATTGCATTTCGATGGTCTTCCACAGTCGCATCAAAAGAAACTAAACTCATTCACCTTACTTGTTCTAGGATTCAAACCCAGAACCCCAATAATGCTCAATACAAAGATATCTACTTAATCACCACCACTAATTAACAATTACCACACAAGATTATAAAAAACAACTATCTATTCATAATCAACCTATAAATAAAGCGAGACTGATAATTAAAAATGACCAAATATCAGATACCCAAAGCTTAAAACCCAGTTTATATATTCTTCTTCTGTTTTACATATCTGTAAAGGTCCCAATTGTTGTCACTCTAACCTTAATAGTACACTTCAGTGAAAATGATCAGAACATGAGACTTGAATAATAAAATTCCCAATTCGTAGAAATATAAAGTGAACCCAAGAAAACTTGAATGGTATTTAGGGGTTCTAGTAAGAGAACACTGTTGGGCATGGGGTTTAAGAGGCATTACCTGGTAATCAGCTGGTATATAAGATGAGGCGTCCTGCCGTCCCCTAGAGAGAGAGAGAGAGAGAGAGAGAGAGAGAGAGAGAGAGAGAGAGCGCGGGAGCGGGAGCGGGAGCGAAGGAGAGCGACGAATGTAGTTAAAGGTGTTTGAACTTGGGCTTAGAGTTGGGCCAATCAAAACTGGACTCCTAAATTTTGCTACAATGTTAATTGTTTTTGCTCTCGTTCTGTTAATGTTTCTTCTCACCCAAGTAAAGCTCTATGGTTTAGTCTCTAGTGAATGAAGTGATCTCTTTTCATTTTCCAAGGGGAAGATGTTGATCATTTTTGAGTAAAATCATGAGAAAAGCTATTTTCCCCTAAAGAGATTCACATGAGTGTAAGAGGGCATCGATTGAGCTAATAAATGAGCAAGTCTATTGATTTGATACGTACTCATTAGTGAAAAATTGGATAGGTTATCATACTCGCTCCTTGTTGCATGTTATTTGAATAGTACGGAAAATGTATGATAATTGATATATGCAATTACAAAACTATTGAAGTTTGTTACACAAAAAAATATTGAAGTTTGGGAGGTTATATATGTCACGACCCCAAAATTTCGAGTATGAAACTCAAATTTTGTAGTCATGAAAAACTCTAAAACAATCTCAATAAAATCAAAATCATTTTAAGGTCACAGCGGATCATTACTGAGTTCAAAATACAACTCAGTCCAATTGATTATTACAAACCAAATTTATAATTCGACATTATATCAAATGGAAATGTAAAAATCCTCACATAAACCTCAGATAAATCCACACAAATCCTCACATGAAACCACACAAATTCTCACCACAAGATAGGATAAAATCAACTTTGGGTCCTCAAAGTGGTCCGTCGTTTTCCGTTAATCCACACATGCGGAATTATCCCCTACACAATCGAATAGGTGCACCGGGATTGTAAACACAAACCCGGTAAGCTTTGCAGTTCGTATGAGTAAAACAACAAATACAACTCGCATAAATATATATACGAAAATCCATAAAACATCAATTATAAACGCACTCATGACTCATTAGACGGCCCATCTGGTTGTCTAACAATGTAAAAATATATATGCTCATGAGAAGTTGGGCAACACTTATGTTTACCCAAATGCATTTATAATACGGGTACTCATGAGCGTTGGTACACCTCTGCACCCCTCATGTAGTATGCCGCCGACATTGGACAACCGCATGTTACCCAATATCAAAATATATGGGTACTCATAAGCAGATAACCCATCTGTTACCTCTTATGCAGTACCCCGGCAGACAGACTAGAGCTCTAACTATATCGTAACTTTCACCCAGCCAAAGGCTAGGTTCCGACAAAAACACGTTCGAAGACAAACACGTCCGAAGACAAAAACACGTCCGAAGACATAAACACTTCCGAAGACAAAAACGTTTTAACAAACTCCATGTTAAAACCACATGCAATAAACATCACATCATATTGTACAATTCGAATCAACATGCTCAATATGTAAATCTCAACACCAAAATGAACTTATTCACAACGGAAATTACGATAGTATATAATATAGCAAACCATATATATGTACCTATTTACCATTTATACACATATACAATCTATTATATCAAATACATATCATAGTTCATTCTTAAAACTATAGCATATTCTTGAATCTTCACAAGGGTATATTCGTCATTGTGAGATTTTACTCACCTTATAATCTCGAGCGTAATTCCACGATGCCGAAAGTAAATCCTTTACTTGAATTATCGATCACCTTGAAAAGATAAGAAGTGGATTTAGAATCGTTACGTAAAACCATAAATACCGAAACAGTAATAATATTTCACTGTCTAGCAAATTTGTGGTTTTACGAAATTACTGTTCACAATTTACTATTCACGTATTACTATTCATGTAATACTGTACATATACATATTAATTGCGGAGGAAAACATAGAAACTTTGGCAACGTCGCGCGGCTTCACGGCGGCGAGGCGAGGCGTCTCGAGCTCGGGGTCGTGTGCGGTGGTCCATGCGAAGCTTCCTGGACCGGCGGTGTGTGACACGGACGGCCGGAGGGGCATATCGTCGGTGGTGATTTTTTGAGAGAGGGACAGAGAGAGAAAGGAGGGAGGCGGATGAAGGGTTTCCATAATCCCTAAAAATTTCTATTTATACACCCTTCCAAAATCGGAAACAACTTCCGTCGTTAATAACTTTCACGTACGAAGTTCGATTAGAACGCGTGAAGTGTCTACGAACTCGTATCGACTAGCTCTACAACTTTTGTGAAGGAAGTTTTCACAAACGAGCGACGGAGCAAAAGTCGATTCTCACGTCGCGGAAACGTAACGTTTTTCTAAATAAAAGTTCCGATAACGTTTCCGCTTCCGATTTCCGACGTCGCAAAGCGAAACAAACACGTTTAATGAATTTCACAAACTTTATAAATTTTAAAACAATCTAATAACTGTTCCGAAAAATCGGGTTATTACAATATATATGAGAATGGTACTATATTGAATCACTTTATGTATTAAATCTAATCTTACAAAAAATAATGGCAGAATTGTAGCCAAATGTGGCTACTAAGTACCAAAAATAAAACTTCTTCACTTTAGAGGTATCATTATTTAGGTATATCCGATGACATCATTGAGAATATAGACTAGAAGCAAGGATAGTGGATAGAGCAAGAAGGCAGCTATTGCCGTCCACAGAGGAAAGGTTGATTTCAAACTTGCAATGAGACCTACCACAAGGCAGACTATTAGAACTACTAATACTTCTGCAGAGAATTCCCATGTCATTTCGCGAGCATAAATTATGGTCAGAAGCACAGAAAATCCCAGCACATTGTTCATAAAAACCCCACCATAGATCTGCATGCAAAGAAAATCAATCAATCGTAGTCTCAATTTGATATTTACGTCAGAGCGACAAACTAAGAATCGAATGAAAATAACAGATTAACAGGTGAGGCCTTTGACACCAAATATTACCTCCGAAAATGTCAAATCAGTGGTTCTTGGTGTTTGGCGACTTGCTGCACTAATGGCTGAAGCTGCTTGTCTAGCATTGGTTGCTAACGGAACAAGCACAAAAGCTACGAAGAAAGAAGGTATGCCTACAGCAGTGGAGAAGTCCTGAACATTATCTATGAGAGGTTCTGCTAGAACTGCTAGCACAAGAAACCCTAACACCATATATGAAATGGCCTTGAACCAACTCCAGAATGACTTGTCAACAGGTCCACCTCTTTCAGTCTCTTCATCGACCAGCTTATCTGTAGCATCCCAAGTTCTCTGCAGAATCATTAATTTTTTGAAGAATTAAACTTCTCAACTATTATAGTCGAACGCGTTAGCCTGAACTAATGAATTGTACTAGTTTAGTCCTCAATAGCTTAATCTTTTTTGGGTTTAGATTTGTTTAACATGCATGCTTGGCCGGATCGGGCTAGATTCTTTGAGCCATGCATTTTGTCATGTATGGCGACGATAAAGCAGCTAATACATTTCTCTCGAGCAACATTCGTTTGATTGCACATATAAGATGCATCAAATGAGGTATGATGGTATCTAATCGATCGATGTTGACTAACAATTTCCAGGCAAGCAATAGCTAACCAGCTAATAGCTCGATCAGGTGATTGGTGTTACTACCTGCAGGCTAATGCGCACGTACAATTTGCAATTCATCATTTCCTATTATAATTTTGGAGAAAATCATGCTTAGTTAAGTTTACTTACTTGGTAGAGATCGTCCTCCGACTCTAATGACGGCTGAGCTTGGGTACCATGGGATATATTTATCCATTTTGTTAATCCTATAACAAATTCTTCCTCATTAATCATGTGATCTCCACTTGTGTCAAGTTCTTCTACCAACTTGTTAACTGCTTCATCCACTTCGAGTGGAATGTTACCAGACTTGATGTTCATGATCAGTTCTCTTAGTTCTGTTTCTGAAATATTATTGTTTCCATCTCGATCAATCTGTTCAAACAAGCTGTTGTTTCATGCAGAAAGACTTGGTGATTAGTCACCATATCACAATTATCATATATATAGCTAGGTCGAACAACTTGTATATATGGATTACACGTACTGCTAATCCCATCTCTCAGAGAGATTTAGCAAGCAATGATATCCGGCCATAATCTATCTAACGGTGGTACTTAAGGTGTAAATTTAGTTAAGGAGTTTCTTTCATGTGTTCTTACCGTCTAATATTGTCCATATGAGGCATGCCATTCTCTGTAAGAATCGCTCCAAGGGAATTGCTTTGGACTTGTCTTAATACTTCTGACATCAAATTCTTCTTGATTTCACGTTCTTTTCTTCTATTTTCAATCCAAGGTTGAAAGACCTGCGCAGTAAGAATTGAAAGAAGTTTATATACGAGCACATTAATGATCACTTCAATATTTAATTATTAGGACCTTTGGCAGAAAAATGATCGAGGAGATAGAAACATATAAGCAAAATCTTCTAATCTTTCACACTTAGAGATGGATGTGTTAGTGCTTGTTAGTGCTAGTTAGTGTGTGTTAGTGCTAGTTAGTGCAATTCACTTTAGCATGATTAACTCCACTTGTAATTAGCTTATATATAGATCATCAAATGTATGTAATAGGCAATCAATCAATAAACACTTATCTTCTTGGTATCAGAGCAGAAATCGGCTCTGTCTTTTTTTTTCTGTGTTTCTTTTCGAGCAGACGAGCTTCGGCGGAGCAGCAAAGACCTCAGAAAGCAAGCCTGCTCTGTCCCTTCCAGTCAATTCTATAGTAGTGTTTTCTGAGGCAGCTTGGACACCCACAGAACTTCTCAAGGCACGGAAGCTCCGCGATCTTGGTCCCAGAGACTGTTGAATGCGCTCAGCTTATTCCATCATCACAGAGCTTATTCCCTTGTTGATCAGCTATTCCATAAACCACTCTCCATCTGATGATGTAAGCTCTCCTTATAATTAGATTCAAATCATTCAGAACCTGAACCACCTCCAGGAAACTCCCACGCTTATTTGCACTGTCCACCTTAATCAAAGTGGCTTTCCTGCTTGTAATATTATCAACTATAACCCTTGGAGGGTTCACTCTCAAAGCTAGCTTCTGAAACTCGTCGTCAACAGCAAGAGAAGGAGACCAACAATCCATTCGTGGGGGCTCAGAAACAGAACAAGAACAACACCCTTCTTGTGATTTTACCAAAAAAGCTCAAATTTTGACTCTTTCAGAGACCTCGCCGGCCACCGTCCAGCGAGCTCTTTCCTTCCGACAGCGAGCCCCTTCCTTCCGGCAGCGAGCTCAACAAGCTTGTCTTCTTCTCCTTCCTGGCCCTTCCGGTAGCGAGTCTCGTCCAGCAAGTTTCTCCGGCGCAGACCTCACCGGCCGTCGTCTTCAGCGACAAGACCGTTGGCCGCGGCGACGATGCCTTCAACACCTTCTTTCCGAGACCGGCGCCGTCAAGCACGTCCCTCACGCCATCTTCGTCGACCTCGAGCCCACCGTAATCAACGAGGTCCGCACCGACACCTACCGCCAGCTCTTCACCCCGAGCAGCTCATCTCCAGCAAGGAGGACGCCGCCAACCCCTTCGCGTCGCCACTCTCGGTAGAGCTTCCGAAGCAGACCCACAATTTCTAGACTTCCCATCTTCAGATTCCAAGTCCTCCAACCCGATTCTAATACCTTCTCTTGGTGGAGCTCCCTTCCAAGACCCGACCCGGATTTTGGAGCCCAACATTCAACACCCGGCCCAGCCCAGTGTCCGGCCTAGCCCAGCTCCACTCGACCCGACCCGGTCCATCCTCGACCCGACCCGGTCCTTCATTCTGCCCGACCCGGTCCATCTTCTGCCCGACCCGGTCTAGATTTGGTTGTCTTGTTTGTCAGTGCAGGTTCACTGACAGTGCACGTACACCCAAGGCAGGTTTATATCCATTTTTTGGTGCTTCCGCTGTATAACCTCTGATTTGTCACATAATGTTCATCCCTACTGCATCCATCGTTAGTCATGGTAAAATTGGTATAACTCTAAATATTTCTCACTTTGTTGGCTTTGATACATGGATTATTGATTCTGGTGTGTCTGATCATATGACTTATGACAAATCTTATTTTACCATATTGTCTCCTTCACCTGTACCCTATGTTACTAATGCTAATGGTGAGGCATTTCTCGTCTTAGGAAAAGGGTCTGTTCGCATTACTCCCACTATAGAGCTTCACAATGTGCTCTATGTCCCTGCTTTATCTCATCATTTGATATCTGTTCCCCAATTAAATACTGACGCTAAGTGTTCTGTGACATTTTTTCCTATGTATGTGATATTTCAGGATCTTCTCACCGGAGAGTTAATTGGTCGGGGGTATCTGAGGGGCCGGTTGTTTCATCTAGATCAGACACATGCGGGGGAGAAACCAGGGGTACAATCTCGGACCACTTTAATCTCCACTTCTGATAAGCTAAGTGAAATTTGGTTATGGTACCGTTGCTTAGGGCATCCATCTTTTAGTGTTATGAAAAAATCTATGCCTACTTTATTTTTCAGTGTGGATGAGTCATCTTTACATTGTGAAACATGTGTTTTGGGCAAGAGTCATCGGTCTACCTATTCCCCTAGTAAATCTAATAAAAGTACTTTTCCTTTTGAATTAATTCATTCTGATGTTTGGGGACCTTCCAAAGAGTCTACTGTGTCAGGAATGCGGTACTATGTGTCATTTATTGATGATTGCATCCGTCTTTCGTGGATTGTTCTTCTTAAAAATAAAAATGAGGTTTTCCCGGCTTTTCAAGCCTTCTATACCACTGTGCAAACACAATATAATGCCACAATTAGAGTTCTTCGTTCTGATAATGGGGGGGGGGGGAATATGTGAATCATGTCTTTCAGGAGTTCTTTAACTCACACGGAATTGTTCATCAAACAACGTGTCCTTACACACCCGAGCAGAATGGCGTTTCTGAAAGGAAAAATCGTCATTTACTTGAAATGGCTCGGTGTATTCTTTTTAGTGCCCATATGCCTAAGTATATTTGGGGTGATGCTGTCATCACTTCCGCCCACCTCATTAATCGTCTTCCTTCTCGTGTCATTCAGGGTAAAGTTCCATATGAGGTACTTGCATCCCATGTCTCCTTACCCTCTTTTCATAATCTTCCTACCCGTGTTTTCGGTTGTGTTGCTTTTGTCCATCTTCCAAAACATCAGCGGTCTAAATTGGATGCCCGGGCGGTTAAATGTGTGTTTGTTGGGTATAGAGGCCATCAAAAAGGGTACCGGTGCTATCATCCACCTACCAAGCAGTACTATGTCACTATGGATGTTACTTTCTTTGAGGACATGAGTTATTTTGCCCCTTCTGATACTGCTCTTCAGGGGGAGAATTCCTATTTTGAAGAGCTATATCATGGAGAGGGGGAGACAAATAAGCTAGTAGATATGGTGACAGGTTCAGTTGAGATTACCAATGTAGCAGCTACACAGGCGCCACCGGATGGTTCCGGCGGTGTAGTCACTCCAGAGATTCAGGAACCAGCAGATGAAAACACAACTGCTCCTCATACCTCTCATACTACTGTTTCTACACCTGACCAATGCTCTTCTGGTACAGAAGATCACTCACCTGAGGTTAGTCATTCTATTAGAGCTACTAGTAGACAATATGTTTTGCCAAATAGGTCTACTCGGGGTCAACCAACAAAAAGATATGAACCTACCCTTTAGACTACAGCCAAGTATCCGGTAGCGAATTTTATATCTACCAAAAGATTATCTAAGTCATATGAGTCATTTGTGAATCAAATATCTACTGTATCAGTACCTAACAAAGTGCAGGATGCATTGCGAGATCCAAAATGGAGGAAAGTAATGGAGGAAGAGATGGAAGCATTACAAAAGAACAATACTTGGGAGCTTGTACCTCCACCATATGGCAATAAGACAGTAGGATGTCGTTGGGTGTTTACAGTGAAGCATAATCTAGATGGGTCAGTAAGCCGGTATAAAGCACGCTTAGTAGCGAAGGGGTTCACCCAGACATATGACATAGACTATGATGAGACATTTGCACCTGTTGCAAAGATAAACACTATCCGGGTATTGCTTTCTGTCGCTGCTAACTTGAACTGGCCACTTAGGCAGTTTGATGTTAAGAATGCATTCATTCATGGAGAACTAACGGAGGAAGTATACATGGATCTTCCGCCTGGATATATGGCCGCTTCTCCAAGTAACTCCGTATGCAGATTGATAAAGTCTTTGTATGGTCTTAAACAGTCACCTCGTGCTTGGTTTGGAAGATTCTCACAATTCATGAGGAAGATTGGCTACAAACAGAGTAATTCAGACCACACGTTATTTCTCAAACATCAACAAGGGAAGGTAACAGCCCTAATTATATATGTTGATGATATGGTGGTTACTGGGAATGATTCTGTTGAGGTGGATAAATTACAGAAACAGCTTGCCACAAAGTTTGAGATGAAGGACCTAGGTACACTCAAGTACTTCTTAGGCATTGAAGTAGCCCGGGGAAGTGATGGTATCTATCTGTGTCAGAGGAAGTACATTCTTGATCTACTAACAGAGACAGGTATGTTGGACTGCACTCCCATTGATACTCCTATTGAGCAGAACCATCGGTTAGCAGAGTATCCAGATCAAGTCCCTACTGACAAACCTCGTTATCAGAGGCTAGTTGAACGTCTGATTTATCTATCACATACCAGACCAGATGTTGCATATGCAGTAAGTGTAGTAAGTCAGTTCATGCATAATCCCAGCGAGGATCACATGGATGCTGTTGTAAGGATCTTAAGGTACTTGAAATCAGCTCAGGGGAGAGGAGTAATGTTCTCTAATCACAATAAAATCCTTGAAATTTGTGGCTTCACAGATGCAGACTGGGCTGGAAATATTACAGATCGGAGATCCGCATCAAGGTACTTTACCTTTGTTGGGGGTAATCTTGTTACATGGAAGATGTTGCATATGCAGTAAGTGTAGTAAGTCAGTTCATGCATAATCCCAGCGAGGATCACATGGATGCTGTTGTAAGGATCTTGAGGTACTTGAAATCAGCTCAGGGGAGAGGAGTAATGTTCTCTAATCACAATAAAATCCTTGAAATTTGTGGCTTCACAGATGCGAACTGGGCTGGAAATATTACAGATCGGAGATCCACATCAAGGTACTTTACCTTTGTTGGGGGTAATCTTGTTACATGGAAGAGTAAGAAACAAAAAGTGGTAGCCCGATCTAATGTTGAGGCAGAATACAGAGGTATGGCTCAGGGAGTGTGCGAATTGTTATGGCTGAGAAATTTGCTACAAGATTTGGGCATTGAGCCTAAGAGTGCTATGCAGCTGTACTGTGACAACAAAGCGGCTATTGATATTTCACATAACCCTGTGCAACATGATCGTACAAAACATGTGGAAGTTGATCGTCACTTTATAAAGGAGAAGCTAGACACAAAGGTCATTAATTTTCCTTTTGTTCCTACAGAAGAGCAACTTGTCGATATGCTCACAAAAGGAGTGTCTAAAAAGGCTTTTTATGACGCACTTAGCAAGTTGGGCATGGTTGATGTATATGCGCCAACTTGAGGGGGAGTGTTAGTGCTTGTTAGTGCTAGTTAGTGTGTGTTAGTGCTAGTTAGTGCAATTCACTTTAGCATGATTAACTCCACTTGTAATTAGCTTATATATAGATCATCAAATGTATGTAATAGGCAATCAATCAATAAACACTTATCTTCTGGATGTTTGCATAAATGTAAAGTAAAATGTGGAATCATACATGGCATGGCAGAATATTACCTGATACATGTCCTCCAGCGATCTTTCAGTATTCTCTTTATGCAGTATTTTGTACTCATCAACCCATTTTGTGAAGCCATTCACAAATTCATCTTTATTAATTTTTCCATTATTATCGATGTCAAACTTTTTCATCACTTCTGTTATTCCTTTGTCCTCATCATTTGCCAATGATGTGGAATTGATTTCCTGGAGAAGGTTTTTTACTTCAGGAACTGATATATGATCGTCACCATCTTCATCCATTTCCTCAAACAGCCTGCAACATATTCGTCATCGATTAGTTGGTATACATACCAAAATGGGGCTCACGGTTCTGCAATTTGCAAAATCTCATACCCTAATCAGTGGCATAATGCGGATTAATTTGAAAAGAATATCGACATGTATGGATTGATTCCGCGCAAGACTGTGAATTGGTGGTGAAACACTCAAACTCACCAGTCACCAACCGGTCTTATATATGATTATCTTTCGTTGATCTTTCACAGTACTTAGGAGAGGAGAAACAAAAACGGAACCCTTAATTAGTAGTTTAGTACCTTCTTATGACACGTACATTAGGTGCTCCTTGGACTGTAAGGATTCTCCCTAGTGCATGTTTCTGCACATGTTGTAAAATGTCTGATACTAAATTGCCATGTTTCACAAATTCTAATCTTCTCTTTTGAACCCAGGGCTGGAAGACCTGTACTTAAACATTGTAAAGATAATGGAGGTTATGCATGAGTACTTCACAGACATTTGTAATATTAAAAAAATAGGGTGAGTTCATTGACAAATTAGTCGTGAATGTGCGTACCTGATAGATGAAGTACAACAGTAGGAATATAATAGAAACGCCGAGAGCAACCAAGATGAAAATGTTTTCAACATAAATGGAGTGGAAGATATTCGCGATTTGCATTATAAGAAATGGAATCACTGAGAAGATCATAATTCTTGCGAGGACGCTGGTTTCCAAATCGATTGTAATACCACAATCTATAATTCAAGGACAAAAAATATTGACAAAAAGAAATGAGCGAATATTAAGGTTCTAATTACAAACAATTAAATTAACTTCCAAATTATGAGAGCTAACTAGCTAGGTAAACTAATAATTAAAAGTAGGAGATTAAAGAGAGGTCCTAATTCTAAGTTAAATGAATGTGAGGATGCTGGTTACTTTGGTTTAGTGAGCATGCTACAAACCCATTTATATGTGCGTGGATTGTTTGGATTGTTTGGATTGTTGGTATGCGTGTAACGTGTCATGTGACATGAACGGTTATTGTATGTCGTACTTAACTAATGTTGGTACTTGGTAGTGTATATATGGAAAGAACTTGCAATTATTTGAGAAGAGATTAAGAAAACTGACTTGTCAATAATGCAGGTGTTCTTGCCCACGACAAAGCTGTCGACGAATTTGCATCATTACAACTTGTGAAGTGTTGCCGGCCAACAATCACACAAGTTCCCCAAAGTACTGTTAGGAGCAAAATTGAAGTTCCAGCCAGCAACCCGACTCCAGTGTACACATAATCTTCAGCAATTTCCTTGGTGTTAAAGAACCCAGAAGCTGTGAATAGTTATTCAACATTCAAAATTAGTCAAAGAAATGCATCCTATGTGTACGTACAACAGTCAAATTTGAGTAATCATCACCTAATAAGGCAAAGTTAACACACTCGATCTATGTTTTTTGACGCCTATATACACAGATTTTGTACATCATGAAAAATTTACGTCGTCTCTCTCGAGCAAATATTGTATTACCGAAAATGGCCCGCGTCTTTTTTAACGACCGCGGATTACTATGTACAAAAATATTGGTTCTTCTCAGTTCTCATCACTAGCCTTTCAACTAGATTGATATACATTACCTGCCTGCCGATTTAATTTCAAATCCTATACTATATATCTATAATACCAAACATCAATGGTATCCAGGGCAAGATGATGATCGATCAGGTTGTTATCTTGAGTTTAACCCTACATTATTTTGGTATATTTTAACAATATTCATGAGAGAAAAAAAAAACTTCCAAAACAGTGAAAAATTACGTTGATTCTTCAAAGATGTACAATAGTCGACTTGAAAAGGAAAGTCTTTGCATTCCTCACTTGCTTTTCATACAAGGCACAACCGCATTGGCTTATTGCCAAACCTTTAATTATATATGCATCAACAAGTGAACACTATGTTCTAGCATGTAATCCCACCACTATTACAAGACTACATGTTAATTGGATGATAAGATCATGAATGATACAGCCGACGATGTCTAATACATGTGCAAAAACAGGTAGATGATTGAAGCCACATGTTTTTATCTAATTTTCTTTGGTCATGAGAATTATAGAAACTACAGTAATGCCAGCTATATATTCTCTGTATTCATGGTCGCGATCGATATATATCCAGCAAAATAATTTATGATAGCTGTATTTCCATATCTGATATTTGTCAGTCTTATTTTGCTGATAGAAAACGAAGTGATTGATCATCAATGAACTATATATCCGTCAGTTTTCATTTTCAGAAAATAATTAATGGTCGATCCTCTAATTAAGATTGACACTCTCGATGACATTACAAGATTCATTTGGCAATAGAAGAAACTGCGAGCATGGCCGGAAATTAATAAAGAGGCAGAGGTTGCTGAATACGTACCAAGAAGCAACAACGACTCCGGGAGGGCGCCAAGGACATGGAAAGCACTGGCACCGAAAACACCAGGACCCAGAATCTTGAAGATCTGCTCCCCTCCGGCTGCCAAGTACGACTCTCCTTGGAACAACAAGTACTCATACACCACCATCAAGAACACATGCCCGTAAACACTGTCGGAGCACGGCAAGAACCCGTACAGTTGCTCGCAGGTCTCGTTGGACTCGGCTTTGAGAAGATGGAAGGAGCTTATGATCGTTCCATTACTTTGGTTGAACCCAACATCATGATGATGATGATGATCAACACCGTCTGAAACCGATTGACCACTTGACATAACAGTAGTAATATACCGAAAGGAACGGCCTTCGACTTGGACTAATAAAATTGCACATAGAACGAAAATGAAATATGCATCATTTCTGCCGAGCGTGTTCATTCCCGCGTGACAGCTGAAATGAACAAGAAGACTTTTGCTAATGGAGGAGGTGGAAAATGATGTACGTATATATATGTTTACAGATTTGAATATATGTTCATTAATGGTACGTATATATATGATATATATTCTGGTGATTTGTAGAAAAGTATTGGGAAGATTGGAGGTGAGCGCGCGCATACATAAGGTCAATGTTCCTATGTTGATCGATCTTGGTGGATTAGGTTTATATTATTTTGGAACTTTATTTAAAACAAATAACACCCAAGCAGCCATGTTTTTGACAACGTGTACGTTCTCAATTTATGTAGTTATGAGATGATTTGGGAAAAGTAGGAATGATGAAATTTGAATAAAAGAAACCCTCAGTAGGCTCCATCATCATTCATATGACGTCTGCTGTTATGCATGAGACATTTATTTTATTTTTTCTTTTAAATACTTTTTGTTGAAGGATAATGATGTCCAAACGTAGTTTGAATATGTCAAATTCAGTTTTGTCAATTTAATTTAGTCTCTGAATGTAGTGATAAGGTTATATATTAAGTAGGACTTATGGCTTATTATCTGTTGTAAACATCCCATATATAAAGGTTTATTGGTTAATGAAAATGCAAATCACTTTCAATGTATTCACATCTTTCAAACTTTTCTTATTTTCACTTAAAAACGTTATTAGCATGAAGCTCTCCTAGCTTCCAATCCCCTTTTGCGTCTAGACACTAGCAAAGAAGTATGTTTCCAGGAGAATTAGATTCTTTTGTTGATTGTGTAACCACACACACACAATACTTCGAAATAGGTAATTATTCATCAAATTTTTGCCTCTTAAATCTTATTTGAGTAAGATGACTGGGTCATCTCTAGTGATTCATGGCCGAGGAAGAGCTCAATTCTTATTGCCAAATGACACTTTACTTGATATAACCGAAGCACTTTATGCTCTAATAGCTCCTCGAACCCTTTTGAGTTTTAAGGACTACGTGCTAATGGTTATCATTTAATTAAATACTCATTATGAAAATGGAAAAAAGTACTTATTTATTATTTCTGATGAAGAAAGTGCATAATAGAAAAACTTAAAGGTCAATCTAGTGGGTTATACTTAACCACTGTTCGAATTGTTGAATTCAATCATGTTATAACTAACCACTATTCGAATTTTAAAGCCCATCACTCATTTTGTAAAGCATGCACTTTAGCAAAATTAGGATCTAGACCATCCTATGTTAAAGACATTGTTGATGCATGTTCTTCCACAAGCTCAACCCAAGACCTGACATGCAAAAAAATCCGGACCAACGGTACTAAAGCCAAACCAAGCTTAATATCAAACCAAATGTAGATTAAAACACGTCACGCAATTCTTGTAGACCCAAGCTACGCTATGGGGCTTACATAAGGGGTTGTGATTTGAAAGGTAACGGATCTTGTGATGCCCATCGTTGAAATAGAGTACGTAAATAAATTTTGGGCTTGGGAACCAAAATGCATGCATTATGTGACTTTAAATTCGACATTGGGCTAGTAGAGAAAGAGATTTCAACCCAATCAAGCCAAAGGCCATTTCTGACCTAAAACCCATCACATGGCCCATAATCCATATCCATTTCAGTTGCATTTTCCTCTTCTGGTAAACATGTTCCACCCTTTTGTTGCTGGGACTGGTGCTCGGCCAATTCTGACAGCACCAGAGATTCAGGAAAAACAATCGCGCCTAGATCTTCTAAGATCTCTTCGATTTCCTATCCCCACAATTTCCTTTGAGCATGATTTAAGGAACCCATGATCTTTGGTTGGTGACAGCAGCACCAAGGTGTCGTCCTATTCCCCAGTCACCACCGTCCCTATACACTGAACGGATTCCTTCAATGAAATGAAGATGAGTCCCAAGAACCATTGGTCCTTGAGGTTCCCCTTCCCTTCCCAGCTCCACTATAAAGCAAAAGAGTTGTTGTTTCAATTGAGGAAGTCATTCTAATTCATTCCAACTCATCCCAACCCAGAAAAACCCAGAAACTTCAAGTAAGAGAGCAGACTTTATCTCTCTTATCCAAACCATTATCCACCTCGCCTTAATCATCACCCAAGTTATGCAATCGCATCTCTATTCAACTCATAAGCATCCAACTTCCTCACCACACCCCTTTTGTAAGTTTTGTTACTCTTGTAAGCATAGAGAATAACAGCTATTACAATCAAGCAAATCGTCGTTGTTACAGTCAAGTGAATCGATGTTGTTAATGTCAGATCAATCACAACAAAATCAGTCTTGGATCATTCCTCGATCGATTTTGGGCGTAGTCGCACCGTAAAAACACCCTCTTACATACACTAAATAAAATATTCAATTCTTACAAAGAATCCAAGAAGATATATGTTGACCCATCCATACATATAGTGGAGGCCATTTAGATACTTCATGGTTCTGGTGGGCGCATTGACACGTTGGTCATATGTCCAAATTATTCGACTAAGGGCACACCACTCATATCACCCTATAAAGTCAATATGCCTCGACAATGATGTAGAGTTTACATCTAAAACTTTTAATGATTATTACATATCTATTGGGATTAATGTTGACCATCTAGTACCACATGTACACACACAAAATGGTCTCGCATAAGCCACCATCAAAAGACTACAAATGGTTACTAGGGCATTGCTTATGCATACCAATCTACCTATATCTGCTTGGGGTCTCGCAATACTACATGCATCTTTACTTATTCGTTTCAGACCCATTGTCAATCAACCTTTATCAGCGTATCAGGTGGTAACTGGATATGAGCACGATGTCTCACACTTACACATATATGGTTGTGTAGTTTATGTGCCAATAACTCTCCCACAACGCACAAAAATGGGTCCTCAGAGATGATTAAGTATCTATGTTGGATACAATTCTTCAACAATAATCTGTTACATAGAACGTATGACAGATGATCTTTTTACCGCTAGATTTGCAGATTGTTGCTTTGATGAGACAGTCTTCCCGTCGTTAGAGGGAGATACAAACAATAATGTTCAAAATGAACGATAGGGATTCTCATTGTTTGTCTCATTCTGTCTCATCTTGTGTGTGTGAGATATATATATATATATGTATATAGTCTCTATCTAGAGTGAAGGTTCACTCTGAAGTTTCAGAGTGAAGTTCCAATTTTTGCATACTTTTCGGTCAAATTTTTTCACCATAAGCGATTCAATATTTAGTTATGCTATTCAAGATCATCTCTATAAAGTTTCATACAATTTGACAGTGATTTGAGCTTTCAAAATTGAGATTTACACGAACGGTTCACGTTGAACAATTTTAATTCATTCATTGATTTAATCTAATTTCAATACCTTAACGATGTCCGAATTAGATGAAATTTTGTAGAGATGATCTTGAATAGCATACCTAAATATTGAATTGCTTATGGTGAAAAAAGTTGACCGAAAAGTGTGCCAAAATTGGAACTTCACTCTGAAACTTCAGAGTGAACCTTCACTCTGGATAGGGACTGTATATGTATATATATATATATATATATGATGGACTTTAATTGCTCCAATCAAGTGACTCTAAACCATGGAGGGCATTTTGCATGAAATGAAAATGCTCTCTATATGGTTTAAAAAAATCTAGATGGATGTGGTATAACCGTCTAAATAATTACTTGATTGGGAAGGGATATGTGAATAATGATATATGTCCATGTGTGTTTATAAAAAGAACAAGGTATGTATTCACAATAGTTGACGTTTATGTTGATGACATGAATTTAATTGGTACTCTTGAATAAATAAGAGGCACGGCCAACCTTTTGAAATCCGAATTTGAGATGAAAGATCTTGGGAATACTAAGTTTTGTCTAAGACTTGAGATAGAACACCGAAAGAGTGGATATTAATCCATCAGTCTGCATACGTCCAAAAGATGCTAAGGCAATTTAATGTGGACAAAATGTATTCAGTTAATACTCCCATGATTGGTCGAACACTAGATCCAAAGAAGGATCCATTTAATGCTAAAGATGATAACGAAGAACTTTTGGCGGTAGAAGTGCCATATCTATGTGCAATAGGTGCATTATTGTACTTAGCACAATGTACTAGACCTAATATCTCTTTCGTTGTGAATTTGTTAGCTAGATATAACTCTGCACCCACACAACGCCATTGGAATGACATAAAAGAATATCTTTAGATATTTAAAGGGTACAATTGATATTGGCTTGGTCTATCTATAGAGAAAAGCTAGAAGAATTGACAGGAATATCAGAAAACTTATTCCATATGTTAAAAATCCTTATGATGTTTTGGTAGGTTTCACTGATGTTGGGTATCTCTCTGACCCACATAAAGGACGTTCTCAAATTAGTTATGTATTTACCATGAGAAATACGGCAATATCTTGGAGGTCTATAAAACAAATGCTTGTTGCCACGTCCTCAAATCATACAAAGATTATTGCGCTACATGAAGCAGTTCGTGAATGCATATGGTTAAGATCAATTATTTCACATATTCAAAAAACTAGTGACTTATCATCTACCACTGAAGAACCGAAAGCATTTATAAAGATAATGTTGCTTGTATCGAACAAATGAAACAATGATATATTAAGGGTGATAATACCACACATATTTCACTCAAATTCTTTTATAATGATCAGCAACAACAGACTTTCCCCAAGATTTAAGTGAATCAGGTTCAATCTGATGAGAATGTGGCGGATTTATTTACCAAATCTTTACCTAAGACCACATTTGAAAAACATGTGAAAAACATTGGTATGCTTAAGTTATCAGAATCAGGGGGAGTTGCGGAGTTCAGGGGGAGATTGTTATGTTCACGTTACTTTGAAGTTCTTGTACTCTTTTTTCCTATGATCGAGGTTATTTTTGCCCACAAGATTTTTGTTACTCGATAAGGTTTTAATGAGGCAACGAGAGGAGTACTACGTTTGGATCGCAGAAGGGGGAGTGTTGAAAGATAATGATGTGCTTATCCAAACATAGTTTGAATATGTCAAATTCAGTTTAATATTGACTATAGTGATAAATTTATACTATTTGTTATAAACATCCCCTATATAAAGGGTTATTGAGTAATGAAAATGCACATCACTTTCAACGTATTCACCTCTCAAACTCTTTTTTATTTTCACTTAAAAACTTCTCTCTCTTTTTTTGTCTAAAATGGGTAGTGGGAAGTTATTGGGATGAAAGTTATATAGAGTTTTTTTTAGATGTTCATTTCATTATATTATTTTACTATTTACTATATTATCCCACATATATTAAGAGTTATTTTTAAAAACTACTATATAGTCTAAGGTTATTTATGTAATTTCAATCTCATTTTAGTTGTCAAAGTGACTTATAGTTATTAGAGTATATATTTATATAGGATAATTACAAGATCGATAGTGTGTTTAGCAGCAGATCATGCTAGCTAGTTTGTTGATTTGTTACAGCAACATGATTTAGTTTTTGGGTCGTCTGATAATTGTCCTACCATATGGATGACCTTGCCGGCTTTCATGCTCCAAGCACCTGGATTTCTTCCGGTGTTCCCAATGGTTAAGTATCAGAATTAGACTATGACAAAAAAAAGGTTAATTAATTAATTAATCATCATATATGGAAAAGGTTGTAGTCTCTAATTAATATTGAAAATGAATGTAATACTGTATCTGACTTCATATACGTAAGTGACACTGTTTCAGTCCCTATCAATAATGGAACTTTTTCCACATTAATTTTCCTAACGAAGTTTAGGTTCAAACAAAAGCCATATATGTCGAGATTCAAAGATGCATAACTTACATGTCAGAATAAAACATAGACATGATAATGGAGGCCGATGATCATATGATTGACCATGATATTATCTAATTACATGTCTAGTTAGGTACGATTTTTTTTTTGTGAAAAAAATGATTTGCTCTTCTTTTCTTATTCTACAAACGGGTTGTTTCATACATGCATAAGAACCCAATCAACAGTTTTCTTACCTACGTATCATTTTGCATGCCCTTTAATTTCGACTCTAGTTTTTAGTATGATGATTGGCCGCCGAACATTAGCTAGATGAGAGTACTTCTTTGATCGATATCAGCCAACAGTAGAGATAATCGAGAATCGATATATAGAACACGATGATTACGTTCAAATTGGCCTAGTTGCCATGGATGAGGCAGTGTTTTCCCATTGGAGATAGCCACCAGTGGCTTTCATTTCATTCGTGTAGATTACATTGGACATAAAAGTTTAACTTCTTCTGTTTTGTTTTTCAGACATTATTTATTTACTAATTTATTATGTAATATGGAATTATATATTCACTTTAATATGGATTATTTTAATCCAGACAATTGAGTCGATCCAAAGAATATTGGTAGTCCTCTTATTGGTTGGTAAATGTACGCCTCATCATTTAGCCCGCGGACCCGAAAAGCCCGTGGAGAAATCCCGCCAAAACCCGCTTCCGTATGTAGAGGGCCGGACTTAAATTAGAGGTGTGAAAGCCGGCAAGGCCCGTGAGGCCCGGCCCGCCAAAAACCCGCAAGGCCCGGCCCGTAAAAGCCCGTCAAATAATAAAATATTATACATACATATTTTATTAGGTTTAGAATAAAACTATTGCATTATGAAGCAACTATATTAAGGAAACTTCTTGGGATCGATCGACACCAATAGATATGATCGGTATATATATTTAGTGACCCTGTAAAAATTTCATACAATTCGGAACTCATTTGACCGTCGGAATTTCCGGTAAACCGAAAACAACACTAATATGTCATAAGGGAAGACCCATTACCAAAATGCGAACACCAAAAGTCGTTTGCATATCTGAAATCACCTAATTTTTGTCACCGATTTTGTGTGGTCGCACCAAGGAAACCAATTTGGCAAAACCCCGGTCAAAGAGGATTTTAATATGTCAAAACACATTTTTCTTTGTTAACCGTAAGTACGGACGGTCAAACAATATCCAAAACGGACGAAATTTTTACGGGTTCCCTAAATATATATATACCGATCACATCTACTGGTGTCGATCGACCATATTTTGAATTTGAGTTGTCGATCACCGAAGTGTCCACTAATGTATTATAACCTTATATTAGGTTTATAATAAAACTATCACATTATGAAGCGACTATATGAATGAAACTTCTCGGAATCGATCGACATCATCCGATGTGATCAATATATATATTTAATGATCATTTTAAAATTTCATGCAATTCAGACCTCGTTTAACCGTCGGAATTTCCAATAAATCAAAAACAACACTAATATGCCCTAAGGGGGGACCAATTACCAAGATGCGAATGTGGAAATTTGTTTATATATTTGAAATTACCTAATTTTTGTTACCTATCGTGCGCGGTCGAACTGAAGAAATCTATTTGGCAAAGCCCCGGTCAATGAGATTTTATTATGTGAAAATGCCTTTTTTTTGTTGACCGAAAATTCCGACGGTTAAACGAGGTCCGAATTGGATGAAATTTTTACACGGTCCCTAAATATATATATCGATCACATCTATTGGTGTCGATCGATAATATTTTGAAATTAGAATTTATTTGTGACTTTTGTTTTAGAATGTTTTCTAACAATTTTTTTATTGTTTCAAACCCTTAAATTAGAGTATTATATTATTTTTCTAATACAAGCCCGTAAGGCCCGGCCCATAAAAGCCCGCAAGGCTCGGCCCGGCCCGGCCCGAAAAAGTCCGCAAGGCCCGCCTTAAGTGTGCGGGCTTAAATCTTCGTATTTTTGAAAATATCCGGCCCGACCCGTCACTTATTTAAATTTATTAAGACCCGGCCCGGTCCGGCCCGTTGATGAGCCCTAGGTAAATGGCCTGGAAATATGGAATTGAATTGAATTGAATTAGTCTTGGGTCTTGGACTCTTGATCTGAGAAATATGAAGGAAAAGTATGTATATCAATATTAACTAGTTACCATTTGTTAATTTCCAAATGTTTCCATAAAACCAAAACAATCTCCAATTATGGTCAACATTGCAATGCTAGCTAGCCAGGTCATATTTGGTACTTGAACCAATGAGCATCAAGAATTACTAGTTGGTTTTGAGGTGAACATTAGTGAAGCTGAAATAAATGTAAAACTTTATCTGAAGCAAGAATGCAGCATTATTGTTCTAGCTATCCAGCCTAGCCAGAGACTACTATTTCTTTTCATCTTTCTACATTTCAAATTTTCAATGTTGATCTATGACCAGCCAAAGATAGAACGCAGGATGTAAACAAATGCGAGCGACAGGGGATAAAGCAGGACAGCTAGTACAAATGTCCAAAGAGGCAAAATAGTATGCAAGTGAGGGACTGACGAAACAAGTGAGGGAATTACTAAGCACCTTATCATGCTACTAGGTGACTTACGAAACAAGTGAGGGAATTACTTTCAGTGTCATGAAAGTTGCACGCAGGAAATAAGGTGAGTAAATCTCACTATGACGAGTCTACCCTTGACGGTGACTCATATTTACGATTTCTTAAAAATATTAAACAATGACATATAGATAATATAGTGGATCGTGTTTACCAGTTTTATACATATATACAACCCACTATATTATATACATGTCATAGTTCCATTTTTTTATGAAATCGTAAATATGAGTCACCGCCAAGGGTAGATTCGTCATAGTGAGATTTACTCACCTTATTTTCTGCGTGCAATTTCCTCGACACTGAGAGCGATTCTCTCACTCGTTTCATCGATCACCTAATAGCATGATAAAACGCTTAGAAAAACGATACGTAAAATCTCAAGTGGCAATTCAGTATGAGTGAACACTGTTCATAAAATTACTAAAATTATTGTTCATGAAACTACTGTTCACGCGCCGCCACAGACGACGTCATGTGGGGCTCACACGCAGCTCACAAACCTCACAATTTCACTTCCTACGCCGTCCTAGATCAATAGCCTAGCCCCTACCACCCTCACCTTCTCCCTCGCGCCACCACAGACGGCGGCACGCGCTCCACCACCACCACCACCTCCGACCAAAATACCTCAAATCAACAAACTTTCAACATGAAAAACGTAGATCACAAGGAGAGAGACACAACCATACCTTCAGCTTGTCCCAAGCCGGCCGGAAACCGCCGGAATCGCCGTCATAAGATCCCATATTCGAATTTAGAGATCGGAGTAGCTGCAGCTCGATTTGAGTCTCACCGCCGGTGGAATCATGCAGAGAAGGAAGGAGGAAGACTCGTCGTCTTGGCCCTGAGCTCCAGCGTCGCTGCCGACACTGATGTAGCAATTGTCCTCCCTTGGTGGCGCCGTGTGTAATAACTGGAAAAATTCATATCTAATTTAAAATGAATTCACAGATATTATTAAGTTGGTCATTGTCAATTTTATTAGCCGAGAATGAAAACGAAAGGGTTTGAAATATTAATTGTTCGGAAACGTTCAATTTGACGAGTCTAAGAGTTGACTTTGGACTCATTGGGATTCTTAGGAAACTTCTTACGTGAAAGTCGTAGAGCTCGTCGATAGGAATTAGTGGACATGTGGCACGCCTAAATCGGAGTTCGTATGAAGAAGTTACGAATCAAAAGATATTTGGACAATTTTGGAAAATAGTATAAATATGGGAATTAAAGAGAAAATGGGAGAAAAATCATAAATTCGGATCCGTACTGTTCACGGGCACTGTTCTCCCCGAAAAAAATCCAGAAATTTCTCTCCCAAGCAGCCGACTTTGGGCCGCCGGATCTCCGCCGTCCGGCCACCATAGAGTGGCGCACCGGTCACGTTTGAAAGGTTGCTGCATCCCCTGTCGATTGGTGGTAGCGTCACCCGCCATCTCACCGCCGTTTAGAACAGTGAAGCCCAGAAGTTCTCCCGAAAAAGCATATTTCGCCAAATTTCAAGTCGTCGGATCTCCCTCCTCTGGCAACCAATCGGTACGATTCTTGTTTCATTTTGAAGGTCTCCTTCCATATTACAAACCCTCCAAAATATTTAACCCCAATCGTTGTGTGCTAGGAGAAACGAAGAAAAGAAATTCTAGGTTTTTAAATTGGGGTTTTTCGGTTCTTGTTAAATTGAAGTGTTAAGGCTCAGAATTAGACTTTGTGGTGACCTAGGAAGTTGTTAGGAATTTCATTTACATTGTGGTGGTGAATTATGGTGATCATTGGTGGCGGTCGGTGAACAGTGACGCCGCATGAATAGTACCGTGAATAGGATTCTGTAACAGTAAATGTGAACAGTGTTTTAGTAAACAGTGTTTCATTAAAACGGTACTGTGAACAGTGTCATGGCAAAAACAGTAACTGTGAACAGTATTTTAGTAAAAACACTGATTAGTAAACATGAACAGTGTTCTGTGATCAATGTTTTATGAACAACATTTAGCTATACTGAAATCGTCACATGATATTTTAAGTATCATTTTCTAAGCATTTATCATGCTATTAGGTGACTGACGAAACGAGTGAGGAAATTACTTTCAGTGTCGTGGAACTTGCACGCAGGAAAGAAGGTGAGTAAAATGTCACTTATTTATGAATATACCCTTGCGGAGATTCAAGATTTTGCAAAATATTAAAGAATGAAATATGACATGTATATAATATAGTGGTTTATATATATATATTGTATAAATGGTAAATATGTACATATATATAGTTTGCTATATTATATACTGTTAAGATTCCGTTGTGAATATGATCACAGTGGTGATGGGAATTATATATTGAGTTGATGCGATTTGTACAAATAATGAGTAGATTATTGTACGTGGTTTTAATGTTGAGAATTGTTAAAACGTTTTGTCTTCGGACGTGTTTATGAAATATGACATGTATATAATACAGTGGATTATATATATATATATTGTATAAATGGTAATAAGTACATATATATATAGTTTGCTATATTATATACTGTTAAGATTTCGTTTGTGAATGCGATCACAGTGGTAATGAGAATTATATATATCGAACATGTTGATGCGATTTGTACATATAATGAGTAGATTATTGTACGTGTCTATGTCTTCAGACCAGTCTTCAGACGTGTTTGGCATGTCGGAACCTAGCCTTTGGCCGGGCGAAAGTTACGATACAGTTAGAGCTCTAGTCTGTCTGCCAGAGTACTGCATGTGAGGTAACAGATGGGTTATCGGCTCATGAGTACTCATATTTTTGGACGTCGGGTAGCGAGGAGGTTGCCCGATGTCGGACGTTGGGTAGCGAGGAGGTTGCCCAATGTCGGGCGTTGGGTAGCGAGGAGGTTGCCCAATGTCGGCGGTGTACTACGTGAGGGGTAAGCGAGGAGGTACTGATGTTCTTGATCAGCTTCAACACTCATCCATCATCTCTAACAGCAGTAACAGGCTCAACCTGTTCTTCCTGTGGAGCAGCCTCCTCATAAATGTTCTCCACGTTGCGGACTCGGCCTGCGGCCCTACCGCAACCTCGGCCTCTCGCCCGTCCTCGGCCCTTATCTGAGTTCATCACCTTCAAACAAGGAAACACTTAGTCAATACTTGTGAACTCTCGAATTCAACCAAAACAGATTCAATAGATATTAACATGAAATTTCAGAATGAGATGATTCATCGAAGTATCATCACGATACTCCTTAGAGGACCAGACCATAAGGTATGGCTCCTGATACACTCTCGTGTGCCCGACGACATATCAATACCGAGGAGCATGTGATGGGTGCCCACCTGCAGTCGGATCATCGCTCCCGGATGATATTGATAATCGCCAATTACGCACTTAGGCTCTGATACCAACTGTAACGACCCTAAAATTTCGAGTAGAAAACTCAAAATTTCAAAGTCGTGAAACACCAAAACAAATCTCAAATAATCAAATGCACAGCGGATCATTACTGAGTCCTCGATACAACTCAGAAAACCAATTATTACAAATCAAATTTATAATTCAACATTACATAAGATGGAAATGTAATAATCTTCACAATCTCTCACAAACCTCACAAATGAATCCACACCAGTTCTCACACACAAACCCACACTAGAAACCTCACCACAAGCAGGATACGAACAACTTCGAGTCTCCGGAGTCGTCACTCAATCTCCACTAATCAACATCTGCGGAATTATCCCCTACACCATCGAATTGGTGCACCGGGATTGTAAACACAAACCCGGTAAGCTTATAGCTCGTATGAGTTAAATGTAAATATAACTCGCATATCAAAATATACGAAATTCCACAAATCAACAAATATAAATGCACTCATGAGTTAATGGACGGCCCATCTGGTTATCCTAAAAGCATATGAAAAGAAAGTGCTCATGAGAAATCGGGAACCCTTTTGGTTACCCAAATACATTTATAATACGGGTACTAATGAACGCTGGTACACATCTGTTTCCCCTCACGTAGTACACTGCCGATATTGGGCAACCACCCGCTACTCAACATCCAAAACAATATGAGTACTCATGAGCTGATAACCACCCGTTACCTCACATGCAGTACTCCGGCAGACATACTAGAGCTCTAACTGTATCGTAACTTTCGCCCGGCCAAAGGCTAGGTTCCGACTTGCCAAACACGTACAATAATCTCACATCATATTGTACAAAAATCAAGTCCGAAGACAAATCTACATTTTAACAATCTCCATGTTAAAATCACGTACAATAATCACACATCATATTGTACAAATCAAAATCACATGCTCGATATATAAATCTCGTCATCAAAATGACATCATCACGATAAAATCATAACAGTATATTATATAGCAAACTATATATATATGTACATATTTACCATTTATACAGTATATATATAATCCACTATATCTTATACATGTCATATTTCATAAATACGTCCGAAGACAAAACGTTTAACAAACTCCATATTAAAACCACGTACAATAATCACAACTCATATTGTACAATTAAATCACATGCTCAATATTTAATTCTCATCATCGAAATGACCAATTCTAATGAATTCATAACAATATATAATATAGCAAAAAAAAAAATATATATATATATGTACTTATTTACTATTTATACAAATATATATATATATATATACTCCACTACATCGTATACATGTCGTAATTCAATATTAAAAACTCTTGCAAAATCTTGAGTCTCCGCAAAGGTAGATTCGTAAATATGTTAGATTTTACTCACTTTATCAACTCGAGCGTAATTCTACAATTTCCGAAGATAATTCATTTTCTTGATTTATCGATTACTTTGAAAAGATAAGAAAAGAATTTCGAAACGTTTCGTAAACCTTTAAATGCCGTAACAGTAATAATCTGTTACTGTTCAGTAATCTCTGGTTTTACGAATTACTGTTCAATGTGTTTACTATTCATGTATTACTGTACAAATACTCATCCAATACGTATTCTTGTACGAGTACATACTGTTTACGTATTTTTGTACGTATAAATACTATTCAAATATAAATACTGTTTCAGTAAATATTAATTACTAATTTACCCTTCTGAAATTACTTTTTACATTTACTGAAAGTAATTTACATTTATATTTAACGTACGTAAAATAAATTTACATTTACCATATATAAATCATTTTTACATTTACCGCACGTAAAAGTAAATTACAAAATTACCCTTTGGAAACACTGTTTCACGCGCCGCCGCACGTGCCGGCGCCTTGTTGTACACGCGCCACTCTCCGGCAACCTCGCGTGGGGCCCACGCGCCTACTCCGGCACCGGAGCGTATCACGCCACCTCCGCCCCAAAACTCTTCATCTCCTCCTCCTCCTTCCTACGGTCTCAGACCACCTCCTACTCCTCCCACGCGCCACCTAAGACGGCGGCATCTCCCTCAAATTCATTCTCCTCTAATCTCCTCCAAATCGAAACCAAACAACCACAAAACAACAAGGCATCACTACAACCTAATTAAGCTAACCCTCACCTCAATCGCGTTTGAAAACCACCCGAGATGGCTCGGGTACGGCGGAGGAAAATTGCAGAAATCGGCGTCGTTGGTGGAGCTCCGGCGTGGCGTGAGAGAGAGCGTCGACCTCGGGGTCGCATGCAGGGGGTGGTGCGATGCCTCCTAGACCAGCGGTGAGGGCCACGTCTCCCTGAGAAGGGAGATCGGTGGTGAAGCCGAGAGGAAGAGGGAGAGAGCTTGGGGAGGAAGAGAGAGCAGAGGGAGAAGGAGAAAAGGTAGGCGCGGGTATGGGTTTCCAGAAATGGAAACCCTAACTCCTATAATTAACTATTTATACTAGTTTCTAAAATCGGAAACAACTTCTATTATTAAAAACTTTTACGTACATCGTCCGATTAGAGCGCGTCACATATCCACGAATTCGTATCGCCGAGCCCTATAACTTTCGTGAAGGACGTTTTCGCAAACGAGCAACGGAATAAAAGTCGATATATTCGTTCGGAAACGTAACGTTTTCCTAATTAAACGTTCTGAGAGCGTTTCCGTTTCCGTTTCGTAAGGTCGCAAACAATCAAATTCTTTTTAATTAAATTTCACAACTTTAAAGAATTCAAATCAAACCAAAAAGTATTTGAAATTTAGGGTTATTACAAACCTGAACCGTTCGTGTAAATCTCAATTTTGAATGCTCAAACCATTGTCAAATTGGATGCAAATTTGTAGAGATGATCTTAAATAACATACATAAATATTGAATTGCTTATGGTGAAAACATTTGACCGAAAAATATGTCAAAATTGGAACCTCACTCTTTAATTTCAGAGTAAAACTTCACTCTGGATATGGTATATATATACATACGTGCATATACGCCGGGGTTCTCCTCATGCATGCAAGTCCTCCTTTGCTCTCACTGGTAAATTGTTGCCTTTGATTGTATGCACGAAACATAAATGTATATTAAGAAATGTCTCTCGAAGATCTAAAGCAGATCGATAATGTCTAACATGAGAAAAAAGCCAGAAGCCTGTCAAGTTAGCCAAGAAGACTGCATGAGAAACCAACCTAGGTCGATTTCTACCTAGTCTGGATGTTGATCATGAACCTGATTCAGGAAGCAGGCAAGTCATTCTTGGCTACCAAACGAGACTCCTTTCATGTTTGGTATCTCTTCAATCCTTTGAAATAAGCACTAACCAGGGGCCGGTCCAAAGTGTTTGAGGGTGATGCGAAATAAAAATCTCGGACCATTTGTATTTATAAAAGAAAAAATTGAGGGAGTAGAAATAAAGTTATCAAAGAAACACACATTTTTTCAATCTTAATTTTGGAGTAGAAATTGAAAGAATTTTGATGAAGAAAAGAAGAGATCATGAACAGTAGAAACAAGAGAGAGAGAATTATAGGGAAAGTGAATTTCAACCAGTAAATAAGGGGAAACACGAAAAAAATAAAAAGAATTAATGGGAAGTGAATTCTAACCCGTAAATAAGGAGACAAAAACAAAATGAATTAAAGAGAAAGTGAATTCCAACCAGTAAATAAGGAAAAAAAACAAAACAAACAAAAGGAATTTAAAGAGAAAGTGAATTCCAACAAGTAAATAAGGGAAAGAAAAACCGGACCAGACTCGAACCCCCGACCTTGTTGTCACTCCAATTAAAGACACTCGCAAGTAACCAATCTACCAACCAATTCATTTAGTTATATCTTGATCATGCTTAATATATGTAAACTAACTTATTTTCAACTGAAAAAGTAAAATAAAACTCAGGCCCTTGCCGGCCGGATGACTTTGTGCGGCCGCACCACCTTGACCGCCCCGACTGGCTCTGGCACTCACAATGCTCCAATGGGATGCTAGTACATACACAACCACATCGAGAGAAACACTTGTTTGATTCGGATTCGCCGAAAGTCAGCTATATATATATATATATCCTCATCGATCAATTTACTTTCATATATATCATTCCATCAAGTATATATTTTGCAAAGATTTTCTGACCTCCTTTTGGCTTTGGGACGATATGGTTTGGTTTGGGGCTGAGAGGCTGACCAATCTGATGAATGGAATATATTCTTTCAAAATTAATTCCCTAGCATGCCGATTGTTATCTTCTATCTATTTCTTACTAGGCGTGGAAAATATAATATAATTACCCAAGGAAAGTAAATTCATGGCTCACCTCACAAATAAATGTTAAGTGTCATTTTTTTCAACAAAATTATAACCATGGTTATTATAATAGACACTTGACATTTATTTATGAGGTAGGCATGGGGTGAGCACAATAAGGGTGAGCGACAAATTTGTTTTCTAGCACTGTATCCATATATAAGTTCCTACTAGATGTGGTTATGGCTGTCAATGAGTCGTGTCGGGTTGGATTCGTGTCGGGTCGCTGTGTTTTACGTGTCATAAAATATAAACTCAAACTTAACTCATTTAATAATCGTGTCAAAAATTTAAAATTAAACTTAATGTACTTATTAATAGGGTTACCCATTTCCAACTCATTTAACCTATTTAATAGATTTATATATCGTGCAATTTTACGTAAAATAAGAAATTAAAATAAATATTTAAATAAAATAGAAAAATAATTTATCTTATTACCTATATTCTAGTTTAAAATGAATAAAGACTTATTAAAACTATAGTATAGATGATGCTACTTTCTTAATTGGTCGTGTATATATTTATTTTATATATAATTTTACTTGATCTTATATTAATCGTGTCATGCGGGTTTATTTCATATTATCGGCTTGACTCATAGTTAACTCGATTATTAAATGGGTTATGGCGGGTTAACCTACCGTTGACCCGTTTTCTAATCGTGCAGGTTAAACCCGGTTTTATTTCGTGCGGGTTTTGAATCGTGTTATCGGATCGTGTCGGAATTGATATGCCTAGATGTGGTACCAAATATTTTATGATAAAATTCTCAAAAAAAATTAAAAATTTGTAACTGATAGGGCCAATGTGGTCAATGTAGCACTGAAACTATGCCTAGCCAGGGTCGTTCTGTGAACAAACTATACTCTCCTCATCGAAGGAAATAACCGTTACAAATCGATGATTAGCTTCAATTTCTCTTACGTCGATTCTAAAACAAATCTACGATGATCAACCTAAGAACAGAGGAATTGATTCATTCATTTGTGCATGACTGCATGAGTGATTAATTACATATCGGTCATTTTTCTGTTGACTGAATTTTGATTGATGATGATTGATTACGTTCCTTGGCACTGTGGTGATAGAGCTAGACCCCAGCGCGCAGCACCCTTATCAGATCTGCGAGGTTTTCTCCTCCATGATCTCGACAATCGAGTACTAGTGCCTATGATTTTCACCGATCAGATTCCAGTCGATACTAAACAATTGCAATTTTTGAATGATGCATGCCTTGATAGTCTTGTTTTGTTATTCTAGGATTCTCTCCTTTATGTCGGACTGTCGGAGTTCAATACATAGGTTAGAGCTCTACAGCGTTAGTCATGCAGAGAGAAATCAGAGAATCAAGAACTCATCAAGAAATTAAAGATTGAAAACCCCAGTTTGAAAGAAATAAAAAAAAACCTACTAAACCAGATTCTTTTACCCGACGTTTAAGAATGATACACATCTCTAGCTATATATTAAGTGAAAAAAAAGTGAAATGTTATATTAATTGATTGATATCTTGCTGGTAAATTGTTTCTCTTTCCCTCAATGCAGTTCATTGCCTTTGATCGATGTCCAGTGCCAACCCATCCTGATTAGTTAGATCTGTAACAGAGATAATAGGTAGTCGACAAGGACAAAGATCTGTTAAACGTACTGGAGTTGTTCCGGTCAACAACGTTGTAAAAACCCCAAGAACCGTGAAGAAGAGAATTCGAAAGAAGTAAAAACGATAAACGGGAAGAGACGATATCTTCACTCACTCACTCCCATAAGCTCTCTCTCTCTCTCTCTCTCTCTCTCTCTCTCTCTCTCTCTCTCTCTTTGTTCATCATAAATCAACTCATCAGAAGATGAGGAACATGAGGAACAAAGAGAGAGAAAAGAGCGAAAGAAAGCAGAGATGTTTTCTTCTGTAGCATTTTTTTTTTGGGTAAGGACGAGAAAAGATTTCAGGGGAGGTATGAAGAGAAACTTGGAGCTATTTATTGGCTATCGCAAGCTTGTAGGGTATCGTGTTAGGAAACCCTAACGGTCGGTATGTCGGTCATCTATACAAGAGCTGTATTCAGGTGTTAATTACGTA